>NC_079194.1:60677479-61414979 GCF_029499605.1 Hyla sarda | reverse complement strand
TTAAATGGGCACTGTCAGATATAAAAACCTTTGATATGTAGTAAAGCCTGTATAACCAATAGGTTTTGCAATTGCTTACATTAAAAAAAATTCAGTATTTCATAATGAAAAAGCCAGTCAAACAACTGCCCTCCCCTCCCCCCCCCCCCCACACCTCCTGGGATACATTCTAGACCTGCTGTGTCCACTTGTCATTTGTCATCACCTAAGTCATGGACATACTTCATGACTGACAGGTCTAAAGCTGGGGAGGGGCAGAAGCACAGGCTCCCTCACTGTCTGCTGTGTGAAGAGAAGGGGGAGGGGCAGAAGCGCACTGCTACCGTGACTGAGCAGGAGACAGAAGACTGAAAGGAGGATTTCTTTGTTTAAAAAGTAAGTGTCCCTGCATGTATATATAGCATGCCTGCACAGCCAAATGATGGTGGGCATGCTGGGAGTTGTGGTTTTGCAACAAGTGGAGAAACACAGCCTGCAGCAACACTGCTGAAAATCTGTTTTACCAATCATATGCCTCCAGCTGTTGCTGCCTACAACTCATAGGATGTGTGGACATGCTGGGAGCTGTAGTTTTGCAAAAGCTGTAGGCACACAGTGTGTGTGTGTGTGTGTGTATATAAAATATTATAATATTATATATATATATATATATATATATAGATATATATATAGAGCATAAAACCAGAAAGGAAAGGGTTACCGCTCCCAGAGCAGTGTGGGAGGAGAAGTGGTCATCACAGCGAGGACCCGCGCCCCCTCTGCTGTAAATGAAAAGTACTTTCACTTAAAATTCACTTTATTTACTTGGAGTGATTGCAAAGAGAAATATAGGTCATAGACACAAAGATTACATGTACATGATGAGGATGAGATAATGAGCAACAAATAACAGTTTTTTTTTGGTGATCTGACGGGTACGCTTTAAGGTTGTCAGGGGACATAAAAGGTTTAGATCTACATTCTAACAAGCTTTCTTCCCTTTGCGCTCAGTGTCGCTGATATACTAAGGGGCTGACTATCTTCTAGCTATGCCATCCCCCTTCTCCATCATTGCCAATAAGGGGACAATCAGTGGGGAGTAATACATAGATATTTTCCTATTTTGCATTTAAAAATACAATTCCATATTTTAGATGTCAAAAGAAAATGAAAATTTTTGCTTGCTGATTTCTATGAGAAAAAAATTTGCCTTATGGCATTCCACTCAAATGGGCTTCTCCAACTTTCTTCTGGGGCCTCACCAGCCAAACCATGGTGACGGTAGGGAAAATACCACAGTCCAAAACTGTGAATTTTTGGTCATTTCATATACCAGAAAACATAAAAAAAAAAGCGATCAAAATGTCCCATCAAAACAAAAATGGTACCAATAAAAACTACAGACCACGGCGCAAAAAATAAACCTTCATATAGCCCCATACATGGAAAAATAAAAAAAATTATAGGGCCAGAAGATGACAATTTTAAACATACTAATTTTGGTGCATGTAGTTATATTTTTTTTTAAGTAGTAAAATAAATAAAACCTACATAAATTGGGTATCCTTGTAACCATATGGACCTGCAGAATAAAGATAATGTGTAATTTTTTTCGAAAAGTGCACTGCGTAGAGACGGAAGCCCTAAAAATTAGCAAAATGGCATTTTTTCTTTTCATTTCACGCCACAAATAATTTTTTTTCGCCGCAGATTATGTTAGAAAATAACTTATGTTATTACAAAGTACAATTGGTGACGCAAAAAACAAGCCCTTATATGGGTCTGTAGGTGCAAAATTGAACAGGTTATAATTTGAAGTGCAAAAACGAATATTGTTTTGAGTCCTTAAAGGTGAAAATGGTCTGAGTCCTTAAGGGGATAAAGGGGTACTCTGCTGGAGTTTTTATTATTTTATTTTTTTTTTTTTTTTTTTTTTTAAATCAACTGTTGCCAGAAAGTTAAACAAATTTGTAAATGACTTCTATTTAAAAGTTTTAATCATTCCAGTACTTATCAGCTGCTGTATACACCACAGGAAGTTCTTTTCTTTTTGAATGTCATTTTTGTCTCTCTGCTGACACCTCTGTCCATGTCAGGAACTGTCCAGAGTAGGAGCAAATCCCCATAGCAAACCTCTCCTGCTCTGGACAGTTCCTGACATGGACAGAGGTGTCAGCAGAGAGCACTGTGGTCAGACAGAAAGGAAGTTCAAAAAGGAAAGAACTTCCTATGGAGCAAAGGGGTACTGGAGCGGTGGTACTGCTGTGTGTTCTCCAGCCCTGTTATCTGTATATGCAATTATCAGTGCAGACTTGGGGCTAGTATACCAGATCATGGTTGCTATGATGTGTTGTCCCTCAGAAGCTAAAAGGTTTAGTGTGCTTGCCCGAGGTGTACATGGATAGTTGTATATACACAGAGAACACAGTAGCTCAGTACCTCTCCTGCTCGGACAGCTCCAGGAGTAGTAGTCATATGGCTGCAAAGAGGCGGATGGGGCCAGGAGTTACCGCGCATGCACTAGAATGCGCACTCCAGAGAATCCGGCCATTCTGCCATAGAAGTAAGTAGGCTGGGAAATGCGCAAGCACGGCCATTACTGTAAGATCACAACAAGCATCCACAATGAATAGGACAGTAGTAAATATCTGCAGATCATACAGAGTTATTTATGGACACAATATATAAATTTATAAGTATTATTATTATTATTATTTTTTTTTCTGGGACAGCTGACCAATGTCCAGAATGTATTGTGCAATGGTTTCTCTTTAGGGCTGCATGATATATGGGAATTGCAATGGCAAAATTATAATGCTAATCAGTGTTTCCCAATTAGGGTGCCTCCAGCTGTTGCAAAACTACAACTCCCAGCATGCCCGGACAGCCTGCGGCTGTCCGGGCATGCTGGGAGGTGTAGTTTTGAAACAGCTGGAGGCACTCTGGTTGGGAAACACTACCCTAAGAAATAGAGGCTTGGGGGGGACGGACATAAAAAACCTGATACTTAACCTAACACCGGTCCCCATAGGTCTGCTGCAGCTCCCATTCTCCTCCGTGCGGTCCTGGCGTCTTCTCTGTGCTCCTGATAATCAGCTGTTTCCAGGATCTTTTCAACTCAGACAATGAGTGGCTGCAGCAATATCATGGGTCAGACCAGTGATTGGCTGAGCAGGAAGGTCCTGCAAGACCCATAAGACACTGTACTGCAGGAAGGAGAATGGGATCTGTGGCAGACCTACGGCGGACTGGGGCTAGGTAAGCATCAAGATTTTTTTGTTTCCCTTGTGCCTGGGCACAACATTAATTGGGAAGGGGGGGTGGATGTGACATGAGGGATTAGCATGAAATGGGGGGGGGATAGACGTGAAATAAAGGAATAAATGTGAATTAGGCGGATAGACGTGAATTGGGAGGGGGGGACCTGAAATGGGGGATGGACATAAAATTGAGGGGGGAGCGGAAATCGAAATGAAATTGGGGGATTTCACCATGTATTATATTGCAATCGAATATTGAAGTCGCAATATTTAACTCCATAAATCGCAGATTTTCCCCAAATTGTGCAGCCCTAGGCCTTATCTTCTTCCTATCCTACAATTACGGTATTTTATCCTAAGCCATTCTTCTCTTTTTTTTCTGCTATATTCATGGTGCTTCTAACTGCCCCCTATATTTATGGTTAGAAGCACCATGAAAAAAAAAAAAAAAAAAAAAAAAAATTATATTATATATATATATATATATATATATATATATATATATATATATACATACACACACACATATATATTTTTATTTAATTTTTTCTCTTATTTGTGATTATCACCATCATTATATATTATTTTTCCCCATGATAATACCAGTGACTCAGAGATTTCTACCAGTATAATGTTCCTCTTAGCGACAGAGGCAGAAACCGTAGGATTATTTGTCTGAGAAAAAGAGGCCAGTGATGATTGGATTCCATGATGCGCCAACAATTTCATGCCATCTATTATACTGGGTTATTCCTTTATAAGGAATCTTTTCCGTACAGGCTGGACACAGGCTTGTCCTATGTGTGGTAGGAAGCTTCTTACGACAGATGGCACATTTGTACATATGAGGTTTTTCAGATTTTTTGAAAAGTATCCATGTCACCCCAATAGAGGGGAAAGGTAAATAAGTAACAGCCTTCAATATAAAGGCCCAGGCAAAAAATAAATAAAAATAATCTATGGAAATAAATCTTGCTGGAATGTCAGCAGCTGATTGGTCTGGTGCCTTTAATTCCTCGGTATGAGGTGCAATTGTTATGTGTGGAGCCCCAGTGAGAAGAGGCCACCTCTAGTGCTCCAGTTCTTACGGACTTACCTGTACCATAGTAGACATCCCTTCACTTCCTGTGTATAACAGGTGCGGTACATTTGGTGGAAGTTTTTAGTAGGCACCATACCACGTATATAACAGCAATACATAGACACAGGAGTGTTGTGCGAACTTACAGTAAATATGTCCGAATCTAAATCAGATCGCCGGCCATTGATGGCTTTAGCCTGCATAAATTAGTTCTGCTTTGAAAGGACTACAGTTGCCTAGAAAAGCCCAGGATGGTTTTTTTCAGGACTCCTGGGACCGTATTCATCTTTTTTAGGCACCTGGAGCACTTTAAAAGCAAAAATAATTTATGTAGACTAAGGCAAGCAATGGCAGAGTTAGGCCTTTTTATAACCCCCATGGATCTACCTGCTGTATACGGTACTTACAGACAATGAAGAAAAGAGTGAACTGAGTGGGCTCAGACCCTAAGCCATCTCCATATGCAGCTGGTGGCACCATGTATACTAGAACTTAGCTTTAGCGGTTGAGTTGTGAGTTGTCCATTTACCCTATAGATCAGCGATTCCCAACCGGGGTGCCCCGCCCCGGTGGGCGCTTCTGCCAGTGAGGACCTGGCGTACAGACGCAGGATGAGAAGCATCTATGTCACTGCAGCAACATCGTTGGATGCTCCCCAGGGGAGAAGTGGCGGGCGTGCATGGATGGTAAATGTAAGCTTGGAGGGGGGGGGGGGGTGCAGGAAGTGAATGGCAGCGGGGGAGGGGGGGAGGCATAAGGTGAATGGCAGCAGGGGGTGGGTGATGGATGGTAGCGGGGGTGGGAGATGAATCGTGGCGGGGTGGTAGATGAATTGTTGCAGGGGTGGGGTGATGGAAGCAGGAGTGGGTGGCTGGAGGGTGAATGGGAGTGTGGGTGGCTGGGGGGGTGGATGGAAGCAGTGGGGGTAAATGAAAGCAGGGGGTAGGTGGCTGTGAGGAGATTGTAATCAGTGGCAGGGGAGGATGGGTGAATGGAAGCAGTGAATGGGAGGCATGAAGCAACATGAGTGGGTGGCTGGAGGCATTTGGGTGGGAGGCTGGAGGCAAAAGGTGTGCGAGTGGTTGGTTGGCTGGAGGCAATAGTGGTGGGTGGCTGGGAGTTTGGAGGCAATAGGAGAGTATGAAGGCAATAGTGGTGGGTGGATGGGAGTCTGGAGGCATTATGTGTGAGGAGGGCGGAATTGAGTGTGTGTGAGGCTGCTGGAGGCATTGAGTGTGTGTGTGAGGCTGCTGGAGGCATTGAGTGTGTGTGTGAGGCTGCTGGAGGCATTGAGTGTGTGTGTGAGGCTGCTGGAGGCATTGAGTGTGTGTGTGAGGCTGCTGGAGGCATTGAGTGTGTGTGTGTGAGGCTGCTGGAGGCATTGAGTGTGTGTGTGTGAGGCTGCTGGAGGCATTGAGTGTGTGTGTGAGGCTGCTGGAGGCATTGAGTGTGTGTGTGTGAGGCTGCTGGAGGCATTGAGTGTGTGAGGCTGCTGGAGGCATTGTGGGTGTGAGGCTGCTGGAGGCATTGAGTGTGTGTGTGAGGCTGCTGGAGGCATTGAGTGTGTGTGTGTGTGAGGCTGCTGGAGGCATTGAGTGTGTGTGTGTGAGGCTGCTGGAGGCATTGAGTGTGTGTGTGAGGCTGCTGGAGGCATTGAGTGTGTGTGTGAGGCTGCTGGAGGCATTGAGTGTGTGTGTGAGGCTGCTGGAGGCATTGAGTGTGTGTGTGTGAGGCTGCTGGAGGCATTGAGTGTGTGTGTGTGAGGCTGCTGGAGGCATTGAGTGTGTGTGTGAGGCTGCTGGAGGCATTGAGTGTGTGTGTGTGAGGCTGCTGGAGGCATTGAGTGTGTGAGGCTGCTGGAGGCATTGTGGGTGTGAGGCTGCTGGAGGCATTGAGTGTGTGTGTGAGGCTGCTGGAGGCATTGAGTGTGTGTGTGTGTGAGGCTGCTGGAGGCATTGAGTGTGTGTGTGTGAGGCTGCTGGAGGCATTGAGTGTGTGTGTGTGAGGCTGCTGGAGGCATTGAGTGTGTGTGTGTGAGGCTGCTGGAAGCATTGAGTGTGTGTGTGAGGCTGCTGGAGGCATTGAGTGTGTGTGTGAGGCTGCTGGAGGCTTTGAGTGTGAGGCTGCTGGAGGCATTGTGGGTGTGAGGCTGCTGGAGGCATTGCGGGTGTGAGGCTGCTGGAGGCATTGAGTGTGTGCGGCTGCTGGAGGCATTGCGGGTGTGAGGCTGCTGGAGGCATTGAGGGTATGAGCCTGCTGGAGGCATTGAGGGTGTGAGGCTGCTGCGGGCACTGTGTTCATGTGTGTGAGACTGCTGGAGGCACTGTGTGAGGCTGCTGGAGGCACTGTGTGTGTGAGACTAAAGGTATTTGTGGGGAAAAAAAGGTAGGATGATGCTGTAAAAGTACGGAGCCATTTTCATTTTTAGGTCCTGCGGTAAAAAGTTGTGGCTGGAAGAAACTCATGACGGTCTGGGCCAGATGGAGAAGAAAAGTAAAATGACTCCGATCTGAGAAGACATCACCTGTCAGTCCTGCATATAGCAGCACTGTAATCTACATAGCTAACAGATATATAGGTGATGTGTACTGCTTCTTTTTAGCGATTTTTTGTCTAGCGGCGATATATTATTCGGTAGGGGTGCCCGGCGAATAATATTTTTTGCGAGGGGTGCCCAGAGCTGAAAAGGGTTGGGAACCACTGCTATAGATGCTGCAGCATCATTAGTGTATGTAACTTGTAAGTAATAGAGGGAGAGGGATTCTACTGGACACCTCCGCTGAGCAATCATGGGGTGCTGGCCGGTTATCACAGCAGACAGGTACCTAATGTTTGCATAGTTAAAAAAATATATATATATTATATATAACTCTGTTTAATTATTCATACTATATAAAACAAATATTTGTTCATTCAACCACAAAAATATGTTTTCATTGAAATACATGGTAAATTAAAAAGGCTAAATTTTGCCACAATCCAGTTAGAAGATCAATCAGGAGAAAAGAGGTAAAGGCTGAAGACTGAGCCATCAGACAGATGGCCTGCTGAGAAAGAATAGTTTGCAATGCGTGCGAAAGGTTGCAAACAAAAATAAATAAATCCATTAAAAAAAAAGCAGGAAAATGTATCTTTACTATATACATTTTTAAAAGAATAAATAAATAATGTGTGTGTGTAAAGTGCAATTACTAGAGAAATCTATGAACGGTCCCTTTAGACACATGTTGTCCCTGGAGACCTCTACTTGTTAAATTAAAGATAACTTACCTGCTAGTAGTATCAGATGTTGGACAAATAAGGGTGGCATAGAATGTCTCTATACAAGGCTGTAAAATATTTATTCACTCGTCTGCTCTTTAAATACGAAATATCAGATGTACACCGCAGATCAGTTTCTTGGCCAGGATCTTAAGCTATAATTATTTTCTAATATTTAATAAGGAATAAGACATAAATCCCGTTCCCATTCATCATGGATTGAATGCTATTCATGTGTACACATATCTGATGCCAGCTGGAGTTACAGAATGCCGTCTGGCGAGGCTCCAAACATCAAAGGCATCCGCCTCCTGAGTGTCACAAGGCATCGGTCACATTGCCCATTTTAACTTAATTGGAGAAAATTGCATTAGTTTGGCATGTGACCTGCAGGAAATGATGGCAGCGCAAGCCTCATAATATGGCTCGTGTGTGCAGCCTGGACACTGGAAGCACAGAGCGTCCTATTGATTCCTGCAACGGGAAGATATTACAATACAGCATGTACCGCCTGGAAAAAGGACAGTCATTTCTTACAGAAGAATCGGGTCTGGGAGATAGCAGTATAAAGGAGTTCTATTATCACCGCAGAGGATCACTCTGATGTTATTACAGTAACTATGTTTGGCCAATAACCCTATTACCTTTTCTCTGACTGAAGAGAGAGGGATCAATTTGCAGAGAGATGGAACTAAAAAAAGGATACTCCACTCCCCCGCTGCAAGTCAACTACTCAATAACACTAAAACCTAAGCACCGAATTGCTGAGATACCGTATATACTCGAGTATAAGCCGAGTTTTTCAGCATGATTTTTCGTGCTGAAAACGCCCCCCTCGGCTTATACTCGAGTGAACTCTCCGCCTGTCAATCCCTTCTCAGTGGTCTTCAACCTGCGGACCTCCAGATGTTGCAAAACTACAACTCCCAGCCTGCCCGGACAGCCATCGGCAGGTTGAAGACCACTGCAGCCTTTGTCATCATCCAGACCCCCCTTTAGTTTTCTACTCACCTCCCCTCGGTGGGAAGGAAGGGTGAGCTGGTCCAGGCCATCTATGCTGCAGGGACCGTCCGGTGAGGAGGGTTAGTCGTTCCGGGCTGTCCATCTTCACCGGGAGGCCCTCTTCTCTGCTCCGGGCCGGCCCCGGCCTAGTGACGTTGCCTTGACGATGACGCACAGGGACGTCCGTGCACAGCAGACATCCTGCACATGATGTTCCTGCGCGTTGTCAAGGCAACATCACTAGTACGGGCCGGCCGGAGCGGAGAAGAGGGCCTCCCGGTGAAGAAAACTAAAGGGGGGGTCTGGATGATGAAGAAGGCCACAGTGGTCTTCAACATGCGGACCTCCAGATGTTTCAAAACTTCAACTCCCAGCATGCCCGGACAGACGATGGCTGTCCAGGCATGCTGGGAGTTGTAGTTTTGCAACTGATGACAGGCAGTGATGATAAAGGGGGGGGATGATGACAGGGTGAAGATGACGGCCATGGACCTGCTAGTCTCCGCTTTATGGTCGACACATGCCCGCTCTACCAATCACTGGCAGCAACAAAGATGCAACCACAGCCAGTAACAGGTTAATCAGATATTCAGAGACACTTCCTGTACAAGGAAACAAAGTGGCAGGAAGTGGAGATCACTAGGGACTTTAGCAATATTAGACTGACAGCGCCAGAGGAACAGGGAGGTAAGTAAGGCTTACATTTAATCAGTCTGCCCCCATTAATATAATAAAGATAAAATAAATAGCGCCAGAAAACCACAAATTCCCACTGATAAAAGATTAAAAGAAGGTACACTAACATATATTAAATGTCACAAAAACATGTCAAAAATTTTGATCAATCAGGGTCTCTGTGCTGAAACCCCCCCACTGATTGCTAGACACAGTGATCCCTCAACTTACAATGGCCTCAACATACAATAGTTTCAACACACAATGGTTCAGAAAAGACTATTGTAAGTTGAAACCAGACTCAACATACAATGCTGCGGACAGTCCAGATCTGTGAAACGTGTCAATGGCTGGAAGAACTGACCAATCAGAATGGGCAATCACTGGTAAAACCCCTGTATTACTGAAGTGCATGCACTGACTGATGTCTGGTAGCGCCCCCTACAGTACAGGGAGGTATTACATGTTCTGTACTCTTTACCTGTGCCAGAGTTAGCTGCTCTTTTGGACACCAGATGAGGGCGACTCCATGTTACTTTTTTAAGACATTGCAAGTACTGTACAGGACCCCGAAGAAGCTCCTGTCCTCTACATAGACCAGTGTTTCTCAAGCAGGGTGCCCCCAGCTGTTGCAAAACTACAACTCCCAGCATGCCCGGACAGCCAAAGGCTGTCCGGGCATGCTGGGAGTTGTAGTTTTGCAACAGCTGGAGGCTCCCTGCTTGGAAAACACTGAAATAGAGAGTGATTTACAGCTCCCAGCAGATATTACTTACTTTTATATGGAAGGATTTGCTTTATCTATACTAGTTATCTTCTTAATTTTTCTTTAATTCTCACTTTTTTCCCTATTTTTGGATGACATTTTGGGGCTTTAGAACCAATTACCAGGTTTCCATATAGAGTTCTGGTCTCAACATACAATGGTTTCAACATACAATGGTTATCCCAGAACCAATTAATATTGTAACTTGAGGGACCACTGTATAGCCGGAAGAAGCACGTGGCAATGTGCTTCACTCCCTTGGCTATCCACCCGATCTGACTCTTTGCAGGAGACAAGCGCCATTGACTTCCTCTGGAGCCAGTCTCCTGCAAGGAGTCAGATTGGGCGGCCAGGAGGGAGTGAACCACATAGCCGTGCGCTTCTCCCAGCTATTTCTAGAGATTTCCCCTGACTGATCAAGCCTTTTGACATATGAAGAGTTTTTTTTTAAACATTTTGTGTAGTATATAAGCTACAGGAATCATAGAAAACAGGTGAAGCCCGCCAGCTCACCTCCTCGTCCGGCTGATGCACGGAAAGGTGTGGACTTCACCGCAACAACATAACCAAAAAGTAGATATCCAGCACGGCACATCTCTTCTGAACAGAATACTTTATTGTATATATCCACCATACACAGGACAGTTGAAAGGTGACGCGTTTCGGCCTGGTTACCGGACCTTACTCATAAGTATAAATAATTCCGGGTGACTGGGCCGGAAACGCGTCACCTTCCAACTGTCCTGTGTATCATAGATATATACAATAAAGTATTCAGTTCAGAAGAGTTGTGCTGTGCTAGATATCTGCTTTTTGGTAAGTTACAGTACTTTCTTTTATCAATGGAAATTTATGGTAGAAGGACTCAAACATATCGTATGGGCCAACCTTTAAGTTGTCCAAAATGACACCATTTAAAGGGATACTCCCTCCCTATACATCTTATCCCCTAGCCAAGCTGGGGACCCCCGGAATATAGCACGCAGCACCCACCTGTTACTGCTCCAGAAGCGCTGGAGGGTCTGGCTCCCAACCACGGAAGATCGTGAAGTCACGACGCCGCCCCTGTGTGACGTCACACCCCGCCCCCTCAACTCAAGTCTATGGGAGAGGGCGTGGCGGCTGTCCAGCGCTTCCTGAGCAGTAATAGGTGGGTGCTGCGTGCTATATTGCGGGGGTCCCCAACGATCAGACATCTTATCCCCTATCCTTTGGATAGGGGATAAGATGTCTAGGGGTGGAGTATCCCTTTAAGCCCTGCCCCTGTAAATGCCCTCAAACTGCCGTGGACACTCCCAACACACCCACTTTGGGTGGGGTTATTTTTTGATCCATTTATTAGAAGATTTAAACCTACGCCTACAACTATTATCTTAAGAGCCTACAGCATGGGCCGTTAACCCTTGTATACTAGCCATAACTGGCACAAATGAGAATTTTTCAGTAACGTGCAAATGATCTGGTAGCAAGGGGTTAACTAGTCGAGAACAAACTGCATCTCCCACTGAAATATGGAAGTACCCATACACCTAGAGCTAATACCCGAGCTGGAAATTTCTGCAGTAGAAGAAAAGGTCAAGAGCTCCACCTTTAGCTCCTCAATGGCCAGAGGGCAACTGCACTGATGGACGTTCCTGCCATAGTTCTGGGGTCCATCAGGTTTCTCACATGGTGTCCGGCACTTACCCAGCCGCATGAATATAAATGCTAACAGAACTACAATCTAACAATGCATTTTCTTCTGTGTCTCAGTGTAGTGATAAGAACAGAACATAAAATTGCTGGAATCCCCTGGGGGAGGGGGAAGGAATCAGAAATGGTCATTTTCTGTTCTCTAAGCCAAATGAACACCAAGACGACTCCATCATTGGGACCAGCGGAATAAGTATGTATTAGTCCTAGTAGGGGGTAATTGAGAGGACGGTAAGATATAGGAGGAATGACTGATACATAAACCCAGAGAAGACTGAGAAAGACACGGTATTCACAATATCCCACCCTACAGCAGCCTGGCGAGAGGGACAGATGGACGCAGCAATTCTCTGCCATGCTAATCCATCCTTCTCATTACCCTTTTGTCTTAATCTCGCTCCTGTTCTTCCTCTGACATCTTTTATGTTCTCGCTGCCAGCTCTGGTGATCTTTCTGCATTATAAGATCAGGATTAAAATACAGAGGCCTACCTGAAAAAAAGGTAACAGTACTAAAAAGACTACTATTCACAAAGTATTTCCACCACATTTCCATTTTATATTAATGCATTCTATTATCCAAACGCTCAGCCATGTGATCAGATATTCTCTCTAATGATTAAAGGGGTACTCCACTGCTCAGCTTTTGGAACACACTGTTCCAAACGCTGGAGCCAGCGCCGAGAGCTTGCGACGTCAAAGCACAGTCCCCTTATGACGTCACCCCCCACCCCCTCAATGCAAGTCTATGGGAGGGGGCGTGACGGCTGTCACGCCCCCTCCCATAGACTTGCATTGAGGGGGCGGGGTGTGACATGAGGGGGCGGCACTATGATGTCACGAGCTCCCAGCGCTGGCTCTAGCGTTCGGAACAGTTTGTTCCAAAAGCTGAGCAGTGGAGTACCCCTTTAAGGCCTAAAATATCTGGGGATGGCCCTCTTCAAAGCTGGCCATACAAACAGGATCATCATCAGCTAACAACAGTCTCTCCCAATGCCCTCATGCACGTGTTCTTGGCCAAGAATGCATGTGTTCTAAATGGTGCGAAGGGAGAAAGCCACTGCCAGACACCTTTCATGGTTGCTTGTCTTCCTGAGATCAAAAAGGTAGGGTAGCACTCACATTAGATGGTCATTGAGTCCCAAAAATGGAGGCACCCTAGTTGGGAGACACTGACATAGACAGTGATTCCTGCTCCCAGCAGGGTGTGTGCGGGTGTGTCTCCTGAGACTTCCAGCAGAGCAGAAGCAAGCAGAGATTTCCAACAAGCCTTCCCCAGGTTTGTGGCAGATTCCTGGGGAAGAAGCTCCTGCAATGGAGCCTCGTGGCTCCACTCCCCGTTCCAGGCTGGCGGGAAGTGGAGTGAAAACTTCGACAGCCATTGTTCCGGCCGGGAGAAGATCGGGCAGAGTCTGCAGCAATGCAGGCTCTGCTACCCAGGCTATGGATGCCAGCCAGAGATCCACTGGTGGAAGAAAGGCAAGGAAAAGCAGTGTGGAGATGTGGTCGGAGAGTGGGCCCGGCGAGTCCAGTTCCACGTACTGCTCCCGCATGGCCGCAAGGTTTGCGGAGTACGAGCAGCGCGGCAAGGAGCTGAGGATGGCCAGAGAGGATCTGCGTGCGACCCAGAGTCTGATGAGTACCGGATCCAGAAAGAGCAAGCCAGAACTGAAGAAGAGGATAACATCGCTGAAAGGCGAGATTGTGAAGCTGGAGGCGAGGAGAGCGGAGATACTGGAGGGGAGCGGTCTCTTCAAGGAGAAGCTGATCAACAGCAATCGGTTTGCCGCCACGAAATCCCCAGGTAAGGTGGAGGTGGATGATGGGGAGAGTAGTGGCGGCGAAGATAGTGAGGATGGTGGTGAAGAGGAGAAGATGGAGGAAAGTGTGGGAGTTGTAGCTACTCCAGGTGACACCCAGACCCAGGACAGCTACATTGAGGCTGGACAGGTGGCACTTCCGCCAAGCGAGAGTGAGGAGGATGACGTGAAGGGTGAGGCTGGGGGTCTGCTGAGGGCAATTGTGATGCAGGAGTCCCCAGCCCACCTCCAGAATTTCACCTTTGGGGACGAGGAGTGTGAAGATGTGGTGGTCAAGCAGAGGTCCAAAAAAAGGAAGACCAAGGAGACAGTACAATATGTATTTGTCCCTTTCCAGCAGTCTGGGCCAGCTGCAAAGCTGGTTCAGGCTGCGGGCTCCCCCAAACTGCCAGACCCCGTTCCTGTGGTGGAGCGGGGCCAGCACGGGGAGTACAGTAAGGCGTCAGGAAAGGTTAAGGGCGCAATAGTTGTGAAGCCCACCCATCCTGTCGGTAGGGAAGGGCAGGATGGGCTCATGCCGGGCAGCTCTGGCACTGCAGGACCGCCCCAGGGTGGCAGGGGGCGTGTCCAAGTGCCAGAGGCAAGTTATGCTGCCGTGTGCTCGGGGGGCGGTTCCCCGAGTACTGTGGGCACTACTGGCGCCGCGGGGCACTCCCCTGTGAGGGGGGGGAGTGTCCGGGCGCCAGAGAGCGTTGTGTCTGTGTGCTCGGGGGGCGGTCCCCCGAGTACAGTGTGTTCTGCGGGCACTGCAGGGCACTCCCCTGTGAGGGGGGGGAGTGTCCCGGTGTCGGGATCAGTGTCCGGCAATGGCGCCGTGGGAGGAGCTGGGGTGCGCTCGGTGGGGCAGCCCCAGACTCAGGAGGCACCATTGATCATTCAGAAGGAGGAGCCATCATCATCATCAGCAGCAGCAGCAGCCAAGCCGGAAATTAAGCCAGCGGTACTACAAATCCCAGCCAGCCCAGAATCAGTTAGGCAGGGTATGAGTGAGAATGCTGAGTGTAGTAGTGTTGTGGATGAGAGGAGTGTCAGTGGAGTGAATGTTGGTGGGAGTAGTGGTATGAATGGGAAAAAGGATGATGTGAGTGGTGGTGTGAGTGGTGGTGTGAATGGTGGTTCTGGGTCTGGGTCTGGGTCTGGCCCGGCTGCCCCCCCGGCAGTGACTGCTCCTAGGAGCTATGCTAATGTCGCTGCCGGGGGTCCAGGGGGGTCCCCGTCTCTGTCCATCCCCGGGGGTTACTTGCAACAGCGCCTCCTGGAGGCTCTGCGTAGGGGAGACAGGTCGATCCAGGTAGAGGGAAGGGGTGAGGTCGACCTGTCTTTCTGGATAGAGAGGCACGGTTTGGGGGCTTTCCGAGAGCAGAATGGGGAGGTGGTCTGGTCCCTCCCGACATCCGGGCAGGACAATAACCGCAGGAATGTGGTCCGTCTGATTTGGAGGGGTGAGGATGCATGCCCACCTCGCGCTAAAGTGGTTGAGCTCCTCCTCCAGATGGAATTCAGGGCGAGTGACATCTTTGCCCTGATCCACCCCTACGGTACGTCCGAGTTTGACGTCAGCTTCGTTCGGCCAGAGGGTCTCGAACTCTTCTGGTCAAACTACGAGGTGGCGAAGAACGAGCCCGGCTGGCGGGATTTTGCCGTAAAGGCAATTTCCCGTCAGAACTCGGTCAAGAAGGTGACCGTTTTGACCCGTAACGAGTCACTTTCTTGTTACGACATCATGACCTGGCTCGGTCGGTATGGGGATGTGACGGACATGCCCAAGAAAAACATTGATGAGCACGGGATCTGGTCCGGGGCCTGGACGTTTTCCGTCAAACTCAGGCGTTCAGGGAGTACGGTTGCCCACATTCCGTCAGCCGCCTTCCTTGGACGTGACAGGATCCAGGTCTTCTACCAGGGGCAGCCTAAGGTCTGTCACAGGTGCGGTAGCCCCACCCATTTTAGCGCAGCCTGTACTGTACAGGTCTGTGCTTTGTGTGGTGGGGTGGGTCATCTGGCCGCATCCTGTAGGCAGATCCGCTGCCATCTGTGTGGTGTCCTCGGGCACCCTTTCAGCCGTTGTCCTAGCGCCTTCGCCCGTGCGGCGGCCGCTCCGGCTGGGGAGAGCTGTGAGGTTGCCTCGGCTGGAGAGGGTACGAGCAGGGATGGGGGCGCACCAGGGCTAGTGAGGAAGAAGGGCCCCGCCAAACTAAGGCGGGAGGAAAATCGGAGGAGGAGTAGGGAGCAGGAGAGTGCCCAAGTGACGGGGGTAGCTCCGGCCCCTGCTCCTGAAGCTGGCCCTGAAATGACTGAAGCCCTGGAGGAGGACGTGCTGGATGAGGAGGTCAGGAGACTGGGCGAAGAGGAAGGCAATATGGCCGACTCTTCCGATTCCTCCCACTATGAAAGTGTGGATGAGGAGAGTGTAGAGAAGGCCAAAAAGAAAGACAAGGGCAAAAGGAAAGGGAGAAAGAAGAGGTCCAAGCCCTCTCTCCCTCGTACTGCGGGCCGGGTCCAAAGCGGAAGCCTGACTGCCCCCCCTCTGGTTGACCTGTCAAACCGGTACCTCGTCCTTGATAACATCTCCTCCCCCTCCTTGGAGGGGGAAGGTGAGGGCGAGGTGCCTAGGGAGAGAGAGCCTCTGGGGGGAACTGGGCCCTGTCCTGTTGAGGCACCTTCCTCAGAGGGCAGGGCTAGACCGGGGTCGGACGGAGACGGGGACCATATGGACCAGAGTGAGTCCAAAAAAAGGGGTAAAAGCGGTCCTGCCCTTTCTTCTTCTTCTGGGGATGAGGGCACGAAGAAGAAGGGGAAGAAGAAATAAAGGTGAGGCCATCTAACTTAATCACCCATGATGGCGGCACTCACCCCATTGACGCTGGCATCCATTAACTGCGCCAGCATAAAGTCTGATACGGCTAGATTCGCAGCCTTTGATTTTCTCGGCCGTGTTGAAGCCGACATTTTGTATCTGCAAGAGACCAGGTTGTCAGATTCAGCCTCCCTGGTAAAAGCCAGAAGAGAGTGGAGGTGCGGTCCCTCCCACTGGTCTCTTGCGGCTGAGCCGTATAGTGGGGTGGCGGTCCTTTTTACCGCTCCGGTTGAATGCCGACGGGTTATTGAGTTAGAAATGGGGAGGTGCCTGATCTTAGATGTCCTCATGAAGGGGCAAGAGCTCCGGCTCATTAACATCTACGCCCCACAAACCAAGTGGGGCCGCAAAGATCTCTTTATGAGGATTAAGCCCTTCCTTTTTACTAGCCGGCAAGTGATTTTTGGAGGGGACTTCAATAATGTCACGAGGTCCCAAGATAGGAGAGGTTCCAATGGTCCGCTGGCTTACGATAGCGTGGCCCTCAATAATATAGTTAGGGAAGCTCGCCTAGAGGACGCCCACATCCGGAGCCCCTCAGGCCACGTGGGTTTCACCTATCATCGAGGTAGCTGCAGGTCTAGGATAGACAGGTTTTATTTAAAGGAGGAAGCCGTCTCTTCCGCAGTGTCCGTGGTTGAGGTGGAATTCTCCGATCACTGTATGATTTTGTTTTCCTTGAATGTTTCAGAGACCCCCCGGATGGGTAAAGGTTATTGGAAGCTGAATTCGTCCCTCCTGGAGGAAGCGGAGATAAGACAGTCCTTTGAGGATTTTCTTCAGAGTCAGGTACCTTTACTGGACTTTTGTAGTAGTAAGTCAGAGTGGTGGGAGATATTCAAGAAGCGGGTTGCGGGGTTCTTCCGCCAGCTCTCGAGCCTCAGGTCCCTGAATAGGTACTGCCTGTATCAGGGTCTGAGGAGGAAACTCGAGCTCCTTGTCTCGACTGGAGGTAGCCGGGAGGATATCTCCAGAGTGAAATCCTTGCTGATGGGGTGTCAGTACGATAGGCACGCATCTTTGGTTTTTGAGAGGGATTACGGGAGGTACCGCTCGCCCGACCCTTACAAGAACTGTAAGATGTCAGTGAGTAGTAAAGTGGTCTCAGGACTGATTGATAGTACGGGATCTCTGAATCGGTCCAGATCAGGGATCCTGGAGGTCGTCAGATCCTTCTACTCGAACCTCTTGGGAAGGAAGGATCTAGATCGAGACGGGATGTCGGCTTTCCTGGCTGAAACTATTCCTGAGCCAGGGGTAGACCCCTCTCTTGATGTTTTGGCAGAAGAAATCAGGGAAGAGGAAGTGAGACTGGCGATCGAGGGGCTCGCCCCCAAGAAGTCGCCAGGTCCGGATGGCTTAACATCCGAGTGGTACAGGACCTTTAAGGAGTCTTTAGCTCCCCTCTTGACTGAGGTATTCAATGAGTGTCTCTCCTCGGGCACTCTACCAAAGTCAATGAGGAGGTCAGCCCTGATTCTTCTGTCAAAGGGTAAAGATCCTAGCCGGATTGAGAATTGGAGGCCCATAGCTCTTCTCAATACGGACAGAAAGCTTCTGGCCAAGATACTGTTTAATCGGTTGGTGAAATTTGCACCCCGGCTCCTTTCGGGGGCCCAGCACTGCTCTGTTCCAGGCCGAAGCACCTTAAGTGCTGTCCTCAGTGTCAGGGAGGCAGTGGAGCGGAGTAGTGCGGGTCTCTGGAAGGGGTACATGCTGTCCTTGGATCAGGCCAAAGCATTTGATCGGGTGAACCACGAGTACCTCTGGTCCGTCCTCCTGAGATATGGCTTACCGAGTACTTTTGTGAATTGGCTTGTCACCTTATATGCAGGGGCAGAGAGTTTCCCGCTGGTGAACGGTTGGTCTGGCCGCTCTTTTGAGGTGGGGTCCGGAGTCCGTCAGGGTTGTCCTTTGAGCCCGCTGTTATACGTGTTCGCAATCGATCCCTTCGTCCGGAGGGTAGATTGTGGGCCGTTGGCGGGAGTCGGGATGACTCTGGCGGAGCCGGATGTCGCCCAGAGAGTAGTGGCGTACGCTGATGATGTCACTATTTTCGTCTCCTCACGGGAGGAGGTCGATGTGGTGATGTCAGAGGTGGACCGCTACTCGGAGGCATCCGGGTCCAAGATCAACCGGGATAAGTGTGAAAGTCTCTGGCTGGGAGGGGGAGATCCCACGTTTGATCTCCCTGACACCCTTCCAGGGCTCCAAGAGTCAGCAAAAATTCTGGGCATCACATTCGGCCAGGATGATTATCCCACCAAAAACTGGGACGGTAAGCTCCAGGATGCCACTCAGAGGGTGAACCAGTGGAAGGGTTGGTCTATGACCCTCAGGGAAAGGGTACACCTGATCAAATCGTACCTGCTCCCCTTGTTTATCTATCTGGGCAGTGTATGTATCTTACCAGAGGCTTACTACACTAGGGTCTACAGCCTGTTTTTCCAACTGTTATGGGGGAACAGGTTGAACCTAGTCAAGAGGGAGGTTACGTACCGCACGAGGAGACTAGGGGGTTTATCTATGGTAAACCCCGTGGTGTTCTTAACGAACACCTTCTTGAAAGCCAACATTGCAAACCTCTGGAAAGAGAGGGCTCCTCCGTGGGTACTCTCCTGCAAGGAGTGGTTTCGGCCTTTCTTCCAGGAATGGGAGACAGGAGGGCAAGTGAAGGACCTCCGTACGCCCCATGGATATCTTCCGGCTTACGCTACCCCGACTCTGAAGGCGATACGTCGGTGGGGTCTGGGAGTGTGGGAGATCAGGACCCAGTCAAGGCAGTTCCTTGACAAACGGGTTCTGTTGACCCACTTCCAGAAGCCTCTGGCGCTCAGGGACTGCCCAGGTCGGGATCTGAGGGAGGGGTTGTATCTTTTAAACATGAAAAGGATCCCCCAGAAGTTTTGGGACTTGGCCTGGCGCTGCTTTCAGGGGAAGCTATGTGTAAAGGACAACCTGAAGTACAGGAACTCTGATGACCGGGGATGTCCCCGAGAAGAGTGCGGGGACACGCTGGAAAGCATGGACCACTTCCTGCTTCATTGTCCCTTTAACATAGGGGTCTACAACAGGGTGGGCGCTTCCATCGGCTGGAGTCAACTTGCCGGCCTTGCCTATCCGGAGTGGGCTTATGGGGCATTCAGGAACCTGGGTGGCCGAGATCGGGGCACTTTATTTTTAGTCAGTTTAGTGGTTAGGTACTACACGTGGAACGCACGGTGTTTAGTGTCGACCCAACAGAAAATCCTCTCCGAGGTGGAGGTCTGTAGGAACATCACTGGTGACCTCGGGAAGATCAGGTCTTTGGAGTATGGCAGTCTTGGTACCAGTAGGGCTTCTCTCCTGTGGAGAGGTTTCTCATTTCATGTGCCCTAGGTACTAAACCTTTTGGGTAGAGTACCTTTTATTTTTGGTTAGGGGCAGTGTTATAGGGGTAGAGATAGGGTGAGGGTAGGGTCAGATTTATTGTAGGGATAGAATTAGGGAGAATTGTAGGGGGAGTTAGGGAAAGAGTATAAAATGATTTATGTATCAGGTCTGCCATCCTTCTCCCTGGTGGTGGGCTGATGCATGTGCACATTAGCTTTTTGTTTTGTTTTCAATTTACATGGTATGAAGGGCTTACAGGCAACCAAACTTGGGCCTAAAGGGGGTGGTGGTTCAGAATGTATAAGTTTGTATATAAGTTGGTTGGGAGGAGTGTTAGGTGGGGAGGGTGTTTTTGTGGGTGGTGGTTTTATGGTGTTTTGGGGTCCTGACATGGGTCAGTTAAGGACTGGACTTTGAGAACTGTATGGACGGTATGGACTCTGACCCATGTACAGGAGGGGTGGTGTGGGTGAGGGGACAGTTTTAGTGTAGGTGTTTTCCGTTGTTTTCTGTAGTATATTTTTGTGTATTTTCAGTAAGTTTTGTATATATTGTGTTTTGTATATATTGGGTTTTGTATTTATATTGTTTTATATTATATAGTGTATAGTGCAGTCGGGCCAGTAGTTAAGTAGTGTCATATGTGTTTATGTGTATGTATATGTGTGCGTTTATGTGTATGTGCATGTGTATGTATGTATATATATATATATATGTATATATGTGTATGTATGTGTATGTGTATGCTTGCATATATGCATGTATACATGTTTGTGTATAAAATTTTATATTTTATTTTTTCCTCCTTGGGGGGGCTGCTCCCCTCCGGTGTCTCTGTTCTCCTCGCCTCCGGCTTCGCGGTCTCGCTTTTCGGCGGTGTTGTCCTTTTCTTCGGTTGTGGCTTGCTCTTTTTGGGTCCGGCTCTCGCCGGTTTCTGGGCCGCGCGCAGATCCTCTCTGGCCGTCCTCGGCTCCTTGCCGTGCTGGGCGTGCTTTGCGGGCCGTGCAGGGGCGGTGCGTGGGGCTGGGCTCTTTGGGCCCTCTCTCCGGCCGCGTCTTCGCGCTGCTTTTCCCTGCCCTTCTTTCACCGGTGGATCTCTGGCTGTGAGGCAGAGTGTTATTTATTAGCAAGTTGTGCTGAAATATTTTTTTTTTTTTTTTTTTTTTTACTTTTTTTTTTTTTTTTTTTTTTTTTCCCTGGGTAAGGGTCATTTTTGAGTTACAGCCAAGTTGTGCTACCTTTATGTTCCTTTTCTTTTGTTTTAAAGCCAAGTCGTGCTTATTTTATGTTTTATATATTTTTATAAGCCAAGTTGGGCTATTTTTATGTTCTTTTTGGAATGCGTGTTTGAGTGTGATATTTAGTTTTTTGGTATGTGAAAAAAGTAAAAGTATATTTTAGTAAATTTGGGCTGGCCGGTTAGGCAGATTTTGTTTTTGTAATTTTATTTATGTTATGTTTGTTATAGCTGGTTAAGCTTGTTTTTGTTTTATGTTTTGTATCAGATTTGTTTTTCATTTTTATAATAAAAAGAGTTACAGCTCCCAGCAGATCTTTTTTACTTTTATATGTAAGGATTTGCTTTATCTATATTAGTTATCTACTTATTTTTGCTTATTCCTCACTTTTTCCTATTTTTGGATGACATTTTGGTGGCTTCAGAACCAATTACCAGGTTTCCATAGAGTTCTGGTCTCAACATACAATGGTCGTCCTAGAACCAATTAATATTGTAACTTGAGGCACCACTGCACAATTTACAGACAGCGTCGTTGCTTTCTATCTGGTCTTGCAGTTATACATTGATCCCCCACAAAATTGCATCGAAAAATGGTCTTCGGTGGGAAAGGTCTTCGCAAAGAAAATGATTCCTATTTGTATATCCATCACTGATAATCCGATCTGGATAACGGAGGAGGGGGGGGGGGTCTTCTCAAAGAGATGGTCTTTTATGGAGGTTTCACTGTATATTGAATACTACAAAAAGACATTACAAATCAGTAACTTGTTATGGGCTTTTATTTTAGCCAAAAGCCGGACGAGCCAATAAATAGAGCAAGCGGTTCAGAGCCCATCTGTTGTGTAGACAAAGTACAGCGAGTATTGCAGACAGGCTCCAAGTAGTGAAAAAGATCCCAATATTGAGCTTTATTAACGGAGAATCCATTTCTTGGCACAAAAAGACTGAAATACTTTGACCAGACAGGAAAAAAAAAAAGAAAGTGAAAAGGCGTCCTGATCATAAGTGATATGAACACAGCAAAATATAACAATGCAAGGTTTACACATGGCATCATGTAAAGGTATTACTAAAACACCGGCAAAGGGTGCAGCGACTATGGCAGGGAAACGTATTTAGAGGGTTAACCAGGGGGAAAAAAAAAATACATTTGTTTTTATATATCAACTGGTTCCAGAAAGTTAAACAGATTTGTAAATTACTTCTATTAAAAAAAAAATCTTAATCCTTTCAGTACTTATGAGCTGCTGAAGTTGAGTTGTTCTTTTCTGTCTAAGTGCTCTCTGGTGACACGTGTCTCTGGAGCTGTCAAGAGTAGAAGCAAATCCCCATAGCAAACCTCTTCTACTCTGTGCAGTTCCCGAGACAAGCAGAGATGTCAGCAGAGAGCACTGTTGCCAGACAGAAAAGAGCAACTCAACTTCGGCAGCTGATAATTATTGGAAGGATTAACATTTTTTTTTAAATAGAAGTAATTTACAAATCTATTTAACTTTCTGGAGCCAGTTGATATAAAAAAATTAATAAATAAAAAAAGTTTTTTTTTCCTGGAATACCCATTTAAATTTCCGAAGATACACAATATCAGCAGTGGCGATATGGTTCCAAGAGGATTGCATGCATTATTATACCATAACATAACCCCTTTATGTCTTGTAAGATGTGAGGTGCGCCCTCCATGGATTTGACCCAGATCCCACAGATGATTGATTGGACTGGGATCTTGGGACTTTGGAGGTCAAGTCAACATCTTGCAGGTTAGTTGTCCGGTGCAGGGGTAACCTGGCAGAGTTTTCCTTGTGCCGGGGAAGAAAAAATCTGACTTCTCGCTCACGGCACATTCACCCGAGGAGCAAGCAATGTGTCTTTTATTCAGATTAAAAGGGGTACTCCGCCCCTAGACATCTTATCCCCTATCCAAAGGATAGGGGATAAGATGTCAGATCGCCGCGGTGCCGCTGCTGGGGACCCCCGGGATCCCCGCTGCGGCACCACGCTATCATTACAGCACAGATCGAGTTCGCTCTGTGCGTAATGACGGGCGCTACAGGGGACGGAGCCGCGTGACATCATGGCTCCGCCCCTCGTGACATCACGGCCCATCCCCTTAATGCAAGTCTATGGCAGGGGGCGTGACGACCGCCGCGCCCCCTCCCATAGACTTGTATTGAAAGGGGCGGGTCGTGACGTCACGAGGGGCGGAGCCGTGACACAACAATGCTCCGGTCCCTGTATTGCGCGTCATTACATGCAGAGCGAACTCGCTCTATGCTGTAATGATAGCGCGGTGCCGCAGCGGGGATCCCGGGGCTCTCCAGCAGCGGCACCGCGGCGATCTGACATCTTATCCCCTATCCTTTGGATAGGGGATAAGATGTCTAGGGGCGGAGTACCCCTTTAACAAAGGCTAGATGGACAATGCTTTTTGAAGGGTTAACCTTTCTTCCTCAAGTCAGTTACTGAGCCTTTGCCATAGCCACGCCCCCTCATGACGGCAGTCACGCCTCATCCCATAGACTTGTATTGAAGGGGCGGGCGTGACGTCATGAGGGGGCGGGGCTATGATGTCACAAGTGTCATGTTTGTTCCAAACACTAAGCAGCGGAGTACCCCTTTAAAACACCTGAAGACAGCCCAAGGCTAAATTAGATTTTTTCTTGAACATGCCGGACGCTTTGTGTTTTTTTGTGTGAAGTCAACAGAGAAGAAATAAAAAAAATATATATATATAAAAACCACATGTAAAAAGACCTGACTTACATACACTGTAAAGATTCACACACACACGATATATACGGGGGAGGGGGTGAAAAATAGAGAGATGTTTAGTAAGGCCGAGCACATGTTAGGCCTCTTGTTAGAGGTGACCTTGTCTTCCCACCGGGTTATTACAATCGGGCCCGTCACTGAGCGTCTCACTCCACATACGCAGGAAGCGGAGGATTTACGTTTGTCGCTTCCATTACATATTTCCTTTGTTGCTGGTGGAATCACGTTAGCATATTGTTAGCTATGTGACAAGCAGAAATCTACGTAATATTCAGAGAAAGACACTGTACAAAGAAAGCAGGCAAGAAGAATGTGACAGCCGGCACTTCCAATACTAAGCCGTGGAGAGGAACAGAGAGGTGCAGCAGAGACGGAGCCGGACCTATTAAAGGGTACCTCTCATCAAAAAAACTTTTGATATATTATAGATTACTGTATGCAGAATAACTTTACAATTGCATGTTATTAAAAAATATGCTTCTTTCTATTTCATTTTCCACTTTGAAGAAATGACCACTAGGGGTCTCCCTACCAGTCCTGGCAGCAAGCATTTCAGACTCATGCTGGAGTCCTAAACACTACGAGCTGCCAGTCTGCTTTGTTCACAAAGGAGAACACTCAGAGCTGCCAGCCTGCTTTGTTCACAGCCTGTTTGGCTGTGAACAAAGCAGGCTGGCAGCTCTGAGTGTTTAGGACTCCAGCATGAGTCAGAAATCGGGAAAATCGGGAAAAATACAATAGAAAGAAGCATATTTTTCATTAACATGCTATTGGAAAGTTATTCAACATTCATTAATCGGAAATATATCAAAAGTTTATTTGATGAGAGGTACCCTTTAATCCTGTGGCGGCGGTGCTCAGCCCAAAAACAGTGATGATACAACAAGAAGAAATGAGAGAAGGCGACACTCACCATTCAGGGTAGCTTCTTTATTCACTCAGCGGTGACATCAAACAAGGTGCAGACGGGGGTGAAAGGTGGAGGAGGGGTCACCGGGACAAATTTGTCCCGGTGACCCCTCCTCCACCTTGTTTGATGTCACCGCTGAGTGAATAAAGAAGCTACCCTGAATGGTGAGTGTCGCCTTCTCTCATTTCTTCTTGTTGTACTGTACAAAGATACATTGTCCAGATTAATACATCAAATTACTCACTTTATATAAGCTTTATTTTGAGAAATACTTATGAAATCTTGATAAAAATTGTATTATAGTTCTTAAAAAGTGTACCTTCCACAAGATTTAAAAATAAATAAAAAAATAAATGTCCCTGGCTTAACTGGTGCTCATCTTGTCCCTGTGCTTCAAAAGGGGAACTCCGGTGGAAAACATTACTTTTTAAATCAACTGGTGTGAGAACGTTAAAACAGATTTGTAAATGACTTCCATTTAAAAAATATCTTAACCCTTCCAGTACTTATCAGCTGCTGTATGCTCCAGAGGAAGTTTTATTCTTTTTGAATTTCTTTTCAGTCTGACCACAGTGTTCTCTGCTGACACCTCTGCCCTTGTCAGGAACTGTCCAGAGTAGGAGAAAAATCACCAAAGCAAACCTATCCTGCTCTAGACAGTTCCTGACATGGACAGAGGTGTCAGCAGAGAGCATTGTGGTCAGACTGAAAAGAAATTTGAGAAGAAGAAAAGAACTTCCTCTGCAGTATACAGCAGCTAATAAGTACTGGAAGGATTAAGATTTTTAAATAGAAGTAATTTATAAATCTGTTTAACTTTCTGGCACCAGTTGATTTAAAAAAATTAAAATAAAAAAATTCCACCGGAGTACACGTTTAAATCCTGGTTTCTATCCTTTCATGGCTCCCAATACCCTTGTTTATGTTGTACATACTGTATGCAGTTCACTGATGAGGAGGGGACATTTCCTTCATCAAGCATGACATTTGCCCTTACATGTCATGTGGGAATTTCCTTTCTCACTCCGCAGAGCTGACAACTGGCTGCACTGTGCACTGAGCTTGAATGACAAGCCGGGAACATGCACAGAGTCCCGTCTGTCCTTTCCACACTTTCTGTATTTCGTCTTGGTACAGAGAGACAAACAGTCAATAGCTGCAGGGATAAGAAAGTGCTCTGAACACTGGTGGGACCTCTAGTGGTAAGAAGTATGAAGCATTTTCTCATTCAAAAATATACACATTTTTTTTTTTACTAATATATATTGCAAATAATGTTAATACATTATATAAAAAGTTTTATATAAAAACGTTTTAATCACAGTGCCCATAATCTTATGTACAAAAAATAAAATAAAAAAACCTTTATAAAGTGACCAATATCTGGGTGTCTTCAGAAATCCTGCATCTTGCCCTGGAGCAGACAAGCAGGTATTACTCTACAGGGTGGGCCATATATATGGATACACCTTAATAAAAGGGGAATGGTTGGTGATAGTAACTTCCTGTTTGTGGCACATTAGTATATGTGAGGGGGGAAACTTTTCAAGATTGGGGGGGGTGACCATGGCGGCCATTTTGAAGTCGGACATTTTGAATCCAACTTTTGTTTTTTCAATAGGAAGAGGGTCATGTGACACATCAAACTTATTGGGAATCTCACAAGAAAAACAATGATGTGCTTTGTTTTAACGTAACTTTATTATTTCATGAGTTATTTACAAGTTTCTGACCACTTATAAAATGTGTTCAATGTGCTGCCCATTGTGTTGGATTGTCAATGCAACCCTCTTCTCTATATACTGCTATATACTACTATATACACCGCAGGAGAAATGCTAGCACAGGCTTCCAGTAATTGTATACACTGCTATATACTACTATATACACCGCAGGAGAAATGCTAGCACAGGCTTCCAGCATCCGTATACACTGCTATATACTACTATATACACCGCAAGAGAAATGCTAGCACAGGCTTCCAGTATCTGTATACACTGCTATATACTACTATATACACCGCAGGAGAAATGCTAGCACAGGCTTCCAGTATCCGTATACACTGCTATATACTACTATATACACACCGCAGGAGAAATGCTAGCAGAGGCTTCCAGTATCCATATACACTGCTATGTACTACTATATACACTGCAGGAGAAATGCTAGCACAGGCTTCCAGTATCTGTATACACTGCTATATACTACTATATACACTGCAGGAGAAATGCTAGCACAGGCTTCCAGTATCCGTATACACTGCTATATACTACTATATACACCGCAGGAGAAATGCTAGCACAGGCTTCCAGTATCCGTATACACTGCTATATACTACTATATACACCGCAGGAGAAATGCTAGCACAGGCTTCCAGTATCCGTATACACTGCTATATACTACTATATACACCGCAGGAGAAATGCTAGCACAGGCTTCCAGTATCTGTATACACTGCTATATACTACTATATACACCGCAGGAGAAATGCTAGCACAGGCTTCCAGTATCCGTATACACTGCTATATACTACTATATACACCGCAGGAGAAATGCTAGCACAGGCTTCCAGTATCCGTAGTTTCAGGTGCTGTACATCTCTTATCTTCACAGCATAGACAATTGCCTTCAGATGACCCCAAAGATAAAAGTCTAAGGGGGTCAGATCGGGAGACCTTGGGGGCCATTCAACTGGCCCACGACGACCAATCCACTTTCCAGGAAACTGTTCATCTAGGAATGCTCGGACCTGACACCCATAATGTGGTGGTCACCATCTTGCTGGAAAAACTCGGGGAACGTGCAGCTTCAGTGCATAAAGAGGGAAACACCTCATCATGTAGCAATTTTACAAATCCAGTGGCCTTGAGGTTTCCATTGATGAAGAATGGCCCCACTATCTTTGTACCCCATATACCACACCATACCATCAATAATTGTGTTCCAACAGTTTTGGAGGGATCTATCCAATGTGGGTTAGTGTCAGACCAATAGCGCTGGTTTTGTTTGTTAACTTCACCATTCACATAAAAGTTTGTCTCATCACTGAACAAAATCTTCTGCGTAAACTGAGGGTCCTGTTCCAATTTTTGTTTTGCCCATTCTGCAGCACCTGAAACTACAGATACTGGAAGCCTGTGCTAGCATTTCTCCTGCGGTGTATATAGTAGTATATAGCAGTGTATACAGATACTGGAAGCCTGTGCTAGCATTTCTCCTGCGGTGTATATAGTAGTATATAGCAGTGTATACAGATACTGGAAGCCTGTGCTAGCATTTCTCCTGCGGTGTATATAGTAGTATATAGCAGTGTATACGGATACTGGAAGCCTGTGCTAGCATTTCTCCTGCAGTGTATATAGTAGTATATACGGATACTGGAAGCCTGTGCTAGCATTTCTCCTGCGGTGTATATAGTAGTATATAGCAGTGTATACAGATACTGGAAGCCTGTGCTAGCATTTCTCCTGCGGTGTATATAGTAGTATATAGCAGTGTATACGGATACTGGAAGCCTGTGCTAGCATTTCTCCTGCAGTGTATATAGTAGTATATACGGATACTGGAAGCCTGTGCTAGCATTTCTCCTGCGGTGTATATAGTAGTATATAGCAGTGTATACAGATACTGGAAGCCTGTGCTAGCATTTCTCCTGCGGTGTATATAGCAGTATATAGCAGTGTATACAGATACTGGAAGCCTGTGCTAGCATTTCTCCTGCGGTGTATATAGTAGTATATAGCAGTGTATACAGATACTGGAAGCCTGTGCTAGCATTTCTCCTGCGGTGTATATAGTAGTATATAGCAGTGTATACGGATACTGGAAGCCTGTGCTAGCATTTCTCCTGCAGTGTATATAGTAGTATATAGCAGTATATACGGATACTGGAAGCCTGTGCTAGCATTTCTCCTGTGGTGTATATAGTAGTATATAGCAGTGTATACAGATACTGGAAGCCTGTGCTAGCATTTCTCCTGCGGTGTATATAGTAGTATATAGCAGTGTATACAGATACTGGAAGCCTGTGCTAGCATTTCTCCTGCGGTGTATATAGTAGCATATAGCAGTGTATACAGATACTGGAAGCCTGTGCTAGCATTTCTCCTGCGGTGTATATAGTAGTATATAGCAGTGTATACAGATACTGGAAGCCTGTGCTAGCATTTCTCCTGCGGTATATATAGTAGTATATAGCAGTGTATACGGATACTGGAAGCCTGTGCTAGCATTTCTCCTGCGGTGTATATAGTAGTATATAGCAGAGTATACAGATACTGGAAGCCTGTGCTAGCATTTCTCCTGCGGTGTATATAGTAGTATATACGGATACTGGAAGCCTGTGCTAGCATTTCTCCTGCGGTGTATATAGTAGTATATATAGCAGTGTATACAGATACTGGAAGCCTGTGCTAGCATTTCTCCTGCGGTGTATATAGTAGTATATAGCAGTGTATACGGATACTGGAAGCCTGTGCTAGCATTTCTCCTGCGGTGTATATAGTAGTATATAGCAGTATATAGAGAAGAGGGTTGCATTGACAATCCAACACAATGGGCAGCACATTGAACACATTTTATAAGTGGTCAGAAACTTGTAAATAACTCATGAAAGAATAAAGTTACGTTAAAACCAAGCACATAAATTTTTTTTGTGAAATTCCCAATAAGTTTGATGTGTCACATGACCCTCTTCCTATTGACAAAATAAAAGTTGGATTCAAAATGTCCGACTTCAAAATGGCCGCCATGGTCACCACCCATCTTGAAACGTTTCCCCCCCTCACATTTACTAATGTGCCACAAACAGGAAGTTACTATCACCAACCATTCCCATTTTATTAAGGTGTATCCATATAAATGGCCCACCCTGTATTTAACTTTCTGGAGCCAGAAAAATTAGTTTTTCCCCGGAGTCCCCCTTTGAGCGCACTTATACTTATTTAATACCACGGTTGAACACAGATTTTTGGTGCATGACGCCTATAATGAATAATTACATGTCCGCTTTATTTTTGGCTGTCATGTGATTTACTTTACTCCATATCTTTCTTTGTTGCTCAATCAGTTGTACAAGTCACATGAAGATCTCATGTACATTCCATTCAACCTACTGGAACTATCCTGCAATTATTATTAAGCTCAACAAAACCCTTGTGTTCATAGGGACTTTATAGAGGACCTCCGCAGCATGGAGGCATAGGCACTCTGTATACTGCTACATAGGCCCTCACTCTGTATACTGCTACATAGGCCCTCACTCTGTACACTGCTACACAGGCCCTCACTCTGTACACTGCTACACAGGCCCTCACTCTGTACACTGCTACACAGGCCCTCACTCTGTACACTGCTACACAGGCCCTCACTCTGTACACTGCTACACAGGCCCTCACTCTGTACACTGCTACACAGGCCCTCACTCTGTATACTGCTACATAGGCACTCTGTATACTGCTATAAGGGATCCATATGTCATTGCTTCAAGCATAGAACTCGATAATATACCATCGGATGAAGCCTGCAACAATCATTACGGCACGTTACCCCTGAGGTGTCTGACTGGCTGTGGTGGTCATGTGACATCCAGTCCAAAAGAATGGCCAAGGTGTTGACCTGAGCCTGAACGGGGGGGGGGGGGGTGAGTTAGGGCAGGATCGGAGGGGTAAGTAACTGCTGCTTTGTTATTAAATGGGGTTGTCCAGTGAAAAATATCTTAGTCTCTATCCACAGGAGGGGATAAGTATCTGGTCGCAGAGGGTCCGATCGCTGAAACACTCCAACCAACCTGCCCACCCATCCCTATCCTGTGGATAAAGAAGAAGATATATTTCACTGGACAACCCCGTTAAATAACAGCAGTTACCTACCTCCCCGATACTGCATTGATACCCCATTTAAGCTCTGGTTGGCACCCTGGTCCTACTTCTGGAGCGGATATTTCACTGGACAACCCCTTTAAAGGGGTACTCCGCTGCTCAGCATTTGGAACAAACTGTTCCAAACGCTGGTGCCGGAGCTGGGAGCTCGGTGTCACACCCCGCCCCCTCAATGCAAGTCTATGGGAGGGGGCGTGACAGCCATCACGCCCCCTCCCATAGACTTGCATTGAGGGGTGGGGAGTGACGCCATGATGGGGCGGGGCTATGACGTCACAAGCTCCCAGCACCAACACCAGTGTTCGGAACAGTTTGTTCCAAACTCTGAGCAGCGGAGTACCCCTTTAATGCATTAGGGGCTCATTTATAAAAAAGAAAAATTATAAATATTAATAAATCAAAAACCTGAATAACCCATAAAAAAATTGTACAGGGAAATTTATGAAGCAGTTTCTCACACAGCTTCTCTTATTTTTCAGAGGTCTTTATAAAAAAAAGAAAAAAAAAGCGACCTGCTTTGTTGCTATGGGCAACTGCACCACTTTTCCTCTGCACATATTTTGGCAAATTTCATCTCAATGGGGGAGATGAATCCCAGAGGAAAAGTCGACCAGTGGGGGGGGGGGGGGGGGGGGGGGGGGAGATAAATAAAACTGCCTACACTAGCAATTTGCATGACTTGCACCACATTTTGCACTTCTGCATCTTACTTGTTAAAGGGGATATCCAGGAATAGAAAAACAGAGCTAATTTCTTTCAAAAACCGTTCCCCATCTGTCTCCAGGTTGGGTGCGGTTCAGCAGCTCAGTTCCACTGAAGTAAATGGAGCCAAGTTGTATTACCACACCCAAAGTGGAGACAGATGGGGAGTGATTTTTGGAAGAAATTTGCTGTTTCTTTTTCTATTTCTGGATAACCCCTTTAAGAAAATCTTACCTGGAAGTGGGTGTGGCATCATTAGAAAGGGAAGGTGGCTCAAGTGTGCCAAAAATGTGGTAAATGTTTAGAGTATGTTTTAAGTGTAAGGACTGTTTTATATTGAGGAATCTCTGACTGAAAATATTCTGTCCAGAGATTTAGAGGATGGCCGGCGACGACTAAATTCCGCCAAAAGGAAGACAGAGTTGACTCCTGCAGGGGAGGAGTTTGTGAAGGAGAGCTCCGCCGCTGAAATTCCGTAGTGTACACTGTGCAGCTGAACCCTATTGACAACAACAGGACTCTGCTGCACCGGAATTCCCAAGCGTAATTTCGAGGTGGAATTCTGCTTGTGTAGTGTGAACCTAGCCTGAAGGGAGTGGGACACTGAATACATCTCGTTTTTGCAATACGAGTCCCGTATCCAGCTTCTGTACAAAAAACGTATGTCTCCAAACCAGACTGAAACGTATGCAACCGTATATGCCTCCTAATGTTTTTAAACCGTATACGGTTTGAAAACGGATGTCCATTTGCATATGTTTTAATACGTTTTCCTTGAGAAAAAAAACGGATACGGTTTTATATTTGTCAACATTTTAAATAAAGTTCTTTTTTTATTGAATTTTCCCCCCAAAAAATAAAAAATAAATAAAAAGAAAAAAACAGTATTGTGCAAACCGGATGTAACCGTATGCACATACGGTTCAATACAGTTACCATAGAACTCCATTTTAAAATAACCGTATACAGGTTGGATACGGTTTTTGACTGGGACACAAAACCGCAGTAGACTACGGTTTGATGTACCGTTAAAAACCGTATAAACCCGTAAATGATGCAAAACGTACACAACCTGATGCTACGGTTGGCATACGGTTTGCAATTAAATGTCTATACATACGGTTTGCAATACGGTTCGATACGTTTTTTTTTTTTTTCAATGAAACCGGATACGGCAACCGTATTGCAAAAACGAGATGTGAATGTAGCCTAAGTGAGGTCGAAAAAAAGACAAGAGTCCATCGAGTTCAACCTAAACCCTTCTGTATTGATCCAGAGGAAGGCGAAAACAACCCATGGGGCTGATTCCAATTGCCCCGTGACAGGAAAAGTTCCTTCCCGATCCCAATATGGCATCAGAACAAATCCCCGGATCCACATTCTACCCACATAAATCTAGTATCCATAACCTATAATGTTATTACTCTCTAGAAAGACATCCAGGCCCCTCCCTTCAACTTGTTTATTGAGTCAGACATCACAACATCATATGGCAGATAGAGTTCCATAGTCTCACTGCTCTTACAGTAAAGAATCTCTGTCTGCGATGGTGAAACCTTCTTTCCTCTGATCTGCCACCATCATGTTCTAGAGCAGGAAGAAACGAGCGGATTGATATATAGTTTAATGGACAAGGATTCAGTATAACTTTTCATTTATTCATGTAAACCCTTATGTTATCTGGGTTCAGGAGTCCAGTGGGCGGTCCCTCTTTGTGAGTTCAGTGGGCGGTCCTACTCAGTGACTTAAAGCCTTCCCTTTAGGATTGTGGCTACAGAGGCAGTTGTCAATCACTCAGTGAGACCACCCACTAGACCCTTTAGCCCAGAAAAAGAAGCGCGGTAGATAAACAAAATACAAGATACTAAATATTCATATCAATCTGCTCAGCGCCTTCTGCTCTTTGACATCCTGCCCAGTTAGAGAGGAACGTTCAGTGAATAGGACACATACTGACAAAAATACACAGTCCTGAGGTATACGGCATGCACAATGTGAAATTAAAGGGACAGTGTCATGCAGCTTTATGAGCGCAGTACCCCAGCACAACCACTACACAATCTGTGGCGCTGTCTTCTTCCACCTGTTTTCCGTATGTATGGATGCCATAGCCCTGGCAAACAGCTGATCAGCATGGTGCCTGGTGTTGGCACTAGAGATGAGCGAACTTACAGTAAATTCGATTCGTCACGAACTTCTCGGCTCGGCAGTTGATGTCTTATAGTCTATGTCGCCTAGGACTGTATCCACCTTTTCCAGCCCATCGGAGCACCTGAAAGCTGAACTCATTTATGCAGGAAAAGTCATCAACTGCCGAGCCGAGAAGTTTGTGAAGAATCGAATTTACTGTAAGTTCGCTCATCTCTAGTTGGCACCCAACGATCTGATATTGATTGATAGGTGATCAATACATTATCTCCTTTAATAGAAATGACACAAAAAAGTATCACAATACCGTAAAGCAGTCTAAGCTCATGAATGTATAGAACATAAACCCTTATTTTGGCCACACATTACAGCAGTGTTTCCCAACCAGTGTGCCTCCAGCTGTTGCAAAACTACAACCCCCAGCATGCCCGGACAGCCGTTGGCTGTCCGGGCATGCTGGGAGTTGTAGTTTTGCAACAGTTTGTAAACCACTGCCGGGCAGGCCGATTCGGACTCCTTTCACTCAACCATCGGCACCGTCTACTGGCGCCAACAAGTGGGTAAGACGCTGACGGATGGCAAATTTCTTAAAGTTGCTCTGCACTTTTTGATTTTAATTGTTCATGCCAAAGACAGACAGATCGATAAATGTGCAACAACAGCCGAGACCAGACCACAGATACGGACTTGGAAATTCGGCCCTGTTATGTTAGTCTGAAACTGGCCCAAATCTGCATCTACAATTGAAAGTATAGGTGGGAGTCAGATTGCTGGGACCACCATTGATGAGGAAGGCCCCATGCGTGCACATTGATGCTCTATTCAAACTCTAAGGCAGCGGTCTTCAAACTTTATCCCTCCAGCTGTTGCAAAACTACAACTCCCAGCATGCCCGGACAGCCAATGCTGGGAGATGTAGTTTTGCAACAGCTGGAGGGACCCTAGTTGGGAAACACTGGCCGTTTTACTGGAATGCTCCCTTATAGTTTGTTGCTTAAAAGGGGTATTCCAGTAAAAAACTTTTTTTCATATCAACTGGCTCCAGAAAGTTAAACAGATTTGTAAATTACTTCTATTAAAAAAAAAAATCTTAATCCTTCCAGTACTTATCAGCTGCTAAAGTGGAGTTGTTCTTTTCTGTCTGACAACAGTGCTCTCTGCTGACACCTCTGTCCATATCAGGAACTGTCCAGACCAGGAGAGGTTTGCTATGGGGATTTGCTCCTGCTCTGGACAGTTCCTGAGACACCTCTCCTGAGGTGTCAGCAGAGAGCACTGTGGTCAGACAGAAAACAACTCAACTTCAGCAGCTGATAAGTACTGTAAGGATTAAGATTTTTTTTAATAGAAGTAATTTACAACTCTGTTTAAAGGGGTACTCCCGTGGAAAACTCTTTTTTTTTTTAATCAACTGGTGCCAGAAAGAAACAGATTAAAAAATCTTAAAGGAGTACTCCAGTGCAAAATAACTTATCCCCTATCTAAAGGATAGGGGATAAGTTATTTTTCACTATAGATGTCCTTTAAAGGGTAACTCTCATTAAAACAAATGTTTGCTATTGCACTCCTTATGGTAAATAAAACATATTTCTAATATACGTTGGTTAAAAAAAAAATGAAGTTTTCTATGTTTTATTTGTGCCGAAGTCCAAACACAGGAAGTGAAGCCAGCATATGGCAGTTAAGTGTGAGAGGAGCTGTGATTGGTTGAGGCTGGACACCCCCCCCCCCTCAGCACTCCAGGCTGGACTTCGGTCCAAAGTCTGTGTATGAGATGGGGGGGAAATGTGCTCTTGAGCTTTTTTAAGCACAAATAAAACATAGAAAACATCATTATTTTTTTTAAACAAAGTATATTAGAAATATGTTTTATTTATCATAAGGAGTGCAATAGCAAAATTTTTTTTTTTTATGAGAGTGCCCAATTAATCTTTCCAGTACTTTTTAGGGTCGGTATACTACAGAGGAAATGATTTTCTTTTTGGAACACAGAGCTGTCTGCTTACATCACGAGCACAGTGCTCTCTGCTGACACCTCTGTCCATTTTAGGAACTGTCCAGAGCAGCATATGTTTGCTATGGGGATTTTCTCCTACTCTGGACAGTTCTTAAAATGGACAGAGGTGTCAGCAGAGATTACTGTGGTCATGATGTCAGCAGAGAGCTCTGTGTTCCAAAAAGAAAACCCATTTCCTCTGTAGTATTCAGCAGCTGATAAGTACTGGAAGGATTAAGATTTTTTAATAGAAGTAATTTACAAATCTGTTTAACTTTCTGGCACCAGTTAATCTAAAAAAAAAAAAAAAAAGAAGAGTTTTCCACCAGAGTACCACTTTAACTTTCTGGAGCCAGTTGATATGAAAAAGAAAATAGTTTTTCACTGGAATACCGCTTTAACCCCTTAAAGACAGAAGTACAGTGGGTCAAATTGGCGCGGGTCTTGCCAGTAAGAACCCACCAAAAGGGCTGACCTGAATAGCCCTCTGCAAGCCTGACCACTACTCAGTTTGAACTTTGAGAACCCTGGCATTTACGAGTCCCTAAGGTCCTTATCACCCCCCCCCCTCCCCATCAATTATAAACTATCCTGTGGATAGGTGATACGTTTACATTGTAAGGGGAAACATAGCAGTAGCGTACAGCTCACCCAAGCAAGCCCCTTCGTGACCCGGACAGAACCATGCGTATTAGGTATGTTCCACCCTTACCGTATGTATCTATGAGTAAGAGTGCAATACACTGGAAAGGGGTCATTTTCCGTACCATGACGGATGTTATAGGAATAGATATCAAAGATATCATCACAGGTTTCTGCGCTGGACCCCGTTCCTCAGCATAAGGGTAGGTCCACACTGTGTTTCTGCCGCTGTTAAACCGTATTCATAAATGGGTTGGCGACAAATACTTTTAGGCTATGTTCACACTGCGGAATTTCCGCAATTCTGCACATATTCCATACAGCAGAGCTTGCTTGAACGAAAATGCGGAATGCGAATGTCCTCTAAACACAGAATTCTGCTGAAATTCAAGCCCCCATTGAGTTCAGTGAGATTCCGCCCACAACGCCACAAATTTTAAGACAGGTCTTTAAATTTTGCAGAATTTCCGCAGTAGTATTTCGCTGTGTGAATGGGAGAGCGGAATACTGTTAAACATAATGGGGGAGATTTACCAAAACCTGTCCAGAGGAAAAGCAGCCGCCACGCCCCCTCCCATAGACTTGCATTGAGGGGGTGTGGTGTGACATCACCAGGGTCATAGCTGGGATGTCACGAACCCCCCGCTTCCCGCTCCAAGCATACATAACAAAATGTTCCGAACACTGGGGAAGCGGAGTACTCCTTTAATGGGAGCAGTGGACCCCATCTGCTTCTATGGCTGAATGGAGTTACCCAGTGCCCACTGCTCCCAGTACATGCCAGCATCCAGTTATTGGCAGGATGCTGATGGATACGATTAATGGTGGCAATAACGCAGCGTGGAGATAGAGAATATATATATATATATATATATATATATACACACATACACACACACTATTATACACACAGCACAAGCAAACAACATTTTCTAGGACTCTCTAATCAGCCACGATAATTCACTTTACGCCCATTCCTTGCCCATCGTCAGACATACCCAATATTAGACCAAGATGGCACACTCCCATAGTGCAATGATCAATAATAAAAGTAAAAAATATTAAAAATTCAATTATACAAAAACACATTTCTGTTAAAGTTTCCTGCAACTTTGCGAGAGGCGACAGATCTGTAGGGTCCAGAAATACTTGGCGTCGCCCGTCAGCACCCAGGTAAGTGCCCATCCTAAAGAACTCGTGGGATAAAGCGGTAATGTCACGGCGACCTTCTCGCATGCAGCAAGATCACAGCTGGAATCCCCCAAGGAATCCGGGGGGATTCTAATAGACGGAGGATTATTATAGGGCAGGTGTGTAAGGGGAGGAGGGTGGGGGTTTGGGTGCCATACATTAAAGAGAACATGTTCTATAAATAGATAAATACAAGACTCACCCAGGACACCATCCGCAAGACTGTGTGAGGCTGCCGGATGAAAGTCTGGGGGTCAAAGGCTCCTCCAGCCTTACCAGCTCCATAGGCGCCTCCTTCCATGGTGAGGACCCTCCAAAATGTATCTGCAGCAGCTAAGTGGGGGTCTCAGGACTGATGCCCTTCAGGGATGTGGACTGGGGAGACTGATCAGATAATGGCTACACTGCTCAAGGGCATGGACTCTGCAGATGAGCTGCACAGGCTCCCAGGGGTGCACAGTGCCCGGGTCCAGGCACAATCGGGGTCTCCAGCAGGGGGCAGCTCGGCCGGGGGCTCAGGAGATGCGACGTGATGGGGAAACAGCAGCCAAACCCTCGATCACAGCCAGTGCGACAGCTACGAGAAACCGCTATGTCTGAGACAGCATCTCACGCATGCGCACTCGCCTTTTCTTCCCAGCTGCCTGCTCTGTAGCCGAGACATGTGATCCCACCAACTGCCATCTTGGATTCGGACGGCTACTTATCTCCATGGCAACGGAGGAGAGGAAAAGGGGGGGGCAGACCCGGGATGATGGAAAATGGTGACAGCCCTTAGCAGGGAATAAACATTATGACAGGAAGAGCAGGAAAGATGGCTGACATAGTGAAATTTTGTGAAATTCACTATATATATATAAAATAGGTTTATGAAAACTTGCTGTTGTTCATAGCAACCAATCAGGGAGCAGCTGTCATGGAATCCAAAATCTGTGTTAACCCCTTAAGCACCAAGCCCATTATAACATTAAGGACCAGGCCAATTTTATTTTTCCGTTTTTGTTTTTTTCCTCCTCGCCTTCTAAAATCCATAACTCTTTTATATTTCCATCTACAGACCCATATAAGGGCTTGTGTTTTTTTTTTTTTTTTTGCGTGACCAATTGTACTTTGTAATGAAACCTCTCATTATACCATAAAACGAATGGCGAACCCAAAAAAATATTTTTTTTTAGGGAGGAAATGTAAATGAAAACCACAATTTTACACATTTTGGAGGGTTTCGTTTTCACACTGTAGACTTTAAGGTAAAAATGACACGTGTTCTTTATTCTGTGGGTCAATACGATTAAAATAATACCCATGGCTAGATATTTTATATTTTTGTGCCGCTTAAAAAAAATCTAAAACTTTTTGTACAAAAGCAGTAATCTAAATTCGTCCTATTTTGACCATCTCTAACTTTTTAATTTTTCCGTATATAGGGCGGTATGAGGGCTCATTTTTTGCACCGTCATCTTTTATCGATACCACATTTGCATATATAAAACTTTTAGATCAGTTTTTATAAAAAAAAAAAGTGGAATAAAATGAGACAAAAAAGCAGCATTTTTTGACTTTTTTTTTATTTTTTACGTTTACGCCATTCACCGTACAGGATCATTAAGATTATATTTTGATAGTTCGGACATTTACGCACGCGGCGATACCAAATATGTTTATTAGAAAATTACGCTTTTTGGCGGTAAAATGGGAAAAACTGACAATTTTCTTTTTTATTGGGGGAGGGGATTTTTTCCCTTTTTTTATTTTTAAATTTTTCAACTTATTTTTTTTAACACTTTTTATGTCCCCATAGGGGACTATCTATAGCAATCATTTGTTTGCTAATACTGTTCAGTGCTATGTATAGGACATAGCACTGATCAGTATTATCGGTCATCTTCTGCTCTGGTCTTCTCGATCTTAGACCAGAGCAGGAGATGCTGGGAGACGGACAGAGGCAGACGAGGGGATCTCCGTCCACCATTACAGATGATCGGATCGCCGCGGCAGCGCTGCGGGCGATCCGATCATCTATTTTAACATGCGCATTGCCGCAGATTCCGTGATCTGTACTGATCATGGCATCTGAGGGGTTAATGACGGACATCCGGGCGATAGCGGATGTCGGCCATTACTGGCGGGTCCCCGGCTGCTGATAGCAGCCGGAGCCTGCCATGTATGACGCGAGCACCGCTCCTATGCTCGCTGTCATACACAAGACGTAAATGTACATCCTGGTGCGCGAAGTACCGCCAAACCAGGACATACATTTACGTCCGTGGTCGTTAAGGGGTTAAATTCCGCATTCATTCCGCCTTGAATTATTGACTCATTGATTTTAATGGGAGTCCATTCCGTTTTCCGACTGAAGAACTGACGTGTCAAGCGGCAAGTAAAATCACGTAAAGTCGATAGGACTTTGTATTTCCGCGCCGCCAACCAATTCCGCTTCGTATCTGCTCCGTGTTAGCACGGGGCAGAAAGAAAGGATTTCTTCTCCAAGAATAGTGTGAAGATACCCTCAAAAGTGAATGCCTTGCTGTGATTGGTTGCTAAGGGCAACAAAGGTTTTTTAATAGTCTAATTCAGTGTTTCCCAGTCAGGGTGGCCCCAGCTGGTGCAAAACTACAACTCTCAGCATCCCCAGACAGCAGTTGGCATTGTTTTAGTAGTTTTACAACAGCTGGAGGCACCTCTAGTTGGGAAACACTGATCTTATTAAAGGGGTATTCCAGGCAAAAACATTTTATCATGATAAGATGTCTGATCGTGGGGGCCCGCTGCTGACACCCCCCGCGATCTCCCTGCAGCACCCGCATTCTATGATGCTGAATCTCCAGTTTCGGAAACCTCGGGTCGGGTGACATCCTTTGGATAGGGGATGAAATGTTTTTGCCCGGAATAGCCTTTTAACCTGTTAAAGGAAATCTGTCATCAGAATCACCTGTTACACAGGCTTGTAGTGCGGGTGATCCTGATTAAAACGCTCCTTACCTGGTTAAAAATGGTTCAGCGGTTCTTAAGATATCTATATTTTTAGTTTTCTGTTATTCCCTGGCTTGGGACTCAGTGGGAGGTGTTATCATCAGGGACTCGGCCACACGTCATTCTAGCTGGGCGGAGCTGCCGCCCGGCTCATGAATATTCATGAACTTATCCTCGTGGTCTAACTCCTTTTTCTCGGTCTGGTGGGGAGGGCCGCGCATGCGCCGCGTTCCGTACACCCGGAAGCGGCGTTCTCCCCCCCGACTTCACTCGAGCTGCGGCCCTATACAAGTAAGAAGACGGGCTGCATGAGTGAAAAGCCGGGGGTGGGAGGAAGGGAGGGACGGAGGGTGTTTTTATTCACAAACAAGCAGGTTATATATAGATATATTTGTGTGGATAACTTCATGAATATTCATGAGCCAGGCGGCAGCTCCGCCCAGCTAGAATGACGTGTGGCCGAGTCCCAGATGATAACACCTCCCACTGAGTCCCAAGCCAGGGAATAACAGAAAACTAAAAATATAGATATCTTAAGAAGCGCTGAACCATTTTTAACCAGGTAAGGAGCGTTTTAATCACCCGCACTACAAGCCTGTGTAACAGGTGATTCTGATGACAGATTTCCTTTAAGGACCCAGGGTTTTTCCGTTTTTGCATTTTCATTTTTTCCTCCTTACCTTTAAAAAATCATAACTCTTTCAATTTTACACCTAAAAATCCATATGATGGCTTATTTTTTGCGCCACCAATTCTACTTTGTAATGACGTCAGTCATTTTCCCCAAAAATCTATGGCGAAATAGAAAAAAAATCATTGTGAGACTAAATAGAAAAAAAAACACCATTTTGTAACTTTTTGGGGGGCTTCCGTTTCTACGTAGTACATTTTTCGGTAAAAATGACACCTTATCTTTATTCTGTAGGTCCATACGATTAAAATGATTCCCTACTTATATAGGTTTGATTTTGTCGTACTTCTGGAAAAAATCACAACTACATGCAGGAAAATTAATATGTTTAAAACTGTCATCTTCTGACCCCTATAACTTTTTATTTTTTCTGCGTATGGGGAGGTATGAGGGCTCATTTTTTGCGTCATGATCTGAAGTTTTTATCGGTACCATTTTTGCATTGATAGGACTTTTTTTTCATGATATAAAAAGTGACCAAAAATGCACTATTTAGGACTTTTGAATTTTTTTTGCACGTACGCCATTGACCATGCGGTTTAATTAGCGATATATTTTTATAATTGGAACATTTCTGCACATGGTGATACCACATATGTTTATTTTTATTTACACCATTTTTTTTTAAATGGGAAAAAGGGGGTGATTCAAACTTTTAATAGGGAAGGGGTTAAATAATCTTTCTTCACTTTTTTTTTTAACTTTTCTTTTTGCAGCGTTATAGCTCCCATAGGGACCTACAACACTGCACACACTTATCTTTTACATTGTTCAATGGTTTCTCATAGGAAACCATTGATCAATGATTCTGCCGCTTGACTGCTCATCCCTGGATCTCAGGCACTGAGCAGTCATTCAGTGATCGGACAGCATGGAGGCAGGTAGGCACCTTCCGGCTGTCCTTGTAAGCTGTTCGGGATGCCGCGATTTCACCGCGGCGATCCCGAACAGCTCCCTGAGCTAACCGGCATTGTTTTACTTTCAACTTTGAATGCCGCGTCTAAAGGGTTAATAGCGCATGGCACCGCGATTAGTGCCAGGCGCTATTAACCACGGGTCCCGGCCGTGCCCTACCCGCTATGACCGTTATAGAACGGGAGCGGACTCATGACGTACCGGTACGTCATGGGTCCTTAAGGGGTTAAACTTCCCGCATATTGAAGAACTGAAATTTTATTTAATTTTTAATGTTTGCACTTTCGTTTTTTCCTCCTCGCCTTCTAACAATTTTCCACCTACAGACTCATTTGAGGTTTTTTTTTATTTTTTTTTGTGCCACCAATTGTACTTTGTAATTACATCACTTATTTTACTTCCAACTTATTTTTGGGGCAAAATTGAAAAATAAAAAATAAATGTAACAACAAAAAACACAATTTTAAAATTTTTGGGGGCTTACATTTCTATGCATTATAATTTTCAGCAAAAATTACACATTGGGGGAGATTTATGTAAACCTACCCAGAAAAAAAGTTGCTGAGTTGCCCATAGCAACCAATCAGATTTCTTCTTTTATTTTTCAAAGGCCTTTTCAAAAATAAAAGAAGCAATCTGATTGGTTGCTATAGGCAACTCATCAACTTTTCCTCAGGACAGGTTTTGATAAATCTCACCCATTATCTTTAATCTGTACATCCATACAATTAAATGAATGCCTAATTTGAATATTTTTTTTTACTCCTTTTAAAAAATTATAATTGTTCATACGAAAATTAGTATCCTTAAAATTGTCCTCTTGTGACCCCTATTCCAGAATGTGTGAGGGGTCATTTTTTGCACCTTGATCTGTAGTTTTTATCGGTACCATTTTTGTTTTGATGGGACTTTTTGATCACTTTTTATGATGTTTTTTCTTCTATATGAAGTGAAAAAAATTAGCAATTCTGTACTTTGGTAATATTTATTAACCTCCATGTTTATTTTGCTTCAAATTACTTCAAATGGCCCTGATTAACCTTTATGCCTTTAAATCACAAAGTAATCTCCCACTTAACTTGGGAGGAAAAAAGTACCAAAGTGTAGTCAAAAAATTCACGGGGGTACACAATTAAAAAAATTCACATTTAAGTAGATGCTTAAAAAGCTGAAAGGACCCCACAACAAACAACACGGTCATGAGAACACCGGAAGGCATAGAGTAGGGTCTATGATGTATGAGACCCTGCTACCAACTAGACTCAAACAGGTGTAAATGTAGAGGGTCTAGAAACTGGGACATGATAATAATTATCAGGGGATGCCAGGAACCTGATAGGTTGTACAAACAAAAGCCCTGTAAATCCCTGTTGGGGAGATGTAGTTGTGGTAGCCCTTGGGGGTGTATGGTAGTTGGGGTGTTGTTTCGGTAGATGAGGGGTTAATGTTAACACTATAGTTCATGACGCCAGGCTGAGGGCTAGTATGCTGTGGTAATTCTCCGGCCCATCGCCGCCCTTCCCAGTAACGATAGGTGCATGTAATAAAATGACTGAAGGTCCACAAGGTACTTGAACTTGAACTTGGATAACTTTACTTAACCCCTTAAGGACCCGGGCTTTTTCCGTTTTTTCATTTTCAATTTTTCCTCCTTAACTTTAAAAAATCATAACTCTTAAAAATTTTCACCTAAAATTATATATAATGGCTTAATTTTTGCATCACTAATTCTACTTTGTAATGACATTAGTCATTTTACCCAAAAATCTACGGTGAAACAGGAAAAAAAATCAATGTGCGACAAAATTGATGAAAAAACACTATTTTGTAAGTTTTGGGGGCTTCTGTTTTTACGCAGTACATTTTCTGTCAAAAATTATACCTTATCTTTATTCTGTAGGTCCATACGGTTAAAATGATACCTTACTTGTATAGGTTTGAATTTGTATCACTTCCGAAAAAAATCATGAATACATGCAGGAAAATTTATACGTTTAAAATGGTAATCTTTTGACCCCTATAACTTTTTTATTTTTCTGTGTTCAGTGCACTTTGAGGACTCATTTTTTGCGCCGTCATCTGAAGTTTTTAGCGGTACCATTTTTGTTCTGATCAGACTTTTTGATCACTTTTTATTCACTTTTTTGTGGTATAAAAAGTGATCAAAAATGCGCTATTTTGGACTTTGGAATTTTTTTGCGCGTACGCCATTGAACGAGCGGTTTAAAAAGTGGTATATTTTTATAATTCGGACATTTCCGCACGCGGCGATACCACATATGTTTATTTTTATTATTATTTACATAATGTTTATTTTTATTTTTGGAAATGCCGGGTGATTCAAACTTTTATTAGGGGAAGGGATAATTGAAAGGGTTAATGATTTTTTTTTACACTTTTCTTATGCAATATTATAGCTCCTATAGGGGGCTATAACATTGCATTAACTGATCTTTTACACTGATTGATCCATCTCCATAGGAATGGATCAATCAGTGTTTTCGGCGATTGAATGCTCAAGCCTGGATCTCAGGCTTGAAGCATTCATTCGGCGATCGGACAGCACAGGAGAAGGTAAGAAGACCTCCACCTGTGCTACAGCTGTTCGGGATGCTGCGATTATACCGCGGCGATCCCGAACAGCTCCCTGAGCTAACCGACACATTTTACTTTAGTTTTTAGCCGCGCGGCTCAGCTTTGAGCGCGCGGCTAAAGGGTTAATAGCACGTGGCACAGTGATCAGTGCTGCGCGCTATTAGAGACGGGTCCCGGCTTCACTATGACGCCGGGCCCGCCGCGATATGATGCGGGGTCACCGTGTGACCCCGCGTTATATCGCAGGACCGGGACTCATGACGTACGCATACGTCATGGGTCCTTAAGAGGTTAAATGCTTGCGGTACATCCAATGAACAGTAACAGTCTCAGGAATACAGTCTCTATCTAGTGCAATGACTGACAGTTGTTGCGGACCTTGACTTCTCATAAAAGTCTCTGAATTAGGGAATATTGCGAAGATCCGTCCGGATTTAGGAGATAAATAAGGTCTGGTGATCTTGCAGAGTGTTTAGGGATTGACACACTCACAATTTAGCATATATCAGCCGTCGACGCAAGGCTCAGGCCTAAACTCAAAGATGACAGCAGTGCAGATCCTTCTCCATCAACAGCCCACGAGGAAAGAGAGTGAGCAATGGCCGCTGCTCCCTTATATGGGCAGGGCCGTTTTTACTGGTCCAATCAACTGTCACTCACCGTTACAAGGAGTGATGGGAGATAAACGTCACAGGGGCCTCCAAAGGTCCTCAAGCATAAAACCATAGAGTTTTCATGATCACGTGACCCGCAGGTCCTGTTACGCCATGCATAGGTAATTAACCATTTATATACACTTGTACAATCCTATATATAAACAAATCCTGAAGAATTATCAGATAACTAATATCTAGATGAGAGGTGACTAGGGGCAGGCTAGTTAAGAAGAACCCCGACGCCCTAGGGACTCTGGCTATGGGGACTTATATACAAAGGTACCGGATAGGATGCGTTACCGGGACACCACAAACCCCCTTACTTAAGATAAGTCAACCTCGACTCCTGTCCCCTAAGACAGAGGGACTAGGACTAGAACAGGATGATCTGTAAATTTGCATTTGCTATACATCCTAAATAAACATTGAACAAATTTACATTCTCTGATACTCTTACTAGTATCTGGACTAGACAATATAAATCTATCTAGACATTGGTGCTATCTAGACATAAATGCTCTCTAGACATTAACAAAGCTATCTATCCTTTAGTTTCTAGCTTCTTAGACATTTTAGTAACCTTATTATACATTTTAAAGCTTACTAGACAATTAGGCAGCTATCTGACATGTAGTTGCTAGCTCCTAAGACATTTTATTAGCTCTCTACTCATTTTTATGAGGCTAAACTAAACATTAGTACAGCTCTCTATACTTTTAGTTTCAAGCTGACTAGACATTTTTCTTATCTCACACATTTTATTCGCCAACATTAAGTTACCTGTTAGTACACGAAAGGTTATACTGGCTAGCCGGAAGCTAGGTCACAGTAAGGTTGGCTGCTAGGGTCTATCGGCTTCACGCTACTTACCCCTAGAGCACTTTACATAACCTACCTAGGTTACTTTAAGAATTACGTGTTTAATTATATATTCGCAAGAGCACCTACTGGCCAGGCAGAGCATCTCACACACGCAAAGAAGGAGAAGAAGAAGTGTACCTAACCGTGGCATGAATTGAATTTCAATATGCTACAATCCCTAAAGTGTTTTCTTGAGTGAGATATTTACTTTGGTGTATGTACTAGAGAAACTTGAGGTAGTACATTTAAGTCAGTAATCTAGAGTACTGAAAAGTGATAGGCAGAGCACTGAAGTGGGTAACCAAAGGTACTATGTGTGTAGGTACTAAATGTGAGTTCTGGTACCTTATGGTTAGTTTGCCCTGTGTAGTCCTTTGAGACCGCCGTAACACCACCTCCGAGTCATCCGGAGTTCCTTCACTTGGGGTTTCTTCAAGAGCTTCAGTCCCCGAGGGACCAGCTGGAGGGCTGGAAACAGAAGCAATATCTTCGGTGGGACTGGGGGATTCTCTGAGGACCGGGGGAGCAGTGGCATCAATACTTGGAGCAGTCACTGGAGCAGGACTGATGCTGGGTGTAAAACCAATGGTGGTTGACAGGGAGCAACACCTACTGGCAACTGGCTAGGCGGTACGGCTACCAGCAACTGTCTGGGTGGAGCAACCAGTGGCGGCATATACCCCAATACATGGTAGGCTGCTGAGATGGGAACAAAGGAACGTCAATAGTGGGATGAATTCCTTCCCCCGACACATATTCTCTCATTGGCCTTGTTGGAGGTGGAGTAGAAGTAGCAGGAGGAGCAGAAGGAGTAAGAGGAGATGGGCCAAGCACATCTTCTTTCAGACACACTTTTATCCTATTCCTGTGGACCACCTGTGGCTCGAACCCGTCTTTCTGTATCTCGTACACGTCCGTTTCGGGATAAGGGACTGCAGTAATAGTGTATGTCTCCGTTTCCCACAAGGAGTCCAGTTTATGGGTTCTAGGAAATTTTCTGAGCCACACTTTATCTCCAAGCTGTAAGGGCTGAGCCGAAGCATGTCGATTATAATCTTTCTGCTGGCGTTCATGAACTTCTCCCATTTTCTTCTCAACAATGTCTTTGGCTTCCTCAATTCTTCGTTGATGCTCTGACACCCAACCTTGGGAAACATGAGGAGAATTGTTGAAAGGTGCCTGTAGCCCAAAGGTTCGATCCTTTGGCAATTGGCCATGTCGGACCATCATCAGGAAAAAAAGCGTGTACCCTGTAGAGCAGTGGACAGTGTTGTTGTAAATTTCTAGGAGTTCAGGCAACAACTGAGGCCACTCTTCGTGCTTTGAAACAGAGGCAGCTCTAAGCATTTGGATGAACACTTGATCCTCTCGCAGAGCCCATTCCCCTTGGGATGGTAGGCCGTCGTCCGGAGCTTCTTGCAATCATGCAACTGGCAAAGTTCCTGGAACAACTGGGCTTCAAAGGCAGTTCCCCGATCCGTGAGGACCGATTCGGGACACCCCAGAGGTTGGATCCAATGGCGATAGAAGAGCTGAGCAGCCGTCTTGGCGGTAAGATCCTTGACAGGGACCACGACCACCCACTTGGAATAATGATCTACCATGGTTAGAGCATGACAATAGCCAGATCGAGTGGGGGCCAGCTTCACATGATCCAAGGCAACAATTTGATTTGGCCTTTCTGTACAGATGGGATGTAAAGGGACTCTTGCGTCCCTTCGGGGTTCTTTATCACGTTGCACACGGAGCACTCGGCACACCATTTCTCAATGTCTCCCCGCATCCCAATCCAGTAAAATCTCCTTCTGACAGTGATCTTTGTCTTATGGACCCCAAAGGGTCCGGATTGATCATGATAGGCATTCAGGACCATGGCTGCATCTCTTCTGGGAACCACAATCTGGTGTATGCGGTCTCCGGAAACTGGGTCCAGGGAATTTCGGTAGACCAGCCCTTTGTGCAGAAACAGGTGATTCCTCTGCCGCCACAGCCGCTTTAACTCGAAGTCCCCGTGGGCTTTGCGCACCCGAGTGGGCACTTTCTTGTGGAGGCAATAGTCTAGGAGGTCCCCGATAACCCGGCTTTCATCCTGAAGTGTCTTCCAGGTGGATAGATCTTCAGGGACTTTGGGAGATTCAGATCCGTCACCCGCCTGGGCAGTTAGAGCATTCTGGCTTACGAACCTTCGGTAGAAGAGAGGCATTTCCACATCGTCCCACACATCCTCAGCTGGAGGTGCTTCTCCCAGGACCATGTGAGAAAGTACATCCGCATTAACATTGGTTTTTCCACTGTGATACTTAATGTTGAAATCATAGTTGGCCAACCGAGAGGCCCAACGCTGTTCCAGCGCTCCCAACTTAGCAGTGTTCAAATGGGCCAAGGGGTTGTTATCAGTGTAGACAGTGAAAAGGGTAGCAGCCAAATAGTCCTTAAACTTCTCAGTAATGGCCCAGACCAGGGCCAGAAGCTCCAGCTTGAAGGAGCTATAGTTGGTATCATTCTTCTCAGCACCTCGGAGATGCCGGCTGACATAGGCAATCACCCTCTCTTTGCCATCTTGCACTTGAGATAAGAGCGCGCCCAGACCTTCAAAGCTAGTGTCTGTGTACAAACGGAACAGCAGGCTGTAATCAGGATACGCCAATATGGGGGGTTCTGTGAGGAGGTATTTCAGGGCTCGAAAGGCATCTTCCTGTTCATCAGCCCACTGTATGGGGAGCATCCCATTATAATTATCCCGGGCAGTTCCTCTCAGTAATTCGGTTAAAGGTCCAGCAATTTGAGCAAAATGGGGGATGAAGCGCCGGTAATATCCAGCAAATCCCAGAAACCTTCGGACATCTTGCACCGTCCTGGGTGTAGGCCACTCTTTCACAGCACTCACTTTGTCTGGATCAGGCTGGACTCCTTGGGCACTGACGACATGTCCCAGATAGTGTACTTGCGGCTTTAGCAAGTGACATTTAGAAGGTTTAACCTTGAGTCCATGTTGGATAAGGACTTGGAAAACTTCTTTCAGGTGATCCAGGTGTTCCTGATATGTCCGAGAATAGACGATGACGTCATCTAAATACATGAGGACACTCTGGAAGTTAAGATGTCCCAAGCATCGCTCCATCAGGCATTGGAAAGGAGCTGGTGCATTGCACAGTCCAAAGGGCATACTTTTGAACTCGAAGAGACCCATAGGGATCACAAATGCGGTCTTCTCTCTATCCTCTTCTGCCATTGGCACCTGCCAGTAGCCGCTCGTCAGATCCAGTGTGGAAAAGTAGGCGGCAGACCCCAACGCAGTCAAGGATTATTCGATGCGAGGGAGAGGATAGGCATCTGTCACGATTCGGCAGGCTGGATGTGGATCCTCTGTGCCAGAGAGGGATAGGCGTGGACCGTGCTAGTGGACCGGTTCTAAGCTGCTACTGGTTTTCACCAGAGCCCGCCGCAAAGCGGGATGGTCTTGTAGCGGCGGTAGCAACCAGGTCGTATCCACTAGCAACGGCTCAACCTCTCTGACTGCTGAAGATAGGCGCGGTACAAGGGAGTAGACAAGAGCAAGGTCGGACGTAGCAGAAAGTCGGGGCAGGCAGCAAGAATCGTAGTCAATAAGGCAATAGCAGGAGGTCAAGTACACAGTAAAGACAAACACAGTAACGCTTTCACTAGGCACTAAGGCAACAAGATCCGGCAGGGGAGTGCAGGGGCAGTGATCAGATATAGCCAGGGAGCAGGTGGAAGCCAATTAAGCTAATTGGGCCAGGCACCAATCATTGGTGCACTGGCCCTTTAAGTCTCAGAGAGCTGGCGCGCGCGCGCCCTAGAGAGCGGAGCCGCGCGCGCCAGCACATGACAGCAGGGGACCGGGACGGGTAAGTGACTTGGGATGCGATTCGCGAGCGGGCGCGTCCCGCTATGTGAATCGCATCCCCGCCAGCAATGTCAGTGCAGCGCTCCCAGTCAGCGGGTCTGACCGGGGCGCTGCAGGGAGAGAAACGCCGCGAGCGCTTCGGGGAGGAGCAGGGACCCGGAGCGCTCAGCGTAACAGTACCCCCCCCCCTTAGGTCTCCCCCTCTTTTTGTCGGGAAGTCGCTCCACCTGGGACAAGGACATTGGGAGCGATTGTAGAGTCTCCTTCTGGGGGACAGTGAAGTCCTGGGCAGACCGGTCAGAAGGAGTGGGAAAGGGGAGGGAGGGCAGAGGGTGAGGCTTGGCACAGTCCTGATAGGCCTTGGGGAGACCAGGCACCGGAGGGGACACTGAGGCCCGAGAGACGGGGCTGGGAGCAGGCGTGAGGCATTTCTTGCGACAAGCAGGACCCCAATTCTCGATCTCCCCGGTGGTCCAGTCAAGGGTGGGAGAATGGTGCTGGAGCCATGGCAGACCGAGAAGGACTTCAGATGTGCAGCCAGGCAGAACCAAGAATTCAATCTTTTCGAGATGTGGTCCAATGCTCATAAGCAGAGGCACTGTGCGAAAACGCACAGTGCAGTTCAACTTGACTCCGTTGACTGAAGCAATGTAGAGCGGCTTGATGAGACGGATCACCGGGATGCAGTACCTGTCAAGCAAAGAGGCCAGAATAAAATTTCCAGAGGAACCAGAGTCCAAGACGGCCACGGCAGAGAAGGAGGAGTCAGCAGAAGGAGAAATCCGTACGGGCACAGTGAGACATGGAGAAGCAGACTCCGTACCCAGAGACGCCAGACCCACATGAGCAGGTTGCGTGCGTGCGTTTTCCAGACGAGGAGGACGAATCGGGCAATCCACCAAGAAATGTTCGGTGCAAGCGCAGTACAGACATAGATTCTTATCCCTACGGCGAGACCTCTCTTCAATAGTCAGGCGAGACCGATCTACTTGCATAGGCTCCTCGGTGGGAGGCACAGGGGTAGACTGCAAGGGATACCGTGAGAGAGGTGCCCAGGGATTAAGGTCTTTTTCCTGGCGGAGTTCCTGGTGTCTTTCCGAAAAACGCATGTCAATGCGGGTGGCCAAATGGATAAGTTCATGCAGACTGGCAGGAATCTCTCGTGCGGCCAGCACATCTTTGATGTTACTGGATAGGCCTTTTTTAAAGGTCGCGCAGAGAGCCTCGTTGTTCCAAGATAATTCGGAAGCGAGAGTACGAAATCGGATGGCGTACTCGCCTACTGAAGAATTACCCTGGACCAGGTTCAGCAGGGCAGTCTCGGCAGAAGAAGCTCGGGCTGGTTCCTCGAAGACACTGCGAACCTCAGAGAAGAAGGAGTGTACAGTGGCGGTGACAGGGTCATCGCAGTCCCAGAGCGGTGTGGCCCAAGCCAAAGCCTTTCCAGACAGGAGACTAACCACGAAAGCCACCTTCGACCGTTCAGTAGGAAATTGGTCCGACAACATCTCCAAATGTAGGGAACATTGTGACAGGAAACCTCGGCAGAGTCTGGAGTCCCCATCAAATTTGTCCGGCAGGGACAAGCGGAGGCTAGGAGCGGCCACTCGCTGCGGAAGAGGTGCAGGAGCCGGCGGAGGAGATGGTTGTTGCTGCTGTAGCTGTGACTGAAATTGCTGTAGCTGTGACTGAAGCTGCTGTAGCTGCGACTGAAGTTGCTGTGTCATGGTGGTCAAGTACGACAGCTGGTGCTCTTGTTGGGCGATCTGTCGAGCTTGCTGGGCGACCAGCGTAGTGAGGTCAGAGGCAACTGGCAGGGGAACCTCAGCGAAATCCATGGCCGGATCTACTGTCACGATTCGGCAGGCTGGATGTGGATCCTCTGTGCCAGAGAGGGATAGGCGTGGACTGTGCTAGTGGACCGGTTCTAAGCTGCTACTGGTTTTCACCAGAGCCTGCCGCAAAGCGGGATGGTCTTGCAGCGGCGGTAGCAACCAGGTCGTATCCACTAGCAACGGCTCAACCTCTCTGACTGCTGAAGATAGGCGCGGTACAAGGGAGTAGACAAGAGCAAGGTCGGACGTAGCAGAAGGTCGGGGCAGGCAGCAAGAATCATAGTCAATAAGGCAATAGCAGGAGGTCAAGTACACAGTAAAGACAAACACAGTAACGCTTTCACTAGGCACTAAGGCAACAAGATCCGGCAGGGGAGTGCAGGGGCAGTGATCAGATATAGCCAGGAAGCAGGTGGAAGCCAATTAAGCTAATTGGGCCAGGCACCAATCATTGGTGCACTGGCCCTTTAAGTCTCAGAGAGCTGGCGCGCGCGCGCCCTAGAGAGCGGAGCCGCGCGCGCCAGCACCTGACAGCAGGGGACCGGGACGGGTAAGTGACTTGGGATGCGATTCATGAGCGGGCGCGTCCCGCTATGTGAATCGCATCCCCGCCAGCAATGTCAGTGCAGCGCTCCCGGTCAGCGGGTCTGACCGGGGCGCTGCAGGGAGAGAAACGCCGCGAGCGCTTCGGGGAGGAGCAGGGACCCGGAGCGCTCAGCGTAACAGCATCCTTATGAGTTATGCTGTTCAATTTCCGGTAATCCACGCAAAAGCGGATAGTCCCATCTTTTTTCTTTACCAGGACCAAAGGTGCAGCCCAAGGACTCTGGCTTTCTTGGATGACATCGGCCTCTTTCATCTTCATGGTTATTTTCTTTATGGTCTGATACATCCCAGGAGCCACAGGTCAATGTCTCTCTTTAATGGGTGGATTGTCCCCAGTGAGAATCCTATGTTTGATCATGGTGGTCCTGCCGAAGTCTGTGGGAAACTTGCTGAAAGCTTCCTGATATCTCTTATCTACATGGATGACTCCTTCCACCTGTTCCTTGGAGGTATCTTCGCCTCCTATTTGCAGTTGGCTCCACCAAGGTTCTGCAGGATTCTGCTCAGGTCCTCGTTGAGCCACTTGTGACTTCGAGACCAAACCTCGGACATCCAAATGGTGCAGGGTAGCCACTGGGGTATACTTGGGTAGTTGGACCGCAACTTGAGAGAGGTTAATAAGTCTCACTGAAACCTTCCCATTACGTAATGTTACCAGGCTTCTAGCGGCTTGCACCACGGGGCAATCTTTCAGTAGAAGGGGTTCCAAGAGCACTTGGTAATCTTGATTTTTCACCCCGGGTCGGGCACGACACCAAATAACTGTCTCCGTCTGTGGCTGTAGACTTGTCCTCAGCTTGTCCTCAGTGTACAGAGCCCTGCTTGTTCTCTGTGTACAGAGCCCTACTCATCCTTAGTGTACAGAGCCCTGCTTGTCCTCAGTGTACAGAGCCCTGCTAGTCCTCAGTGTACAGAGCCCTGCTTGTCCTCAGTGTACAGAGCCCCGCTTGTCCTCAGTGCACAGAGCCCTGCTTGTCCTCAGTGCACAGAGCCCCGCTTGTCCTCAGTGTACAGAGCCCCGCTTGTCCTCAGTGTGCAGAGCCCCGCTTGTCCTCAGTGTACAGAGCCCTGCTTGTCCTTAGTGCACAGAGCCCTGCTTGTTCTTAGTGCACAGAGTCCTGCTTGTCCTCAGTGTACAGAGCCCTGCTTGTCCTCAGTGTACAGAGCCCTGCTTGTCCTCAGTGTACAGATCCCTGCTTGTCCTCAGTGTACAGAGACCTGCTTGATCTCTGTGTACAGAGCCCTTCTTGTCCTCATTGCACAGAGCCCTGCTTGTCCTCGGTGTACAGAGCCCTGCTTGTACTCAGTGCACAGAGCTCTGCTTGTCCTCAGTGCACAGAGCCTGCTTGTCTTCAGTGTACAGAGCTCTGCTTGTCCTCAGTGCACAGAACCTGCTTGTCCTCAGTGTACAGATCCCTGCTTATCCTCAGTGTACAGAGCCCTACTCGTCCTCAGTGTACAGAGCCCCGCTTGTCCTCAGTGTACAGAGCCGTGCTTGTCCTCAGTGTATAGAGTCCTGCTTGTCCACAGTGCTCAGAGCCCTGCTTGTCCTAAGTGTACAGAGCCCTGCTTGTCCTCAGTGTACAGAGCCCCGCTTGTCCTCAGTGCAGAGAGCCCCGTTTGTCCTCAGTGTACAGAGCCCCGCTTGTCCTCAGTGTACAGAGCCCCGCTTGTCCTCAGTGTACAGAGCCCTGCTTGTCCTTAGTGCACAGAGCCCTGCTTGTTCTTAGTGCACAGAGTCCTGCTTGTCCTCAGTGTACAGAGCCCTGCTTGTCCTCAGTGTACAGAGCCCTGCTTGTCCTCAGTGTACAGAGCCCTGCTTGTCCTCAGTGTACAGATCCCTGCTTGTCCTCAGTGCACAGAGTCCTGCTTGATCTCTGTACACAGAGCCCTTCTTGTCCTCATTGCACAGAGTCCTGCTTGTCCTCGGTGTACAGAGCCCTGCTTGTCCTCAGTGCACAGAGCCCTGCTTGTCTCAGTGTACAAAGCCCTGCTTGTCCTCAGTGTACAGAGCCCTTCTTCTCCTCAGTGTACAGAGCCCTGCTTGTCCTCAGTGTACAGAGCCCTGCTTGTTCTCTGTGTACAGAGCCCTACTCATCCTCAGTGTACAGAGCCCTGCTTGTCCTCAGTGTACAGAGCCCTACTCGTCCTCAGTGCACAGAGCTCTGCTTGTCCTCAGTGCACAGAACCTGCTTGTCCTCAGTGTACAGAGTCCTGCTTGTCCACAGTGCTCAGAGCCCTGCTTGTCCTCAGTGTACAGAGCCCTGCTTGTCCTCAGTGCACAAAGCCCCGCTTGTCCTCAGTGCAGAGAGCCCCGCTTGTCCTCTGTGTACAGAGCCCCGCTTGTCCTCAGTGCACAGAGCCCCGCTTGTCCTCAGTGCACAGAGCCCTGCTTGTCCTCAGTGTACAGAGTCCTGCTTGTCCACAGTGCTCAGAGCCCTGCTTGTCCTCAGTGTACAGAGCCCTGCTTGTCCTCAGTGCACAAAGCCCCGCTTGTCCTCAGTGCAGAGAGCCCCGCTTGTCCTCTGTGTACAGAGCCCCGCTTGTCCTCAGTGCACAGAGCCCCGCTTGTCCTCAGTGCACAGAGCCCCGCTTGTCTTCAGTGTACAGAGCCCCGCTTGTCTTCAGTGTACAGAGCCCCGCTTGTCCTCAGTGTACAGAGCCCCGCTTGTCCTCAGTATACAGAGCCCTGCTTGTCCTTACTGCACAGAGCCCTGCTTGTTCTTAGTGCACAGAGTCCTGCTTGTCCTCAGTGTACAGAGCCCTGCTTGTCCTCAGTGTACAGAGCCCTGCTTGTCCTCAGTGCACAAAGCCCCGCTTGTCCTCAGTGCAGAGAGCCCCGCTTGTCCTCTGTGTACAGAGCCCCGCTTGTCCTCAGTGCACAGAGCCCCGCTTGTCCTCAGTGCACAGAGCCCCGCTCGTCTTCAGTGTACAGAGCCCCGCTTGTCTTCAGTGTACAGAGCCCCGCTTGTCCTCAGTGTACAGAGCCACGCTTGTCCTCAGTGTACAGAGCCCTGCTTGTCCTTACTGCACAGAGCCCTGCTTGTTCTTAGTGCACAGAGTCCTGCTTGTCCTCAGTGTACAGAGCCCTGCTTGTCCTCAGTGTACAGATCCCTGCTTGTCCTCAGTGTACAGAGTCCTACTCATCCTCAGTGTACAGAGCCCTGCTTGTCCTCAGTGTACAGAGCTCTGCTTGTCCTCAATGCACAGAACCTGTTTGTCCTCAGTGTACAGAGTCCTGCTTGTCCACAGTGCTCAGAGCCCTGCTTGTCCTCAGTGTACAGAGCCCTGCTTGTCCTCAGTGTACAGAGCCCTGCTTGTCCTCAGTGCAGAGAGCCCCACTTGTCCTCAGTGTACAGAGCCCCGTTTGTCCTCAGTGTACAGAGCCCCGCTTGTCCTCAGTGTACAGAGCCCTGCTTGTCCTTAGTGCACAGAGCCCTGCTTGTTCTTAGTGCACAGAGTCCTGCTTGTCCTCAGTGTACAGAGCCCTGCTTGTCCTCAGTGTACAGAGCCCTGCTTGTCCTCAGTGTACAGAGCCCTGCTTGTCCTCGGTGTACAGAGCTCTGCTTGTCCTCAGTGCACAGAGCCCTGCTTGTCTCAGTGTACAAAGCCCTGCTTGTCCTCAGTGTACAGAACCCTGCTTGTTCTCAGTGCACAGAACCTGCTTGTCCTCAGTGTACAGAGTCCTGCTTTTCCACAGTGCTCAGAGCCCTGCTTGTCCTCAGTGTACAGAGCCCTTCTTGTCCTCAGTGTACAGAGCCCTGCTTGTCCTCAGTGTACAGAGCCCTGCTTGTCCTCAGTGTACAGAGCCCTGATTGTCCTCAGTGCACAAAGCCCCGCTTGTCCTCAGTGTACAGAGTCCTGCTTGTCCTCGGTGTACAGAGCCCTGCTTGTTCTCTGTGTACAGTGCCCTACTCGTCCTCAGTGTACAGAGCCCTGCTTGTCCTCAGTGTACAGAGCCCTACTCGTCCTCAGTGCACAGAGCTCTGCTTGTCCTCAATGCACAGAACCTGTTTGTCCTCAGTGTACAGATCCCTGCTTATCCTCAGTGTACAGAGCCCTACTCGTCCTCAGTGTACAGAGCCCCGCTTGTCCTCAGTGTACAGAGCCCTGCTTGTCCTCAGTGTACAGAGTTCTGCTTGTCCACAGTGCTCAGAGCCCTGCTTGTCCTCAGTGTACCGAGCCCTGCTTGTCCTCAGTGTACAGAGCCCTGCTTGTCCTCAGTGCAGAGAGCCCCGCTTGTCCTCAGTGTACAGAGCCCCGCTTGTCCTCAGTGTACAGAGCCCCGCTTGTCCTCAGTGTACAGAGCCCTGCTTGTCCTTAGTGCACAGAGCCCTGCTTGTTCTTAGTGCACAGAGTCCTGCTTGTCCTCAGTGTACAGAGCCCTGCTTGTCCTCAGTGTACAGAGCCCTGCTTGTCCTCAGTGTACAGAGCCCTGCTTGTCCTCGGTGTACAGAGCCCTGCTTGTCCTCAGTGCACAGAGCCCTGCTTGTCTCAGTGTACAAAGCCCTGCTTGTCCTCAGTGTACAGAACCCTGCTTGTTCTCAGTGCACAGAACCTGCTTGTCCTCAGTGTACAGAGTCCTGCTTTTCCACAGTGCTCAGAGCCCTGCTTGTCCTCAGTGTACAGAGCCCTTCTTGTCCTCAGTGTACAGAGCCCTGCTTGTCCTCAGTGTACAGAGCCCTGCTTGTCCTCAGTGCACAGAGCCCTGCTTGTCCTCAGTGCACAAAGCCCCGCTTGTCCTCAGTGCACAGAGCCCCACTTGTCCTATGTGCACAGAGCCCCGCTTGTCCTCAGTGTACAGAGCCCCGCTTGTCCTCAGTGTACAGAGCCCCGCTTGTCCTCAGTGTACAGAGCCCTGCTTGTCCTTACTGCAGAGTCCTGCTTGTTCTTAGTGCACAGAGTCCTGCTTGTCCTCAGTGTACAGAGCCCTGCTTGTCCTCAGTGTACAGAGCCCTGCTTGTCCTCAGTGTACAGATCCCTGCTTGTCCTCAGTGTACAGAGCCCTACTCATCCTCAGTGTACAGAGCCCTGCTTGTCCTCAGTGTACAGAGTCCTACTCATCCTCAGTGCACAGAGCTCTGCTTGTCCTCAGTGCACAGAACCTGCTTGTCCTCAGTGTACAGATCCCTGCTTATCCTCAGTGTACAGAGCCCCGCTTGTCCTCAGTGCACAGAGCCCCGCTTGTCTCAGTGTACAGAGCCCTGCTTGTCCTCAGTGTACAGAACCCTGCTTGTTCTCAGTGCACAGAACTCTGCTTGTCCTCAGTGTACAGAGCCCTTCTTGTCCTCAGTGTACAGAGCCCTGCTTGTCCTCAGTGTACAGAGCCCTGCTTGTCCTCAGTGTACAGAGCCCTGCTTGTCCTCAGTGCACAGAGCCCCGCTTGTCCTCAGTGCAGAGAGCCCCGCTTGTCCTCTGTGTACAGAGCCCCGCTTGTCCTCAGTGCACAGAGCCCCGCTTGTCCTCAGTGCACAGAGCCCCGCTTGTCCTCAGTGTACAGAGCCCCGCTTGCCCTCAGTGTACAGAGCCCCACTTGTCCACAGTGTACAGAGCCCTGCTTGTCCTTAGTGCACAGAGCCCTGCTTGTTCTTAGTGCACAGAGTCCTGCTTGTCCTCAGTGTACAGAGCCCTGCTTGTCCTCAGTGTACAGAGCCCTGCTTGTCCTCAGTTTACAGATCCCTGCTTGTCCTCAGTGTACAGAGTCCTGCTTGATCTCTGTGTACAGAGCCCTTCTTGTCCTCATTGCACAGAGCCCTGCTTGTCCTCGGTGTACAGAGCCCTGCTTGTCCTCAGTGCACAGAGCTCTGCTTGTCCTCAGTGCACAGAGCCTGCTTGTCCACAGTGTACAGAGCCCTGCTTGTCCTCAGTGTACAGAGCCCAGCTTGTCCTCAGTGTACAGAGCACTGCTTGTTCTCTGTGTACAGAGCCCTACTCATCCTCAGTGTACAGAGCCCTGCTTGTCCTCAGTGTACAGAGCCCTACTCGTACTCAGTGCACAGAGCTATGCTTGTCCTCAGTGCACAGAACCTGCTTGTCCTCAGTGTACAGATCCCTGCTTATCCTCAGTGTACAGAGCCCCGCTTGTCCTCAGTGCACAGAGCCCCGCTTGTCTCAGTGTACAGAGCCCTGCTTGTCCTCAGTGTTCAGAGCCCTACTCGTCCTCAGTGCACAGAGCTCTGCTTGTCCTCAGTGCACAGAACCTGCTTGTCCTCAGTGTACAGATCCCTGCTTATCCTCAGTGTACAGAGCCCCGCTTGTCCTCAGTGCACACAGCCCCGCTTGTCTCAGTGTACAGAGCCCTGCTTGTCCTCAGTGTACAGAACCCTGCTTGTTCTCAGTGCACAGAACTCTGCTTGTCCTCAGTGTACAGAGCCCTTCTTGTCCTCAGTGTACAGAGCCCTGCTTGTTCTCAGTGTACAGAGCCCTGCTTGTCCTCAGTGTACAGAGCCCTGCTTGTCCTCAGTGTACAGAGCCCCGCTTGTCCTCAGTGTACAGAGCCCCGCTTGTCCTCATTGTACAGAGCCCTGCTTGTCCTTAGTGCACAGAGCCCTGCCTGTTCTTAGTGCACAGAGTCCTGCTTGTCCTCAGTGTACAGAGCCCTGCTTGTCCTCAGTGTACAGAGCCCCGCTTGTCCTCAGTGTACAGATCCCTGCTTGTCCTCAGTGTACAGAGTCCTGCTTGATCTCTGTGTACAGAGCCCTTCTTGTCCTCATTGCACAGAGCCCTGCTTGTCCTCGGTGTACAGAGCCCTGCTTGTCCTCAGTGCACAGAGCTCTGCTTGTCTCAGTGTACAGAGCCCTGCTAGTCCTCAGTGTACAGAACCCTGCTTGTTCTCAGTGCACAGAGCCCTGCTTGTCCTCAGTGTATAGAGCCCTGCTTGTCCTCAGTGTACAGAGCCCTTCTTGTCCTCAGTGTACAGAGCCCTGCTTGTCCTCAGTGTACAGAGCCCTGCTTGTCCTCAGTGTACAGAGCCCTGCTTGTCCTCAGTGTACAGATCCCTGCTTGTCCTCAGTGCACAGAGTCCTGCTTGATCTCTGTACACAGAGCCCTTCTTGTCCTCATTGCACAGAGTCCTGCTTGTCCTCGGTGTACAGAGCCCTGCTTGTCCTCAGTGCACAGAGCCCTGCTTGTCTCAGTGTACAAAGCCCTGCTTGTCCTCAGTGTACAGAACCCTGCTTGTTCTCAGTGCACAGAGCCCTGCTTGTCCTCAGTGTACAGAGCCCTTCTTCTCCTCAGTGTACAGAGCCCTGCTTGTCCTCAGTGTACAGAGCCCTGCTTGTTCTCTGTGTACAGAGCCCTACTCATCCTCAGTGTACAGAGCCCTGCTTGTCCTCAGTGTACAGAGCCCTACTCGTCCTCAGTGCACAGAGCTCTGCTTGTCCTCAGTGCACAGAACCTGCTTGTCCTCAGTGTACAGAGTCCTTCTTGTCCACAGTGCTCAGAGCCCTGCTTGTCCTCAGTGTACAGAGCCCTTCTTGTCCTCAGTGTACAGAGCCCTGCTTGTCCTCAGTGTACAGAGCCCTGCTTGTCCTCAGTGTACAGAGCCCTGCTTGTCCTCAGTGCACAAAGCCCCGCTTGTCCTCAGTGCAGAGAGCCCTGCTTGTCCTCTGTGTACAGAGCCCCGCTTGTCCTCAGTGCACAGAGCCCCGCTTGTCCTCAGTGCACAGAGCCCCGCTTGTCTTCAGTGTACAGAGCCCCCCTTGTCTTCAGTGTACAGAGCCCCGCTTGTCCTCAGTGTACAGAGCCCCGCTTGTCCTCAGTGTACAGAGCCCTGCTTGTTCTCAGTGCACAGAACTCTGCTTGTCCTCAGTGTACAGAGCCCTTCTTGTCCTCAGTGTACAGAGCCCTGCTTGTCCTCAGTGTACAGAGCCCTGCTTGTCCTCAGTGTACAGAGCCCTGCTTGTCCTCAGTGCACAGAGCCCCGCTTGTCCTCAGTGCAGAGAGCCCCGCTTATCCTCAGTGTACAGAGCCCCGCTTGTCCTCAGTGTACAGAGCCCCGCTTGTCCTCAGTGTACAGAGCCCTGCTTGTCCTTAGTGCACAGAGCCCTGCTTGTTCTTAGTGCACAGAGTCCTGCTTGTCCTCAGTGTACAGAGCCCTGCTTTTCCTCAGTGTACAGAGCCCTGTTTGTCCTCAGTGTACAGATCCCTGCTTGTCCTCAGTGTACAGAGTCCTGCTTGATCTCTGTGTACAGAGCCCTTCTTGTCCTCATTGCACAGAGCCCTGCTTGTCCTCAGTGCACAGAGCCCCGCTTGTCCTCAGTGCAGAGAGCCCCGCTTATCCTCAGTGTACAGAGCCCCGCTTGTCCTCAGTGTACAGAGCCCCGCTTGTCCTCAGTGTACAGAGCCCTGCTTGTCCTTAGTGCACAGAGCCCTGCTTGTTCTTAGTGCACAGAGTCCTGCTTGTCCTCAGTGCAGAGAAACCCGCTTGTCCTCTGTGTACAGAGCCCCGCTTGTCCTCAGTGCACAGAGCCCCGCTTGTCCTCAGTGCACAGAGCCCCGCTTGTCTTCAGTGTACAGAGCCCCGCTTGTCTTCAGTGTACAGAGCCCCGCTTGTCCTCAGTGTACAGAGCCCCGCTTGTCCTCAGTGTACAGAGCCCTGCTTGTCCTTACTGCACAGAGCCCTGCTTGTTCTTAGTGCACAGAGTCCTGCTTGTCCTCAGTGTACAGAGCCCTGCTTGTCCTCAGTGTACAGAGCCCTGCTTGTCCTCAGTGTACAGATCCCTGCTTGTCCTCAGTGTACAGAGTCTTACTCATCCTCAGTGTACAGAGCCCTGCTTGTCCTCAGTGTACAGAGCCCTACTCGTCCTCAGTGCACAGAGCTCTGCTTGTCCTCAGTGTACAGAGCCCCGCTTGTCGTCTGTGTACAGAGCCCCGCTTGTCCTCAGTGCACAGAGCCCCGCTTGTCCTCAGTGCACAGAGCCCCGCTTGTCTTCAGTGTACAGAGCCCCGCTTGTCTTCAGTGTACAGAGCCCCGCTTGTCCCCAGTGTACAGAGCCCCGCTTGTCCTCAGTGTACAGAGCCCTGCTTGTCCTTACTGCACAGAGCCCTGCTTGTTCTTAGTGCACAGAGTCCTGCTTGTCCTCAGTGTACAGAGCCCTGCTTGTCCTCAGTGTACAGAGCCCTGCTTGTCCTCAGTGTACAGATCCCTGCTTGTCCTCAGTGTACAGAGTCCTACTCATCCTCATTGTACAGAGCCCTGCTTGTCCTCAGTGTACAGAGCCCTACTCGTCCTCAGTGCACAGAGCTCTGCTTGTCCTCAGTGCATAGAATCTGCTTGTCCTCAGTGTACAGATCCCTGCTTATCCTCAGTGTACAGAGCCCCGCTTGTCCTCAGTGCACAGAGCCACGCTTGTCTCAGTGTACAGAGCCCTGCTTGTCCTCAGTGTACAGAACCCTGCTTGTTCTCAGTGCACAGAACTCTGCTTGTCCTCAGTGTACAGAGCCCTGCTTGTCCTCAGTGCACAGAGCTCTGCTTGTCTCAGTGTACAGAGCCCTGCTAGTCCTCAGTGTACAGAACCCTGCTTGTTCTCAGTGCACAGAGCCCTGCTTGTCCTCAGTGTACAGAGCCCTGCTTGTCCTCAGTGTACAGAGCCCTTCTTGTCCTCAGTGTACAGAGCCCTGCTTGTCCTCAGTGTACAGAGCCCTGCTTGTCCTCAGTGTACAGAGCCCTGCTTGTCCTCAGTGTACAGATCCCTGCTTGTCCTCAGTGCACAGAGTCCTGCTTGATCTCTGTACACAGAGCCCTTCTTGTCCTCAGTGTACAGAGCCCTGCTTGTCCTCAGTGTACAGAGCCCTTCTTGTCCTCAGTGTACAGAGCCCTGCTTGTCCTCAGTGTACAGAGCCCTTCTTCTCCTCAGTGTACAGAGCCCTGCTTGTCCTCAGTGTACAGAGCCCTGCTTGTTCTCTGTGTACAGAACCCTACTCATCCTCAGTGTACAGAGCCCTGCTTGTCCTCAGTGTACAGAGCCCTACTCGTCCTCAGTGCACAGAGCTCTGCTTGTCATCAGTGCACAGAACCTGCTTGTCCTCAGTGTACAGAGTCCTGCTTGTCCACAGTGCTCAGAGCCCTGCTTGTCCTCAGTGTACAGAGCCCTTCTTGTCCTCAGTGTACAGAGTCCTACTCATCCTCAGTGTACAGAGCCCTGCTTGTCCTCAGTGTACAGAGCCCTGCTTGTCCTCAGTGCACAAAGCCCCGCTTGTCCTCAGTGCAGAGAGCCCCGCTTGTCCTCTGTGTACAGAGCCCCGCTTGTCCTCAGTGCACAGAGCCCCGCTTGTCCTCAGTGCACAGAGCCCCGCTTGTCTTCAGTGTACAGAGCCCCGCTTGTCTTCAGTGTACAGAGCCCCGCTTGTCCTCAGTGTACAGAGCCCCGCTTGTCCTCAGTGTACAGAGCCCTGCTTGTCCTTACTGCACAGAGCCCTGCTTGTTCTTAGTGCACAGATCTCTGCTTGTCCTCAGTGTACAGAGTCCTACTCATCCTCAGTGTACAGAGCCCTGCTTGTCCTCAGTGTACAGAGCCCTACTCGTCCTCAGTGCACAGAGCTCTGCTTGTCCTCAGTGCATAGAACCTGCTTGTCCTCAGTGTACAGATCCCTGCTTATCCTCAGTGTACAGAGCCCCGCTTGTCCTCAGTGCACAGAGCCACGCTTGTCTCAGTGTACAGAGCCCTGCTTGTCCTCAGTGTACAGAACCCTGCTTGTTCTCAGTGCACAGAACTCTGCTTGTCCTCAGTGTACAGAGCCCTTCTTGTCCTCAGTGTACAGAGCCCTGCTTGTCCTCAGTGTACAGAGCCCTGCTTGTCCTCAGTGTACAGAGCCCTGCTTGTCCTCAGTGCACAGAGCCCCGCTTGTCCTCAGTGCAGAGAGCCCCGCTTATCCTCAGTGTACAGAGCCCCGCTTGTCCTCAGTGTACAGAGCCCCGCTTGTCCTCAGTGTACAGAGCCCTGCTTGTCCTTAGTGCACAGAGCCCTGCTTGTTCTTAGTGCACAGAGTCCTGCTTGTCCTCAGTGTACAGAGCCCTGCTTTTCCTCAGTGTACAGAGCCCTGTTTGTCCTCAGTGTACAGATCCCTGCTTGTCCTCAGTGTACAGAGTCCTGCTTGATCTCTGTGTACAGAGCCCTTCTTGTCCTCATTGCACAGAGCCCTGCTTGTCCTCAGTGCACAGAGCCCCGCTTGTCCTCAGTGCAGAGAGCCCCGCTTATCCTCAGTGTACAGATCCCCGCTTGTCCTCAGTGTACAGAGTCCCGCTTGTCCTCAGTGTACAGAGCCCTGCTTGTCCTTAGTGCACAGAGCCCTGCTTGTTCTTAGTGCACAGAGTCCTGCTTGTCCTCAGTGTACAGAGCCCTGCTTGTCCTCAGTGCACAGAGCCCCGCTTGTCCTCAGTGCATAGAGCCCCGCTTGACCTTAGTGTACAGAGCCCCGCTTGTCCTCAGTGTACAGAGCCCCGCTTATCCTCAGTGTACAGAGCCCCGCTTGTCCTCAGTGTACAGAGCCCCGCTTGTCCTCAGTGTACAGAGCCCTGCTTGTCCTTAGTGCACAGAGCCCTGCTTGTTCTTAGTGTACAGAGTCCTGCTTGTCCTCAGTGTACAGAGCCCTGCTTGTCCTCAGTGTACAGATCCCTGCTTGTCCTCAGTGTACAGAGTCCTACTCATCCTCAGTGTACAGAGCCCTGCTTGTCCTCAGTGTACAGAGCCCTACTCGTCCTCAGTGCACAGAGCTCTGCTTGTCCTCAGTGTACAGAGCCCCGCTTGTCGTCTGTGTACAGAGCCCCGCTTGTCCTCAGTGCACAGAGCCCCGCTTGTCCTCAGTGCACAGAGCCCCGCTTGTCTTCAGTGTACAGAGCCCCGCTTGTCTTCAGTGTACAGAGCACCACTTGTCCTCAGTGTAAAGAGCCCCGCTTGTCCTCAGTGTACAGAGTCCTGCTTGTCCTTACTGCACAGAGCCCTGCTTGTTCTTAGTGCACAGAGTCCTGCTTGTCCTCAGTGTACAGAGCCCTGCTTGTCCTCAGTGTACAGAGCCCTGCTTGTCCTCAGTGTACAGATCCCTGCTTGTCCTCAGTGTACAGAGTCCTACTCATCCTCAGTGTACAGAGCCCTGCTTGTCCTCAGTGTACAGAGCCCTACTCGTCCTCAGTGCAGAGCTCTGCTTGTCCTCAGTGCATAGAACCTGCTTGTCCTCAGTGTACAGATCCCTGCTTATCCTCAGTGTACAGAGCCCCGCTTGTCCTCAGTGCACAGAGCCAGGCTTGTCTCAGTGTACAGAGCCCTGCTTGTCCTCAGTGTACAGAACCCTGCTTGTTCTCAGTGCACAGAACTCTGCTTGTCCTCAGTGTACAGAGCCCTGCTTGTCCTCAGTGCACAGAGCTTTGCTTGTCTCAGTGTACAGAGCCCTGCTAGTCCTCAGTGTACAGAAGCCTGCTTGTTCTCAGTGCACAGAGCCCTGCTTGTCCTCAGTGTACAGAGCCCTGCTTGTCCTCAGTGTACAGAGCCCTTCTTGTCCTCAGTGTACAGAGCCCTGCTTGTCCTCAGTGTACAGAGCCCTGCTTGTCCTCAGTGTACAGAGCCCTGCTTGTCCTCAGTGTACAGATCCCTGCTTGTCCTCAGTGCACAGAGTCCTGCTTGATCTCTGTACACAGAGCCCTTCTTGTCCTCATTGCACAGAGTCCTGCTTGTCCTCGGTGTACAGAGCCCTGCTTGTCCTCAGTGCACAGAGCCCTGCTTGTCTCAGTGTACAAAGCCCTGCTTGTCCTCAGTGTACAGAACCCTGCTTGTTCTCAGTGCACAGAGCCCTGCTTGTCCTTAGTGTACAGAGCCCTTCTTCTCCTCAGTGTACAGAGCCCTGCTTGTCCTCAGTGTACAGAGCCCTGCTTGTTCTCTGTGTACAGAACCCTACTCATCCTCAGTGTACAGAGCCCTGCTTGTCCTCAGTGTACAGAGCCCTGCTTGTCCTCAGTGTACAGAGCCCTGCTTGTCCTCAGTGCACAGAGCCCCGCTTGTCCTCAGTGCAGAGAGCCCCGCTTATCCTCAGTGTACAGAGCCCCGCTTGTCCTCAGTGTACAGAGCCCCGCTTGTCCTCAGTGTACAGAGCCCTGCTTGTCCTTAGTGCACAGAGCCCTGCTTGTTCTTAGTGCACAGAGTCCTGCTTGTCCTCAGTGTACAGAGCCCTGCTTTTCCTCAGTGTACAGAGCCCTGTTTGTCCTCAGTGTACAGATCCCTGCTTGTCCTCAGTGTACAGAGTCCTGCTTGATCTCTGTGTACAGAGCCCTTCTTGTCCTCATTGCACAGAGCCCTGCTTGTCCTCAGTGCACAGAGCCCCGCTTGTCCTCAGTGCAGAGAGCCCCGCTTATCCTCAGTGTACAGAGCCCCGCTTGTCCTCAGTGTACAGAGTCCCGCTTGTCCTCAGTGTACAAAGCCCTGCTTGTCCTTAGTGCACAGAGCCCTGCTTGTTCTTAGTGCACAGAGTCCTGCTTGTCCTCAGTGTACAGAGCCCTGCTTGTCCTCAGTGCACAGAGCCCCGCTTGTCCTCAGTGCATAGAGCCCCGCTTGACCTCAGTGTACAGAGCCCCGCTTGTCCTCAGTGTACAGAGCCCCGCTTATCCTCAGTGTACAGAGCCCCGCTTGTCCTCAGTGTACAGAGCCCCGCTTGTCCTCAGTGTACAGAGCCCTGCTTGTCCTTAGTGCACAGAGCCCTGCTTGTTCTTAGTGTACAGAGTCCTGCTTGTCCTCAGTGTACAGAGCCCTGCTTGTCCTCAGTGTACAGAGCCCTGCTTGTCCTCAGTGTACAGATCCCTGCTTGTCCTCAGTGTACAGAGTCCTACTCATCCTCAGTGTACAGAGCCCTGCTTGTCCTCAGTGTACAGAGCCCTACTCGTCCTCAGTGCACAGAGCTCTGCTTGTCCTCAGTGTACAGAGCCCCGCTTGTCGTCTGTGTACAGAGCCCCGCTTGTCCTCAGTGCACAGAGCCCCGCTTGTCCTCAGTGCACAGAGCCCCGCTTGTCTTCAGTGTACAGAGCCCCGCTTGTCTTCAGTGTACAGAGCCCCGCTTGTCCTCAGTGTAAAGAGCCCCGCTTGTCCTCAGTGTACAGAGTCCTGCTTGTCCTTACTGCACAGAGCCCTGCTTGTTCTTAGTGCACAGAGTCCTGCTTGTCCTCAGTGTACAGAGCCCTGCTTGTCCTCAGTGTACAGAGCCCTGCTTGTCCTCAGTGTACAGATCCCTGCTTGTCCTCAGTGTACAGAGTCCTACTCATCCTCAGTGTACAGAGCCCTGCTTGTCCTCAGTGTACAGAGCCCTACTCGTCCTCAGTGCAGAGCTCTGCTTCTCCTCAGTGCATAGAACCTGCTTGTCCTCAGTGTACAGATCCCTGCTTATCCTCAGTGTACAGAGCCCCGCTTGTCCTCAGTGCACAGAGCCAGGCTTGTCTCAGTGTACAGAGCCCTGCTTGTCCTCAGTGTACAGAACCCTGCTTGTTCTCAGTGCACAGAACTCTGCTTGTCCTCAGTGTACAGAGCCCTGCTTGTCCTCAGTGCACAGAGCTTTGCTTGTCTCAGTGTACAGAGCCCTGCTAGTCCTCAGTGTACAGAAGCCTGCTTGTTCTCAGTGCACAGAGCCCTGCTTGTCCTCAGTGTACAGAGCCCTGCTTGTCCTCAGTGTACAGAGCCCTTCTTGTCCTCAGTGTACAGAGCCCTGCTTGTCCTCAGTGTACAGAGCCCTGCTTGTCCTCAGTGTACAGAGCCCTGCTTGTCCTCAGTGTACAGATCCCTGCTTGTCCTCAGTGCACAGAGTCCTGCTTGATCTCTGTACACAGAGCCCTTCTTGTCCTCATTGCACAGAGTCCTGCTTGTCCTCGGTGTACAGAGCCCTGCTTGTCCTCAGTGCACAGAGCCCTGCTTGTCTCAGTGTACAAAGCCCTGCTTGTCCTCAGTGTACAGAACCCTGCTTGTTCTCAGTGCACAGAGCCCTGCTTGTCCTTAGTGTACAGAGCCCTTCTTCTCCTCAGTGTACAGAGCCCTGCTTGTCCTCAGTGTACAGAGCCCTGCTTGTTCTCTGTGTACAGAACCCTACTCATCCTCAGTGTACAGAGCCCTGCTTGTCCTCAGTGTACAGAGCCCTACTCGTCCTCAGTGCACAGAGCTCTGCTTGTCCTCAGTGCACAGAACCTGCTTGTCCTCAGTGTACAGAGTCCTGCTTGTCCACAGTGCTCAGAGCCCTGCTTGTCCTCAGTGTACAGAGCCCTTCTTGTCCTCAGTGTACAGAGCCCTGCTTGTCCTCAGTGTACAGAGCCCTGCTTGTCCTCAGTGTACAGAGCCCTGCTTGTCCTCAGTGCACAAAGCCCCGCTTGTCCTCAGTGCAGAGAGCCCCGCTTGTCCTCTGTGTACAGAGCCCCGCTTGTCCTCAGTGCACAGAGCCCCGCTTGTTCTCAGTGCACAGAGCCCCGCTTGTCTTCAGTGTACAGAGCCCCGCTTGTCTTCAGTGTACAGAGCCCCGCTTGTCCTCAGTGTACAGAGCCCCGCTTGTCCTCAGTGTACAGAGCCCTGCTTGTCCTTACTGCACAGAGCCCTGCTTGTTCTTAGTGCACAGAGTCCTGCTTGTCCTCAGTGTACAGAGCCCTGCTTGTCCTCAGTGTACAGAGCCCTGCTTGTCCTCAGTGTACAGATCCCTGCTTGTCCTCAGTGTACAGAGTCCTACTCATCCTCAGTGTACAGAGCCCTGCTTGTCCTCAGTGTACAGAGCCCTACTCGTCCTCAGTGCACAGAGCTCTGCTTGTCCTCAGTGCATAGAACCTGCTTGTCCTCAGTGTACAGATCCCTGCTTATCCTCAGTGTACAGAGCCCCGCTTGTCCTCAGTGCACAGAGCCACGCTTGTCTCAGTGTACAGAGCCCTGCTTGTCCTCAGTGTACAGAACCCTGCTTGTTCTCAGTGCACAGAACTCTGCTTGTCCTCAGTGTACAGAGCCCTTCTTGTCCTCAGTGTACAGAGCCCTGCTTGTCCTCAGTGTACAGAGCCCTGCTTGTCCTCAGTGTACAGAGCCCTGCTTGTCCTCAGTGCACAGAGCCCCGCTTGTCCTCAGTGCAGAGAGCCCCGCTTATCCTCAGTGTACAGAGCCCCGCTTGTCCTCAGTGTACAGAGCCCCGCTTGTCCTCAGTGTACAGAGCCCTGCTTGTCCTTAGTGCACAGAGCCCTGCTTGTTCTTAGTGCAGAGTCCTGCTTGTCCTCAGTGTACAGAGCCCTGCTTTTCCTCAGTGTACAGAGCCCTGTTTGTCCTCAGTGTACAGAGCCCTACTCGTCCTCAGTGCACAGAGCTCTGCTTGTCCTCAGTGTACAGAGCCCCGCTTGTCATCTGTGTACAGAGCCCCGCTTGTCCTCAGTGCACAGAGCCCCGCTTGTCCTCAGTGCACAGAGCCCCGCTTGTCTTCAGTGTACAGAGCCCCGCTTGTCTTCAGTGTACAGAGCCCCGCTTGTCCTCAGTGTAAAGAGCCCCGCTTGTCCTCAGTGTACAGAGTCCTGCTTGTCCTTACTGCACAGAGCCCTGCTTGTTCTTAGTGCACAGAGTCCTGCTTGTCCTCAGTGTACAGAGCCCTGCTTGTCCTCAGTGTACAGAGCCCTGCTTGTCCTCAGTGTACAGATCCCTGCTTGTCCTCAGTGTACAGAGTCCTACTCATCCTCAGTGTACAGAGCCCTGCTTGTCCTCAGTGTACAGAGCCCTACTCGTCCTCAGTGCAGAGCTCTGCTTGTCCTCAGTGCATAGAACCTGCTTGTCCTCAGTGTACAGATCCCTGCTTATCCTCAGTGTACAGAGCCCCGCTTGTCCTCAGTGCACAGAGCCAGGCTTGTCTCAGTGTACAGAGCCCTGCTTGTCCTCAGTGTACAGAACCCTGCTTGTTCTCAGTGCACAGAACTCTGCTTGTCCTCAGTGTACAGAGCCCTGCTTGTCCTCAGTGCACAGAGCTTTGCTTGTCTCAGTGTACAGAGCCCTGCTAGTCCTCAGTGTACAGAAGCCTGCTTGTTCTCAGTGCACAGAGCCCTGCTTGTCCTCAGTGTACAGAGCCCTGCTTGTCCTCAGTGTACAGAGCCCTTCTTGTCCTCAGTGTACAGAGCCCTGCTTGTCCTCAGTGTACAGAGCCCTGCTTGTCCTCAGTGTACAGAGCCCTGCTTGTCCTCAGTGTACAGATCCCTGCTTGTCCTCAGTGCACAGAGTCCTGCTTGATCTCTGTACACAGAGCCCTTCTTGTCCTCATTGCACAGAGTCCTGCTTGTCCTCGGTGTACAGAGCCCTGCTTGTCCTCAGTGCACAGAGCCCTGCTTGTCTCAGTGTACAAAGCCCTGCTTGTCCTCAGTGTACAGAACCCTGCTTGTTCTCAGTGCACAGAGCCCTGCTTGTCCTTAGTGTACAGAGCCCTTCTTCTCCTCAGTGTACAGAGCCCTGCTTGTCCTCAGTGTACAGAGCCCTGCTTGTTCTCTGTGTACAGAACCCTACTCATCCTCAGTGTACAGAGCCCTGCTTGTCCTCAGTGTACAGAGCCCTACTCGTCCTCAGTGCACAGAGCTCTGCTTGTCCTCAGTGCACAGAACCTGCTTGTCCTCAGTGTACAGAGTCCTGCTTGTCCACAGTGCTCAGAGCCCTGCTTGTCCTCAGTGTACAGAGCCCTTCTTGTCCTCAGTGTACAGAGCCCTGCTTGTCCTCAGTGTACAGAGCCCTGCTTGTCCTCAGTGTACAGAGCCCTGCTTGTCCTCAGTGCACAAAGCCCCGCTTGTCCTCAGTGCAGAGAGCCCCGCTTGTCCTCTGTGTACAGAGCCCCGCTTGTCCTCAGTGCACAGAGCCCCGCTTGTTCTCAGTGCACAGAGCCCCGCTTGTCTTCAGTGTACAGAGCCCCGCTTGTCTTCAGTGTACAGAGCCCCGCTTGTCCTCAGTGTACAGAGCCCCGCTTGTCCTCAGTGTACAGAGCCCTGCTTGTCCTTACTGCACAGAGCCCTGCTTGTTCTTAGTGCACAGAGTCCTGCTTGTCCTCAGTGTACAGAGCCCTGCTTGTCCTCAGTGTACAGAGCCCTGCTTGTCCTCAGTGTACAGATCCCTGCTTGTCCTCAGTGTACAGAGTCCTACTCATCCTCAGTGTACAGAGCCCTGCTTGTCCTCAGTGTACAGAGCCCTACTCGTCCTCAGTGCACAGAGCTCTGCTTGTCCTCAGTGCATAGAACCTGCTTGTCCTCAGTGTACAGATCCCTGCGTATCCTCAGTGTACAGAGCCCCGCTTGTCCTCAGTGCACAGAGCCACGCTTGTCTCAGTGTACAGAGCCCTGCTTGTCCTCAGTGTACAGAACCCTGCTTGTTCTCAGTGCACAGAACTCTGCTTGTCCTCAGTGTACAGAGCCCTTCTTTTCCTCAGTGTACAGAGCCCTGCTTGTCCTCAGTGTACAGAGCCCTGCTTGTCCTCAGTGTACAGAGCCCTGCTTGTCCTCAGTGCACAGAGCCCCGCTTGTCCTCAGTGCAGAGAGCCCCGCTTATCCTCAGTGTACAGAGCCCCGCTTGTCCTCAGTGTACAGAGCCCCGCTTGTCCTCAGTGTACAGAGCCCTGCTTGTCCTTAGTGCACAGAGCCCTGCTTGTTCTTAGTGCAGAGTCCTGCTTGTCCTCAGTGTACAGAGCCCTGCTTTTCCTCAGTGTACAGAGCCCTGTTTGTCCTCAGTGTACAGATCCCTGCTTGTCCTCAGTGTACAGAGTCCTGCTTGATCTCTGTGTACAGAGCCCCGCTTGTCCTCATTGCACAGAGCCCTGCTTGTCCTCAGTGCACAGAGCCCCGCTTGTCCTCAGTGCAGAGAGCCCCGCTTATCCTCAGTGTACAGAGCCCCGCTTGTCCTCAGTGTACAGAGCCCCGCTTGTCCTCAGTGTACAGAGCCCTGCTTGTCCTTAGTGCACAGAGCCCTGCTTGTTCTTAGTGCACAGAGTCCTGCTTGTCCTCAGTGTACAGAGCCCTGCTTGTCCTCAGTGCACAGAGCCCCGCTTGTCCTCAGTGCATAGAGCCCCGCTTGACCTCAGTGTACAGAGCCCCGCTTGATCTCTGTGTACAGAGCCCTTCTTGTCCTCATTGCACAGAGCCCTGCTTGTCCTCCGTGCACAGAGCCCTGCTTGTCTCAGTGTACAGAGCCCTGCTAGTCCTCAGTGTACAGAACCCTGCCTGTTCTCAGTGCACAGAGCCCTGCTTGTCCTCAGTGTACAGAGCCCTTCTTGTCCTCAGTGTACAGAGCCCTGCTTGTCCTCAGTGCACAGAGCCCTGCTTGTCCTCAGTGTACAGAGCCCCGCTTGTCCTCAGTGTACAGAGCCCCGCTCTTCCTCAGTGTACAGAGCCCTGCTTGTCCTTAGTGCACAGAGTCCTGCATGTCCTCAGTGTACAGAGCCCTGCTTGTCCTCAGTGTACAGAGCCCTGCTTGTCCTCAGTGTACAGATCCCTGCTTGTCCTCAGTGTACAGAGACCTGCTTGATCTCTGTGTACAGAGCCCTTCTTGTCCTCATTGCACAGAGCCCTGCTTGTCCTCGGTGTACAGAGCCCTGCTTGTCCTCAGTGAACAGAGCTCTGCTTGTCCTCAGTGCACAGAGCCTGCTTGTCTTTAGTGTACAGAGCCCTACTTGTCCTCAGTGTACAGAGCCCTGCTTGTCCTCAGTGTACAGAGTCCTGCTTGTCCTCAGTGTACAGAGCCCTGCTTTTTCTCTGTGTACAGAGCCCTACTCGTCCTCAGTGTACAGAGCCCTGCTTGTCCTCAGTGTACAGAGCCCTACTCGTCCTCAGTGCACAGAGCTCTGCTTGTCCTCAATGCACAGAACCTGTTTGTCCTCAGTGTACAGATCCCTGCTTATCCTCAGTGTACAGAGCCCTACTCGTCCTCAGTGTACAGAGCCCCGCTTGTCCTCAGTGTACAGAGCCCTGCTTGTCCTCAGTGTACAGAGTCCTGCTTGTCCACAGTGCTCAGAGCCCTGCTTGTCCTCAGTGTACAGAGCCCTGCTTGTCCTCAGTGTACAGAGCCCTGCTTATCCTCAGTGTACAGAGCCCCGCTTGTCCTCAGTGCACAGAGCCCCGCTTGTCTCAGTGTACAGAGCCCTGCTTGTCCTCAGTGTACAGAACCCTGCTTGTTCTCAGTGCACAGAACTCTGCTTGTCCTCAGTGTACAGAGCCCTTCTTGTCCTCAGTGTACAGAGCCCTGCTTGTCCTCAGTGTACAGAGCCCTGCTTGTCCTCAGTGTACAGAGCCCTGCTTGTCCTCAGTGCACAGAGCCCTGCTTGTCCTCAGTGCAGAGAGCCCCGCTTGTCCTCTGTGTACAGAGCCCCGCTTGTCCTCAGTGCACAGAGCCCCGCTTGTCCTCAGTGCACAGAGCCCCGCTTGTCCTCAGTGTACAGAGCCCTGCTTGTCCTCAGTGTACAGAGCCCTTCTTGTCCTCAGTGTACAGAGCCCTGCTTGTCCTCAGTGTACAGAGCCCTGCTTGTCCTCAGTGTACAGAGCCCTGCTTGTCCTCAGTGTACAGATCCCTGCTTGTCCTCAGTGCACAGAGTCCTGCTTGATCTCTGTACACAGAGCCCTTCTTGTCCTCATTGCACAGAGTCCTGCTTGTCCTCGGTGTACAGAGCCCTGCTTGTCCTCAGTGCACAGAGCCCTGCTTGTCTCAGTGTACAAAGCCCTGCTTGTCCTCAGTGTACAGAACCCTGCTTGTTCTCAGTGCACAGAGCCCTGCTTGTCCTTAGTGTACAGAGCCCTTCTTCTCCTCAGTGTACAGAGCCCTGCTTGTCCTCAGTGTACAGAGCCCTGCTTGTTCTCTGTGTACAGAACCCTACTCATCCTCAGTGTACAGAGCCCTGCTTGTCCTCAGTGTACAGAGCACTACTCGTCCTCAGTGCACAGAGCTCTGCTTGTCCTCAGTGCACAGAACCTGCTTGTCCTCAGTGTACAGAGTCCTGCTTGTCCACAGTGCTCAGAGCCCTGCTTGTCCTCAGTGTACAGAGCCCTTCTTGTCCTCAGTGTACAGAGCCCTGCTTGTCCTCAGTGTACAGAGCCCTGCTTGTCCTCAGTGTACAGAGCCCTGCTTGTCCTCAGTGCACAAAGCCCCGCTTGTCCTCAGTGCAGAGAGCCCCGCTTGTCCTCTGTGTACAGAGCCCCGCTTGTCCTCAGTGCACAGAGCCCCGCTTGTTCTCAGTGCACAGAGCCCCGCTTGTCTTCAGTGTACAGAGCCCCGCTTGTCTTCAGTGTACAGAGCCCCGCTTGTCCTCAGTGTACAGAGCCCCGCTTGTCCTCAGTGTACAGAGCCCTGCTTGTCCTTACTGCACAGAGCCCTGCTTGTTCTTAGTGTACAGATCCCTGCTTGTCCTCAGTGTACAGAGTCCTACTCATCCTCAGTGTACAGAGCCCTGCTTGTCCTCAGTGTACAGAGCCCTACTCGTCCTCAGTGCACAGAGCTCTGCTTGTCCTCAGTGCATAGAACCTGCTTGTCCTCAGTGTACAGATCCCTGCTTATCCTCAGTGTACAGAGCCCCGCTTGTCCTCAGTGCACAGAGCCACGCTTGTCTCAGTGTACAGAGCCCTGCTTGTCCTCAGTGTACAGAACCCTGCTTGTTCTCAGTGCACAGAACTCTGCTTGTCCTCAGTGTACAGAGCCCTTCTTGTCCTCAGTGTACAGAGCCCTGCTTGTCCTCAGTGTACAGAGCCCTGCTTGTCCTCAGTGTACAGAGCCCTGCTTGTCCTCAGTGTACAGAGCCCTGCTTGTCCTCAGTGCACAGAGCCCCGCTTGTCCTCAGTGCACAGAGCCACGCTTGTCTCAGTGTACAGAGCCCTGCTTGTCCTCAGTGTACAGAACCCTGCTTGTTCTCAGTGCACAGAACTCTGCTTGTCCTCAGTGTACAGAGCCCTTCTTGTCCTCAGTGTACAGAGCCCTGCTTGTCCTCAGTGTACAGAGCCCTGCTTGTCCTCAGTGTACAGAGCCCCGCTTGTCCTCAGTGTACAGAGCCCCGCTTGTCCTCAGTGTACAGAGCCCTGCTTGTCCTTAGTGCACAGAGCCCTGCTTGTTCTTAGTGCAGAGTCCTGCTTGTCCTCAGTGTACAGAGCCCTGCTTTTCCTCAGTGTACAGAGCCCTGTTTGTCCTCAGTGTACAGATCCCTGCTTGTCCTCAGTGTACAGAGTCCTGCTTGATCTCTGTGTACAGAGCCCCGCTTGTCCTCAGTGTACAGAGCCCTGCTTGTCCTTAGTGCACAGAGCCCTGCTTGTTCTTAGTGCACAGAGTCCTGCTTGTCCTCAGTGTACAGAGCCCTGCTTGTCCTCAGTGCACAGAGCCCCGCTTGTCCTCAGTGCATAGAGCCCCGCTTGACCTCAGTGTACAGAGCCCCGCTTGATCTCTGTGTACAGAGCCCTTTTTGTCCTCATTGCACAGAGCCCTGCTTGTCCTCCGTGCACAGAGCCCTGCTTGTCTCAGTGTACAGAGCCCTGCTAGTCCTCAGTGTACAGAACCCTGCCTGTTCTCAGTGCACAGAGCCCTGCTTGTCCTCAGTGTACAGAGCCCTTCTTGTCCTCAGTGTACAGAGCCCTGCTTGTCCTCAGTGCACAGAGCCCTGCTTGTCCTCAGTGTACAGAGCCCCGCTTGTCCTCAGTGTACAGAGCCCCGCTCTTCCTCAGTGTACAGAGCCCTGCTTGTCCTTAGTGCACAGAGTCCTGCATGTCCTCAGTGTACAGAGCCCTGCTTGTCCTCAGTGTACAGAGCCCTGCTTGTCCTCAGTGTACAGATCCCTGCTTGTCCTCAGTGTACAGAGACCTGCTTGATCTCTGTGTACAGAGCCCTTCTTGTCCTCATTGCACAGAGCCCTGCTTGTCCTCGGTGTACAGAGCCCTGCTTGTCCTCAGTGAACAGAGCTCTGCTTGTCCTCAGTGCACAGAGCCTGCTTGTCTTCAGTGTACAGAGCCCTACTTGTCCTCAGTGTACAGAGCCCTGCTTGTCCTCAGTGTACAGAGTCCTGCTTGTCCTCAGTGTACAGAGCCCTGCTTTTTCTCTGTGTACAGAGCCCTACTCGTCCTCAGTGTACAGAGCCCTGCTTGTCCTCAATGCACAGAACCTGTTTGTCCTCAGTGTACAGATCCCTGCTTATCCTCAGTGTACAGAGCCCTACTCGTCCTCAGTGTACAGAGCCCCGCTTGTCCTCAATGTACAGAGCCCTGCTTGTCCTCAGTGTACAGAGTCCTGCTTGTCCACAGTGCTCAGAGCCCTGCTTGTCCTCAGTGTACAGAGCCCTGCTTGTCCTCAGTGTACAGAGCCCTGCTTATCCTCAGTGTACAGAGCCCCGCTTGTCCTCAGTGCACAGAGCCCCGCTTGTCTCAGTGTACAGAGCCCTGCTTGTCCTCAGTGTACAGAACCCTGCTTGTTCTCAGTGCACAGAACTCTGCTTGTCCTCAGTGTACAGAGCCCTTCTTGTCCTCAGTGTACAGAGCCCTGCTTGTCCTCAGTGTACAGAGCCCTGCTTGTCCTCAGTGTACAGAGCCCTGCTTGTCCTCAGTGCACAGAGCCCCGCTTGTCCTCAGTGCAGAGAGCCCCGCTTGTCCTCTGTGTACAGAGCCCCGCTTGTCCTCAGTGCACAGAGCCCCGCTTGTCCTCAGTGCACAGAGCCCCGCTTGTCCTCAGTGTACAGAGCCCCGCTTGCCCTCAGTGTACAGAGCCCCGCTTGTCCTCAGTGTACAGAGCCCTGCTTGTCCTTAGTGCACAGAGCCCTGCTTGTTCTTAGTGCACAGAGTCCTGCTTGTCCTCAGTGTTCAGAGCCCTGCTTGTCCTCAGTGTACAGAGCCCTGCTTGTCCTCAGTGTACAGATCCCTGCTTGTCCTCAGTGTACAGAGTCCTGCTTGATCTCTGTGTACAGAGCCCTTCTTGTCCTCATTGCACAGAGCCCTGCTTGTCCTCGGTGTACAGAGCCCTGCTTGTCCTCAGTGCACAGAGCTCTGCTTGTCCTCAGTGCACAGAGCCTGCTTGTCCTCAGTGTACAGTGTACAGAGCCCTACTCGTCCTCAGTGCACAGAGCTCTGCTTGTCCTCAGTGCACAGAACCTGCTTGTCCTCAGTGTACAGATCCCTGCTTATCCTCAGTGTACAGAGCCCCGCATGTCCTCAGTGCACAGAGCCCCGCTTGTCTCAGTGTACAGAGCCCTGCTTGTCCTCAGTGTACAGAGCCCTACTCGTCCTCAGTGCACAGAGCTCTGCTTGTCCTCAGTGCACAGAACCTGCTTGTCCTCAGTGTACAGATCCCTGCTTATCCTCAGTGTACAGAGCCCCGCTTGTCCTCAGTGCACAGAGCCCAGCTTGTCTCAGTGTACAGAGCCCTGCTTGTCCTCAGTGTACAGAGCCCTGCTTGTTCTCAGTGCACAGAACTCTGCTTGTCCTCAGTGTACAGAGCCCTTCTTGTCCTCAGTGTACAGAGCCCTGCTTGTTCTCAGTGTACAGAGCCCTGCTTGTCCTCAGTGTACAGAGCCCTGCTTGTCCTCAGTGTACAGAGCCCCGCTTGTCCTCAGTGTACAGAGCCCCGCTTGCCTTATTGTACAGAGCCCTGCTTGTCCTTAGTGCACAGAGCCCTGCTTGTTCTTAGTGCACAGAGTCCTGCTTGTCCTCAGTGTACAGAGCCCTGCTTGTCCTCAGTGTACAGAGCCCTGCTTGTCCTCAGTGTACAGATCCCTGCTTGTCCTCAGTGTACAGAGTCCTGCTTGATCTCTGTGTACAGAGCCCTTCTTGTCCTCATTGCACAGAGCCCTGCTTGTCCTCGGTGTACAGAGCCCTGCTTGTCCTCAGTGCACAGAGCTCTGCTTGTCTCAGTGTACAGAGCCCTGCTGGTCCTCAGTGTACAGAACCCTGCTTTTTCTCAGTGCACAGAGCCCTGCTTGTCCTCAGTGTACAGAGCCCTGCTTGTCCTCAGTGTACAGAGCCCTTCTTGTCCTCAGTGTACAGAGCCCTGCTTGTCCTCAGTGTACAGAGCCCTGCTTGTCCTCAGTGCACAGAGCCCCGCTTGTCCTCAGTGCACAGAGCCCCGCTTGTCCTCAGTGTACAGAGCCCCGCTTGTCCTCAGTGTACAGAGCCCCGCTTGTCCTCGGTGTACAGAGCCCTGCTTGTCCTTAGTGCACAGAGCCCTGCTTGTTCTTAGTGCACAGAGTCCTGCTTGTCCTCAGTGTACAGAGACCTGCTTGTCCTCAGTGTACAGAGCCCTGCTTGTCCTCAGTGTACAGATCCTTGCTTGTCCTCAGTGTACAGAGACCTGCTTGATCTCTGTGTACAGAGCCCTTCTTGTCCTCATTGCACAGAGCCCTGCTTGTCCTCGGTGTACAGAGCCCTGCTTGTCCTCAGTGCACAGAGCTCTGCTTGTCCTCAGTGCACAGAGCCTGCTTGTCCTCAGTGTACAGAGCCCTACTTGTCCTCAGTTTACAGAGCCCTGCTTGTCCTCAGTGTACAGAGTCCTGCTTGTCCTCAGTGTACAGAGCCCTGCTTGTTCTCTGTGTACAGAGCCCTACTCATCCTCAGTGTACAGAGCCCTGCTTGTCCTCAGTGTACAGAGCCCTACTCGTCCTCAGTGCACAGAGCACTGCTTGTCCTCAGTGCACAGAACCTGCTTGTCCTCAGTGTACAGATCCCTGCTTATCCTCAGTGTACAGAGCCCTACTCGTCCTCAGTGTACAGAGCCCCGCGCTTCCTCAGTGTACAGAGCCCTGCTTGTCCTCAGTGTACAGAGTCCTGCTTGTCCTCAGTGTACAGAGCCCTGCTTGTCCTCAGTGTACAGAGCCCTGCTTGTCCTCAGTGTACAGAGTGCTGCTTGTCCACAGTGCTCAGAGCCCTGCTTGTCCTCAGTGTACAGAGCCCTTTTTGTCCTCAGTGTACAGAGCCCTGCTTGTCCTCAGTGTACAGGGCCCTGCTTGTCCTCAGTTTACAGAGCCCTGCTTGTCCTCGATGTACAGAGCCGGCACTGCACCCTATGCTATATATATATACCTGGAATGCATGTTGTTGTGTGGAGAAAATAAACATTTTGATTATACAGTGGGGATCAAAAGTTTGGGCACCCCAGGTAAAAAAAATTGTATTAATGTGAATAAAGAAGCCAAGGAAAGATGGAAAAATCTCCAAAAGGCATCAAATTACAGATTAGACATTCTTATAATATGTCAACAAAAGTTAGATTTTATTTCCATCATCTACACCTTCAAAATAACAGAAAACAAAAAAATTGGCATCTCAAAAGTTTGGGCAACCTGCAGATTTTATAGCATGCACTGCCCCCTTTGCAAAATTTAATGAAAAGAACCTCTGTCCAACTGTTAAGCATGGGGGTGGATCAATCATGCTTTGGGGTTGTATTGCAGCCAGTGGCACAGGGAACATCTCACAAGTAGAAGGAAAAAATGGATTCAATAACATTTCAGCAAATTTTGGATGTTAACTTGATGCTGAAAAAGCTCTGTGAAAAAGCTGAAGTTAAAGAGAGGATGACTTCTACAAATGGATAATGATCCTAAACACACCTCGAAATCCACGGGGGATTACATCAAGAGGCGTGAACGGAAGGTTTTGCCATTGCCTTCACAATCTCCTGACCTCAACATAATTGAAAATCTATGGATAGACCTTAAAAGAGCAGTGCGTGACAGACAGCCCACAAATCTCAACGAAGTGGAAGACTTTAGTAAGGAAGAATGGGCAAAGATACCTCAAACAAGAATTGAAAGACTCTTGGCTGGCTACAAAAAGCCTTTACAAGCTGTGATACTTGCCAAAGGGGGAAGTACAAGATATTAACTCTGCAGGGTGCCAAAACTTTTTCAGACGCCATTTTTTTGTTTTCTGTTATTTTGAAAGTGTAAATGATGGAAATAAAATCTAACTTTTGTTGACATATTATAAGAATGTCTAATCTGTAATTTGATGCCTTTTGGAGATTTTTCCTTGGCTTCTTTATGCACATTAATACAAATTTTTACCTGGGGTGCCCAAATTTTTGATCCCCACTGTATGTCTTTTTATGTTTCTGGCTTCTGCATTTGCCTCACAAATCCCTCTGTTCTGCTGTTCACTTATTCTGACGTCCACTGGTCAGGAAGGGGCATGTCAGAGGCGAGCACTGAGCTCGCCCTCACTCACCATGCATTCACTTCCTCCCTGAGTCTGCTGTGCTGGGTCTCTTCATCCAATCACTGCAGGCTGCTCTGTAACCCCATCCTTTCTGTTTTCATTCTGCAGTCAAATAGGAAACGAGTGAGCACAGAGAAGTGCTAGTCCCACCCTCACTTTCCGGACTCTGTCCAAGCCTGTGCTTCAGCTGGGACAAAGATGATGCTTCAGCTGGACAGGATTATGTCCTGAATAGTGCTGTTTTTTATTTTTTTTGTTTTTTTTTTATAAGCCATGATTTCTATAAAAGAAGATAAATTTTTTTATAGTACTGTATACAGTGGGGCACAAAAGTATTTTGTGCAAGTTCTTCCCCTTAAAAAGATGAGAGAGGTCTGTAATTTTCATCATAGGTATACCTCAACTATAAGGGACATAATGAGAAAAAAAAATCAATAAAACCTGCATAGAGCTGGGAGCAAAGTAACAAAGGCTACATCAGTAACATGCTATGACGCCAGGGACTCAAATCATGCAGTGCCAGATGTGTCCCCCTGCTTAAGCCAGTACATGTCCGGGCCTATCTGGAGTTTGCTAGAGAGCATTTGGATGATCCAGAAGAGTATTGGGAGTATGTCATATGGTCAGATGAAACCAAAGTAGAACTTTTTGGTAAAAACTCAACTCATCGTGTTTGGAGGAGAAAGAATGCTGAGTTGTATCCAAAGAACACCATACCTACTGTGAAGCATGGGGTGGACACATCATGCTTTGGGGCTGTTTTTCTGCTAAGGGACCAGGATGACTGATCCATATAAAGGAAAGAATGAATGGGGCCATGTACCGTGAGATTTTGAGTGAAAACCTCCTTCCATCAGCAAGGGCATTGAAGATGAAACGTAGCTGGGTCTTTCATCATAACAGTGATCTCAAACACACCACCCGGGCAATGAAGGAGTGACTTCGCAAGATGCATTTCAAGGTCCTGGATTGGCCTAGCCAGTCTCCAGATCTCAACCCCATAGAAAACCTTTGGAGGGAGTTGAAAGTCCGTGTTGCCCAGCGACAGCCCCAAAACATCACTGCTCTAGAGGAGATCTGCATGGAGGATTTGGCCAAAATACCAGCAACAGTGTGTGAAAACCTTGTGAAGACTTACAGAAAACATTTGACCTCTGTCATTGCCAACAAAAGGTATATAACAAAGTATTGAGATTAACTTTTGTTATTGACTAAATACTTATTTTCCAACATAATTTGCAAATAAATTCTTTAGAAATCAGACAATGTGATTTTATGGATTTTGTTTTTCTTTTTTCTCATTATGTCTCTCATAGTTGAGGTATACCTATGATGAAAATTACAGGCCTCTCTTATCTATTTAAGTGGGACAACTTGCACAATTGGTGGCTGACTAAATACTTTATGAAGACTAAATACTTTTTTGCCCCACTGTGTGTATATACATATATATATATATATATATAAAATCTATTATGTATATTGACTTTGGGGACTATCAGTGCATTCACCTATATGTTTCAGGACATTAGTATTTCTGGGGAAAATAACTTAATTCATGCTCATAGGTAGGTTCTTCTTTCCCTGGTGTGGAGAATCAGGAAGATTATTTTCTCCATACGCTTCGAATTCCAAACAGCTGGAGAAATATTTAACTGCTCATAGAATGATAGACTCTGTAATATTAAGATTCAGACGTGTCCACAATGTTCCAAAATTTGTCTTGACTTTTCCTCTTCTCCTCACCTTCGCTCACTGATGTTGGCACTCCGGGCTCTGTTTCCATAGCAGCTAATCAGAACTCCATTTGTGGGTCAGTGCAAGCGCGCACGCTTAGAGGCATCACTATGCAGACAGCGAGCAGCACAGCAACCGGAGATTGTGGGGAGAAATCATTCCTCATTATGTCTTGTAAATGCAGAAAACCCTCACGGGTCGCTGAACAGATCCTCATCCAAGGAGTACAGCCAATGTGGGCACATCTCTATATTTGTACAATGATAGAAAAGGCAAACTGTAAATCAAATGCATTCGATAAACATGAACCCTCCTCCTCACGCAGGTAAATCATTATATATATATATATATATATATATATATATATATATATACATATATATATATATATATATATATATATATAATGTCCCACTACAGGTACATGGTACTGTACTACCTGTAAGCCCTGTCAGGTTGAGTCCCTCCGTGACCTGGAGGTTCCCCTGCAGGGACTTCCCTTGTTCTCTTGTTAATTTACTAAATGTGGCATGTGTATCTTTAAGAGCATATACAGGATCCTAATGTCTAGATGGTATACAGGGCTTGTGGAGGACTCAAGGACCTATGTGAGTAATCCTATCACATGTTATGTTATGCAGTTATATGACTGGTTGTAACATGTACTCCCAGAGAGCACCAGCTTTAACCCATGACCCACAGCTTGACCAATGGGATTTAGTCCATCCCCCCAATAAATAAAGGGGCGGCCACCTTTATAGCGTAACTGTCATGAGATTTTAGCCCCCCAGACTACTACAATGTTGTTACCTTTTCCCTGTGTTTTGGACCCCCTCCTGACTTTGTCTAAAAGCTTGCACCAAAATGTGAATCCAATACAAATCAGAATGCATTGAGTGAACCCAGCCATAGTGGATAAATCAGTAGACACACCTGCTAACTTGTTTTTTTCAAGGGCATCAAGTCTATTGGGTTCACTAATGGGGTAGTGACATCAAATCATAAAGATAACCCCAATCCATAAGCTCTTTATCCCCAAGGGCCATATACAATAAGAAGCTTTCTGACAGCATTTAGCAAGTGTTACCAGCTCTTTTTTTCTTTTTAGCCCAATTGGAGTCCCTTAAAGTGGTACTCTGGGGAACTTTACTTATCAGATGCCTATACTCTATCTACAGCAGGGGTCTCAAAGTCAAATTATCTGGGGGCCACTGGAGGTAGCAGCTGGGTGAGGCTGGGCCGCATGCGTCCCTTACATATAATGCACCCATCATGCGCCCCTTACATATAATGCCCCCATCATGCGCCCCTAATCATCCTCCAGCAACGCTCCATTCCCCCTACCCCCGTGTGGTAATAGCATGAGTTGACAGGTGATGGGGGTGCTACATCTGGGGGTTCCCCACATTAGGTAGGCAGCAGGTTCCCCACATTAGATAGGCAGCAGGTTCCCAACATTAGGTAGGTAGTAACAGTTTCCCCACATTAGGTAGGTAGTAGCAGCTTCCCCACATTAGGTAGTAGCAGGTTCCCCGCATTAGGTAGTAGCAGGTTCCCCGCATTAGGTAGTAGCAGGTTCCCCGCATTAGGTAGTAGCAGGTTCCCTGCATTAGGTAAAAGCAGGTTCCCCACATTAGTTAGTAGCAGGTTCCCCGCATTAGGTAGTAGCAGGTTCCCCGCATTAGGTAGTAGCAGGTTCCCCACATTAGGTAGTAGCAGGTTCCCTGCATTAGGTAAAAGCAGATTCCCCACATTTGGTAGTAGCAGGTTCCCCACATTTGGTAGTAGCAGGCTCCCCACATTAGGTAGTAGCAGGTTCCCCACATTAGGTAGTAGCAGGTTCCCCACATTAGGTAGTAGCAGGTTCCCCACAATAGGTAGTAGCAGGTTACCCACATTAACTCCTTAACGACACAGGACGTATATTTACGTCCTCCGCCGGCTCCCGCGATATGCCGCGGGGTCACGCGGTGTCCCCGCGTCATATCGGGTCGGTCCCGGCCGGGACCCGTGGCTAATACAGGACATCACCGATCACGGTGATACCCTGCATTAACCCTTCAGACGTTGGGCTGTTCGGGACCGCCGCGGTGAAATTTCACCGCGGCATCCCGAACAGCTTACAGGACACCGGGAGGGCCCTTACCTGCCTCCTCGGTGTCCGATTGATGAATGACTGCTCCGTGCCTGAGATCCAGGCAGGAGCAGTCAAGCGCCGATAACACTGATCACAGGCATGTTAATACACGCCAGTGATCAGCATGAGAGATCAGTGTGTGCAGTGTTATAGGTCCCTATGGGACCTATAACACTGCAAAAAAAAAAGTAAAAAAAAAGTGTTAATAAAGGTCATTTAACCCCTTCCCTAATAAAAGTTTGAATCACCCCCCTTTTCCCATAAAAAAAATAAAACAGTGTAAATAAATAAACATATGTGGTATCACCGAGTGCGCAAATGTCCGAACTATAAAAATATATCATTAATTAAACCGCACGGTCAATGGCGTACGCGCAAAAAAATTCCAAAGTCCAAAAAAGCGTATTTTTGGTCACTTTTTATACCATAAAAAAATTTATAAAAAGTGATCAAAAAATCAGATCAAAACAAAAATCATACCGATAAAAACTTCAGATCACAGCGCAAAAAATAAGTCCTCATACCGCCCTGTACGTGGAAAAATAAAAAAAGTTATAGGGGTCAGAAGATAACATTTTTAAACGTATAAATTTTCCTGCATGTAGATATGATTTTTTCCAGAAGTACGACAAAATCAAACCTATATTATTAGGGTATCATTTTAACCGTATGGACCTACAGAATAATGATAAGGTGTCATTTTTACCGAAAAATGCACTGCGTAGAAATGGAAGCCCCCAAAAGTTACAAAATGGCGTTTTTTCTACGATTTTGTCGCACAATGATTTTTTTTCCCGTGTCACCATGAATTTTTGGGTAAAATGACTAATGTAACTGCAAATTAGAATTGGTGACGCAAAAAATAAGCCATAATATGGATTTTTAGGTGGAAAATTGAAAGGGTTATGATTTTTAAAAGGTAAGGAGGAAAAAACGAAAGTGCAAAAACTGAAAAACCTTGAGTCCTTAAGGGGTTAAATAGTAGCAGGTTCCCCATATTAGGTAGAAGCAGGTTCCCCACATTAGGTAGTAGCAGGTTCCCAACATTAGGTAGAAGCAGGTTTCCAACATTAGGTAGTAACAGGTTCCCCACATTAGGTAGTAGCAGGTTCCCCACATTAGGTAGAAGCAGGTTCCCCACATTTGGTAGTAGCAGGTTCCCCACATTAGGTAGAAGCAGATGCCCCACATTTGGACATTTGGTAGTAGCAGGTTCCCCACATTAGGTTGAATCGGGTTCCCCACATTAGGTAGAAGCAGGTTCCCAACATTTGGTAGTAGTAGATTCCCCACATTAGGTAGTAACAGTTTCCCCATATTAGGTAGAAGCAGATCCCCCCCCCCCTCCCGACTCTCACACACACACACACACACACACAGACGGACAGACACATGCACACACACATAGACACACTTACCTTTCCTGCGCTGCGCTTCTCCTCTCCGGCGGCAGCCTGACGAGTGACGCCACTGAGGTCCTCCTGTGCGGGTCTGCGGAGGGACGTCACATGCGCAACATCCCTCATCAGACTCGGGCCGGTCGGCCAATCGGAGACGGGGAGGAGGAGGGCGGGGCAAGTGAAGCCTTCTGGCATTTAGCGCTGCTTGCCCGAAGAAGGGCTAAATGCCTGAAGAAGTTACCTGCCCGGCGCCCGGAACTGCATTTCCTGGGCATCGGGCAATATAAATTACACATACCTGTGTGGGCCACAAACTTTCATTCCGCAGGTCGCAAATGCCGCGCGGGCCAGGAGTTTGAGACAAGCAGCAAGCAGCGCTAAATGCAGGAAGACTTCATTTACCCCGCCCTCCTTCTCCCTGTCTCCGATTGGCCGACCGGCCCGAGTCTGATGAGGGACGTCGCGCATGTGACGTCCCTCCACAGACCCGCACAGGAGGACGTCAGTAACGTCACTCGTAAGGCCGCTGCCGGAGAGGAGAAGCGCAGCACAGGACAGGTATGTGTGTCTATGTGTGTGCATGTGTGGGTGTCTGTCTGTCTGTGTGAGAGTCGGGGGGGACCTGCTTCTACCTAATGTGGGGATAGGGAAAAAGTGTCTGATCGTGGGGGGGTCCGACCGCTGGGGCCCCCCACGATCTTCTGTATGGGAACCATCCTACTTACCTGCTCTTAGGATGCTCCAGCCCCACCTTCCTGGATGTGGGCAAGTGTTGGCCAGCTTAGCGAATCACCAGCTGCATTGATGTCCCGCCTAAGCTGGTAATTGCCTGAGCTGGCCATCACTCGCCTACATTTAGGAGGGTGGCGGCCGGAAGGTATGCTGAGAACTAGTAAGTGGCATGGCCTCGTACATGAGATGAAAGGGGCCCAAGCGGTCGGACCACCCGCAATCAGACATACGTCTCTGAATATTTCAATTCCCTGGATTCCACCATTTGAGAAGCTCATTGTGCAGCTCATTTAAAGGGGTGTTCCATGCTAGTATGATTGAACTGCTTCTGTGTAGTGTGAGTGAGGATCACTGATTGGTGGCCTATCCTATGGAAAAATCCAAACCCCTTTAAAAAAAATTGTGTACCAAGCTGTAAGGTGCATAAAGATCTAGACCATTATATTGTATGCTGGATGCTGTCACATATTCTACATTGTTATTTTTTAACACAGTACAGATGTTGTGAGAGGACATGAGATGAGCAGATACAAATACCTCCTGGCATTATGAGAGACTGATATTACATTATAATATGCATTTACTCGAGTTGCTATTATGTTAAAGGTCCATTGATGTTTTTACACAGGTGATATCGTTTTTGTGATCCTTAAAGTGGTACTCTGCCACTAGACATCTTGTCCCCTATCCAAAGGGACCCCCGCGATCTCCCTGCTGCACCGGTGTTCTTTTAGAGCATCGGGTGCAGCGCTGGAGGCTCATCACGTCACGGCTGCGCCCCGCTCGTCACGTCACGGCCAAGCCCCCTCAATGCAAGTCTATTGGAGAGGGTGTGACGGCCATCATCAACTTGCATTTAGGGGGCATAGCTTAGGGGGACGATCACATGCCTTCATACGGTTTGTCAAACTGTGGGCTTATCTGGGCTGAGGGCGTGAATAACATACATGTGTGTAGTATGCGCTCCCATAGTCAATGAAAGTCACACAATGTAAGTCCATAGGACCATTTAAGATTGGGGAGAGAAGCGCACAACCAATATTAAGTCCCTTATACCAGTGAAAATCTCACATTTCAGGCCACTGAAATGTAAAATGATTGACACCTGATGCTGTCTGCCACTGTTCATGGTGGTATACCATTCTTATCAGGAAGCTGACAGATTCCTGTGATGGAAACCAAGAACACAATGGCCCTCATTTACTATTCTAAACCCGACTTGTTTTGTCGGGTTTTTTTGTTGCATCTTTGTCTGCTACATGTCACCAATGGCCCTCATTTACTTAGAAAATCGGATTGTAAGTCTACGTTGCTTTCTTACCCGATTGCTTTTTTCCCCTGGTATTGATTATTATGTCGCATCCTGTTTGTCGCACCTGCGTTTTTTTTTGGCTTGGTTTCCAACTCCTCTGAGTTGTAGGGAAAAATCCACAACAATTAAACAAATTGTATGGATTATGAAATAAATTATTATTTTGTATGAAGTTAAGTGCATTACAGTGATTTTAAAGAAAAATTTTGGACGGATCCGAAAAAGAAGTGATTGACGGTGTGCCATATATTTGGACGGCGTGGTGGAAACAAACTTTTTCGAAGGCTAGCCGGATTGAGGGGGGTTTAAGGACGAAAAAACCCCTCTCGCTGAAGTAAGTAAAATTGCGCTTGGAAAGTTGTAAAGTGGCTGCATATGAATATCGATCCTGTCCGCTCTCCTATATTTGTTTTTGTGTTTCTTCATTATATTATTCGGAGTGACGAGTCACTTGCCGAGGAGGATAGATGCGGAGAAAGGACTGATATAAGAGATCACTGGTTGTATCTACGGGCTTTTGAAAGTGTGTGAGTGGTTCTAGTAACCACTCACCAAGTGTAAGTGTGAATTTTATTCATTCAAAAGTGTTGCCAACGGAAGGATTAGTACACCGCTCCCAAAAAAAGTTTTTTCTTGTACTACTTTCTGCATTTATAAATACGTAGGAAAGTTCAGAAATGTCAGGTTACACCCCTTTTTTGGGGTTGGGAGAATCCAAATCGGGTCCGTCGGCAAAAAATGTCGCATCATGTCGCAGACTGGCGCACGGTGTCTGCGACATGTCGCAGACAAAGATGCGACAGAAAAACCCGACAAAACAAGTCGGGTTTAGAATAGTAAATGAGGGCCAATATATTTCTAGCCTAAACCCAATGCTTTCTTCAGAACAGCTAAAAAATTGGAACCTAAAGAGGATGGCATAGCATTGATCAGTATATGCAATCAGAAGATTGCATGTTGTAGCCCACTGTGGGGGCAAAAAAAAAAAAAAAAAGAAAAACTGTAAAAAAAAGTTAATAAAAGTGAATTAACTAACCCCTTCCCTATTAAAAGTTAAAATCACCCCCCTTTTCCCATTTTTTTTAAAATAATGTAATAAAAAATAATCATATGTGGTCCCGCCGTGTGCGTAAATGTCCGAACTACTAAAATATAAGGTTAGCTAAACTGCACGGTCGATGGCGTACACGTAAAAAAATACCAAAATCCAAAATTGTGCATTTGTGGTCACTTCATATACCATTAAAAAGTAATAAAAAGTGATCAAAAAGTCCCATCAGAACAAAAAATGACGGTGATGATGGAAGAAGGAGGGATAGGGGAGACTTCTCATCTTAATGGCAGCAGTACTGATGTTCTCCTTGTTTAGGAGAAGTTGGATAATAACTGCCAAAATTCTATTTACATTAACATGACTATAAGAAAAAAAACATTTCCAGCCAAACCTGAAAGAAGAGTGCAGTCCTGACCCCAGCCACAGTACCTGCTTGGATGACTAAAAGACAGCATACTCACCTCTCCCACTCCATGATACTCTCACTGTTATATTATCTGTTCTTCTCTTCTTCTTCCTCCTCCTGATGATGTTTCCTGTGGGCAAAAACTGCCCAGTCAGCCCAGGTATTAGCTGAGCTGGTGGTTCCTACCCAAATGAAACATCATTGAAAGGAGGAAGTAGAAGACTACTGGAATAGTAGCACCAGAAGGGGAGCAAGGGAAATGAGTATGCTATCTTTTATTTTTTTTATGGCTATGAGCAGGCACAGATGGAGGCACAATGTAGGGTCCATTGTCAGCAGATCCACAGCGTAAAATACACTGCGGATCCATCCGTGTGAATGAGCCCTAAGGATGCAAGGCGTACATGTACGCACAGTGCCTGCTCCCACAGTGTTGTATAAATCATTAGCTGGAACCCTCGGCTGATGCCAGACATCACCAATCAAGCTGATGTCCGACATTAACCCTTTAGATACTGCTATCAAAGTTGATAACAGTGTCTAAAAGTGTTAAAACACATGTATTAGTCAGTTAATTAAGCTGATCGGGACCACAGCGGCAAAATTGCAGAGTCCCAATCAGCTGAGAGGAAGGCTGAAGGGGCCCTACCTGGCTCAGTGCCGTCAGATCGGCACTCCAAAAATATAGGCAGCCTGTATAAATAGAACGCCAATAACACTGATCAATGCAGTGCTATAGTACAGCATTGGTCAGTGTTTGCAAAAAAAAGTGACGTGATAGTTCCCTAAAGGGAATAAAAATGGTGAGAAAACTTTAATATAGGACACTTTTTCATTTTTGCAGTTTGGTTTTTTCCTCCTCATCTTCTAAAAATCATAATGCTTTCAATTTTCCACCTACAGAACTATATGAGGGCTTGTTTTGTGAGCCACCAATTTTGCTTTGGATTGACATCACTCATTTGTCCAGAATTGCTGAGTTTTGGTCAATTCATATACATTCATATATATAAAAATTTATTAAAAAAATATCAAAAAGTCCAATCAGAACAAGAATGGTACCAATAAAAACTTCAGATCATGAGCACTCATACATCCCCAAATAAAAAAAATAAGAGTTAGGCTGGGTTCACATTACGGTTTAAGCCATACGGGACCGTATACAGCTGGGGGGAGCGAAAACCGGGTGCTCCTGTATCCCAGCCGTATCCAGCCTGTATGTAGTGCATTTCAATGAGCCAACCGGAGTCAAACGCTGACTCCGTTTGGCTCATTTTTGCCCCGTATACGGTTCTCTAACTGGACCTAAAACCGTGGTAGACCATGGTTTTAGGTCCGGTGGGAAAACCGTATATGAGGTAAAAATGAGCCAACCGGAGTCAGCATTTAACTCCGGTTGGCTCATTGAAATGCATTACATACGGGCCGGATACGGTCCGTATTGCTTAAAACGTAGTGTAAACCCTGTCTTATAGGGGTAAGAGGATGATTTAAAACATACACATTTTCCTACAAAAAGCTATAACTTTTTAAAAGTAGTAAAATAATACAAAACCTATATAATGTGAGTATCGTTGTAAAAATATCATATTATTATCATAAAGATAATGGCCCAGATTTATCATCCTGTGTCAGAGAAAAAATAGAGTGATTTTTCCACAGCGACCAATCACAGCTCAGCTAACAAGCTCTGGTAAAGTGAAAGCTGAGCTGTGACTGGTTGCTGTGGGAAAATCCCTCTTTTTCTTTCACACAGTTTGATAAATCTGGGCCAATGTGTCATTTTTGTGTAGTATATCACAACAAATGCCCCACAGGGGGTACCAGGGTCATAATATATTCACAACTATTTTAGGGGAAACCCTCTAAAGGGAACCCTTAAACTAAGTACCTCCTAAAATATAACTTTTATTTGTCCTATTAAAATATTAAACTAAATAGTAATGTGTAATTTTCCTTATGGTGTAATCTACACCACTGATTATTTAAAACAGTATATTTATAATGATTTACCTTCATGTATTTACACTATCACAAAAGAAATTACAGGTTCCCCAACTCTCATCCCCTCCCCTCTTCCCTCCATTCCCTCCCCTTTCCTCCCCTGTCTATAATAGAATCACATTCACATTCCACTTAAGGTTATCACAAGTGAGAAATAATATAGGATATAATCAAAATCACAATCGTGAAATAAGATAGGATATAACCAAAATATTGTGCCCCCACATATATAAGTTACTTAGAGCTCGAGCCATAACGAACACAACCATAGTACATAGACATGTGTTGTATACCTGGTTCTATGTAGTTAAAGTAATGACAACGTAGGTACACTAAGTCCGGTTACATGCACAGAAACAACAACGGCAGTAGAAATAAACTAAGTCCGGTGGCATGCGCACAAACATCCATGTCAGTGGAATAATATTAAGTCCGCTGGCATGCGCAGTGACCCCAACGAAAATTATATAGAATCAAAGTCCAGTGTCATGCGCACGAGCAACTCGTGAACACAGTGAGTATATACAGGGTTTCAATAAAGTTGGACGACATGCGCGTCGCTTGTCAGTGACGCGCGTGTTTACTCACGTGACGCACTTAGGAACATATCGTGATTGGCCATGAGAACAACAACAAACAAACATGTGACTTGAATACCCTGCTATGATAGGCTAATACATGATGAGTGGAGATAGGCTGAGGGGCCGCGGCGAATTTTAATGACATCAGACGCCGTAGTATATAAGACACCACGGGACACCCGCTGGCCATTAGCCACCAGCCCTTCCTGACGAAGCTGGGGTGCCAGCGAAACGTTGGAGGCGCTGGCTAATGCTCGGATTTTTTAATTATCAGCCACTAACAACTCCCCAAAAACAGTTCATCATATCCAAAGATGATGATCGCTGTGCAATTATTCTGTCATTAATTGCAGTCATTACTATAATATAACAAGGGGAGCTGATCTGAGGCTGTGATTTTAAATAATCAGTGGTGTAGATTACACCATAAGGAAAATTACACATTACTATTTAGTTTAATATTTTAATAGGACAAATAAAAGTTATATTTTAGGAGGTACTTAGTTTAAGGGTTCCCCTTAGGGGGTTTCCCCTAAAATAGTTGTGAATTTTTGTGTAGTAACAAACCCCTCCAAAATTTGCAAACTGCGCTGTTTTTAAAAGAAAATTTGACCCACAAATATTATTTGCTTTTGCCATGGATTTTATGGTAAAAAGGGTGATGTAATGACAAACTACCTAGCTAGTTACCTGGATACTTATATACCTAACTACCTAATTACACACCTACCTACATACCTGGCTGGCTACCTACCTATCTGGCTAGTTACCTACCTACATACCTGACTACCTAGTTAGCTACCTACCTGGCTACCTATCTACCTGCCCTTTTACTGTGCAGGAGGGCATTATAACAGTTCAGGGCCTATAGATGGGGAGATTGTGTAGAGGAGGTGAGGGCACTGTATAAATGCAGAGTGTAACATGTTTGTCTTACCTATGTTTTAGCTTGATGAAGTCGACCAGGCGATCTGATGTGGACAGAGAAGAAAACGAAAAAGGACGACACTGATCAGAAAAAATGTTGATTGTGAGTCCTCAAATGTAACTGTAATCATTTATATGGTATACACATCCTTTGTACAGCTGGTGTCTATCTCTGTATGGCCCTGTATATAATCATTTATATGGTATACAGATCCTGTGTACTGCTGGTATCTACTGCTATATGGGAACTGTATGGGGGAATACTGGTGTGTGTATAGTGGTTTAATTCAGTACAGTATGTTGGTATTATCTAGTTATTGTGTGATGGCATATATTTCCTCCTTGTATACATGTATTATTGGTCATGGAAAATTATCTGACCTACGTTATATATATTTAATTGTATTTTGTATGTAGAAGTGGTGCATGAAGAGGGATTTGGGTAGAATAAAGGCAGGGCAGAGGTGTGGCCAGGGGCTGACTTTGGGCCCTTGCTTTATTTGGTCCGAGGGCCCTGAGTGTTGTCAGTCCGCCCCTGGATGAGAGATCAGAGGCATCTGACAACTACAGATACAACAGGTAGTCAGTTCCCACATCTTGCAAGTTCTGCCACTGGTGGGTGGGGGGGGGGGGCACCTATCATGCAGCAGATTATACTATACAGTGACACAATGAAGGGTGTGTGGCCCCCAGTCTTCTGATATGATTACGGGGCCCCAGTTACAAGAACAGGCCTCCAGAATTCTTATGAAACAGCAGTAGATACTTTTTGGAGATATTTCACAAATGAGGCGGCAGAGGTTGCTTTACCACTTGTTCTTAGGCTGCTTTCACACTATACTTTTGCTCCATTAAAAGATCCGCTATAAACTTCCGTTAGAAAACCCTTAAAAACAGCCGTTAAATGGCTAGGCCCACGGAGGTGACCAGTGACTTCAGAGACCTTATGGCTTGCTGGGACTGATAGTGGACTTGGACAATTTGGATGCAGGCAATGACTACTTGAGACAGGATGACTTGGACTGACTTGACTATGACAGACTATAACTAACTTCACCCCTTATGTAGCTTACCATTCTTTGACTTGACCTGTGGGGAAAGGACTTGAGAATCCGTGGCTGCTTGACTGACTTTATGCCTCCTCTGACCTCCAGACACACTCTAGCAGGACTGCAACTCAGCATACAAGAGAGAGCAGAGGCTCCACCCAGGGCTTATATGGGGTAGACTCTGAGGGGTCCCACATGTGATATCCCAGTATGGGATAAAGTCCTGTACAGTACTTAGGCCCTGTGAGGTTGAGTCCCTCTGTGTCCTAGGGGGCCTCCTGCAGTGTCTCCCCCATAGTAATCTATACGTATTGTATAGTGTTATGTGTGTTATGTATTAAGGACTTTTAAGGACCTTTGAGTTGTCACATAAAAATGAGTTCACATGATGTGTTTGTTACCCAGAGAGCACCAACTAACCACGTGACCTGCAGTTTGACCTATGGGCTTCTGGCTCAGCCCCCCTTTATAAGAGGGGCAGCCATTACAATCTCTCTCTTATAACTCCTGCTAAGGAACAGTAAAGACCAGATGTCTCAGAGCTAGTGTCCAGCACATCTGGAGGCCTCAAGCCACCTAAAGCCACATTTCAGTAAGTCAAGTCTATGTCTGCTGTCACTACCTACAACCCAGTCAAGTCTGAAGTCAAGTCTATTATAGTCTGCGTGGCTGAACTAAAGTCTATCAAAGTCACCACAAGACCCAGCAAGCTGCGAGGTCCTTCTGTGTTACTGGCCACCTCTCTGGGATCCTGGCCTAGCTGTAAAGACTATTTTCATCTGTCTACCTCAGTAATGCTACCGTTAACCCTAACCTGATCTTGGACTATTATTGCACTGCCTAACATTGGGATAGCGGTACTACCGTTCGGGTGGTTACCAGGAAAACTACGCCGTGGCGTCACGAACATTTAGGGTTTAAGAACACCTTGCCCCTGGGCTACAACACCTGCCCCATCCACAACACCTTCACACCCCAAGACACCCCGTGGCTTTGCCATAACTTTGGCATCATGAACAGGATTCTGGTGTGTGACTTAGCCATAAAGCCGCAAGTCCTCCCCCCTAGTCTTAGTCTGAACTGTGTCCAAAGTAAATCGCATGCAGTTGCGAAAGAGTTTGCGCCAGAAAATTGTACAGGACTTTGTCATTGTAATGTGTTACTGCCATGGCGCTGTTAAAGTACATGGGGAGGTGAAGAAAACTGTGTTGTTCATTGTGGAAAAGTCTGTGAAAGTTAAGTTGACAATGTGCAAGATCAGAACGGAGGCCATGTTGTGCGCCTAAATATCTGTTGTACCTGCAAGGGTTAACCTGATGGTTAAGAAGCGTGTAAAAGGTTCCCACCAGAGCCAGCGTCCCCCCCTGGGCGTGGAGATCATATTGCCGTGTCCAGTCCGAGGTGGAACTTGAAGAGTCCACCCCTTGTTGCCAGGGGGGCGGACAAAGAGGATGCACCGCTGAGTCGCTTCCGGCCGGTGGCCATCTTGTCGGAGACCAGTATAAGAAGCGACACGGAGCCTGACCTCTTCAGTTTACTGGAAGCGCTGGCGAGGAGCAAGAGGATGGCAGAGTCGCAGCAATCCACGTGTGCCGAGAGTCCCAGGATGGAACCGGAGGATCGACTGATTGCTGTGGCTGCGGCAAAGGTGTTCCAGGAGTTATCAGATCGCCTGTACAAGCTCTCCATAAGAGCCGAAGATGCCCACCTGAAAGTGACCTTACCGGAGGACGATGGAGAGTTGGCCACAAACCCGGCTGAAGGTACGCCGGAGTCATCACGAGAGCTGTCACTGGTAAGGCTGTCACCACATCACCGGAATTGGGGATCCTGGGCTGAGATACAGTCGGAGGAGTCAGAAGTGAGTACCCGGCTGAGGCCGCGTTCTCTACCCCTCAATCTACCCCTAGTCCAGAGCCCGCATCCCTGGCCCAGCAGCCACCAGCACGTCCTCTGTCGCCACCATTACCCAGATGGCTATTTGGCGACATGCCCGTATTGATCCAGTACATGCGGGAACATCTCCTTTCCTTGCAAGGTAAGCCCCTTCCCTCAGTTCCTCCGACCCAGTCCAAAAAGGCCAAAAGAGACGCTGAGGTTGCCACAATTGTGTAGGAACTGAGGGCCCAGAGATTAGAAAGATACGGGCCTAAGCCTTTGCCGTTCGAGATATGTCAGAAACAGCAGCAGTACACCAAAGAGTTGGAGGCCCTCTACATACAAAAGTTAGAGCACCTGGAGTGCCATCGTGCCACTGTAGTCCAGTTCAACAAAGTGAGGAGGTTTGGCACCGTTATTGACTGTCACCACGGGGGCATCCTCCTAGTGAACAGGAGAGCAGTGCAGAGGGACTATCTCCCCCCAGAAATGCATTCTCTCAAGAGCAGGGAGATTGTGGAATATACCCCTGTGCAAAGCCTGTGAGGTGAATGGGCAGCCGCTGTCACCAGGCCTAAGAACCCTACACAGATTCCTTTTGCCTATTTCCCCTCTGAAGATTGGTCTTCTACCTCCAAGTGTCAAGAGAGAAGTTGTCCAGGAGGAGTATCCCCATCCACCCGCAATGGATCATAAGTATCTACGTCAAAGCTCCTTTACAAATGTGCCCGGGCCTGCTCCTAGGGGTGAGGAGGTTTGGCCTGACCGTCGGGCACCAACAGAAGTACCCAGGCCTGCTCCTGCCGTTGAGGAGGTGTGGTCTAAAAAGCAGGTACCTACAAAATTGCCTCGGCCTGGTCCAGCAGTTGCGGAAGTTTGGCCGGATCAGCAGGCACCAGCCAGTCATCCCCCAGTGGAGCAAGCTGCTGCGGTGCAAGTGGTAGTGACAGTCAGTCCGAATATCACTGACTCCCGTTTGTCCCATGTTTCATGGAACACTCATGTTGGCCCCATGTGGGGAGCCCAGTCTCATAAACCTAGATTCATATCCCAACCTAGGGCCCAGTCCGACAGGCGAGGCTGGGAAATAAAGTTGTCAAAGTAACTTGTGTACAGTAAAATTCACCAGACTTGGTTGTATGACTAACTGACTTGTATGTGCAAGCACAAACTTTTTGTTGTTTCAGGTTCTACAATAACGTTCAAGCACAGTCGTCAAGAACTCCTCAAGAAAAGTTTTTTCAGTAACCAATCTTGTAAGTGTTGTGCCCGGCTTCTGCTGAGAGACTCCTTAGGTACAGGAGATTTGACCTGAGCTCTTAGTTAATGAACTCTATAGTGTATTCAGACTGCTAAGCAATACATGGAAAGTCGTGCAAATATTCCAAAGTAATATTTTTTTGTTGCTAATGTGTACAAGAAAAAAAAAAAAAAAAGGGTTACGGTCTTGTACTGAAATGTTTATGGTCATGCATTATAACTGCTATGGTCTAATAAAATGTATATACGTTGTTGTACAGGAAAAGTCATAGTGTACAGTGTTTTTTTAATGTCTGGTAGTTTTCTTACAGGGGTTGTCGTGAACCAATCGGGAGAAGCAACATTCCACCCCATCACCAGCATCAAGTACATTAAACATTAAAGTCGTGTGCTACACTTAGTCACCAGTACACATAAAAGTAATGTAACATAAAGTAAACCTGTTTCATGTAAACCTGTTTCACAGTAGGACTGTAACACTCACAACCACACAGTCCACACAAATGTCATATGTCATCGATGTCAAATGTGATATTTCTTGTGTCCTCGTGTTCAGGATGATTTGCTGGCCAGAAGGTATTCCTGTTATTCACAGAAGCATGTAATAAAAGTCAAAGGTAACAGAATGTCAAATTTTATCTACAAAGATAAGAAATATGTCTAGCATTAAATATAACTACTGTTCTGGGGAGAAGTGTGTAATGCCAAGGGACCCCAGTAACCAAAGCATTGGGCAGAGAGCCTCCGGCAACCTAATCCACCAAATGTCATGTCTAGTCTTGTATAAATTATTGTTATGCATAGTCAAATGTCATAATATGCATAGTCAACTGTCATAGTATATGTAGTCATAGTCCATAAGCCGTGTTATACCATAGTCATAGGTATGTAGTTATTCTCCTTTAAATGTAAGTCTACCAGAGCATGTTTGGACATTTATACAAAGACTCTATTGCATTATTAGTTTTCGTTAAACCACAGCCTGGAAATAGACATTATAATGGGTTATAATGCCCTAGAACTGCATTCGACCCCAAGGCCACTTCGACACTCAAAGCCTTACAGGACCATTCGTCGAGGAAGACTTCTGTTAAGTAGGGGGGTTTGTGATGTCCCAGTACGGGATAAAGTCCCGTACAGTACTTAGGCCCTGTCAGGTTGAGACCCTCTGTGTTCTAGGGGCCCTCCTGCAGTGTCTCCCCCATCGTAATCTATATCTAAAATATATAGTGTTATGTGTGTTATGTATTAAAGACCTTTGAGTTGTCACATGATAATGGGTTCACATGATGTTTGTTACCCAGAGAGCACCAGCTAAACAGGTGACCTGCAGCTTGACCTATGGGCTTCTAGCTTAGCCCCCCTTTATAAGAGGGGCAGCCATTACAATCTCTCTCTTCTCACTCCTGCTGAGGAACAGTAAAGACCAGACATCTCAGAGTTAGTGTCCAGCACATCTGGAGGCCTCAAGCCACCTACAGCCACATTCCAATAAGTCAAGTCTATGTCTGCTGTCACTACCTACAACCCAGTCAAGTCTAAAGTTAAGTCCAAAGTCAAGTCTATTATAGTCTGTGTTGCTGAACTAAAGTCTATCAAAGTCACCACAAGTCCCAGCAAGCTGCGAGGTCCTTCTGTGTTACTGGCCACCTCTTTGGGATCCTGGCCTAGCTGTAAAGACTATTTTCATCTGTCTACTTCAGTAAAGCTACCATTAACCCTAACCTGATTTTGGACTATTATTGCCCTGCCTAACATTGGGATAGCGGTACTACAGTTCGGGTGGTTATCGGAAACACCCTGGCATCATGAACATTTAGGGGTTAATAATACCTTGCCCCTGGGCTACAACTTCTGCCACATCCACAACACCTTCACACCCTGAGACACCCCGTGGCTTCGCCACACATTGGTCACCCTTAGGTCACATGGTCACTGATACCTCACTGGGTTACACTCACATGACAATAGGTTAATCACACGTCAACTATTCTTAAAGGCATAACACTTTAATATACAATACACAGCATAAAGATAACTGTACAAGGGGAACAGGTGCAAGGGGCCCAGGGGATACTGTAGGCAGGATGCCTGACAGGGCAGCAAGGGTACAGGGGTGCAAATCCTGTACTGGGCCACCACACATAGGATAAGCACCCTGGGGCCAATTAATTATTATGAACACACTGGGGCCAATGAATTATTATAAAAACACTGGGGCCAGTGAATTATTATAAACACACTGGGGCCAATGAATTATTATAAATATGCATGGGGGGCATACATTTGGGGGTCAAATTAGTAGTTTAAAAACCTCGCCAGGAGCCCTGAATGGCTCTTTGGTGCCGGCCATTCAGGGCACCCGGCAGGGAGTTTAAAAGTGAAAGTAAAAATACACCATACATCGCAGGGGAGCGGAGCATGCCACCCGCTCCCCTGTTTAATAACTTCTGATCGCATAGGGTCTCATAAGTGAGATCCAGTGCAATCAATCCCTCAGACCCTGTACTACAACCCCCATCTTGGAACAGAGTATGGGGGTAGTAGTACAAAAACTCAAGTAGCCTCCCCAGCCAGCGTAAGACTCCTGCAACCAGGGATCTACTATTCCCATCATGGAAACAAGTCTGTTCCATGATGGGAGTAATAGTAGTCCCGGCTGCGGGAGTCTGTAGGCTGAGGTGTTAAAACGGCCGTAAAATAATGGTATACTACGGATGTTATAAAGGGTCTTAACAGATGAATATGCCCGTTATTTTGACGGACTTTATTCAGCCGTTAGCACCAGTTATTTCCTCTGTTTTTTAATGATCCGTTAATACAGATAACGGATGTACAATAATGGGCGAATACACTGTAGTGTGAAAGCAGCCTTACTTGACTTCATGGACACATCATGGATGTCACATGACATTTCACCATACAGCTTCAGATGTGATAAAAAATAAAATGAACTCTTATTATTATTGGGTCAGATAAAGATTTTCTGGGGTGAGATCAGCACTGAGGTTATATGAGAGCCCTACAGGAAGATCTTCCATATAGCGGAAGGAGACTTGAAACCACTTTTTCTTGTGTATATGAAACCACTTTGCAATGTGTATACAACGAAAGAAGATCTTAAAGATGAAGGACATGGTTCACATAGAATGGTTGCTGGCATTTACCATTATTCAGGGTTTATCACATTTTACTGACTATGTTTTTATCCTTTTAGATTTTTTAGATGGGCTGTCGTGTTTGGTTGGTGAAGAACATCGTCTACGGGAGTCCATATGCTGCAAGAAATAGAGCTGCTGTCATGTGGCATCTTCTCCTTCCTGTCCTTAATGATGATTATTATTAATGGAGAACAGGGCGGCCATAAGTACATGATCTCATAATAGCTCTGTCGGAGGATGAGGACCCAGAACTGGTGGAAACATGTGACTATAGGGGGCCCTTGATATAGCACTTCCATCAAGGTAAATACAAGGCAGATCCTAAGAAAAACAATCGTCTTATGCTATAGAGCAGTGCTTCTTAATCTGTTAAGGACCAAGGGCGTACCTGTACGTCCGTGGGAATTTCAGTCCCTGCCGCGCGCCGGGCGGGGACCGGACAGGGGTGCCTGCTGATACTGATCAGCAGGCACCCCACGCAAAAGCCCAGGGGGGTCATCATGAATTCACATGTGCGATTTGCGCCGATACCGGGTCATACGGGTCTATGGTGACCCGGAAAATAAGGGGGATCGCGGTTGTCCAAGACACCTACGATCCCCCTAAAGAGATAGGAGTGAGGTGGCAGGGGTGCCACCCCTCCTATCCCTGCTATTGGTCGTATAGACGCGACGACCAATAGCAGATCGGGGGCGGGGGGGGGGGTTAACTTTCGGTTTACCCATTCTGCCCACCCAAAATAGGCAGGGCAGAACAGCAAAACTGAACAGGACCGGCGACGAAGTCCACTTACCCTGTGGGTGAGGCTGCGGGCGACGATCGGTGTCAGAGATCGGCCTGCGGCGATGTCGTGCGTTTGGCTCCCTGGATCCTACAGAAGCCGGTGAGTTGCCTAACAACACCTGGAGGTCTACAGTTTGAGAGCACTATATAGTGGTCTCAACTGTAACCCTCCAGATGTTGCAAAACTACAACTCCCAGCATGCCCAGACAGCTATTTGCTGTGTGGGCATGCTGGGATTTGCAGTTTTGCAACAGCTGGAGGGCTACAGTTTGGAGGTCACTGTGCAGTGATCCAACTGTGGCCCTCTAAATCTTGCAAAACTACAACTTCTAGCATGCCCAGAAAGCTATTTGCTGTGTGGGCATGCTGGGATTTGTAGTTTTGCAACATCTGGAGGGCCACAGTTTGGAGATCACTGTGCAGTGGTCTCAAACTGTAGCCCTCCAGATGATGCAAAACTGCAAATCCCAGCATGCCCAAACAGCAAACAGCTGTCTCAGCATGCTGGGAGTTTAGTTGTGTACCTCCAGCTGTTGCATAACTACATCTCCCAGCATGCACTTCGGCGATCAGTTCATGCTGGGAGTTGTAGTTTTGCAATAGCTGGAGGCACACTTGTTGGAAAATACTGAGTTAGGTAACAGAACCAAACTGAAGGTTTTCTAACCAGTGTGCCTCCAGCTGTTGCAAAAGTACAACTTCCAGCATGCACGGTCTGTCAGTACATGCTGGGAGTTGTAATTTTGAAACAGCTGGAGGTTTGCCCTCCCCCCCCCCATGTGAATGTACAGGGTACATTCACACGGCCAGGTTTACAGTAAGTTTCCTGCTTCAAGTATGAGCTGCAGCAAATTTTGCGCAGCAGCGCAAACTCCTAGCGGTAAACTCACCGTAACATGCAAGTGCGAATGTACCCTAAAAACACTACACTACTCTACACTAACACATAATAAAGGGTAAAACACTACATATACACCCCCTTACATTGCCCCCCCCCAATAAAAATGAAAAACGTATTGTACGGCAGTGTTTCCAAAACGTCTCCAGAGTCTCCAGCTGTTGCAAAACAACAACTCCCGGCATTTCCGGACAGCCACTGACTGTCCAGGCATTCTGGGAGTTTAGCAACAGCTGGAGGCACCCTGTTTGGGAATCACTGGCGTAGAATACCCCTATGTCCACCTCTATGCAATCCCTAATTTACTCCTCAAATGCACATGGCGCTCTCTCACTTCGGAGCCCTGTCGTATTTCAAGAAAACAGTTTAAGGCCACATATGGGGTATTTCCGTACTCGGGAGAAATTATACTACATACTTTTTCTCTTTTTCTCCTTTTACCCCTTATGAAAAGGAAAAGTTGGGGGTTACAATAGCCTGTCAGTGTAAAAAAAATTTTTTTACACTAACAAGCTCGTGTTGACCTTTACTTTGTATTTTCAAAAGAGGTAAAAGGAAAAAAAGACCCCCAATTTCTCCTGAGTAAGGAAATACCCCATATGTGAACGTAAAATGCTCTGCGGGTGCACAACAAGGCTCAGGAGAGACAGCACACTATGTACATTTGAGGCATAAAGTGGTGATTTGCACAGGGGTCGCTGATTTTACAGTGGTTCTGACATAAACGCAAAAAAATAAATACCCAAATCTGACCCCATTTTAGAAACTACACCCCTCACGGAACGTAAGAAGGGGTATAGTGAGCCTTAACACCCCACAGGTGTTTGACGAATTTTCATTAAAGTTGGATGGCAAAAAAAAATAATTCACTAAAATGCTGGTGTTACCCTAAATTTTTTATTTTCACAAGGGAAAATAGGAAAAAAGCCCCCCCAAAATTTGTAGCCCCATTTCTTTTGAGTAAGAACATACCCCATATGTGGATGTTAAGTGCTCTGCGGGCAAACTACAATGCTCAGAAGAGAGTGAGCGCCATTGGGATTTTGAAGGGAAAATTTGTCCCGAATTAAAGGCCATGTGTGTTCACAAAGCTCCCATAGGGCAAGAACAATGGACCCCCCACATGTGACCCCATTTTGTAATTTTTTATTTGCACAGCCCACTGTTCCAAAGATCTGTCAAAAGCCAGTGGGGTGTAAATACTCCCTGCACCCCTTATTAAATTCTGTAAGGGGCATAGTTTCCAAAATGGGGTCACATGTGGGGGGGGGGTCCACTGTTCTGGCACCACGGGGGACTTTGTAAATGCACATGGCCCCTGACTTCCATTCCAAACAAATTCCCTTTCCAAAAGCTAAATGGCGCTCCTTCTCTTCTGAGCATTGTAGTTCACCAGCAGAGCACTTGACGTCCACACATGGGGTATTTCCATACTCAGAAGAAATGGGGTTACAAATTTTGGGGGTAATTTTCTCCTATTACCCCTTGTAAAAATGAAAAATTTGGGGGAAAAATGCATTTTAGTGAAAAATTAATTTTTTTTTCATTTACACATCCAACTTTAACAAAAAGTCGTGAAATACTTGTGAGGTGTTTAGGCTCACTATACCCCTTGTTATGTTCCTTGAGGGGTGTAGTTTCCAAAATAGTATGCCATATTTTTTTTTTGCTGTTCTGGTACCATAGGGGCTTCCTAAATGCGACATGCCCCCCAAAAACTATTTCAGCAAAATGTACTTTCCAATAGCCAAATGTGACTCCTTCTCTTCTGAGCATTGTAGTTCGCCTGCAGAGCATGTTTATGTCCTAACATGGGGTATTTCCTTACTCAGAAGAGATGTGGTTACAAATTTTGGGGGCATTTTCTCCCATAACCCTTTATAAAAATGGTAAATTTGGGGAAAAACTGCACTTTAGTGAAAAAATTTTTTTTTCATTTACACATCCGACTTTAACAAAAAGTAATCAAACACCTGTGGGGTGTTAAGCCTCACTGGACCCCTTTTTACATGCCTTGAGGGGTGTAGTTTCCTTAATGGTATGCCATGTGGGGGTTTTCTGCTGTTCTGGCACCATAGGGGCTTCCTAAATGTGACATGCCCCCCAAAATTAATTTGAAAAAAACTCACTCTCCAAAATCCCATTGTCGCTCCCTTCCTTCTGAGCCTTCTACTGCGCTCGCCAAACACTTGACATACACATATGAGGTATTTCCTTACTAGAGAGAAATTGGGTTACAAATTTTGAGAGGATTTTTCTCCTTTTAAATCCTGTAAAAATTCAAAAACTGGGTCTACAAGAACATGCAAGTGTAAAAAATTAAGATTTTTAATTTTCTCCTTTGTTTTGCTGTTATTCCTGTGAAACACCTAAAGGGGTAACACACTTACTGAATTTCATTTTGAATACTTTGAGGGGTGCAGTTTTTATAATGGGGTAGTTTATGGGGTATTTCTAATAGGAAGGCCCTTCAAATCCACTTCAAACCTGAACTGGTCCATGGAAAATTCCGATTTTGAAAATTTTGTGAAAAATTTTAAAATTACTGATGAACTTTGAAGCCCTCTGATGTCTTCCAAAAGTAAAAACATGTCAACTTTATGATGCAAACATAAAGTATACATATTGGGGGACATGTATCAAAGATTTTACCCCTGTTTTGTGTGTATTTTTTTGCGCAAAATTTTGTGCAAGCCCTTTTTTTGGTGCATTTTTTTGCGCACGTTTTGGTAGAGCATGTCCTCCAGATGTGGCCGAATCGGGGTACCTTGGAGTGACATCTATAGTACGCATGGATTTATTAACTGCGTACTTTTCCTTTACACCAAAAATTTTGCCGCAAGAGCTGTTTTTTTGCGCAAATATACGCCATCTTGTACTTAACGTAGCAAGATGCTCTAAATCATCCATTCTATTTTCCAAAGAGTGGATTGAGGAGATTACTATATTTACCCTTAATTTATGAAGCTCATTGCGCTTGATTGATAAATTTAGCGCTTCTGCACATAATTTAGAATTCGGGAAAAGGGGTAAAATGCTTCTACCATACACAAATAATGATACATGTCCCCCCCTGTGTTTGTGAATCAAAATATAATTTATTTGGAATGTCTATTTTCCTTACAAGCAGAGAGATTAAAAGTTAGAAAAATGCTAAATTTTCAATTTTTTAATCAAATTTTGGAATTTTTCACCAAGAAATTATGCAAGTATCGACAAAATTTTACCACTAACATAAAGTAGAATATGTCACGAAAAAACAATCTCGGAATAAGAATGAAAGGTAAAAGCATCCCAGAGTTATTAATGCTTAAAGTGAAAGTGGTCAGATGTGCAAAAAACGCTCAGGTCCTACAGTGAAAATTGGCCTTGTCCTTAAAGGAAATCTGTCATCAGAATCACCCACACTAAACCTGTTACACAGGCTTGTAGTGCGGGTGATCCTGATTAAAAAGCTTCTTACCTCATTAAAAACTGTGGAGCGGTTCGCCAGATATCTTCATTTTTAGTTATATGGTATTCCCAGGCTTGGGGCTCAGTGGGAGGTCCGCAGCATCAGCACAGACTCGCTTACGTCATTTTCGCCGGGCGGAGCGGCTGCCCGGCTCATGAATATTCATGGCTGCCTCATCGCAGTCTTCCTCCTGGTGTAGGTCACGTGGGTAGCGCCGCGCATGCTCTGCGCGCCGTACACCCGGAAGCGGCATTCTCCTGAATATCTATCTATGCAGGAGAACGCCTCTTCCGGGTGTACGGCCCGTGGCGCATGCGCGGCGCTACCCACGTGACCTACACCAGGAGGAAGACTGCGATGAGGCAGCCATGAATATTCATGAGCCGGGCAGCCGGTACGCCTGGCGAAAATGACGTAAGCGAGTCCGTGCTGATGCTGCGGACCTCCCACTGAGTCCCAAGCCTGGGAATACCATATAACTAAGAATGAAGATATCTGGCGAACCGCTCCACAGTTTTTAATGAGGTAAGAAGCGTTTTAATCAGGATCACCCGTACTACAAGCCTGTGTAACAGGTTTAGTGAGGGTGATTCTGATCACAGATTTCCTTTAAGGGATTTAAGGGGTATACCAGCATTATACCTCTTAACCCCTATCCAAAGGATAAGGGATACGATGTCTGATCGCAGGGGTCCTGCCGCTGGGACCCCCGCGCTCTGGGTGCAGCCCCCGACATTCTGTGCCGGGCACTGCCTCCAAGACGTGACGTTACGGCCACGCCCCACCAGTGAAGTCACACCACACCCCCTCAATTCATGTCTATGGGAGGGGACATGATGGTCCAGGACGACCATTGTAAGCTGAAACCATTGTATGTTGAGACCAGAACTCTATGGAAACCTGGTAATTCCTTCTGAAGCCACCAAAATGTCATCCAAAAATAGGAAAATGTGAGGATTAAAGAAACATAAGTAGATAACTAATATAGATAAAGCAAATCCTTACATATAAAAGTAAGAAAGAGCTGCTGGGAACTGTAATCACGTCTAATTCAGTGTTAATTGGCTGTCTGGGCATGCTGAGAGTTGTAGTTTTGCAACAGCTGTAGACACCCTCGTTGGGAAACACTAGTCTATGTAGAGGACAAGAGCTTGGCAAGAGCGGGGGCCGAAAAACGTCACACTGCCACTCAGCCTATCGCTGGCCAAGTCGGGACTTCGCTGCGGCCGGTGATTGGCTGAGCGCAGTATGACTCGCTGGCAACCAGGAAGAGGATTGTAGAGGAGACCGGAGCGGGTTACCAGAGGCACTGGGGGAGAGAAGGAAGGTATGTACCTCTTTATTTTTTAACTGCTGGCAGTATGGAGTACAATTTTCCTATTCTGGAGTACTCCTTTAATATTTTTGCCAACTTAAAGGGGTTCTCCGCCCCTAGACAGCTGTCACGCCCCCTCCCATAGACTTGAATTGAGGGGCAGGGTGTGACATCACACGGGGGCGGAGTCGTGACATCACGATCTTCAGCCCCCGTGGTCGGGATGGACTTAGCGTGAGGACCTCCAGCAGTTCCGGAAGCCGCTACAGGTGGGTGCCGCATCGGAGATCCCGGGGGTCCCCAGCAGCGGGACCCCGGCGATCTGACATCTTATCCCCTATCCAAAGATGTCTAGGGGCGGAGTACCCCTTTAAGCTGCAGAAGCCAAAGTCAATGGGGCTTTTTTGCTAAATTTTTGAATGCAGTCTGACCTTCATAAAAAACGTATAAAGTTTTTATAATAGTGTAGCCAATACAAAATGTATGAGCACATGATTGCATACAGTTGTGTCTGTTTTTTGAGGCATACGTTTTCCTAAAAAAAAACTAAACAAAAACTGATTCAAAACAGTATGGCAAAATCGTGATGTGAATGTAGTAAAATGATAAATTCTCCCTCTCCACTTTCCCTTATGTATAAAACCAGCAGAGACCATAGCTGTGCAGCCCTGCTGTAATATAAGGCAGTGTTTTCCAACCAGGGTGCCCCCAGCTGTTGCAAAGCTACAACTACCAGCATGCCCGGACAGCCGAAGGCTGTCCGGGCATGCTGGGAGTTGTAGTTTTGCAACAGCTGTGGGCACCCTGGTTGGCAAACACTGATATAAAGAATATGACCAACATGATTCCCTAAAATACTCTCGTTATGTCAGCGATTGTATTATGTTACTTGCCAATAAAGTTTGAAGAAAAAAAAAAAAAAAAAATCTGTGGGCGTGTACTGACTTGCTATAAATAGCAAGGGCGCAGCCGCGTCTCTCTCTCTTCTAGTCCGGACAGGAAGCGGGATGGTGAGTGAGGCCTTTAGTCTATCTGTTCGCTGTACAGTCCATCCTGTTACCGGGCCACCCGTACGCTTCACCCTCGTCTGTCAGTGACCGGCACTTCCCCGGTGCCGCCTGTATTTCAGTTTCTGGCATTATCGTTGAGTGTCGCGGCCTGTGCCGGGTCCGCCGCCATGATCACGTGACTGCTCCTTTTGCCCTCACGAGACGCGTCCTGTCCGCGCGGCTGTTGTCTAGTAACCTTCCCCAGTGTGTACTGCGCTCTACTTCTCACTGACGTGCGCACTGCGGTACCGCTCATAGTGTGACTTGTCTCCTGTTGCCGTCAGCACAGTGCTAGGCCGGTGCCATCCATAAGTAATGACACGTGTAGCTTCTAGTGTACGGTCAGATCAGGCGCCATGTTTTAGGCTCTTTATGCAGCATTTAATGTTCCATAGGCTTCTATTACAGGTTATGTAGATATATATTGTCAGTGTTCACCTATATGACTTTAGTTAGGCTGGGTTAACATTGCTGAGAACACTGGGTCTGATTTCTCTCTCTCTCTCTCTCTATATCTATATATATATATATATATATATATATATATATATATATATATATATATATATATATATATATATATATATATATATATAATTATAAATTTTTATTTTTTTTTGCTGATTTGTCCCAAAAAATGGGGTTACTATCTGACCCCATTCACTTGCATGGGGTCCTTTTGGTAATCCAGTAATTGTACAGGTTTTTCTCTGCTAAACCCCCTTCCTTCTATCCGGATTGCCGACTGAACTCCTGAATAGTGGAGTCCGCAGGCAATGTGAACGAGGCCTTAGACTACACCTCCCAGTATACAAGCAGAGCTGCAGCCTATCCAAGCATGCTGGGAGTTGTAGTTCTGCATCAGCTGGTGAAACACTGGAGACTAGCGCTGTAGGTGTGCTTACTAGATATAATGCCTAGTTCCGTGCAATTACCGTACGGTATAAGTTTACTGGACATTAGGTGGGGCCCTTCGTACATCTTACTATTTATTGAAATGATGCAGTTTGTCATTTTGAATGTACAAATTAGGGCAAACATTAGAGCGGAGCTCAATGGTGCTGTCAATGTAGCCTTGGTCTAAAGCAGTGTTTCCCAATCAGGGTGCCACCAGTTGTTGCAAAACTACAACTCCCAGCATGCCCGGACAGCCTTTGGCTGTCCGGGCATGCTGGGAGTTGTAGTTTTGCTACAGCTGGAGGCACACTGGCTGGGAAACCGGTCTAAGGCTGGGTTCACACCATGTCTTCGCAATACAGTTCCCGTATACGTCTTCAATTTAAAAACCGTATGCACGGACTCTCCATTGAAAACCATATGCCAAAAGATGCGTCTGGTTGTGTCCGCTTTGCATCCTGTAGTTTTTTTTTTTTTTTTTTCCCGTGCACCCAAAACCGTAGCCTACCACTGTTTTTGGTCCAGGTGAAAAACCTGTATTGAAATGTATACTTTTTTTTTTAACATGGGAGTCAATGGGAACTGTACAGAACTGAGTGTACGGTTCCTTCTGGTTTTCACCATACGGTTTTTGACTTTGCAGTTTTTATTTTTTCTTGGAATTTCAAACAAGTTAAACTTTATCCATAATGGAGTGAAAACTTAAACATACTTTTTTTTTTTTTTTTTTTCTTAAACGGAGGCTACCAGACATTTTTCAAACCATATATGGCTTAGAATTTGTACAAGTTTTGATAGTTTAGTCCGGTTTTGAGGAATCCAAAACGTGGTGTGAACCCAGCTTAAAGAATAGATTGAGACAAATGTTATAAAGTGCTACAGCTGTATGGGGATTTACAGTAAATAAGTAACTCTTTTTTTTATAAATATAATTTTATTTTTATATTTTTTTTTCCCCCCCCTTCAGTCTCACAGAAAGTTCTCAGCTCCCAGGCACGGGTCCCTGGGCTTCCTGCCACGCAAGCGCTGCAAGAGACATCGTGGCAAGGTCAAGAGCTTCCCCAAGGATGACCCGACCAAACCAATCCATCTGACTGCCTTCTTGGGGTACAAGGCTGGCATGACCCACATTGTCAGAGAGGTGGACAGACCTGGCTCAAGTAAGTGGCCTTGGTATCTATAGGCGTGCAGCTATCACTGGTGTATGGGGACCTTAAGGGGGTACTCGTGACATCACGAGGGGGCGGTCCTGAACACCGAAGCCCGAATGCAACGTTCGGAACAATAAACTTCCGGAAGCAGGGCAGCGGAGTACCCCTTTAAAAGGTGTGCAGGATGTTGCTACCTTGCTTTGGTTGGTTATTTCCTTTAAAGATAAAGCTCTGGCAAATTTGACTGCCTGGCCCTTGTTGACATATGTAGTCAGGAGAACCTGGCACCCCTAGACAGTGTTTCCCAACCAGGGTGCCTCCAGCTGTTACAGAACTCCCAGCATGCTCGGACAGCCATAGGATGTCCAGGCATGCTGAGAGTTGGAGTTTTGAAATAGCTTGAGGCACCCCTGTTGGGGAATACTGCCCTAGACACATGGTCAACTGTAATCCGCTTTAATCATGAAGTAGATTGTTACCGTCGCCAGAATTCACAAACCTGTGGATGCATAGATTATCACTGGGGCTCTGACCAAGAAGACCACTAGCAATCTTAGAAGGGTCCTAGACTCCCATCAGAATGAAGAGCTTGTCATGTGTGTGCATTGCTGCTTCCTTCAGTGGGACTATTAAAGGGTTACTCCGGTGGAAAACTCTTTTTTTTTTTTTTTTTTTTTTTTAGATCAACTGGTGTCAAAGTCAGATTTGTAAATGACTTCTATTAAAAAATCTTTACCCTTCCAGTACTTTTTTTAGCAGCTGTATACTACAGAATTCTTTTTGAGCACTGTGGACAAGACAAGAGACTCAAAAATTCCTCTGTAGCATACAGCTGCTAAAAAGTACGGGAAGGGTAAGATTGTTCAGTAGAAGTAGTTTACAAATCTAGCAGCAGTCCTGTAGGTAATGAGTGCACGTGTCTGCTAGCTCACATACAGACTTCTGTGCTTTTGATCACTTGGGCTTCTGAGTGGTCAGACCCCCTGCCCCCTAAATCACCAGCAATCATACTCCAATTCCATAAGATATTATTGCTGCTGGCAGATCAGGAAATTCTTATACGGATGTGTCTTTAAAACGTTAGATATAGACTTCACCTTTCACAATATCCCTAAAAGGTGTCACTACTCTTAGGCAGGTGACTGTTATACAGATCAGATTTAAAGGGCTGCACATGATGAAACGTTTTCGACGGGCGGACTGAATGGCATCCTATGGTTGTCTCTGCTGAATGTCGATTGCTGACTGTAGCTCTTAATCTGTACACTTAGTACCTAAATTCATTTTATTCCGATTTTTATTGGTGATCACTAGAGATGAGCGAATTTACAGTAAATTCGATTTGTTACGAACTTCTCGGCTCGGCAGTTGATGACTTATCCTGCAAAAATTAGTTCAGCTTTCAGGTGCTCCGGTGGGCTGGAAAAGGTGGATACATTGCTAGGAAAGAGTCTCTTAGGACTGTATCCACCTTTTCCAGCCCACGGGAGCACCTGAAAGCTGAACTAATTTCTGCAGGATAAGTAATCAACTGCCGAGCCGAGAAGTTCGTGATGAATCGAATTTACTGTAAATTCGCTCATCTCTAGTGATCACACAAGATTGAGATTACCTGCTATATTTGACACTTGAGGCAACACTATTTCGAGATGCAAAATCCAGATAACTTTGTCATTTTTTTTTTTTTTTCCACCTAAAACCCTAATGTGTTTATTTTTTTTCTTTTCAGAGGTCAATAAGAAAGAAGTTGTGGAGGCTGTAACTGTGGTGGAGACTCCTCCCATGGTCATTGTTGGAATTGTGGGATACGTCCAGACTCCACGTGGTCTTCGCAGCTTCAAGACTGTCTTTGCTGAGCACATCAGTGATGAATGCAAGAGGCGCTTCTACAAGAACTGGTAAGGATGGCTGCTGGTTTGTTCTGGAATGTGGTGTTTAGTATAGTAACCAAACACGTTCATTGTCTCTACAGTAGTGTTTCCACAAGCAGGGTGCCTCCAGCTGTTGCAAAACTACAACTTCCAGCATGCACGGACAGCCTCTGGCTGTCCGTGCATGCTGGAAGTTGTAGTTTTGCAACAGCTGGAGGCACCCTGCTTGTGGAAACACTACTGTAGAAGAACATAATGATGCCATGCAGACAAGTAATAGTAACTATAATACATCAACATTTCACATAGAACAGTAAAGCCCCTAGTATATAGTCGGCCTAAAAGGCTTAATCAGTCTGATGCATTTTTTGCTTAATAGAATTTACTAACCTTTTCTGATTGGATACTAAATGTACCTGGAATAACATTGGCAGCTCCTCTCAGCTCTGGCCTTGCCTGCCTCTGTCTGATGAGCTCCAGGCTCCGCTTGCTGGCTGAAAATCTCCTTTGACGCCAAGCAATGAGCCAAACACTTGACATGGTCTGGTGCCTTCCGCTCTTGTCCCTTCATTGGGGCATGATGAAGGTCCGTTCCAATTATGCACGCTCTGCTTGTTGAAGGTATAAGTCCAAGAAGAAGGCCTTCACAAAGTACTGCAAGAAGTGGCAAGATGATGAAGGCAAGAAGCAGCTGGATAAAGACTTTGCTAGCATGAAGAAATACAGCCAGGTCATCAGGGTCATTGCCCACACACAGGTATGTGGTAGTCAAGCATTTTGGTGTGAATTGTTTCCTGCTGTTTGACTTTGATATAGGCACAATTACCATAAAACATGCCAATATACACCAGTTTGTTTTAAGAGAAACTGTTAAACATAATCCCAGCTTTAGTGACCTCCCTTACATGTGATCGTAGGTTGCTGTACCAGTGGCCCCCGGGTACATACACTTCTGTTTTGCAGGGTAAGCAGGCCTGATGTGCAACACTGACACAAATTTTGCTTGCCCCCCAAATGGTATTAAAGACAACTAAGAGCTATCAATCATGAACCATAAGATTTTTCAACTAAACTGGCAGCTGCAGGGATTATACAGCAAAAGCAAAGACCTCCCTTTGTAAGGGATGTATCTAAATATTTTAGTGATTGTCATTGCTTATGAACACTGACAAGTCTGGTTTTCTCTAGAGAAAATACCGTACGTTTTATGGTAAAATGAGGTTTCGTTACAAAGTAAAATTGGTCACGCAAATAACAAGCCCTTATATGGGTCTGTAGATGGAAATATTAGTTAATGATTTTTAGGGGTGTGAATCGCCAAGAATTTGGCGATTCGTTTCGAATCGCGATACCAGTGTGGCGATTCGATATATCGCGATACCGTCTAGGTGACGATACATCGCGATATAGCCCGATATATCGCCCACCTGGGAGCATTCATAGATCCCAATAGACGCGGCTGTCAGCTTTGACAGCGGCGATCTAGTACTCCGGTGCTCACTTTTCTCATGTTATCCCGTCCGGGCTGCAAAATAAAATAAAACGCACTTTATCTTACCTGCCAACGAGCCCCCGGAGCTCCGGTACAGGTGTTCGGTCCCCGGGCTGTATTCTTCTTACTTCCTGTTAGTCCGGCACGTCACATGGAGCTTCAGCCTATCACCAGCGGAGGCGGGACATCGCTGCGGCTGGTGATAGGCTGAAGCTCCATGTGACGTGCCGGACTAACAGGAAGTAAGAAGAATACAGCCCGGGGACCGAACACCTGTACCGGAGCTCCGGGGGCTCATTGGCAGGTAAGATAAAGTGCGTTTTATTTTGCAGCCTGGATAGGATAAAATGAGAAAAGTGCGCACCGGATACTCCTTTAATAGCCAGCCGCGGCGATTGCCGCATGCTGGCTATTAGCGGCGGCCCCCGGCTACTGAAATCAGCCGGGGGTCGCATAGTACGGAGTGGGCACGAGTCGGAGCCCGCTCCATAGCCGTGTCAGATCCGGCCTGCCCGGCTCCACAATTGTGGAACTTTTATCTCCTGATACCCGGGACATGACATGCTGTTCCGGGCGTCCGCAGATAAAAATTCCACATCCCTAAAAGAATCGATTCAAAAATATTTTGAATCGATTCTGTATCGGCAAATGAGAAAATCGCGATTATCGCGAGAATCGATTTTTTTTTTTTCTTACATCCCTAATGATTTTAGAAGGCGAGGAGGAATCGAACGCAAAAATTTGGCCTGGTCCTTAAGGTTAAAATGGGCTTGGTCCTTAAAGGAGTACTCCACTGCACACTTTTTTCATGTTATCCCGTCCGGGCTGCAAAATAAAAGAGAACACACTTTCTTTTACCTGCCAACGAGCCCCCGGTGCTCCGGTACAGGTGTTCGGTCCCCAGGCTGTATTCTTCTTACTTCCGGTTAGCCTGGCACGTCACACGGAGCTTCAGCCTATCGCCGGCCGCAGCGATGTCCTGCCTTGGCCAGTGATAGGCTGAAGCTCCGTGTGACGTGCCGGGCTAACCGGAAGTCAGAAGAATACAGCCCAGGGACCGAACACCTGTACCGGGGCTCGTTGGCAGGTAAGATAGTGTGTTTTCTTTTATTTTGCAGCCTGGACGGGATAACATGAAAAATGTGTGCACCGGACTACTCCTTTAAGGGGTTAAGTACATAACCATAAATGACAAAAGGGAAAAACAGCTCACCACCAGTCACAATAGGGTAAGTCCAAGGCACATGGCAAAGTGGAAGCACAAGTCAATGGGCCATATCCCAGACATTGAAGAGGTGTAGATCCAGCTACCAACAGTGAATTAAAATCTTCACTTTAATAGAAATCCATGTTAAAAGCGAAACAAGAGCAACATGTCACGAAGTGATAAACTCCACAGCATTTATCACTTTTACAGTGACATGTTGCTCTTGTTTTGCCTTTAATATGATTTTCTATTAAAGTTAAGATTTTAATTCACTGTTGGTAGCTGGATCTACAGTTTCTACTACATAACCATAAAGCCTGTCCTGGTGAAGGGCTTCTTATGAACACATCTTTGCTATTACATTTCAGCTATTCAGTTGTGAATATAATAAAAGGAAGGATTTAGCATCAGGTCTTGTTGGGCAGACTGAATGATGAGACTCTCGACGGGCGGACAGATGATTGTGATGCAATCTATGCTGAATGTCGATTTTCTGACTTGTGCTCCTGTTCAGAATTATTTGAAATTGACCAAATTTGTGTAGTCTAAATATGTAAGCTTTCTATTTTAAGATGCGCCTGCTCCCTCTGCGTCAGAAGAAATCTCATCTTATGGAGATCCAGGTGAATGGAGGAACCATTGCAGAGAAGGTGGACTGGGCTCGTGAGAAGCTGGAGCAGCAGGTGGCAGTGTCTGGAGTTTTTGGTCAGGATGAAATGATTGATGTCATTGGAGTCACAAAGGGAAAAGGCTACAAAGGTAAGGCTGGAGGTGGTTAGTGTAATGTCACTTATTTCAAATGAAGAAAGCCAGGGATTTCCTTCAAGGTCAGCAGCCCTTGTATAAATGAATACATGTTTAGTCTGTTCGGTGATGAAGTCATGGAATACGCACTGGGCACAGTGCCTGATAAATACTGAAGAATTGTTCCATGCTGCCTTCCTTCTGAGAACAAGCTGTAGTAAAGTTATGAAATAAAACCTGCATTTTTCTTTGCTAATCTGTGTATTCCCACCCAGGTGTGACCAGCCGTTGGCATACAAAGAAGCTGCCACGCAAGACTCACAGAGGTTTGCGAAAGGTTGCTTGTATTGGAGCTTGGCATCCTGCCCGTGTGGCCTTCTCTGTGGCTCGTGCTGGCCAGAAAGGTTATCACCACCGCACGGAGATCAACAAGAAGGTATGTACAGCTGCAGTCAGGCTTTGTTTAGTAGGTTCTTTTAAGCAATGCACACTTACATTTTTTTTTTTTTCCCCCTCAGATCTACAAGATTGGACAGGGATACCACTCAAAGGATGGTAAACTTGTGAAGAACAATGCTTCCACTGACTATGATCTGTCAGACAAGAGCATCAACCCATTGGTAAGTTCACTTTGGTGCTGAAATTTTGTCACATCAGATGGCTCCTATAGTCATTAAAACTACTTGTCAATCAGACATTATCAGTTGATTGCATCGGGTCTCCTGAGACTTGCCGCAATTGTAACTTATTAGCCCAGGAATCGGGTGGCATTGTGCTCTGGTCACTGGGTGATCAGCAAATTTCTCTGCATAGATTTCTATACAGAGAAATGAAGGGCTCTTTCAGTCAGGGAGCAAATTGCAATTCCATTGGGCTACAAAAATACAATTTAGTAAGTTGGCTTTCCATAGGTCCAAGACCCTCTAGTCCTGAGCTCCTAGTTCTATGATGAAGCAATGGAAATCGCACTAGACAGTGCATGAAATGCATGATTATAATCTCCATGCTGCCTTCCTTCTGAGGACTCTGCTCAGTGCTTGCTTAATCTGCGTATTGCCTTTGCCTTTTTTCTGGAGGTTTCTGGTAGTAATGTACAGCAATATTTAGGAGACTAAATATGGTTGAACTAATAAAGCCTAACTACTCAATGAGGCCAGTCCCAATGGTGGACACTGTTTAAATCTGAGTAAAGGGAAGTTCTCAATCTTTCCACTATCTGAGAAGGTGTTTGTACCATACTCCAATGTGTTATCACAATTAGTCAATCTTCACCTTTTTTCTTAGGGTGGCTTTGTTCATTATGGAGAAGTGAAAAATGACTTCATCATGCTGAAGGGCTGTGTTATTGGGACCAAGAAAAGAGTTCTCACCCTGCGCAAGTCCCTCCTTGTGCAGACCAGTCGTCGTGCATTGGAAAAGATCGACCTGAAGTTTATTGACACAACCTCCAAATTCGGACATGGACGTTTCCAGACAGCAGAAGAAAAGAAGGCTTTCATGGTATGAGATTCTGGATTTTCTTGTAGAATTCTACGGTAACATAGCTAAAATGCTGGGTAGGCTTTGATTTTCGTGGTTTTATAGTACAGGAATGTAAACTTCTAGGAGTTGTTGGCATTTGTCTGGCCTTTTGTCTAGTAATGTGGCATACCCTTAAAGCTCTGTATGCCTGTTAGGTAGACACCCTAAATAGTTATTCCTTTCCAACCTCCTTGCCTAAGCATTTAAGTGTTCTTTATAGGAAGGGGCAGTAAGCTGCTGCTCTTGGGCCACCCCATATGTTAGATGGACAATTCTGTATTTCAGCTTTTCTGGCCCACATTAATCTAGGGAACAGTATATCGGTATTGGGCCTAAGCGATAAGCCAGGGGTTAAATTGTCAGTCTAAATAGGGTTCTCTTGTACTAACCTAAAGTCTTTGTCTTACAGGGTCCACTCAAGAAAGACCGTCTGGCAAAGGAGGAAGCATAAATCTGACTACATCTGGTCCCATTTACCACCTGGGCTACAATGTGGCGCTGATGCTTTCCTCAATAAATTCTATTAAAGAAACAATGCAGTGCATGTTTACTAAAGGGTCAGCTGTTTAATCACAGATTTTACATTCTTTAAGGGTGCCCCTGCATGTGTATGGCAGCAAGTACATGGGGCACATAATTTACTGTAGGCCAGCACTTTACATGCCAGTCGTAAAACCTGGAGTAACTCTGTGAAATTTAATGGGTTGCACCAATCTGCCTCATGTGCCTAGAAGCTAAAGTAGATTGCAACTACAACTTGCATAAATGATAGCATATCTGCTTGGCCACTGGCCAAAAGTGGTTGTGGTTCCTAAAATTCAGTCAACAATCAGATAATTCCTTTGCTTTTATTTCTGTTTATCCAAATGTATCATTGGCTGCTATGGGGACCTGCACCACTCTTCCTCTATACAGGTTTTGCTCTATCTCCCAGAGTCTTAAGACTTTCAGCATGTGCCTACTATGACTCTGTAATTCCTTTCTGTGGTAGCCTTGAGACTAGTGGACTGGATTAGTTTGAGTATTTTGAAGGAATGTCAGGATTCTTTGTATAAATCTGTCCATGTGAGGAACAGTCTAGAGCAGACATTTAAAACACCAAAAAGGGTAATCCAGTGGAATTTTTTCTTTTGCCAGAAAGTTACGATTTGTAAATTCTATTTAAAAAATCTTAATCCTTCCAGTACTTAACAGTGCCTGCATACTAGATTTTTTTTTTTCTTGTCTGACCATGTCAGGAACTGTCCAGAGCAGGATAGGTTTGCTATGGGGATTTGTTCCTGCTCTAGACAGTTCCTGACATGGTCAGGTGTCAGCAGAGAGCACTAGTCAGTAAAAAAAAACTTCCTCTGTAGTATACTGCAGTTAAGCACTGGAAGGATTAAGATTTTTAAATGGAAGTAATTTACAATTGTTAAATTTCTGGTACCAGTTGATCAACCCCTTGAGTACCAAGGGTATATGTGTATGCCCTGAGTCCACTCCTTTTCTATAACTACAGGTTACACTGACCGCGCATCTTAATGGGTTTAGGCCCAGCCTCTAACTGCCAGGACCCATGGCTAATGGTGCACGTCACAGATCGTGGGGCTGCATGCTTTTAACCCTTCAGAGGCTGCATTCAAAGTTGTATAAAAATTACTCCCAGCTGCTCAGTCATGCAGATCAGGACCACCGAGGTGAAACTGCAGTGTCCCAATCAGCTAGGACACATCAGGAGGTTCCCTGACCTGCCTCCTGCACATCTGATCACCAGAAGACTGCTCCGGGCTGGAGATTCAGACAGGAGCAGTCAAGTGGCAGAATCACTGATCATTGCTATACTATTGCAAAGTATAAAAGATCCGTGTAATGCATGTTATACCCCCTAGAGGGGGCTAGAACACTGCATAAAAAGGCTAAGTGACTAAAGATGATTTAACCCTCCCCTAATAAGTTAAAATCACCTCACGTGCATGTGGCATCTGTTGTAGAAGTCTGGACAACTATATCCTAACATTGGGAGAGATTTATCAAAACCTGTGCAGGGAAGTTGCCAGAGCAATCGGATCACTGCTTTGCATTTTTCAAAAGCCTTTCTTTTAAATGAAATCAAGCTGGCTGCTATGGGCAACGGTCAACTTTTAGGATAGGTTCACACTACAGAATATGGGCAGAAAATTTCCACCCAGAGATTCAGTGCCGACTTAGTCAGCGATAGGACCACGCAGCCACTGCTATCCTTAATGGACTGCAATGTATTCTGAGTTTCCGCCTGAATGAGCAACGCCATTTTAAAGTTGAATTTCTGTTCCCAAATTCTGAAGTGTGAATTTGAACAGACCCATTCACTATACATTTTAGTAAGCTAATTTCTGCCTGCCATTACAAAGCAGAATTTCAGGCAGAAACTCTGTAGTGTGAACCTAGTCTTACTATGCACAGATTTTGTTGACTATCCCCATTGACTTGCCAAGATGTCACATGGTGGCAGCAAATTTGCAGATTTCTTTGGGGTAAGTTCCCGGCTTCTTAACCATATAGGAGATTTATCAACTTGTGCAGAGCAAAAGTGGTGCAGATGCCTGTAGCAACCAGATCGCTGCTTTCACTTTTAGAAGCCTGTGAAAAATAATAAATGCAATCTGTTTGCTATGGGCAACTGTACCCCTCTTCCTCTACACAGGGTTTAATCACCCTATAGTGCTGATCACAGATGTCTTTTCTGAACCTTGGGAAGATGGTGCTAGAAAGTAGCAGCACAGTCCTCCAACATGAGGTGTTGGGGCAATAAGACTGGCGAACTGTATAGTGAAGGACTGGTATGTCCAGTATTCTACATAAACAGGCAGAGGGCAGCAGTTTACTGTTTATTAAAAGATGCAAACCTGATGAAGTGCAGAATCCAGCCCTATGGGGAGATCAGAGATTGAACCAAAGAACTGACTTATAGTCAAAAATCCACCCAGTGTAGTTTGAAGCCAGCAATAATCAACTATAGATGGAGATTTATGAAAAATCTTAATCACTGATCAGTAAATGGTTCCTTTATGAGGAGTCAAACTGAATCCTCTGTCCACATTTGTGAAACATCGAATATCAGTGCAGATCACCATTTGAGGGTTTATCCCTTCACCTGAGTTCCAACTGTGTGCAGTGCCAGAGAGATCTCATGGCCACCAAGTTAAACTCCAAGGGGAAGTTCTGCTACCTGTACCATGAAGACAACCTGACTGATGGTCTGTCCTTTTCTTGGAGCTCCTGACTGGCCTACATGTTCCCACTGATTTTCTTAAAAACCCAAGGGTATTGAAGATGCCAGGCTGCCATCATACCATTCAAGCAGATAACTAGTGAGTCAGGGTCAATATCCAAGACTTCCTCACAGGTTTTCTTTTCTTTTGTAAGTCTTCAATATTGACTGACACCCATAAACTGGGTTAACCGCAACCTCTGCAGGCAGAATGGGGACTATCGGGATGGCTTGAAGATGTTACCTTTCTCAAGCAGACAGAAGTGTCAGATGCTAGAGCACAAAGCTTAAACCAATCTGCAGCTCACTGGTTTCTATAATTGCACAAAGTTTATCAAAACCTGTGCACCTTTTTGGTAACCGTTGAGCAACTGCAAACAATACACCAAGCAAATGGGTAAAATCTCTACTACCTCACAGCAACGTTGATTAATGTCCCCCTTGGAGTAACTTATTGCTAAATCCCCATCATTGAGCTGCTGTTGGGACTAAGAAAACAAATTATCCTAAGAAATTAACGCTTACATCCAGTGACTCACTGAAGGAGTTCCGTCTCCCCCCCCCCCCTATTTGGCTCAGACCACCATGAAGATTCATTCCAACCATGACTCCTCTCTGTAGAATCTGCTAGACAAACAACTTAGGCTCAGCACTTACACAGCACATTCTGTACCCTTAAGTGTCCCAAATAATGCCTTCTGTGGTACCATTGATAGCATGAGGGACTAGGTAAGTGGGTTGGTGGTTAGGGGAGGATTGGTGGGGTGGCTTGGCAGGTCCCCATTTGGTATATAATCTCCCCCCCCAGTAGATACATAACTTCTCCTTCATTAGGTAGAAGACCCCAGCAGGTTGATTATTTCATCCCCCCCATTAGATAGAAGTCCTCAGCAGGTAGGACCCCCCCCCCCCCATTAAGTTGATGCCCTGCGTGGGTATAGGCCGGTAGTTTATACCACCCCCGGGATGTCTCTATTAGGGTGGGTTCACACCACGATTTTGCTATACGGTTTCTGCATACAGTTTAATAAAAAAAAACAAAAAAAAAAACGTATGCAACCGTACAGAAAACAGTTTCAACAATAAAGGAGAAGTGGAAATGAATCGCACTCACCACTGTAGTATTCCCAAAAGACGATCCTTTAATGCATAGGTAGTAGCAGCATATTACAAGAGGATGGTGTCCATAGAGCGGAGACTGAGAGCAGCTGCTCTCAAGACACAGGGGCACACCGGTGGGTAGCAACTAGTTTCGGGTCAGCCGACGCTTCTTCCGGCAAGGTGTGTGCTGCCGAAAGAAGCGTCGGCTGACACGAAACTAGTTGCCACCCACCTGTGTGCCCCTGCGTCTTGAGAGCGGCTGCTCTCAGTCTCCGCTCTATGGACATCATCCTCTTGTAATATGCTGCTGCAACTACCTATGCATTAAAGGATTGTCGTTTGGGAATACTACAGTGGTGAGTGCGATTCATTTCCACTTCTCCTTTATTGTTGAAGCAAGTTTGTCTCTATACCAGCATTTGCTGGGTTGAAGCCGCACCGCCCACCTTCCCATATCACAGCAGCAGGTGCCTTAAATAGCAGTTTTTCCTCCATTTTAATTAATTTTTTTCTGGACAGAAAACTGTGGCCTACCACGTTTTTTGGCCCAGGTGAAAAACCGTATTAAACTGTATACGTTTTTTTTTGTTTTGTTTTTTTACATGGGAGTCAATGGGAAGTGTACAGAACCGTATGTGCATACGGTTCCATCTGGTTTTCACCATACTGTTTTTGACTTTGCACAGTTTTTCTTCTTGGAATTTCAATCAAATAAGTGACAATTTTTCATAATGGAGTGAAAAGTTAAAAACGTATACAGTTTTTTCTTAATAAACAGGCAAACGGACATCATTTTTCAAACCGTATAGAGATAAAAATTTGTACACACGTTTTGATACAGTTTAGTCCGGTTTTAAGGAATCTGTTTTGTTATCAAAAACCTGATACAGGAACTGTATTGCAAAAACGTGGTGTGAACCCAGCCTTAGGCAGGGTTCACACTAGGGTTTGTAACTACGGTTCCCGTATGCGGCTGGGAGGAGGGGTGGGCAGGGTTTAATCGCGGCGCCCGCGCTCAGCCGTATTCGGGAACCATAGTTAATGCATGTCTATGAGCCGACCGGAGTGAACCGCGGCCTCCGGTCGGCTGTGTTTTTGGCCGTATGCGGTTTCCCGACCGCAGGCAAAAACGTGGTAATTTTACCCCAATAGGTCCCCTCCAATGAAATGGCGTCATCATGCGCAGCCTGCAGCAGAAGCCCTGCGCTGTTGTACAGGAGCAGGGAGTCTGGATAGGACTGGAGTCTCTGCTCCAGAGACAGCAATGCATTTTAGAGTGGATTCCGCCTAAAGAATTTTCATCACAGAAACTCTGCCATGTGCATGGTGCAGCAGACTGCCATTGAAAACTATAGGATTCTGCTGAAATGGAATTTCTGAGCTGAATTTTTCTTTCAGATTCCACACTGAAATTCTGCCGTGGCAGATTGATGAATCTGGGAGAATGAATACATTTAACCCCTTAAGGACAATGGACGTACTCCTACGCCCCCGTTTCCAAGTCCTTAAGGACCGAGGACGTAGGAGTACGTGCTGTCCATTCCCGGCCCCCCGCCGCTAGCCGGAGAGGAGCCGGTGCCCGATACCTGCTGAAATCATTCAGCAGGCACCGCGGCATATCGCCCAGGGGGGGGGGGGGGGGTCATTATGCCCCCCCATGTCGGCGATGGCCGCAGATTGCTGGACAATTCAGTCCAGCGATTCCGGGTCAATCAGGTCTCCAGTGACCTGGTGACCCGGAATTACTGGCTGAACAGCCATAGCCAGCAGGGGTGAGGTGGCACTGGTGTCATCTCACGATCGCCCTGATTCGTCGGCCGGTTTCCCGGCCGATCAATCAGGGCGCCTGCTGCGGGTGTCACTCCCGCAACCCGCTCCGCCCCTCTTCCGGAGGACGTGAGCGGGTGCGGGACGTGCACCCCGGGTGCTGGGGACCCCGATCCCCGGCGTCAATGTTGGGATCGGGGCCCCAGGGGCGGCGGCGGCGGCGGCGGGACTGAACTGCACGGCGTGGATCAGCAGCAGTAGGAGGTGAGTGAAAGCCTCCTGCTGTTGCTTAGCAACAGCTCCCAGCATGCAAAAAGGGCATGCTGGGAGCTGTAGTTATGCATCAGCAGGAGGCAGACCACCACAACTCCCAGCATTCCCTTATGGGCATGCTGGGACTTATAGTTTTGCAACAGCTGGATGCACATTTTGTCTATGGAAAAGTGTACCTTCAGCTGTTGTATAACTACAACGCCCAGCTTGCACAATCAGATAAAGTGCGTGCTGGGAGTTGTAGTGGTGCATCTGCTGGTTGCATAACTACAACTCCCAGCATGCCCGTTGGCTGTCGGTGACTGCTGAGAGTTGTAGTTTTGCAACAGCTGAAGGCACACTGAGTTAAAGGGGTACTCCGGTGAAAACCTTTTTTCTTTTAAATCAACTGGTACCAGAAAGTTAAACAGATTTGTAAATTACTTCTATTAAAAAAATCTTAATCCTTCCTGTACTTATTAGCTGCTGAATACTACAGAGGAAATTATTTTCTTTTTGGAATTCTCTCTGATGACATCACGAGCACAGTGTTCTTTGCTGACGTCATAATAATAATAATAACTCTTTATTTATTGTTGTCCTTAGTGGGATTTGAACTCAAGGCCCCAGCACTGCAAGGCAGCAGTGCTAACCACTGAGCCACCATGCTGCCCTAAGCATTCATCTGCTATGCACGGTTGCTAAAAAGGACAGAGAAGTCAGCACAGAGCACTGTGTTCATGATGTCATCAGTGTTCCAAAAAGAAAGGAATTTCCTCTGTAGCATTCAGCAGCTAATAAGTACTGGAAGGATTAAGATTTTTTAATAGAAGTAATTAACAAATATGTTTAACTTTCTGTCACCAGTTGATTTAAAAGAAAAAAGGTTTTCACCGGAGTACCCCTTTAAGTAGCAAACCAGTGTGTCTCCAGCTGTTGCATAACTACAATCCCCAACATCCCCAGCCAAAGTAGTATGCCTCCAACTGTTGCATAACTACAAGACCCAGCATGCCCTTCCGCTGTCCGTACATGCTGGGGGTTGTAGCTTTTGCAACAGCTGAAGGCACACTGGTTGCAAAACACTGAGTTTGTTACCAAACTCGGTGTTTCACAACCAGTGTGCCTCCAGCTGTTGCAAAACTACAACTCCCAGCATGCACTGATAGACCGTACATGCTGGGAGTTGTAGTTTTGCAACAGCTGGATGTTTCTCCCCCACAATGTGAATGTACAGGGTACACTCACATGGGCGGAGGTTTACAGTAAGTATCCGGCTGCAAGTTTGAGCTGCGGCAAATTTTCTGCCGCAGCTCAAACTGCCAGCGAGAAACTACTGTGAACCCCCGCCCGTGTGACTGTACCCTAAAAACACTACACTACCAAAAAATGGAATAAAAAGTAAAAAACACTACATATACACATACCCCTACACAGCCCCCCTCCCCAATAAAAATGAAAAACGTCTGGTACGCCACTGTTTCCAAAACGGAGCCTCCAGCTATTGCAAAACAACTACTCCCAGTATTGCCAGATAGCCGTTGACTGTCCAGGCATGCTGGGAGTTTTGCAACAGCTGGAGGCACCCTGTTTGGGAATCACTGGCGTAGAATACCCCTATGTCCACCCCTATGCAAGTCCCTAATTTAGGCCTCAAATGCACATGGCGCTCTCACTTTGGAGCCCTGTCGTCTTTCAAGGCAACAGTTTAGGGCCACATATGGGGTATCGCTGTACTCGGGAGAAATTGTGTTACAAATTTTGGGAGGTATTTTCTGCTATTACCCTTTTTAAAAATGTTAAATTTTTGGGAAACCAAGCATTTTAGGTAAAAAAATAATTTTTTTTTTTTACATATGCAAAAGTCGTGAATCACCTGTGGGGTATTAAGGTTCACTTTACCCCTTGTTACATTCCCCGAGGGGTATAGTTTCCAAAATGGTATGCCATGTGTTTTTTGTTTTTTTTGCTGTTCTGGCACCATAGGGGCTTCCTAAATGCGGCATGCCCCCAGAGCAAAATTTGCTTTCAAAAAGCCAAATGTGACTCCTTCTCTTCTGAGACCTGTAGTGCGCCAGCAGAGCACTTTTCACCCCCCATATGGGGTGTTTTCTGAATCGGGAGAAATTGGACTTCAAATTTTGGGGGGTATTTTCTGCTATTATCCTTTTTAAAAATGTAAAATTTTTGGGAAACCAAGCATTTTAGGTAAAAAAAAATTATTATTTTTTTTACATATGCAAAAGTCGTGAATCACCTGTGGGGTATTAAGGTTCACTTTACCCCTTGTTACGTTCCCCGAGGGGTCTAGTTTCCAAAATGGTATGCCATGTGTTTTTTTTTTGCTGTCCTGGCACCATAGGGGCTTCCTAAAGGTGACATGCCCCCCAAAAACCATTTGTCGCTCCTTCCCTTCTGAGCCCTCTACTGCGCCCGCCGAACAATTAACATAGACATATGAGGTATGTGCTTACTCGAGAGAAATTGGGTTTCAAATACAAGTAAAAATTTTCTCCTTGCAAAAATTCTAAAATTGGGTCTACAAGAACATGCGAGTGTAAAAAATGAAGATTGTGAATTTTCTCCTTCACTTTGCTGCTATTCCTGTGAAACACAAAAGGGTTAATACACTTATTGAATGTCATTTTGAATACTTTGGGGGGTGTAGTTTTTATAATGGGGTCTTTTATGGGGTATTTCTAATATGAAGACCCTTCAAATCCACTTCAAACCTGAACTGGTCCATGAAAAATAGCGAGTTTGAAAATTTTGTGAAAAATTTCAAAATTGCTGCTGAACTTTGAAGCCCTCTGGTGTCTTCCAAAAGTAAAAACTCATAAATTTTATGATGCAAATATAAAGTAGACATATTGTATATGTGAACCAAAACAATTTTTATTTTGAATATCCATTTCCTTACAAGCAGAGAGCTTCAAAGTTAGAAAAATGCTAAATTTTCAAATTTTTCATCAAATTTTGGGATTTTTCACCAAGAAAGGATGCAAGTTACCATAAAATTTTACCACCAAGTTAAAGTAGAATATGTCACGAAAAAACAATCTCGGAATCAGAATGATAACTAAAAGCATTCCAGAGTTATTAATGTTTAAAGTGACAGTGGTCAGAATTAAAAAAAACGCTCTGGTCCTAAGGTGTAAAATGGCCTGGTCCTTAAGGGGTTAATAAAAAAAATCAGCTCACAAATATGCATTAGCAAATCTATACCATGTCCACATCGAAATCCATAGCAAATTCAGTCTAGTTAAAAAACATCAGTCACTGTGCAATACATTTTTGTGTACCCCAAAAAACATGATTATTTTACACCACCATTAGAATGTTTCTGCGCAAAAAAAAAAAATGGATGCACAGGGCAGTTTGAAGTACTTTTTTTTTGTTTTTGCGCCAAATGCAGAAGTAGGAGAGATGTACATTACTTCCTACCACAAAAAGCTGTGTGGCCAGAAAGTAAGGATCAGTGGTGTAAAGCTGTGGCCGTCCTGATGTTTCAAAACTTCAACTCCCAGCATGCCCGGACAGCCAACGGCTGTCCGGGCATGCTAGGAGTTGAAGTTTTGAAACATCTGGAGGGGCATCGTTTGAGACCACTGGTATAGATAGCAGGAATTGTAGACAATGTCCAGCTCACCGTGTAGTCGCCCCTTGCTCGGACTGTGCTGTGGCAGGCACACAATGCAATGTAGCATAAAACAAGAGATAATCCAGCGGAGGAATGATGCCAAAGAACTCTTCTTTATTGTTAAAAGCCAGCAAAACAGAAACAAATGTGACGCGTTTCAGGTGTCCATAGGCACCCTTAATCGTACATGTACGATTAAGGGAGCATGTGGACACCTGAAGTGCGTCACATCATTCCTTCGCTGGATTATCTCTTGTTTTATGCTACACTGGTACAGATAGTATGTAACGTAGCATAAATGACAAATACATCACCATGCTGTAATAGTTTTAACCATGAGATGGCAGTATGAGATTGATAATATAGATGCTTTCTGGGACCATTAATAGAGTAGCGTTAGAAATGGGAAGGTGTCTAACATCTGAGGATAAAGGCTTGTGCTGTCACCATTAGATGCAATGTAGCATGACTTTTAGTTTCCTGTTCTCTGTGTACTTACTATGCACCAGTTCATATTACATATTTATTCATGGTGTTCACAATAGGATTAAATGGCTTTACTACTGGTGACTTAAGAACCATTTCATCCCTGAAGTAAGTGGCATTACATCAGAGATAAAACCTGCCTCTATCAGCGTGAAGTTCTTACGTTTTACTATTGATTTACTTTCTTTTGTGCCTTTTACCTTTGAAGTACTCTTTCTAACAATAATACATGGTTGTGTCTTGTTTCTGATGATGTAAGATGGAGCTTTTTTTTTTAATTTTTTTTTAAATTTTTTATTTTTTAAAGATTTGTTCCTAAGACACGGGATGCCATATATCCAGCACTGTTCCCATCATTTTGCTTGCATGGTTTCTAAGGGAGAAAAATAGCGGAACACCTCCGACATCCAATGAAGCTTACCATTAGAGATGAGCGAACTTACAGTAAATTTGATTCGTCACGAACTTCTCGGCTCGGCAGTTGATGACTTTTCCTGCGTAAATGAGTTCAGCTTTCAGGTGCTCCCGTGGGCTGGAAAAGGTGGATACAGTCCTAGGAAAGAGTCTCCTAGGACTGTATCCACCTTTTCCAGCCCACGGGAGCACCTGAAAGCTGAACTAATTTATGCAGGATAAGTCATCAACTGCCGAGCCGAGAAGTTCGTGACGAATCAAATTTACTGTAAGTTCGCTCATCTCTACTTACCATAGGTTTTCTTGATGTTGGATTTAAATGGAATCACAGAAAGAAGTTTTCTATGACTGATAAATGGTGCCATAAGGCATCATTCAAACAAGATAGATGATTCTGGCTCCCAATAAAAAAAATATGGAATTTTAATCTTTTTGAAATAAAGTATAAGGTGAACAAGGTGAGAAAAAAAAAAAAACATAAAAAAACCCTCCTGAAACACCAACGCTTTTCGACCTGTTAACAAATCTTAAAGGGGTACTCCGGTGGAAACCCCTTTTTTTTTCTTTTTTTTTTTAAATCAACTGGTGCCAGAAAGTTAAACAGATTTGTAAATTAGAACACTTGGAAAATTATATTAACCACACATCAAGGATGAGATGTGGTTAATATCATTTTCCAAGTGTTCTCTTTTTTTTTTTATACCTCGGATTTTCGGTTGTGAGCTGCACACGTATTTCCTTTATTCTAGATTTGTAAATGACTTCTATTAAATCTATTAAATTTAATCCTTCAAGTACTTATTAGCTGCTGAATAGTACAGAGGAAATTCTTTTATTTTTGGAACACAGAGCTCTCTGCTGACATCATGAGCACAGTGCTCTCTGCTGACATCTCTGTCCATTTTAAGAACGGACCAGAGCAGCATATGTTTGCGATGGGGATTTTCTCCTACTCTGGCAGTTCTTAAAATGGACAGAGATGTCAGCAGAGAGCACTGTGCTCATGATGTCAGCAGAGAGCTCTGTGTTCCAAAAAGAAAAGAATTTCCTCTGTAGTATTCAGCAGCTAATAAGTACAGGAAGGATTAAGATTTTTTAATAGAAGTCATTTACAAATCTGTTTAACTTTCTGGCACCAGTTGATTTAAAAAAAAAGTTTTCCACCGAAGTACTCCTTTAATCATGGAAAATCTTCCCTGGCTTCCGTTTCAAGACAAATGTCTTGCTAAATACACTGGAAGGCATTACAAGGCGGTGAGCTGACCCTATTTTTTTGTATGAATAAGGCCTCCTTCACTTGTCCAGTCTTAAGAAATTCTGCGGATAGGGGATAAATGTCTGATCGTAGGTGGTCTAATCCTGAGCCCCCCGCAATCTCCCATACAGGGCCCCAACTCTGCGCTGCTATATTGCGTTTTGTACCCTGCAGGGCAGCTGGTCCAAACACTTCCCTTCCATTCATCTCTATGGTAGAGGCAGAGACACAGGTGTTTGAACCAGCTGACCTGCTGTGTGAGAAATGTCACCCACAGCAGCTCAGCCGGGCCGGGGCCCTGTATGGGAGATTGCAGGGGGTCCCAGTGGTCAGACCCCCTGTATCAGACCTTTATCCCCTATCCTGCAGATAGGGGATACATTTCTTATCACTGGACATCGTCTTTAAGGCCTTATTGTTGTGTTGGCTTGGCTTGTAGTTGGTCTCAATGCTTAATTTTGTAACAGTTGAGGGATACCCTGTAAAGCGTATTCCCTTGGACCTGTCTTGATCTCCAGAACAGGGCTCGTCTCTTACCTCGGAGGGCTCCGGCCCCCTCCTTCCAAGAACTGGTCTTGCGAGTGATGTCTGCCTCAGCCATAGTGGGCCATCACTCCCAAGACCAGTTCATCTAAACCTGATATTACATGTTAGTATGTAACACTACTATATCTCCTAGGAAGCACATCCACTCCCGTGGGGTTATGTTAGGCTCAGATCTGTCCTTTAATCTGTAGATTGAGTCACATGAAAACACATACCCCCTGTACTTCAAAAACATCTTTTTATGTACTTTTCTTACTGTGAAAATGGCTAAAACTTAAACTGATAAAAAAAACCTCATCAGTAAAGCCGACACCTTTCAGACTCAAAGTCCCTAGTCATGGCTGCAGAGTAAAGATTCTTTTATTATTGGAGCTGGAAGTCACTTGGTTTCTTAAACATCCAAGTACTGTGAGTGCCCTATTACATGGGGCGATGTGCTCTTTTACTGAGCCTATTACGAGCGTTGAAATATCTGGATTGTTTATGCAGCCATATTCTTTTTTTTTACAACAGTCACAGGCAATCCTATTAACAAAAATTATACTTCCAAAATCTCTTGATATCAATTCCACACCACCGTTACCAATGCTGGGAACAATATTGTGCTATACATAGCACAAGCCCTTTTTGAGCCATATGCTTTTTTCATGACACGGAGAGATGTTGCTGAAAATTTTTATTTTTAATTTTTTTTTTAAGGGAACCTGTTAGTAACCGACACGGAGCTTGCTGACAACTTCATCTAGACAGGGTGCGCACGTGTCAACACACCCTTAAAGGGGTACTCCGCCCCTAGACATCTTATCCCCTATCCAAAGGATAGGGGATAAGATGTCAGATCGCTGGGGACCCCCGGGATCTACCATGCAGCACCCACCTTTAGCGGCTTCCGGAACCGCTGGAGGTCCTCAGGCTGAGTCCATCTCGACCACGAGGATGGAGCATAGTGACGTCACGGCTCTGCCCCCGTGTGACATCACGCTCCGCCCCCTCAATGCAAGTCTATTGGAGGGGCGTGACAGCTGTCATGCCCCCTCCCATAGGATTGCATTGAGGGGGCGGAGCATGATGTCACACGGGGCAGAGCCGTGACGTCACTATGCTCCGTTCCCGTGATCGCCAGTAATCAGACCCGGAGCAAACACGCTCCGGGGGCTGATTCTAACGGGGTGCGTCGTGGAAGATCCTGGGGGTCCCCAGCGGCGGGACCCCCTCAATCAGGCATCTTATCCCCTATCCTTTGTATAGGAAATAAGATGTCTTAGTGCCGGAGTACCCCTTTAAACTGCTCATCAGCGGTCGATCAGAGGCCTGATCATCTCCCCCATGACACAATTGCAGGGAGCTAATTGGTTGACATAGCAGGTGAAAAAAAGTTGTTGTTTTTTTTATTTATTTTTTTATAAAATTTTAATGACCCTTTGTTACATAGTTACATAGTTAGTACGGTCGAAAAAAGACATATGTCCATCAAGTTCAACCAGGGAATTAAGGGGTAGGGGTGTGGCGCGATATTGGGGAGGGGAAGGGATGGGATTTTATATTTCTTCATAAGCATTAATGTTATTTTGTTCCATGAATGTATCTAATCCTGTTTTAAAGCTGTTAATTGTTCCTGCTGTGACCAGTTCCTGAGGTAGACTGTTCCATAAGTTCACAGTTCTCATGGTAAAGAAGGCGTGTCGCCCCTTGAGACTAAACTTTTTTTTCTCCAGACGGAGGGAGTGCCCCCTCGTCCTTTGGGGGGGTTTAACCTGGAACAGTTTTTCTCCATATTTTTTGTATGGGCCATTAATATACTTATATACGTTTATCATATCCCCCCTTAAATGTCTCTTCTCAAGACTAAACAATTGTAACTCCTTTAATCGCTCCTCATAGCTAAGATGTTCCATGGCCCATATTAGTTTAGTCGCGCGTCTCTGCACCCTTTCCAACTCCGCAGTGTCCCTTTTATGGACAGGTGCCCAAAACTGAACAGCATATTCCAGGTGAGGCCGTACCAATGCTTTATAAAGGGGGAGTATTAGGTCCCTGTCCCTTGAGTCCATGCCTCTTTTGATACATGACAATATCCTGCCGGCTTTGGAAGCAGCAGCCTGACATTGCATGCTATTCTGTAGTCTGTGATCTACAAGTACACCCAGATCCTTCTCTACCAGTGACTCTGCCAGTTTAATCCCCCCTAAGACATACGACGCATGCAGGTTATTAGTACCCAGATGCATAACTTTACATTTATCCACATTGAACCTCATTTGCCAAGTGGATGCCCAGACACTTAGTCTATCCAAGTCATCTTGTAACTTATGCACATCCTCTATAGACTGTACCGTGCTACAAAGCTTGGTGTCATCTGCAAAGATAGAAACAGAGCTGTTAATACCATCCTCTATATCATTGATAAATAAATTAAACAACAGCGGTCCCAGTACTGAACTTTGGGGTACACCACTAATAACCGGGGACCAATCAGAGTACGAATCATTGACCACCACTCTCTGGGTACGATCCATGAGCCAGTGTTCAATCCAGTTACAAACTACAATTTCCAAACCCAAAGACCTTAACTTACCTGTCAGACGTCTGTGAGGGACAGTATCAAACGCTTTGGCAAAATCCAGAAACACTATATCCACAGCCATTCCTCTATATACAGAGCCCCCCTCTATATACACAGCCCCCCTCTATATCCACAGCCATTCCTCTGTCAAGGCTTCTACTCACCTCTTCATAAAAGCAAATTAGATTGGTTTGACAACTTCTATCCTTAGTAAACCCATGCTGGCTATTACTTATAATACAATTATCCCCTATGTATTCCTGTATGTAATCCCTTATAAGTCCTTCAAACAATTTACCCACAATGCACGTTAAACTTACCGGTCTATAGTTTCCTGGGGAAGACCTAGAGCCCTTTTTGAAGATTGGTACCACATTCGCCTTGCGCCAGTCCCTTGGCACAATACCAGACACCAGAGAATCTCTAAATATCATGAACAGGGGTACAGATATTACTGAACTTACCTCTCTAAGAACTCTTGGGTGTAGTCCATCCGGCCCTGGAGATTTGCTTACATTTATATCACTTAACTTACCTTGTACCATCTCTACATTAAGCCAGTTCAGTACATTACATGATGTGTTAGCAGCACTGACCTGTCCAATGTCAGCTCCTTTTTCCCTAGTGTATACAGAACTAAAGAACCCATTCAGTAGCTCCGCCTTCTCTTGATTGCCCGTGACAACCTCCCCATTATCATTATTAAGGGGTCCTACATGCTCTGTCCTTGTTTTTTTTGCATTAATATATCTAAAAAAATATTTAGGATTAGTTTTGCTTTCTTTGGCCACCTGTCTCTCGTTTTGAATTTTTGCTGTTTTTATTAAATTTTTACAGATTTTGTTAAGCTCTTTGTACTGTTTAAATGTTATCGCTGACCCATCAGATTTGTATTTTTTTAAGGCAATTTTTTTGTTGTTTATTGCTCTTTTAACATCATGTGTCAGCCAAGTAGGATTTAGTTTTAATCGTTTATATTTGTTCCCCTTTGGTATATATTTAGATGTATAGTTATTTAGAGTTGATTTAACCCCTTAAGGACTGAGCCCTTTTTCACCTTAAGGACTCGGCCATTTTTTGCAAATCTGACCACTGTCACTTTAAACATTAATAACTCTGGAATGCTTTTAGTTATCATTCTGATTCCGAGATTTTTTTTCGTGACATATTCTACTTTAACGTAGTGGTAAAATTTTTTGGTAACTTGCATCCTTTCTAGGTGAAAAATCCCAAAATTTGATGAAAAATTTGAAAATTTTGCATTTTTCTAACTTTGAAGCTCTCTGCTTGTAAGGAAAATGGATATTCCAAATTTTTTTTTTTATTCACATATACAATATGTCTACTTTATATTTGCATCATAAAATTGATGAGTTTTTACTTTTGGAAGACACCAGAGGGCTTCAAAGTTCCGCAGCAATTTTCCAATTTTTCACAAAATTTTGAAACTCGCTTTTTTTCAGGGACCAGTTCAGGTTTGAAGTGGATTTGAAGGGTCTTCATATTAGAAATACCCCAGAAATGACCCCATTATAAAAACTGCACCCCCAAGTATTCAAAATGACATTCAGTAAGTGTTTTAACCCTTTACGGGTTTCACAGGAATAGCAGCAAAGTGAAGGAGAAAATTCACAATCTTCATTTTTTACACTCGCATGTTCTTGTAGACCCAATTTTTGAATTTTTGCAAGGGGTAAAAATGAGAAAATTTTTACTTGTATTTGAAACCCAATTTCTCTCGAGTAAGCACATACCTCATATGTCTATGTAAAGTGTTCGGCGGGCGCAGTAGAGGGCTCAGAAGGGAAGGAGCGTCAAATGGTTTTTGGGGGGCATGTCACCTTTAGGAAGCCCCTATGGTGCCAGAACAGCAAAAAAAAACACATGGCATACCATTTTGGAAACTAGACCCCTCGGGGAACGTAAGAAGGGGTAATGTGAACCTTAATACCCCACAGGTGATTCACGACTTTTGCATATGTAAAAAAAAAAAAAATTTTTTTTACCTAAAATGCTTGGTTTCCCTAAAGTTTTACATTTTTAAAAAGGGTAATAGCAGAAAATACCCCCCAAAATTTGAAGCCCAATTTCTCCCGATTCAGAAAACACCACATATGGGGGTGAAAAGTGCTCTGCTGGCGCACTACAGGTCTCAGAAGAGAAGGAGTCACATTTGGCTTTTTTGAAGGAAATTTTGCTCTGGGGGCATGCCGCATTTAGGAAGCTCCTATGGTGCCAGGACAGCAAAAAAAAACCACATGGCATACCATTTTGGAAACTAGACCCCTCGGGGAACGTAACAAGGGGTAAAGTGAACCTTAATACCCTACAGGTGTTTCACGACTTTTGCATATGTAAAAAAAAATAAAAAAATTTACCTAAAATGCTTGGTTTCCCAAAAAATTTTCATTTATACAAAGGGTTAAAGCAGAAAATACCCCCCCCAAAATTTGAAGCCCAATTTGTCCCGATTCAGAAAACACCCCATATGGGGGTGAAAAGTGCTCTGTTGGCGCACTACAGGTCTCAGAAGAGAAGGAGTCACATTTGGCTTTTTGAAAGCAAATTTTGCTCTGGGGGCATGCCACATTTAGGAAGCCCCTATGGTGCCAGGACAGCAAAAAAAAACCCACATGGCATACCATTTTGGAAACTAGAGCCCTCGGGGAATGTAACAAGGGGTTAAGTGAACCTTAATACCCCACAGGCGTTTCAAGACTATTGCATATGTAAAAAAAAAAAAAAAAAAATTTTTTTTTTTACCTAAAATGCTTCTTTTCCCAAAAACTTTACATTTTTAAAAGGGTAAAAGCAGAAAATACCCCCCAAAATTTGAAGCCCAATTTCTCCCGAGTACGGCGATACCCCATATGTGACCCTTAACTGTTGCCTTGAAATACGACAGGGCTCCAAAGTGAGAGCGCCATGCGCATTTGAGGCCTAAATTAGGGATTGCATAGGGGTGGACATTGGGAATCACTGGCGTAGAATACCCCTAACAGGGTGCCTCCAGCTGTTGAAAAACTCCCAGCATGCCTGGACAGTCAACGGCTGTCCGACAATACTGGGAGTTGTTGTTTTGCAACAGCTGGAGGCTCCGTTTTGGAAACTGTGGCGTACCAGACGTTTTTCATTTTTATTGGGGAGGGGAGGGGGGCTGTGTAGGGGTATGTGTATATGTAGTGTTTTTTACTTTTTATTTTATTTTTTGTGGTAGTGTAGTGTAGTGTTTTTAGGGTACAGTCGCACGGGCGGGGGTTCACAGTAGTTTCTCGCTGGCAGTTTGAGCTGTTGCAGAAAATTTGCTGCAGCTCAAACTTGCAGCCCGATACTTACTGTAAGCCTCCGCCCATGTGAGTGTACCCTGTACATTTACATTGGGGGGGACATCCAGCTGTTGCAAAACTACAACTCCCAGCATGCGCTGACAGACTGTACATGCTGAGAGTTTTAGTTTTGCAACAGCTGTAGGCACACTGGTTATGTATCACGGAGTTTGTGACCTTACTCAGTGTTTCAAAACCAGTGTGCCTCCAGCTGTTGCAAAACTACAACTCCCAGCATGTACGGTGCATGGTGTAAGGTGACTGCTGGGAGTTGTAGTTTGCAACAGCTGGAGGCACACCGGTCGTGAAACACTGAGTTAGGTAAAAAAAAAAACTCTAAGTTTCACAACCAGTGTGCCTTCAGCTGTTGCAAAACTACAACTCTCAGCAGTCACCGACAGCCAACGGGCATGCTGGGAGTTGTAGTTATGCAACCAGCAGATGCACCACTACAACTCCCAGCATGCACTTTAGCTGTTTGTGCAAGCTGGGAGTTGTAGTTATACAACAGCTGAAGGTACACTTTTCCATAGAAAAAATGTGCCTCCAGCTGTTGCAAAACCATAAGTCCCAGCATGCCCATAAGGGAATGCTGGGAGTTGTGGTGGTCTGCCTCCTGCTGTTGCATAACTACAGCTCCCAGCATGCCCTTTTTGCATGCTGGGAGCTGTTGCTAAGCAACAGCAGGAGGCTGTAACTCACCTCCTGCTGCTGCTCCATCACAGGACTGTCCCTCGCCGCCGCCGTCGCTCCTGGGACCCCGATCCCAACACTGGAGACCCGATTGACCCGGAATCGACGCAGATCGCTGGACTGAATTGTCCAGCGATCTGCGGCGATCGCCGACATGGGGGGGCATAATGACCCCCCTGGGCGATATGCCGGGATGCCTGCTGAACGATTTCAGCAGGCATCCGGCTCCGGTCCCCAACCGGCTAGCGGTGGGGACCGGAATTCCCACGGGCGTATGGATACGCCCTGCGTCCTTAAGGACTCGGGATGCAGGGCGTATCCATACGCCCTGCGTCCTTAAGAGGTTAAAGATGTCCCATTTACCTTCTGTATCAGTATTTGACAACACCTCCCCCAGTCTATGTCCTGTAGTGCAGCCCTCAGCCCAGGGAAGTTTGCCTTTTTAAAGTTATATGTTTTTGCTTTCCCTGTCAGTCTTTGTTTTCTACATTTTAAGTAAGTCAAAAGTAACTATATTGTGGTCGCTATTACCAAGGTTTTCCCTCACAGTTACATTACCAACCAGCTCTGCGTTGTTGGAAATGATCAGATCCAACAAGGCATCACTTCTTGTTGGGTCCTCCACAAACTGGCCCATAAAATTATCCTGCAATAAATTTAGGAATTGTCGCCCCTTTGTAGTTTTAGCCAACCCCGGACCCCAATCTATATCTGGATAGTTAAAATCTCCCATTATTACCACTGTACCTGCCCGGGCGGTTGTTTATGAAGCCGAACTTCTATCTCTTCAGTGATATTAGGGGGTCTGTAGATTACCCTAAATATTATTTTTTCAGTATTTCCCTCCTTTTGTAATTCTACCCACAGTGATTCCACATCCTCAGAATCATCACACACTATGGCATCGTTCACACTGACTTTCATACCACTTCTTACATACAGACAGACTCCACCACCTTTTCTGTTTATTCTATCCTTGCGAAACAATGTAAACCCCTGCAGATTGACAGCCCAGTCATGCGAGGAGTCCAGCCATGTCTCAGTGACCCCAACTATATCAATATGTTCCTCCAGTATCAAGGCCTCAAGCTCCCCCATTTTATTTGCTAGGCTTCTGGCATTTGTGAACATACACTTTACATTTCCATCCTTTATGTTATTGGGGTTAATGGGATTCAAGGGTGTAAGTTTTTTATTTTCCTATGAAGCCTATTCCTATTAACTATTCTAACCCCTCCCTCCGCTCCACCCGCAGGTACATTTATATTTCCCACCTCTCTATCTACACTATCTTCCCCCTCTTTGCTGTAGGTTCCCTCCCCCCAAGTCCCTAGTTTAAACACTCCTCCACCCTTCTAGCCATCTTCTCCCCAAGCACAGCTGCACCCTCCCCATTGAGGTGTAGCCCGTCCCTACGGTAGAGCCGGTAACCGACAGCGAAGTCAGCCCAGTTCTCCATGAACCCAAACCCTTCCTTCCTACACCAGCTTCTGAGCCACTTGTTTACCTCCCTGATCTCCCGCTGCCTCTCTGGTGTGGCTCGTGGTACTGGTAGTATTTCAGAAAATACTACCTTGGAGGTCCTTGCCTTAAGCTTGCGGCCTAAGTCCCTGAAATCATTTTTAAGGACACTCCACCTACCTCTTACTTTGTCATTGGTGCCAATATGTACCATGACTGCTGGGTCCTCTCCAGCCCCGCCCAGCAACCTGTCAACCCGATCCGCGATGTGCCGAACTTGTGCGCCAGGCAGACAACACACTGTTCGGCGATCCCGGTCTTTGTGACAGATTGACCTGTCTGTTCCCCTAATAATTGAGTCCCCCACCACTAGTACCTGTCTGGCCTGCCCTGTACTCCTCCCTCCCTCCTTACTGGAGCAGACACCCCCCTGGCCGTCAGAGGCGGTATCCTGCTGCAGTTCTGCTAGCTCTGTAATGGCATCCCCCTCATCTGCCAAGCGGGCAAACTTGTTGGGGTGTGCCAGTTCAGGACTAGCCTCCCTGACACTTTTTCCCCTACCCCCCCTCTTTCTAACTGTAACCCAGCTAACTGCCTGACTGTCCCGCAACTCCGTCCCACTGTCCTCCCCCACCTCTAATCCCGAGAGTGCCTGCTCAGTGAGCACGAGACTCCTCTCCATGTTATTAATGCTTCTCATTGTTGCCAGTCGCCCCTCTAGATGCAGGATCTGGGCTTCCAAACGGACAACTAGCACACATCTCGCACAACAATATGCACCCTCAAACTGTTGTTCAAGGATTGCATACATTGAACAGGATGTACATTGGACTGCATTTTCCAATATGGAGGCCATCTAGTTATGGGGATTTCACAAATGTATAGGCAAAAACAGACAGTCAAAATTACACTTAAAATTTTTTGTAGACCTTGTGGGTTCAGAAATTAACACTCACAGCAATCTCAACCTCCTGCTTTCAAACTCCTGTTTTTGTAACTCCTCTTTCACGCCCCCTCTTACAAAGCAACACTCAGAAGAGCAAGCTCTCAATAAGAGTCCCAAGCTAAGATTTATACACCTGTGCCCAATCTACTCCTCCTCCCCCCAAAATATGAATGTAGGCTATAGGCAGTCGCACCCACTCCACAGATTCACTCCGCACAACAGATAATCACAGTTTTTGTAACTCCTCTTTCACGCCCCCTCTTACACAGCAACACTCAGAAGAGCAAGCTCCCATTTTGTTCCTATTTTTTAAATAAAATAAGTGTAAACTCCCCCCCCCCCCAAAAAAAAAAAAATAATATATATACACTTGGTATGGCCAATGGCAGGAAAATGTAACATTATCATTCATGTAAACTTGCCATATGAAGGGGCCCTCTGTGTTTGCAAACGTAATATTTCTTCTTAGCCAATAAGGGTATTGTGTTTGACGCAGAAATGTTCAACTTCACATAAGCAATGTTCCCCCTAAAGGAATATAAATGTATTTTGATTTTAGAATGGATAGTTTGATGACAAATATTCTTGGGAAAAAAAATAAAATAAAAAAAAAATATATATATATATACATATATATATATATATATATATATATATATATATATATATGTATATATACTTCCCCTTTTAAAAACATAATTTTTTAATACTCAACCGTACTAATGCAATTATAGAAATAGAAGTGTATGACACATCATATTATCTCAGGAAGTGATACATTATCAGTATAACACTCTGCCCACCCACCATGTTCACATATAGGAAAAGCAGAAATATTAACCTTTATCAGGATCATTTCTGCCATTGGTAACCAACCACAAAATGTCCACAAACCATTTAAAATATAGCTTAAATAGATACATATATATACAACCGGAACATAACATATCACACTCACCCACCTAAAGCCACAATACACTAAGTTCCCTTTCACATGTTATTTTTCGACTGTGTAACATATACATGGGGGATATTGGCAGAAAATAAGTATGGCAATATAAAAAAATAAGTATTTTTTGCAGTACCCTTATAAAAAAAAAAAAACACAAAAAGGTCAGCTTTAAAGGGACACTTCATGGAGTGGGTAATATTGCTGGATCTCCAAACTTCTGTGGTGTCACCCCCATTAGAGATGGCCATTGTACATATAGACTACACCACTAGTTCTTTGGATATTAGAAAATAATGGACCTCTAGTTAATTAGTTACTGTGCTTTTTTTTATTAGGTGATATCCAAGAGATCTTCAGGATTCTTTATGTCTAATGATTATTTTATTCATTGATACGGCATCACCATTGGTTCCTGTCCCCACTGGGGCACACAATATAAATTCCAAATTACCGTATTTTTCGCTGTATTTTCTTCCCTAAAACTGGGGGGGAAAAGTTGGTGCGTCTTATACGGCGAATACACCCCTTAACCCTTCAGACGCGGCGATCAAAGCTGACCGCTGCGTCTGAAGGGAAAGTGACACTAACCCGGCTGTTCAGTCGGGCTGTTCGGGACTGCCGCGATTTCACCGCGGCGGTCCCGAACAGCCCGACTGAATAGCCGGGTTAGTGCTTACAGGACACCGGGAGGGACCTTACCTGCCTCCTCAGTGTCTTCTCCGTTCAGGGATCCCCTGTATGGCCGGCGCTCTGCTTCCATGTCATCACGTCGTCGCGTACGTGCGTCGGCGTGCGTAACGACGTGATGGTGGCAACGGAGAGCGAGGATACCCGGCCGGCAGCAGAGACGTTCCGGAGTGACGGGGACACGGCGACAGCGATGCAGCGACATCCAGGGCAGCGGTGACACATGAGTATTACCTCCTATGCAGGGCCGTTTGAAGGAATTTGGGGGCCCCAAGCAAAATGGACATGGAGGCCCCCCCCCCTTTGATGTTGACGCACGTCACATTCTAGGGCCGGCTTCGGGACATAGTAACGCCGGCCCTTGAATTCTGGGAGCGCAACGTGAGCGAACGTCAATACGACGCACATTAGGTGCAGCAGTGTTCCCCCCACATTAGGTGCAGCAGAGTTCCCCCACATTAGGTAGGCAGTGTTCCCCGCACATTAGGTAGGCAGTGTTCCCCCCACATTAGGTGCAGCAGTGTTCCCTACCCATACCCCCTGTCCAGACCCCCCCCCCCCCGGGCCATTTCTTTGGGTGGGGGTTTGACTGCTGAGACCCCCACCGATCACCTCGGTTAAAGTGGTTCTCCAGCTGTTGGAAAGTTAAAACTCCCATCATTCTGGAGAGCCTCTGGCAATGGGAGTTGTAGTTTTGTAACAGCTGAAGAGACACAGATTGGACACAGTTTTACCCATCATCACTGCAGAACTTACAAGTGACTACAGCTCTGATGGGACAGTCAGGAGAATACACAATGATATCAGTGACCTGAGTGACGTCTTCTGACTTGAGTGATATCTTCTCTGTTATCTTTTCTTCTTCATCTGGTCCAGAGACCAGGTCTTCCTCCAGCTCCATCTTCTCTGCAGAGTCTGACATCCAGACATCATTGGCTCCTCACTGTCAGCAGATCCTCATCCTCTGCATGAAGACAGTAATCATTATAACCTTGCCAGAAAGTGTACTCTAAATAATATACTGCCCCACACTGTACCCTGAATATAATGCTGCCACACACTGTACCCTGAATATAATACTGCCACACACTGTACCCTGAATATAATGCTGCCTCACACTGTACCTTGAATATAATACTGCCACACACTGTACCCTGAATATAATGCTGCCACACACTGTACCCTGACTATAATGCTGCCACACACTGTACCCTGAATATAATACTGCCACACTGTACCCTGAATATAATGCTTCCACACACTGTACCCCTGAATATAATACTGCCTCACACTGTACCCTAAATATAATCCTGCCACACACTGTACCCTGAATATAATGCTGCCACACACTGTACCCTGACTATAATGCTTCCACACACTGTACCCCTGAATATAATACTGCCACACACTGTACCCTGAATATAATGCTTCCACACACTGTACCCCTGAATATAATACTGCCACACACTGTACCCTGAATATAATGCTGCCACACACTGTACCCTGAATATAATGCTGCCACACACTGTACCCTGAATATAATGCTGCTCCACACTGTATCCACTGAATACAATACTGCCACACATGCATACACATCATATATACATGTACACCCCCTCTTATCCTCTGTGTCCTCATCATCCCCATAACCCCCCGCCAAACCTCTCTTCATCATTACTATAACTCCCCCCCCCACACCTCTCCTCGTCACTATTATAACCGGGGGGGGGGGGCACCTCTCATGACCCCCATAACACCCCCTGCATCTCTCATAACACCCCCCTGCATCTCTCATGACCCCATAACACCCCCCTGCATCTCTCATGACCCCCATAACACCCCTCCTGCATCTCTCATGACCCCCATAACACCCCCTGCATCTCTCATGACCCCCATGACACCCCCCCCCCCCACACACACACACACACACACACACACCTCTCATCACCATTGCAGTCCCCTGACAACCATACAATCCCCCCCCCCCCCCCCGGGCCCCCCGCGCCAGTTTACTTACCCTGCCGGGGATCGTTGCAGAGGCGGGAGTCTGCTGCTGCTCCTGTCACTGCACGGAGGATGCTGGAAGTTCCCGCGGGGACGCAAGCAGGGACAGGTCAGGTGAATATAATGCTGCCACACACTGTACCCTGAATATAATGCTGCCACACACTGTACCCTGAATATAATGCTGCCACACACTGTACCCTGAATATAATGCTGCTCCACACTGTATCCACTGAATACAATACTGCCACACATGCATACACATCATATATACATGTACACCCCCTCTTATCCTCTGTGTCCTCATCATCCCCATAACCCCCCGCCAAACCTCTCTTCATCATTACTATAACTCCCCCCCCACACCTCTCCTCGTCACTATTATAACCGGGGGGGGGGGGGGGGGGGGGGCACCTCTCATGACCCCCATAACACCCCCTGCATCTCTCATGACCCCCATAACACCCCTCCTGCATCTCTCATGACCCCCATAACACCCCCTGCATCTCTCATGATCCCCATAACACCACCCCCTGCATCTCTCATGACCCCCATAACACCACCCCCTGCATCTCTCATGACCCCCATAACACCACCCCCTGCATCTCTCATGACCCAATAACACCCCTCCTGCATCTCTCATGATCCCCATAACACCCCCCCTGCATCTCTCATGACCCCCATAACACCCCTCCTGCATCTCTCATGACCCCCATAACACCCCCTGCATCTCTCATGATCCCCATAACACCACCCCCTGCATTTCTCATGATCCCCATAACACCCCCCCTGCATCTCTCATGACCCCCATAACACCCCCTGCATCTCTCATGACCCCATAACACCCCCCCTGCATCTCTCATGACCCCCATAACACCCCCCCTGCATCTCTCATGACCCCATAACACCCCCCCTGCATCTCTCATGACCCCCATAACACCCCCTGCATCTCTCATGATCCCCATAACACCACCCCCTGCATCTCTCATGACCCCCATAACACCCCCTGCATCTCTCATGACCCCCATAACACCACGCCCTGCATCTCTCATGACCCCATAACACCCCTCCTGCATCTCTCATGATCCCCATAACACCCCCCCTGCATCTCTCATGACCCCCATAACACCCCCCTGCATCTCTCATGATCCCCATAACACCCCCCTGCATCTCTCATGACCCCCATAACACCCCCTGCATCTCTCATGATCCCCATAACACCCCCCCTGCATCTCTCATGACCCCCATAACACCCCCCTGCATCTCTCATGATCCCCATAACACCCCCCTGTATCTCTCATGACCCCCATAACACCCCCTGCATCTCTCATGATCCCCATAACACCCCCCCTGCATCTCTCATGACCCCCATAACACCCCCTGCATCTCTCATGACCCCATAACACCCCCCCCTGCATCTCTCATGACCCCCATAACACCCCCCTGCATCTCTCATGACCCCATAACACCCCCCTGCATCTCTCATGACCCCCATAACACCCCTCCTGCATCTCTCATGACCCCCATAACACCCCCTGCATCTCTCATGACCCCCATGACACCCCCCCCCCCCCACACACACACACACACACACCTCTCATCACCATTGCAGTCCCCTGACAACCATACAATCCCCCCCCCCCCCGGGCCCCCCGCGCCAGTTTACTTACCCTGCCGGGGATCGTTGCAGAGGCGGGAGTCTGCTGCTGCTCCTGTCACTGCACGGAGGATGCTGGAAGTTCCCGCGGGGACGCAAGCAGGGACAGGTCAGGTGATTGGCGTAGACGTGCGTGCCTGCGCGGGGCACGTGACGTCTCTACTCCAATCATCCCCTGACCTGTCCGGTGCCGGCCCTGCTTTGTTTCTTAAGGGGCCCGCGCCCCCAAAAATGTAATTTTGGTGAAATGTGCGGGCCCCCCGAAGTGCCCCGTCGCTACAGGACGGGCAAGCACCGGCTCTGCTCGGGGCCCCCCAGCCAGCTCGGGGCCCCAAGCAATTGCTTGGTTTGCCGGTCCGGTAGCGACGGGCCTGCTCCTATGCAGTGGTCTTCAATCTGCGGACCTCCAGATGTTGCAAAACTACAACTTCCAGCATGGGAGTTGTAGTTTTGCAACATCTGGAGGTTCGCAGGTTGAAGACCACTATTGGGTTCAAAATCTTAATTTTTTTAGATTTTGCACCTATAAATTGGGTGCATCTTATACGCCAGTGCGTCCTATAGGGCGAAAAGTACGGTAACCAGTATATTTTTTTTAGTTATTTTTTTCTTACAATTTTTTTTGCTTATGTGCGACTTATTTCTCATCTGCTTTCAGCCTGTTGATAAATTTCTTTCACGTAAGCACTTTTTCTTTTTTTGCTTTGGTAGTGGCTTTTTCTGCTCCATGTCTGAGCTGGAGTAAATTTAGTAGGTTTTTTCATGCGATGCGACTTTTTTTGCGATTTTCGCACTTGAAAAATCTCTGACCACTGCAAGTCAAAAATGACTTTTTACTTTGGTAAGCAAGATTATTATTTTTTTTGCTTAGGACACTGCACAAGCAAAAAGTCGCAGAAAAAAGAGTGTAGACGCACGTGCGACTTTTTTCCGACAATTTTAAGCAAAAAAAAAACCTACTAAATGCTTTGATAAATGTCCCCCAGGGAGATCATTCAGACACCATGGTCTTGGTGTCCCTGATCAGATTAAAACACAGGAAACTATGGGGGGAGATTTATCAAAACCTGTGGAGAGATAAAGTTGCCCATAGCAACCAATCAGATCGCTTCTTTCATTTTTCACAGGCCTTGTTAAGAATGAAAGAAGAAATCTGATTGGTTGCTATGGGCAACTGGGCAACTTTATCTCTCCACAGGTTTTGATAAATCTCCCCCTTGCCATGTGTATTAGGCCCTGTAAAACACTAACAGGCAACAGTACACAGCAACACAAGATTGAGAGGATCACAGTCTAGTCTCATATATTGGAATTAAAGGGGTTATCCACCATAAGGGGACTTTAGTAGTACATACCTGCCAGAACTGGGTATTTCCTGTTGAATTTAATTCTCTAAACTACACATTTCATTGTTCTTCCCTCCCTTACATCAGCCACCCCACCAATTAAAACACACCTGTGATCCCATCACTGCAATACACCAGGGTTTTCTAACCAGGGTGCCTACAGCTGTTGCAAAATGATCTCTCTCCCCCCCCCCAGCGGTCGCTCCACCCATTGGAGCAGGACAAACTCCCTCTGATCATCTGACTAGTGATGTCATGTCTCGAAGCACTGCAACCTGGGAAATCCCGAGACCTGAGTCAATAAAAATAAAATATTGGGGCGATAATCACTTAAGAATTGTGAGACCACAGTCACACACAGGTACAGACACTATGTTATTGTTACGCCGAGCGCTCCGGGTCCCCGCTCCTCCCCGGAGCGCTCGCAACATCCTCGCATTTGCAGCGCCCCGGTCAGACCTGCTGACCGGGTGCGCTGCAATACCTCTCTCAGCCGGGATGCGATTCGCAATGCGGGAGGCGCCCGCTCGCGATGCGCATCCCGGCTCCCGTACCTGACTCGCTCTCCGTCGGTCTTGTCCCGGCGCGTGCGGCCCCGCTCATTAGGGCGCGCGCGCGTCGGGTCTCTGCAATTTAAAGGGCCACTGCGCCACTGATTGGCGCAGCAGGCTTAATTAGTGTGTTCACCTGTGCACTCCCTATTTATACCTCACTTCCCCTGCACTCCCTCGCCGGATCTTGTTGCCATTGTGCCAGTGAAAGCGTTTCCTTGTGTGTTCCTAGCCTGTGTTCCAGACCTTCTGCCGTTGCCCCTGACTACGATCCTTGCTGCCTGCCCTGACCTTCTGCTATGTCCGACCTTGCTCTTGTCTACTCCCTTGTACCGCGCCTATCTTCAGCAGTCAGAGAGGTTGAGCCGTTGCTGGTGGATACGACCTGGTTGCTACCGCCGCTGCAAGACCATCCCGCTTTGCGGCGGGCTCTGGTGAATACCAGTAGCAACTTAGAACCGGTCCACCAGCACGGTCCACGCCAATCCCTCTCTGGCACAGAGGATCCACCTCCAGCCAGCCGATTCGTGACAGTAGATCCGGCCATGGATCCCGCTGAAGTCCCACTGCCAGTTGTCGCCGACCTCACCACGGTGGTCGCCCAGCAGTCGCAACAGATATCGCAACAAGGCCACCAGCTGTCTCAACTGACCGTGATGCTACAGCAGCTATTACCACAGCTTCAGCAACAATCTCCTCCGCCAGCTCCTGCACCTCCTCCGCAGCGAGTGGCCACTTCCGGCCTACGATTATCCTTGTCGGATAAGTTTGATGGGGACTCTAAGTTTTGCCGTGGCTTTCTTTCGCAATGTTCCCTGCACTTGGAGATGATGTCGGACCAGTTTCCTACTGAAAGGTCTAAGGTGGCTTTTGTAGTCAGCCTTCTGTCTGGGAAAGCTCTGTCATGGGCCACACCGCTCTGGGACCGCAATGACCCTGTCACTGCCTCTGTACACTCCTTCTTCACGGAGATTTGAAGTGTCTTCGAGGAACCTGCCCGAGCCTCTTCTGCTGAGACTGCCCTGCTGAACCTGGTCCAGGGTAATTCTTCTGTTGGCGAGTACGCCATCCAATTCCGTACTCTTGCCTCCGAATTATCCTGGAATAATGAGGCCCTCTGCGCGACCTTTAAAAAAGGCCTATCCAGCAACATTAAAGATGTGCTGGCCGCACGAGAAATTCCTGCTAACCTTCATGAACTTATTCATCTTGCCACCCCGCATTGACATGCGTTTTTCCGAAAGGCGTCAGGAGCTCCGCCAGGATATGGACTTTGTTCGCACGAGGCGGTTTCTCTCCCCGGCTCCTCTCTCCACTGGTCCTCTGCAATCCGTCCCTGTGCCTCCCGCCGTGGAGGCTATGCAAGTTGACCGGTGTCGCTTGACACCTCAAGAGAGGACACGACGCCGCATGGAGAATCTGTGCCTGTACTGTGCCGGTACCGAACACTTCCTGAAGGATTGTCCTATCCGTCCTCCCCGCCTGGAAAGACGTACGCTGACTCCGCACAAAGGTGAGACAGTTCTTGATGTCAACTCTGCTTCTCCACGCCTTACTGTGCCTGTGCGGATATCTTCCTCTACCTTCTCCTTCTCTGCTATGGCCTTCTTGGATTCCGGATCTGCAGGAAATTTTATTTTGGCCTCTCTCATCAACAGGTTCAACATCCCGGTGACCAGTCTCGCCAGACCCCTCTACATCAATTCTGTTAACAATGAAAGATTGGACTGCACCGTGCGTTACCGCACGGAACCTCTCCTAATGTGCATCGGACCTCATCATGAAAAAATAGAATTTTTGGTCCTCTCCAACTGCACTTCTGAAATTCTTCTTGGATTACCGTGGCTTCAACGCCATTCCCCAACCCTTGATTGGTCCACAGGAGAAATCAAGAACTGGGGTACTTCTTGTCTCAAGGACTGTCTTAAACCGGTTCCCAGTACTCCCTGCCGTGACCCTGTGGTTCCCCCTGTATCCGGTCTTCCTAAGGCTTATATGGACTATGCTGACGTCTTTTGCAAGAAGCAAGCTGAGACTTTACCTCCTCACAGGCCTTATGACTGTCCTATTGACCTCCTCCCGGGTACTACTCCACCCCGGGGCAGAATCTATCCTCTGTCTGCTCCAGAGACTCTTGCCATGTCAGAGTACATCCAGGAAAATTTAAAAAAGGGGTTTATCCGTAAATCCTCCTCTCCTGCCGGAGCTGGATTTTTCTTTGTGTCCAAAAAAGATGGCTCCTTACGTCCTTGCATTGATTACCGCGGACTTAATAAAATCAGGGTAAAAAACCGCTACCCCTTACCTCTTATCTCGGAACTCTTTGATCGCCTACAAGGTGCCCACATCTTTACCAAACTGGACTTAAGAGGGGCTTATAATCTCATCCGCATCAGGGAGGGGGACGAATGGAAGACTGCATTTAACACCAGAGATGGACACTTTGAGTATCTGGTCATGCCCTTTGGCCTATGCAACGCCCCTGCCGTCTTCCAAGACTTTGTTAATGAAATTTTTCGTGATCTCTTATATTCCTGTGTTGTGGTTTATCTGGACGATATTCTGATTTTTTCTGCCAACTTAGAAGAACACCGCCAGCATGTCCGCATGGTTCTTCAGAGACTTCGGGACAATCAACTTTATGCCAAAATGGAGAAATGTCTCTTTGAATGTCAATCTCTTCCTTTCCTAGGATACTTGGTCTCTGGCCAGGGACTACAAATGGACCCAGATAAACTCTCTGCCGTCTTAGATTGGCCACGCCCCTCCGGACTCCGTGCTACCCAACGTTTTTTGGGGTTCGCCAATTATTACAGACAATTTATTCCACACTTTTCCACTATTGTGGCTCCTATCGTGGCTTTAACAAAAAAAAATGCCAATCCCAAGTCCTGGTCTCCCCAAGCGGAAGACGCATTTAAACATCTCAAGTCTGCCTTTTCTTCTGCCCCCGTGCTCTCCAGACCTGACCCATCTAAACCCTTCCTATTGGAGGTAGATGCCTCCTCAGTGGGAGCTGGAGCTGTCCTTCTACAAAAAAATTCTTCCGGGCATGCTGTTACTTGTGGTTTTTTTCTAGGACCTTCTCTCCAGCGGAGAGAAATTACTCCATCGGGGATCGAGAACTACTGGCCATTAAATTGACGCTTGAGGAATGGAGGCATCTGCTGGAGGGATCAAAATTTCCTGTTATCATATACACCGATCACAAGAATCTCTCCTATCTCCAGTCTGCCCAACGGCTGAACCCTCGCCAGGCCAGGTGGTCGTTGTTCTTTGCCCGTTTTAACTTTGAAATTCATTTTCGCCCTGCTGACAAGAACATTAGGGCCGATGCCCTCTCTCGTTCTTCTGATGCCTCTGAAGTAGAGGTCTCTCCACAACACATCATTCCTCCGGACTGCCTGATCTCCACTTCTCCAGCCTCCATCAGACAAACTCCTCCAGGGAAGACCTTCGTTTCTCCACGCCAGCGTCTCGGGGCTCTCAAATGGGGACACTCCTCCCACCTCGCAGGCCATGCGGGCATCAAAAAATCCTTGCAACTCATCTCTCGTTTTTATTGGTGGCAGACTCTAGAGACGGATGTTGTTGATTTTGTGCGGGCCTGTACTGTCTGTGCCCGGGATAAGACTCCTCGCCAGAAGCCTGCTGGCCTCCTTCACCCTCTGCCTGTCCCCGAACAGCCTTGGTCACAGATTGGTATGGACTTTATTACAGACTTGCCCTCATCCCGTGGCAACACAGTTGTTTGGGTGGTCGTTGATCGATTTTCCAAGATGGCACATTTTATTCCTCTTCCTGGTCTTCCTTCAGCGCCTCAGTTGGCAAAGCAATTTTTTGTACAAATTTTTCGCCTTCACGGTTTGCCCACGCATATCGTCTCGGATAGAGGCGTCCAATTCGTGTCTAAATTCTGGAGGGCCCCCTGTAAACAGCTCAAGATTAAATTAAACTTCTCTTTTTCTTATCATCCCCAATCCAATGGGCAAGTAGAAAGAATTAACCAGGTCCTGGGTGACTATTTACGGCATTTTGTTCCCTCACGCCAGGATGACTGGGCAGATCTTCTACCATGGGCCGAATTCTCATACAACTTCAGAGTCTCAGAATCTTCTGCTAAGTCCCCATTTTTCGTGGTGTACAGCCGTCACCCTCTTCCCCCCCTCCCTACTCCCTTGCCCTCTGGTTTGCCCGCTGTGGATGAAGTGACTCGTGATCTTTCCACCATATGGAAAGAGACCCAAAATTCTCTTTTACAGGCTTCATCCCGCATGAAAAGGTTTGCCGATAAGAAAAGAAGAACTCCCCCCATTTTTGCTCCCGGAGACAAGGTATGGCTCTCCGCTAAATATGTCCGCTTTCGTGTCCCCAGTTACAAACTGGGACCACGCTATCTTGGTCCTTTCAAAGTCTTGTGCCAGATTAACCCTGTCTCTTACAAACTCCTTCTTCCTCCTTCTCTTCGTATTCCCAATGCCTTCCATGTCTCTCTCCTTAAACCACTCATCATTAACCGCTTCTCTCCCAAACTTGTTTCTCCCACTCCTGTTTCCGGTTCTTCTGACGTCTTCTCCGTGAAGGAGATTCTGGCCTCCAAGACGGTCAGAGGAAAAAAATTTTTCTTGGTGGATTGGGAAGGCTGTGGCCCAGAGGAGAGATCCTGGGAACCTGAGGACAACATCCTAGACAAAAGTCTTGTCCTCAGGTTCTCAGGCTCCAAGAAGAGGGGGAGACCCAAGGGGGGGGGGGGGTACTGTTACGCCGAGCGCTCTGGGTCCCCGCTCCTCCCCGGAGCGCTCGCAACATCCTCGCATTTGCAGCGCCCCGGTCAGACCTGCTGACCGGGTGCGCTGCAATACCTCTCTCAGCCGGGATGCGATTCGCGATGTGGGAGGCGCCCGCTCGCGATGCGCATCCCGGCTCCCGTACCTGACTCGCTCTCCGTCGGTCTTGTCCCGGCGCGCGCGGCCTCGCTCCTTAGGGCGCGCGCGCGCCGGGTCTCTGCAATTTAAAGGACCACTGCGCCACTGATTGGCGCAGCAGGCTTAATTAGTGTGTTCACCTGTGCACTCCCTATTTATACCTCACTTCCCCTGCACTCCCTCGCCGGATCTTGTTGCCATTGTGCCAGTGAAAGCGTTTCCTTGTGTGTTCCTAGCCTGTGTTCCAGACCTTCTGCCGTTGCCCCTGACTACGATCCTTGCTGCCTGCCCTGACCTTCTGCTACGTCCGACCTTGCTCTTGTCTACTCCCTTGTACCGCGCCTATCTTCAGCAGTCAGAGAGGTTGAGCCGTTGCTGGTGGATACGACCTGGTTGCTACCGCCGCTGCAAGACCCATCCCGCTTTGCGGCGGGCTCTGGTGAATACCAGTAGCAACTTAGAACCGGTCCACCAGCACGGTCCACGCCAATCCCTCTCTGGCACAGAGGATCCACCTCCAGCCAGCCGATTCGTGACAGTTATGAACTACACTAACTTTACAGCCCCTGTAGCATAGTCAAATAAAAAAAAAATCCTGGAATACCCCTTTAAAATGAAAGTAAAACAAATAACAAAACCCTGTCCCCATGAAAGATCCAGAAATAATATAAAAATAGTAAAATAAAAAATATACATATTTGGTATCTCCACAGTCATCAACCCCCGAAAAATGCTTTTATTGTACATAAAAAGTAAAATATAGAAAAAGTATACATATCTGGTATTGGTGTGAATGCATGAATTGATAAAAAAAATAATGCACTAATGCATAGATATGTCAGATTGCTTTAAAACTTGGTATACAGTTACACATATACAGTATGTAAATGATTACAGGTATGGTCAGAAGCAGGATGTTCGTATTGATGAGTTGTCCACCATCTAAGTCATTCTGACCAAGCTGATAGGAGTTGTTGTAGGTGATGGCAGGCACATGTGGCGAACAGGCTCTGGATAGCCCTGACAGACCACCAGTAAAGAAGATCCTATGATCCACCAATAAGCAGAAGCAGCTCCCCATTTCCTTGTCCACCATCCAGACACAAGTGGCCCATTCATTACACCCGACTCTGTCCGCGCCATTTCCAATAATTTAGCAGAAGGAAATTTGGTGCCACGCTGCCTATTATGTGTCCTGACATTAACAGCCAGTCACTGTCACCTTTGTTTGCAGTAGTGTGTGGGAAAAGTAGTGTCGTGAACGGAAAATCTGGACCTATAGAATGGAACCGTGTCGTCATTAGGGACTAATCCAGGTTATGATTGGTATCTGACTACGGTTGAGTTTGATTATGGAGGCTTTGTGGGGGGCGCTTCAACCTCACAGTCATACGAGAGACACTAACAGCTCAGCGATATTTGCAGGACGTCCTGCGGCCGATGTGTTGCCCTAAATGGCTTACAAGTGGCATTTTTCAGCAGGATAATGTTTGCCCGCATACAGCAAGGGTTGCACTTTATTAAAACCCGTCCTTCGCCTGCCCTGCCGCCATATTTATCGCCAATTGAGCATTTATGGCGAGCCAACTTCAGCAACCTACGAATGTGCAGAATGTACAGGCCCAACTACAAAACCTGTTTGCCCAACCAGATATCATCTTGTGTTCAGGCTAAATTGGATACAGTTGAAGAATTTAACTCGTCTGGAAAAAAAAAAACCCTCATATGAAAAATTAAAAAGCTATGCCTCTTTGAGTACAGGGATAAAAACAACCAAAAGTCCTGAAGGCCAAAAATATTCTATGTCCTTTAAAGGGGTACTCCGGCGCTTAGAAATCTTATCCCCTATCCAAAGGATAAGGGATAAGATGCCTGATCGCTGGGGACCCCGCGATCTTGTACGCCGCACCCCATTTAAAATCAGTCCCTGGAGCGTGTTCGCTTCGGGTCTGATTACTGTCGATCACGGGGCCGGAGCGCTGTGACGTCAAGGCTCCTCCCCGTATGATGTCACAGCTGTCACACCCCCTCCCATAGGATTGCATTGAGGGGGCGGAGCCTTGACGTCACATGGGGCGGAGCCTTGACGTCACAACGCTCCGGCCCCATGATCGACAGTAATCAGACCCGGAGCGAACGCGCTCCGGGGACTGATTTTAAACGGAGTGCGGCGTGCAAGATCACGGGGGTCCCCAGCAGCAGGACCCCCGCGATCAGGCATCTTATCCCCTATCCTTTGGATAGGGGATAAGATGTCTAAGTGCCGGAGTACCCCTTTAATGTTTAGGACTAACCTAAGAAATACTGTACATTTGTATAGAATCCACAGTTTATATTATGAATGACTAGTATAACATCTGGTTAATTTCTACCCTGAGCCAACATGTTACCTGTATACTTTCCAGCTCATCTCACCATAGTTTACTAAGGGTCTATGAGGTAACCTTCTAAACCCCTCTACCTTTTGAACAGTGAAAAAAATAGTTTGTTACCTTATAACTTTCATGCTAAAAGATTACACTTAAAAATAATACATTTCTAGCCTAAGGGCGTGTAATTCAAAGCGAATGGAATCGTGTTGCGTTTGGCATTTTAATATGTCATCCTGTGAACTTGTTGGCTCCGTGCGTTGTCATTATTACATGGCCCTGGGATTCTTCTTTTTTCGTCTCTCTCTCCTTATCTGGATATTGGGCAGAGCTCAATAAAGCTGAGGCACAAAAGTATGAACAGGAAGGTTGTGTTGGTTCATGGTTTGTTTCTCAAGGGCATTTTGGCTGCATTATAGTGAGAATGACAAGTTCCATCTCATGGATTAGCCTTTGATCAATAGGGATGATGATACACAGGTGTATTAAGTATTATGTCACCTTCTTTGGTGTGAACCAAAAAGCTGGGATAATTGATTAATAAGGGGGGGGGGGGCACAGGTTAGCCCTCTAGGGACTCACCCCACATTCCCTCATAAATAACCACACACACATAATACTTAAAAAAATATTTTTTTACAGTGTGCACCATTTTTATTTAACAGCCAGTTACATTAAATTCAGTGCAGGGAGCCTGATCAATCGATATATATATGACACTCTGTTATCTAGGGACAGTCTGCTCCAGTTCCCAGAAACTTTAAACAATACCAGCTTCCTCTTCTGCCAGAAGATGTCGCCACATGGATAGATAAGAAAAACAAAAACCCCTTTCCCCTAGGCAATGCGTTTCCACTTGAATTGTTTACCCATGGTACAGGATCTGCCCTGAAATAGATGTTATACTCCATGCACCTGTGCACCAGGAGCCACAATAGTTCTAGACTGACTGGTTGAAAACCGCTGGACAACTGTCCAACAAAGCTTATATTTTCTGGCCAAAAAAATGGCCCACTTGTTGCTCAAATGCTCTTTCCCGGGCTCCACTGCTAATACCATTTGGAAGAATTCCAAGATAGTCAAATTTGTCAAACATCTCTCCTCTCGTCTCCTGGTCGTGTTCCAGCACACCATTAGACTTCAAATACGTCCCCATAGCCTGTTGTCACCACCTGCACCCTCTTCATTGGATTCACTCTATATGCAAAATTCAGTGACCTGAACAGAGCCCGCATCCTTAAAAAATTACCTTCCCATTGCCCTTCACCACTTGCACTTCATCCAATAATGCTGACATCTTTTTACCAAAACTCTCTACTGCCCCATCAACAAATCTACTTTAATAGTATAAATATATTCTTTCCAATCTGACATTTTTTTTTAATTTGTTGCTGGGACACCTTGACTCCTCAGAAATACCACATAAAACTTATGTGATGGCCATAAGTAGTGCTACTCCTTATGTCAGTTTATCCCAAAAAGTCATCCCAGATTGGAGTTATTCTTGGAACCATGAAAAAGTTCTTAGCTTTAGAGCCTTTTCTAAAAAAAAATGGTACAAGCTTAGGGTGCTGCCAATGCTCTCCCTGGTATGAATTTAGGTCCAGGCCAGTCAGGCAAAGACACTATAAGCAGTTCAAATGTTGCAGGGAAATAGGGCAAATCCCAGGTTTTCGAGGTTCGTCGCTTAGATGACTTTGCTGTCACCAAGCTACCTCTTAAGAAAGCATCAAAGGAATTTTCTCTACTTTTGAAGAATTGGTAAATTCTACTGCTCGGCACCTCCTTGCTAGGCACAAGGGATCGGGTCTTGGTTCTCTTTTATCCATCCTCTATTACTATGTGTTTTGAATCTAGTGAAAGTATGTTGACCTTTGTAGCCATAGGGCTACCAGGAGCTCAGTAAGGTGGCTGCTGGTGGTTGCATAAGAAAGCTATGACCCTAGGCTAAAGATTTTTCAGGGCATTGAGAAATCTAGCAGCAACACGTTGACTGGAGAATTTACAATCAGTCAAGCAATAGGTGGCTGCCATTTGCACTCTTTTTAATGGCCCTTCTGTAAACCAAATTGTTAGATGACTGTAACCAAACAGTAAGCTTCTTTTTAATTTGTCTGTTTGATGAAGGTCTTTCCTTCCTCGCACTTCCTCGCACATCGCGGCCACTCTCCCTGCTCTGAGCTAGGCAGAGAGCTCCCGCGTTGTGCGAGTATTCTGTGATTCGCACATCGCAGTGTGTCTGCTCATAGCGGCGTATTGCCGCTACGAGCAGGTACATGTAAAGAAAGCATAGAGCGGGCCTTCACCAGCGGATCCGCAGCGAAATACGCTGTGAAAATCCGCTCGTGTGAACGTACCCTTAGACTAGAAAAAAGGCCCTTCAGGGTCAAAATAAAGTCAAGAAAATCCCTGACAGTTTTTACTACATCATCTTTGCCAGGAATTTTTGAATGACAGGAGCCAAAAATGTAGAGGACCAGGTTTCTCTAACTAATGGACAATGCATCCATTTGGGGATTTTGTGTGGTTGGCATTACTTGTAATTAAAGGAAAGTACTTTGGGTCAGGACCCACTTGCCTTGGTTCAGAGTCCTCTAACTGGGTAGATTAAATATATTTATGGAGCCGATATGCATTGCTCTTAAGCACAGTTCTGCCAAATGTATTACTTTGCATCCTTTCAACAGTGACCAGCTCCATGTTTCCCTCTTTTCTTTTTAAGGGTCTATTCACACGTCCAGTATCCTGCGCAGATTTGACGCGCAGGATTTGAAGCTGTGTTCAGTCAATTCGTTTACATTGAAATCTGCAGCAGGAAATCCTGTGCATCAAATCTGCACAGAATACGTGTGAATAGACCATAAGTATTAAACTTGCACTACATTGTATGATTGGATCAGAGCTAATTCTACTCTTATTTATCTACCAAGCTGTAGAGAGCAAGCACTTTTGCTTGCATCTGTTTCTGAATGATAGTTGCTTGTCCATTCTAGATCAAGACTTTTGAAGTTGATGAAATCTGTTCTTCAACATTGATTTGAAGCTGTATTGGCTTCTTAATCTCCTAGATAAAAGTACTTCCCCCTGGACAAGTTCCTGTCATGGAACCATCACTGCGACCTCTTCTGGATCTGAGAACTGATCATCAAAGCTGTATGAAGACTGTACATGTCACCGTCCCAAATACCCACAATGTCTTGTTGAAGGTTGTGAATGTTGGGCTTCACCAGTTGTGACACACAGCAATCCCAGGACTCCCATCGCTGTAGAAGTAGGAGCTTAACCCCTTAAGGACTGAGGGTTTTTCTGTTTTTGCACTTTCGTTTTTCCTTCTTACCTTTTAAAAATCATAACCCTTTCAATTTTGCACCTAAAAATCCATATGATGTCTTATTTTTTGCGCCACCAATTCTACAGGGTGGGCCATTTATATGGATACACCTTAATAAAATGGGAATGGTTGGTGATATTAACTTCCTGTTTGTGGCACATTAGTATATGTGAGGGGGGAAACTTTTCAAGATGGGTGGTGACCATGGCGGCCATTTTGAAGTCATAACTTTATTATTTCATGAGTTATTTACAAGTTTCTGACCACTTATAAAATGTGTACAATGTGCTGCCCATTGTGTTGGATTGTCAATGCAACCCTCTTCTCCCACTCTTCACACACTGATAGCAACACCGCAGGAGAAATGCTAGCACAGGCTTCCAGTATCCGTATACACTGCTATATACTACTATATACACCACAGGAGAAATGCTAGCACAGGCTTCCAGTATCCGTATACACTGCTATATACTACTATATACACCGCAGGAGAAATGCTAGCACAGGCTTCCAGTATCCGTATACACTGCTATATACTACTATATACACCGCAGGAGAAATGCTAGCACAGGCTTCCAGTATCCGTATACATTGCTATATACTACTATATACACCGCAGGAGAAATGCTAGCACAGGCTTCCAGTATCCGTAGTTTCAGGTGCTGCAGAATGGGCAAAACAATATTGAAGAAACAACGCCATTTTACTTTCTACACAGTACATTTTTCGGTAAAAATGAAACCTTATCTTGATTCTGTAGGTCCATACGATTAAAATGATACCCTACTTATATAGGTTTGATTTTGTCGTTCTTCTGGAAAAAATCCTAACCACATGCAGGAAAATGTATACGTTTAAAATTGTCATCTTAAACTTTTTTATTTTTCCGTGTATGGGGCGGTATGAGGACTCATTTTTTGCACCGTGATCTGAAGTTTTTAGCTTTACCATTTTGTATTGATACCGCACACGGCGATACCACATATATTTATTTTAATTTTTATTTACACAGTTATTTTTTTAGGTGGGAAAAGGGGGGTGATTTAAACTTTTATTAGGGAAAGGGTTAAGTGATCTTTATTAACTTTTTTTTTCCCACTTTTTTTGCAATGTTATATCCAGAATCGATGATTCTGCCGCTTGACTGCTCATGCCTGGATCTCAGGCACTGAGCAGTCATTCAGCGATTGGACACCAGGAGGAAGGTAGGAGGACCCTCCTCGTGTCCTACAGCTGTTCGTGATTTCACCGCGGCGGTCCCGAACAGCCCACTGAGCTATCCGGGAGCAGTTTAGTTTCACTTCAGACGTGGCAATCAACTTTGTACGCCGCGTCTAAAGGGTCAATAGCGCAGCGCGCTATTAGCCATGGGTCCCGGCCGCTGCTAGGTGCCAGGCCTGACCCGCTATTACACGTTATAGAAAGGGTGCAGATTCAGGGCGTACAGGTATGCCCTGCGTCATTAAAGGGGTACTCCAGTAGAAAACAATATTTTTTTCTCATATCAACTGGCTCCAGAAAGTTAAACAGATTTGTAAATTACTTCTATTAAAAAATTTCAATCCTTCCAGTACTTATTTTCCACTAGAGTACCCCTTTAAGTTTTTATAAGAAAGAACATTTTCTTTTTGATGGTGACAGCGTTCTAGGAAACATCAGAGAAAAAGACATGCTCATGCTCAACACAGCAAAAATTATTTTAATATGAAGGCGGAGATGACCAACATTCTTGCTGTCTTATGTAGGGGCAAACCTAAAAGGCAGGTGCAACACCAATGGGGAAAACCAAAGAATTGTACTTGCCAGTCAAGCCAAGGTCAATTCAGGAGCTAAAGGCTCTAGAGGGCCAACCTTATTAATAAAATATTTTTAAATTTCTTTCTCCAAAATCCTGTGTTGTTCATGTAGTCATAGGGTTCTGCGTCCAATTTTCCTAGCAGTGAAAAATCTGCAGCAAATGACATTGACCTTAAAGTGTACCTGTCAAATCCCACAAAAAAAACCCTGATATATGTTACTCAGTACCCCATCCTGATCATGTACATGTAATTTTTATGTCTCTATCCCCAATATTTCACTAAAAAATAGCATATTTCAGCTGCTCAATGTCTTTTCCATCTTGTCAAAGGGAGGGGTCGTGTCTGTCTCTTGCCTACACTGTGATGACTCCTCCCCCTCCCTCACTCTGCCTACAACTTTTGCAAAACTACAACTCCCAGCATGCCCAGACATCCTTTGAATGTCCAGGTATGCTTAAAGTTGTCGTTTTGCAACAGCTGGAGGCAGGATTGGTAAATCTTTGTGTTACAGCAGTGTTGCTGCAGGCTGTGTTCCTTCTGCAGCCTTGTCAATCAGCCATCTCATGTCCATGACCCTGGACACACTCATGCTGCTGTGGGACTCATTGGTGTCCAAAGAGGTATGGGGACCCCTAGTGGTGGGATTTTCAAAGGCAGTTTTCCTTAATAAAATATACACATTTTTAAAGTATATTATAAAAAATATTGTTTTGCGAAGATGTACAAGATATAAAATGTTTTTACATCTGACAGTGCCCATTTAATGAGGTCTATCTCAGGAAACAGGCTCATAACCCACCAGTGTAAACGTATTTATCAGAAATGTATAAAAGCAGCATCTGCTGCTAACATCCAGGAAACAAGAAGAAAGTAATTCGGATATTGACAATAAACATTTCCTGGGTAATATCACATGATATACAGTTTAGGTCAGAATAAAGACATTGCAAAACTTTTAGATAACTAATACATCTGTTCTTTAAAGCCAGAGTTGTTGAAATACTTTTGGTTCTGCATAAAGTTGTTGGTCTTTAGTTTATACTTTAAAAACTTCCATTGAAGAAGCAATACTCTATGCTATATTCAGGTCTGCGGCATGTGTGTTCCTTATAGAAGCTGCAGTAAATGGGAGTTAAAGGGGTTATCCAGAAAAAAACTGTTTTTTTTATATATCAACTGGCTACAGAAAGTTAAACAGATTTGTAAATTACTTCTATAAAAAAATCTTAATCCTTTCAGTACTTATGAGCTTCTGAAGTTAAGGTTGTTCTTTTCTGTCTAAGTGCTCTCTGATGACACGTGTCTCGGGAACCGCCCAGTTTAGAAGCAAATCCCCATAGCAAACCTCTTCTAAACTGGGAGTTTCCCGAGACAGATGTCATCAGAGAGCACTTAGACAGAAAAGAACAACCTTAACGTCAGAAGCTCATAAGTACTGAAAGGATTAAGGTTTTTTAATAGAAGTATTTTACAAATCTGTTTAACTTTCTGGAGCCAGTTGATATATATATATATATATATATATATATATATATATATATATATATATATAAAAAGTTTTTTCCTGGAATACCCCTTTAATGGTCAGAGAAGTGTCAATAGACACACACAGTGATGGGGAGATGCATTCAGAGTCTTGTTGTTTTCTGCCTTATCTTTAGCTGAACCATAGAGTTGTCATCTGTCATTACATCCCCTGCCTGAATTATAATGATGACTACAAGGCAATGAATGACAGGTCAAACTGTTATCTGTCTGGTTTCATAGGCATTATGTTTTATGCAATCTTTAATTGTGTTTTTATTAGGCTTTTATCTACTCACCTCATTGATTTTCTCTGGGAACCTTTGTATCATTCTTTTCTTAAATTTCCTATAAATCGTGGATATTGATTTTCTTTATGATTTAAGCCCTATAAAACTATAGGTATATGTATAGACAATGTTCTTACTCATTTCACTTTCTCTAGCAGCTAATAATATTGGTACACTATGATTAAAGATTAAACAGATTTGTAAATTATGAAAGGAATCCCTTTTACCAAGGGAGGAAACCAGCAGTCCAGTCCATACTTTATAGATGATATAAAAACTTCAAACTTTAGTCCATTTAAAATTTCATACAAAAAGAAGGAAGAGGTTAAAAAGTGCAAACAAACACCGACGCATTTTGGGAGACGCTTTTTCAAGGCATGACCGATGAAATATTGAGCCCGAACAAATAGACACCATTAGACACCATAAGAAGAGGTGGCTGCAAACACAAAGGGACGAGAAAATTCATATTCCACAACGAGAAATCCACAATCAAATCTCCCTACTTTTCAAAGGCCTTAATTTTTTGCAAAATACCAATTTTAATGTATAAAAAACATTATGGGATGTCAATAAATTAATTCGTTCCCTCATGGTCAGACGTTACTTCTTTGAAGATTCTGGAGAAACAGCTCCTCCTATTTGCTCGGATCTCAATCATAGAGGACTTACTGCTATTCCTATTAATATGCCACTACGTGAGCAGATCACCCTCATGGAGCTAAATGAACTGGAACATCAAGCTCTGTACCAGCCGAATATTGTTTCTACAGCTGGGAGATTCACCCTAAAGAATTAATGGTTCTATCCAGTGAACTCTCGTGCTCCGTGCATGGACTCATTTCAACATATAGTCTTGAAAGATCCATAATAATGGGGTTCTTCACTTTTCAGACATAATAGTCAGATCATCAGATAAGAGCGGATCAGTGGTTGTGTTGGACCGTGAATTATACTGCAGTTTGGTCTGGGACACGCTTGGTGATGAAGTTACATACAAAAAATTATCCAGGGACCCCACAAATGACATACAGATTAAGCTCAAAAACATCTTGAGTGAGGGTTTCACGTTAGGTATTCTTTCCAAAAACATGGAAGAAAAGCTTTATGTTCCCAACCCAGTTTGTCCCATGTTCCATTGTCTACCTAAGACACATAAAAACATGTTCTCCCCCCACCCCTTTGTCCCATTGTGTCGGGAATCTGTCACAGATAAACTATCAAAGTGGCTACATAGTCAGGGTCCCCGTTTATATTAGGGACACCAAAGAATTACTGGTTTCTAGCCAAGATTTCAAGTGGGAACCCGAGCTATCGTGCCTCACTTGTGATGTCATGTCACTTTATAGTGTGATTTCCTACGACAGCCCTATGAGCTTTAGAGTACCATCTGAAAACAAATAGTAATTATGATGTTATCTTACAACAATACATACTGGATGTTACTCTTTTTCTGCTCACAAACAATTATTTTTCCTTTGATGGATCTCCTGCAGACCAGGGGTTGTCTGATGGGGGCCAAATTTTTGCCCTCATTGGCCAACCTCTACATGGCTCTGTGAAAGGAAAGATTCATCCACACACCGGACAATCGATTTCTCCGCCACATCGCCTGTATGGTCGCTATATAGATGACATCCTGGCGATGTTGTGGGGGCCCTGTGATTCCACAATTATTGATAATTTTGTTTCTCACCTTAACAATAACCCAGATTATCTCATTTTTACTTGCAATTTCCATCCTTCAGAAATGTTTTTTCTTGATGTGTCTTTCATGTGCGATCCGGCTTTGGGAGTAATTCACACAAGTTTATTCTGCAAGCCCCATTCAGGAAACTCATTCCTCCATGCCAAAAGCGGACATGAGAAATACACAATTAAAAATCTCCCTGTTGGAGAATTTATTAGAGCCAAAAGGCTCTGTTCAAATGATGACCATTTTGGCAAAGAGTGTGAAATAATCCTATCCCATTTAATAGATTAATAGAGCCATGAACATTGTAAAAAGTACAGTGGTAAACGTCAACACAAGAATGATCATACAAAAAACACAGCCTATGGTAGTGTTTTCTACAGTCTTTTCCAAACAGTATAATCAAATCAAAAACATCATCACTAATAATCTCCCTATCTTAAAACAAGATCCTTTGTCAAATCCTAGCCATAGGTTGCAGATATGTTGCTAAGAAAAACGCAACTCTTGGAAATCTTGTATCACCAAGTTTTTTTGTCCCATTATTTCTAAGGAATGAAAGTGAACTTCCGGCTCCCAATGAGAATAAATTCCAAACATGTATTCCAAACGTATTAAAATCCAAGTGTAACGTAACAAAAGATAAAAACAAACGCATGAAACGCACAAACGCGTTTCGACTTGTTAACAAGTAGAAATGCGTTGGTACATTTAGTTAGTGTGTTTTAATCTTTTTTTTTTACGTTACACTTTGATTTTATCCTCATTGGGAGCCGAAAGTTCACTTTCATTCCTATTGATTGATTCACCTGGGGACTCTGCCTCTGTGCCTTTATCCGGGCTTCCACGAGGAGAGGTTGTGCTGGATACACGGATGTCTGGAGCAAATGGTGAGCTGATCCAAATTGATTGCCCAGGATTAGCCCCCAGAGCCTATTATTACAATAACATCTTATACAGATTTAATTTTGTCTTTGTTTTGAGGGGCCTATCTTTGTTGTATGATTGTTTTTTGCTTGTAAATTGTGAAAATAAATAAATATATGTGTAGCTCACTCAACCAACTGACCTGAGGTTAACTGGATAGCCTAAATCCCAAAAGGCTTAATACTAAATATGAAGAATGATTATTGTATATAATAATCTAAAAATTAACCATCATATACAAGACCAGTCCTCAAAGGGCAGTGAATAAAAGTAGGGGATAGAGAATGAGGTAGATTATAGAGAGGATATTATTAATATATTGTATTGTAGGATAATATATAGATAGATATTAATTAATTATAAATAGATATGATTTATAAAATAAATTACGTTTAAGACCTGAAGCAGAGATATGTATAATAAGTAGACATTTATTAATGCAAAATATGATAAAATAGCATAAAGTAACACATCTGGGCAGGGCCCTTGCGCCAGATGTGAACTGAAAGTAAAAAAATAATAAGAATAAATAAACCACCTATATAAAAGCACAATTTAGCTTAAAAATTTGCAAAAAAATGTGTGGGAAAAATAGTGAAGCAAAAATAGTTGCTAAGTCCACAGTCTAATAGTTTTCATTGACTGGTAGGTCCATGTATAAGTTCCATGACGTTCAATACAGTAACAAAATGTAACAAATGTCACAGTGTTAGTAGTACCTGCAAGCCGCAATAGGTCTGGGAGTTACTCACGGTCTGAACAGCCGGGTTGTATGACCCGGTTGTTGTGCGGTCTTGATGGATGCAATTGCAGGTTGGCACGGATGGGCATCCGGCCGCAGTGGTTTAGGATAGATGTAATCTCAGCAGATGTCTAGACTTGGCGTAGTTCCTGGCGTCCTCGTGTTGATTCGCGCGCGCGATCCTGTAGTGGTCCGTATTATAAGATGCCGATAGTGTATAAGGTCTTGAAACGCGTATAGCCTGTCTTTTCTATTATCACCACCTTTTTTTTTATTATTTTGAACTTTCAAGAAATTTTTAATCTAGCCTATTAGCTATTGGCAGCGCTGCAGCACCTTATAATACGGACCACTACAGGATCGCGCGCGCAAATCCACACGAGGACGCCAGGGACTACGCCAAATCTAGACATCTGCTGAGATTACATCTATCCTAAACCACTGCGGCCGGATGCCCATCCGTGCCAACCTGCAATTGCATCCATCAAGGCCGCACAACAACCGGGTCGACTCACCCATCTGTATAGAAGCAGGACGCCACACCTGTGTCAGTGCAGAACACTGCTGTGGACTTAGCAACTATTTTTGCTTCACTATTTTTCCCACACATTTTTTTGCTAATTTTTAGGCTAAATTGTGCTTTTATATAGGTGTTTTTTTTATTCTTATTATTTTTTTACTTTCAGTTCACATCTGGCGCAAGGGCCCTGCCCAGATGTGTTACTTTATGCTATTTTATCATATTTTAATAAATGTCTACTTATTATACATATCTCTGCTTCAGGTCTTAAACGTAAATTATTTTATAAATCATATCTATTTATAATTAATTCATATCTATCTATATATTATCCTACAATACAATATATTAATAATATCCTCTCTATCTACCTCATTCTCTATCCCCTACTTTTATTCACTGCCCTTTGAGGACTGGTTTTGTATATGATGGTTTATTTTTAGATTATTATATACAATAATCATTCTCCAAATTGTGAAAATTCCTCAATAAAAATAATCTGATGAAAAAATGTATATCAAAATGAAAGAAAACACACTGACTCACCTGTCCTGATCCCACATACCTCACCTGTCGCGATCCTCGTCTGACCCACTATTTTCTTTTTCTTCTAAATCATTGTCCCATTAGCAAACGACTTGCCTCAGCCAGTTGCCTCAGTTTTATTCACAGTGGGATAGGCCTGTATGTGTCTGATATATCTGACATCATATCTATAGTTCTATGGCAATAAATTAATCTGATTACACAACAGTAAGATGGACAACTTGCATAACTTTTTTTTTTAATGACTGCTTTTATTGTCTTCTAATAAACCCTGTGTCATGTTCAAAGTCACTTTTATTTTTGTGTAGGTTGCATTGTTTAAGGGAAAGGAAGTAGGTTTCACACAATTTCTCCAGAATTCTAAAATTAAATGCAATTCTTAGAAACACAGAAATCGGTTCCTCCTTTTTTTTTGTAATGATGTCAAAATGTAATAAATATCAACAACAAAGAGACCCCAGGGTGGGTTAGGGTAATAATAACCAAAAAACACCTTTGACCCTGGGAAACCCAGGGTCACTGATACCCTTATTAACCCCTTAAGGACTCAGGGTTTTTCCGTTTTTGCACTTTCGTTTTTTCCTCCTTACCTTTTAAAAATCATAACCCTTTCAATTTTCCACCTAAAAATCCATATTATGGCTTATTTTTTGCGTCGCCAATTCTACTTTGCAGTGACATTAGCCATTTTACCCAAAGCGCACGGCGGAACGGAAAAAAAAATCATTGTGCGACAAAATCGAAAAAAAAAACGCCATTTTGTAACTTTTGGGGGCTTCCGTTTCTACGCAGTGCATATTTAGGTAAAAATTACACCTTATCATTATTCTGTAGGTCCATACGGTTAAAATGATACCCTACTTATATAGGTTTGATTTTGTCGCACTTCTGGAAAAAATCATAACTACATGCAGGAAAATTTTTACGTTTAAAAATGTCATCTTCTGACCCCTATAACTTTTTTATTTTTCCATGTACGGGGCGGTATGAGGACTCATTTTGTTGCGCCGTGATCTGAAGTTTTTATTGGTATGATTTTTGTTTTGATATGACTTTTTGATCACTTTTTATTCATTTTTTAATGTTATAAAAAGTTACCAAAATACGCTTTTTTGGACTTTGGAATTTTTTTTAATTAATGATATATTTTTATAGTTCGGACATTTACGCACGCGGCGATACCACATATGTTTATTTATTTATTTTTTTACACTGTTTTATTTTTTTTATGGGAAAAGGGGGGTGATTCAAACTTTTATTAGGGAAGGGGTTAAATGACCTTTATTAACACTTTTTTTTTACTTTTTTTTTGCAGTGTTATAGGTCCCATAGGGACCTATAACACTGCACACACTGATCTCTCATCCTGATCACAGGCGTGTATTAACACGCCTGTGATCAGCATTATCGGCGCTTGACTGCTCCTGACTGGATCTCAGGCATGGAGCAGTCATTCGTCGATCGGACACCGAGGAGGCAGGTAGGAGCCCTCCCGGTGTCCGATCAGCTGTTCGGGACGCCGCGATTTCACCGCGGCGGTCCCGAACAGCCCGACTGAGCAGCCGGGATACTTTCAGTTTCACTTTAGAAGCGGCGGTCAGCTTTGACCGCCGCTTCTAAAGGGTTAATACCGCACATCGCCGCGATCGGCGATGTGTGGTATTAGCCGCGGGTCCCGGACGTTGATTAGCGCCGGGACCCACGCGATATGATGCGGGATCGCGGCGCGATCCCGCTTCATATCGCGGGAGCCGGCGCAGGACGTAAATATACGTCCTGCGTCGTTAAGGGGTTAAATCCCACCCCTAAAACTTAACTTTTATTTATATTTAAATTAGAAATAGTAAATAATAAGTGTATAATAAATGATGAGTGTGTTCACTTAAAATCACGGGTTGGTGTGCTTTGTAGTAGTATTTAGATTATATCCAGTTATCCACTGTTATATGTATTCACTATCACAGGTGGGCTGCAGTATCACCATGGATTGCACACAAACTCCCGCTAATTAAAACGCTGAAAATGCCCCTTCTACATGTTTCACTACTTCCGTAGCGTCTTCAGGATGCCCATTTTCCCTCCTGAAGACGCTAGGGAAGTAGTGAAACATGTAGAGGGGGCATTTTCAGCGTTTTAATTAGCGGGAGTTTGTGTGCAATCCATGGTGATACTGCAGCCCACCTGTGATAGTGAATACATATAACAGTGGATAACTGGATATAATCTAAATACTACTACAAAGCACACCAACCCGTGATTTTAAGTGAACACACTCATCATTTATTATACACTTATTATTTACCATTTCTAATTTAGATATAAATAAAAGTTAAGTTTTAGGGGTGGGATTTAATAGGGGTATCAGTGACCCTGGGTTTCCCAGGGTCAAAGGTGTTTTAAAATGTAATAAAACCACAATAATGCCCGATCTAAGATTTGGCAGGAAAACATTGCCCATTGATAGGGGCATAGGAAAAGGCTTATTTGCTCAGCTGCAAAAGTTAAAGGGGTACTCCGGCCCTAGACATCTTATCCCCTATCCAAAGGATTCAGATAAGATGTCTGATCGTGCGGGTCCCGCCGCTGGGGACCCCCACAATCTCTGCTGTGGCACACCAGACATCCGGTGCACGGAGTGAACTTGGCTCTGTGCCAGATGACTGGCATTGCGGGGCAGAGGCTTGTGATATCACGGTCACGCCCCTTCAATGCAAGTCTATGGGAGGAGGCATGATGGCCGTCACGCCCCCTTCAATAGACCTGCATTGAGGGGGCATGGCCGTAATGTCACGAGCCTTCAGCGATTCGATCAACACTCTGTCTTAGGGCGGAGTACCCCTTTAAGCTTGGACCCACTGACAACTTTTCTTGATAACTGTGGCCTCCCCATAACTTATAAATGCATCATTGACCATGTTCCTTTAACCCCTTAAGGACCCAGCCATTTTACACCTTAGGACCCGGCCATTTTTTGAACATCTGACATGTCGCATTTAGTGGTAAAATTTTATGGTACTTGCATCCTTTCTTGGTGAAAAATCCCCAAATTTGATAAAAAATTTGAAAATTTTGCATTTTTCTAACTTTGAAGCTCTCTGCTTGTAAGAAAAATGGAAATTCCAAATACATTTTTTTTATTCACATTTCCAATATGTCTACTTTATGTTTGCATCATAAAATTGACGTGTTTTTACTTTTGGAAGACACCAGAGGGCTTCAAAGTTCAGCAGCAATTTTCCAATTTTTCACAAAATTTTCAAACTCACTATTTTTCAGGGACCAGTTCAGGTTTGACGTGGATTTGAAGGGTCTTCATATTAGAAATACCCCACAATTGACCCCATTATAAAAACTGCACCCCCCAAAGTATTCAAAATGACATTCAGTCGCACTGTTCGCACCACTTTCTTTGAAGCATGCGCTTTGTATACACCTCACCTCCCAGGCTTACTGTCTTTGTTATACTCCCATCTTAATGCACCTCCTTCTGATACAAAATTGAAGTACATGTTGGCCTGGGAATCTGATCTTCACATGGTTCTTTCCCCGTCCCAGTGGCGGGATGGTTGTACTGCGCTGAGCCGAGGTAGTTGGCAGGTGTCCTTGATGGAAACGGCCTTGAAGGTTCTTCATAGGACGTATTTAGTCCCTGTCCGGTTGCATTCTATTTATCCCACTGTGTCACCTCTTTGTTTCCGGTCATGTGGTATATTAGGTACATTTTATCACACTTGGTGGTCCTGTCCTGCGGTTTCAACCTTGTGGACGCGGGTACTTGACCTTCTTGATTCTATTCTACCTAGTCGAGTTCCGAGGACGCCTGCCTTCTGCCTCCTAGGCTCCCGGCCTCACAGGATGCGCTATAAGCCGTTTAGACTTGCTCAGCACATCCAGATGGCTGCCAGGATCCACATAGCTTCACAGTGGAAACAATCGAGTCTTCATATTGGGACTGTAATCTCTAGAATAAACCAAATAATGATTTGCGAGAAACTGTCCGCAATTCATGATGATATGGTGGAAAACTTTCACACAGTATGGGACCCCTGGCTGTCCTCTACATATAGCCCTGATATGCCGCACTGCTTATCACTTTATTGATAGCAGATACTCGGGAACTCCGTTTGGGTGTCAGCCTATGATTGTACTTTGCCGTCCTAATTCTCACTTATATTTCAGGGGGAAGCCGACTTGTGCCTATATTCCTTGTATGTATCACTAACCTTCGTGTTATGTTTTATTGGTCCACGGACCATTTTTGTTATGTTGTTTGAAGCAATATTTCTGTCTCAATAAAAGCTTCATGGTTTGACTGTTAAAATTACATTCAGTCAGCATTTTAATCCTTTAGGTGTTTCACAGGAATAGCAGCAAAGTGAAGGAAAAAATTCACAATTTTCATTTTTTACACTCGCATGTTCTTGTAGACCCAATTTTTGAATTTTTACAAGGGGTAAAAGGAGAAAATGTATACTTATATTTGTAGCCCAATTTCTCTTGAGTAAGCACATACCTCATATGTCTTTGTAAAGTGTTCGGCGCAGTAGAGGGCTCAGAAGGGAAGGAGCGACAAGGGGATTTTGGAGAGTACGTTTTTCTGTAATGGTTTTTGGGGGCATGTTGCATTTAGGAAGCCCCTATGGTGCCAGAACAGCAAAAAAATAACCCATATGGCATACCATTTTGGAAACTAGACCCCTTGAGGAATGTAACAAGGAAAAAAATGAGCCTTAATACCCCACAGGGGTTTCACGACTTTTGCATATGTAGAAAAAAAACTTTTTTTTCACTAAAATGTGTGTTTCCCCCCCAAATGTCACATTTTTGCAAGGGTAAATAGCAGAAAATACCCCCTAAAATTTGTTACCCCATCTCTTCTGAGTATGGAGGTACCCCATAAGTTGACCTGAATTGCACTACGGACGAACTACAATGCTCAGAAGAGAAGGAGTCATATTTGGCTTTTTGAGAGCAAATTTAGCTCGGGGGGCATGTTGCATTTTGGAAGCCCCTATGGTGCCAGAACAGCAAAAAAAAAAAAACACATGGCATACCATTTTGGAAACTAGACCCCTTGAGGAATGTAACAAGGAATTAAGTGAGCCTTAATACCCCACAGGGGTTTCACGACTTTTGCATATGTAAAAAAAAAAAAATATTTTCACTAAAATGTGTGTTTCCCCCCAAATGTCACATTTTTGCAAGGGTTAATAGCAGAAAATACCCCCCAAAATTTGTAACCCCATCTCTTCTGAGTATGGAGGTACCCCATAAGTTGACCTGAATTGCACTACGGACGAACTACAATGCTCAGAAGAGAAGGAGTCATATTTGGCTTTTTGAGAGCAAATTTTGCTCAGGGGCATGTCGCATTTAGGAAGCCGCTATGGTGCCAGGACAGCAAAAAAAAACACATGGCATACCATTTTGGAAACTAGACCCCTCGGGGAACGTAACAAGGAATTAAGTGACCCATAAAGGGGTTGTCCAGGAAAAAACTTTTTTTTATATATCAACTGGCTCCAAAAAGTTAAACAGATTTGTAAATTACTTCTGTTAAAAAATCTTAATCCTTTCAGTACTTATGAGCTTCTGAAGTTTAGGTTGTTCTTTTCTGTCTAAGTAATCTCTGATGACACGTGTCTCGGGAACCGCCCAGTTTAGAAGAGGTTTGCTATGGGAATTTGCTTCTAAACTGGGCGTTTCCCGAGACACGTGTCATCAGAGATTACTTAGACAGAAAAGAACAACCTTAACTTCAGAAGCTCATAAGTATTGAAAGGATTAAGATTTTTTAATAGAAGTAATTTACAAATCTGTTTAACTTTCTGGAACCAGTTGATATATAAAAAAAAGTTTTTTCCTGGAATACCCCTTTAATACCCCACAGGGGTTTCACGACTTTTGCGTATGTAAAAAAAATAAAAATAAATTTCACTAAAATGTGTGTTTCCCCCCAAGGGTTAATAGCAGAAAATACCCCCCCAAAATTTGTAACCCCATCTCTTCTGAGTATGGAAGTACCCCATAAGTGGACCTGAAGTGTACTGCAGGGGCGCTACAATGCTCAGAAGAGAAGGAGTCACATTTGCAAACTTTGCTGAAATGGGGGGGGGGGACATGTCGCATTTAGGAAGCCCCTATGGTGCCAGGACAGCAAAAAAAAAAAAAAACACATGGCATACCATTTTGGATACTAGACCCCTTGAGGAACGTAACAAGGGGTAAAGTAAGCTTTAACCCCTTCATGACCCAGCCCATTTTCACCTTCAGGACCTGGGCATTTTTTGAAAATCTGACCACTGTCACTTTAAACATTAATAACTCTGGAATGCTTTTACTTATCATTCTGATTCCGAGATTATTTTTTCGTGACATATTCTACTTTATGTTATTGGTAAAATTTCACTGATATTTGCATCCTTTCTTGGTAAAAAATCTAAAAATGTCATGAAAATGTTGAAAATTTAGCATTTTTCTAACTTTGAAAGTCTCTGCTTGAAAGGAAAATGGATATTCCAAATAAATTACATATTGATTCACATATACAATATGTCTACTTTGTGTTTGCATAAAAAAATTGACAAGTTTTTACTTTTGGAAGACACCAGAGGGCTTCAAAGTTCCGCAGCAATTTTCCAATTTTTCTCAAGATTTTCAAAATCGTACTTTTTCAGGGCCCAGTTCAGGTTGGAAGTGGATTTTAAGGGTCTTCATATTAGAAATACCCCATAAATGACCCCATTATAAAAACTGCACCCCCCAAAGTATTCAAAATGACATTCAGTAAGTGTTTTAACCCTTTAGGTGTTTCACAGGAATAGCAGCAAAGTGAAGGAGAAAATTCTAAATCTTCATTTTTTACACTCGCATTTTCTTGTAGACCCAATTTTTGAATTTTTACAAGGGGTAAAAGGAGAGAAATCACCCTAAAATTTGTAACCCAATTTCTCTCGAGTAAGGAAATACCTCATATGCGTATATAAAGTGTTCGGCGGGCGCAGTAGAGGGCTCAGAAGGGAAGGAGCGACAATGGGATTTTGGAGAGTGAGTTTTTCTGAAAGGGTTTTTGGGGGGCATGTCCCATTTAGGAAGCCCCTATGGTGCCAGAACAGTGGACCCCCCCACATGTGACCCCATTTTGGAAACTACACCCCTCATGGAATTTAATAAGGGGGGCAGTGAGCATTTACACCCCACTGGCGTTTGACAGATATTTGAAACAGTGGACTGTGCAAATCAAAAATTGTATTTTTCATTTTCACAGACCACTGCTCCAAAAATCTGTCATACACCAGTGGGGTGTAAATGCTCACTGCACCCCTTATGACATTCCGTGAGGGGTGTAGTTTCAAAAATGGGGTCACATATGGATATTTATTGTTTCGCGTTTGTCAGAACTGCTGTAACAATCAGCCACCCCTGTGCAAATCGCCTCAAATGTACATGGTGCACTCTCCCTTCTGGGCCTTGTTGTGCGCCCCCAGAGCACTTTGCGCCCACATATGGGGTATCTCCGTAGTCGGGAGAAATTGCATTACAAATTTTGGGGGGCTTTTTTCCCTTTTACCTCTTGTCAAAATGAAAAGTATAGGGCAACACCAGCATGTTAGTGTAAAAAATTTATTTTTTTACACTAACATGCTGGTGTAGACCCCAACTTCACCTTTTCATAAGGGGTTAAAGAAGAAAAAGCCCCCCAAAATTTGTAAGGCAATTTCTCCCGAGTACGGCAATACCCCATATGTGGCCCTAAACTGTTGCCCTGAAATACGACAGGGCTCCAAAGTGAGAGAGCGCCATGCGCATTTGAGGCCTGAATTAGGGATTTGCATAGGGGTGGACATAGGGGTATTCTATGCCAATGATTCCCAAACAGGGTGCCTCCAGCTGTTGCAAAACTCCCAGCATGCCTGGACAGTCAATGGCTGTCCGGCAATACTGGGAGTTATTATTTTGCAACAGCTGGAGGCTCCGTTTTGGAAACAGTAGCGTACCAGACGTTTTTCATTTTTTTGGGGGAGGGGGGCTGTGTAGGGATATGTGTATATGTAGTGTTTTTTACTTTTTATTTTAGGTTAGTGTCAGTGTAGTGTAGTGTTTTTAGGTTACAGTCACATGGGCAGAGGTTCACAGCAAGTTTGCCGCTGGAAGTTTGAGCTGCAGCGCAAAATTTGCGCCATCTCAAACTTGCAGCACTCACTGTAAACCTCCGCCCATGTGAGTGTACCCTGTACATTCACATTGGGGGGAGGGGGCAAACATCCAGCTGTTGCAAACTCCGAGCATGCCCTTTGGCTGTCCGTGCATGCTGGGAGTTGTAGTTTTGCAACAGCTGGAGGAACACTGGTTTGGAAACACTAAGTTAAGTAATAAACTTTCAAGTGTTTTGCAACCAAACTTAGTGTTTCCAAACCAGTGTGCCTCCAGCTGTTGCAAAACTACAACTCCCAGCATGCATGGTCTGTCAGTGCATGCTGGGAGTTATAGTTTTGCAACAATTGCAACAGCTGGAGGCACTGAGGTAGGAAACGGACAATGTTTCCCAACTAGTGTGCCTCCAGTTGTTGCAAAACTACAACTCCCAGCATGCCCAGACTGCCCAGGCATGCTGGAAGTTGTAGTTCGGCAATATCTGAAGGATCAGATGTTGCCGAACTACAACTTCCAGCATGCTTGGGCAGTCTGGGCATGCTGGGAGTTGTAGTTTTGCAACATCTGGAGGTCCACAGTTTGGAGACCACTGTATAATGGTCTCCAATCTGTGCTCTTCCAGATGTTAGAGAACTACAACTCCCAGCATGCCTGGACAGACTGAGCATGCTGAGATTTGTAGTTTTGCAACATCTGGAAGAGCACAGATTGGAGACCTTTATACAGTGGTCTCCAAACTGAGGACCTCCAGATGTTGCAAAACTACAACTCCCAGCATGCCCAGAAAGCCAAAGGCTGTCTGGGCATGCTGGGAGTTGCAGTTTTGAAACTCCCAGAGGCAGCAGTGAGATCGTTTTACGGCGATCTCACTGCTGCCAATGAAGATGCCGCACTGCTGCCGGAAACTCACCTCCGGGACGCACCACCTCCGGGACCGCCTGGAGGACGCAGCTCGCCGCCGGGAACGCTCGGGACACCGCATGGCCGGGTAAGTGACACCTGGGGACGGGTCAGGGACACTTAGCAGAGCGGTGTTCTGATAGCGAAACGCTGCTATCAGCTAGTCAGATTTGACCAGCTGATAGCAGCGATCGCTGGGGGTGGGGGGGGGGGGGGGGGTGGGGGATGAAACCCCCCGTGGTCGCATGGTAAGATGCCTGGCTATCAGTGATAGCCACCATCTTACCGGGCGCTGCGGGATGCCGCGAGTAGCGTCAAAAATGTTCATGATGTACCTGTATGTCATGGGTCGGGAACACCTTGCCACCTATGACGTACAGGTATGTCATAGGTCGGGAAGGGGTTAATACCCCACAGGGGTTTCACGACTTTTGCATATGTAAAAAAAAAAATGTTTTTTTTTCACTAAAATGTGAGTTTTCCCCAAAATGTTAAATTTTTACAAGGGTTAATAGCAGAAAAGACCCCCCACAATTTGTAAATACATTTCTTTGGAGTAAGGACATACCTTATTTTTGGATGATAATGGTTCGGCGGATGCACAGCAGGTCTTGCTGGAGTGGGAGGGCAGTCAGGGGCCTTGAGCTTCATATGGAGCCAGGATGTGGGACCCCCCCTCAAGGAGCATTAATGGGGAGCACTGAGCCCCTAAATAGGGGAACACTATGGGGGACAACGGGCTGTAACTGGGGTATACAGGTGGGGTACAGAGGCCCGTAATATGGGGTACAGTGGGCCAGAAAATTATAATAAAAAAGGATATATTCCCAGAATGATGACCCAGAGCATAGCCAAAACTAAAAAAAATATGCCCGCCCCAAACTCTATGCTCTGAATCATCATTCTGGGAATGTGATGTGTGTGGCTGTCCCTAACCTGTTGCCTCAAATGCGCACCCGCTCAGGTGGAGAGAGAGCGCTGCGCATTTGAGGCAACATAAAAAAGTCCCTGATGATAGTGACCTATGACCCATTTTTGAAAAAAACACCCCCAGAGGTCTTATCCGTTTTTTTTTTTTTTATTATTAGGTTTTTGGGGCAATTTAGAGATTTATGGGGTTAAAAATTTGGAATGTACTCTGGACTTGGTACATTGGTCAAATTATGGAAAATTTACATAAAAAGGGAAAATTTAGGGCTCCATGGAAGTGTGATACTCCCTGAAGCAGCCTATGCAGAGCCCCAGATTATCTGGGCAAGTGTCACATTGATATGTGGTGTCCTTCCGAATCCCCCTCCTGAAACACACTCTGCATCTTTTCTGGGATCGCCCCTTCTTTCCAGTGGGGGGGATCACACCTGGAAAGTGTTGGCCTGGGACGATCCTGGCATCTATAACTCCAGACCCTTGGGAAGTCCGGCTTGATCTTTCCCGGTCAGCAAAGATCAGGAACCTTAGGATTTCTTCTTGGTACTGGAGGAATGTCCCTGTGTTGCCAGCGTACTGGGATAGTACAAAAGCGTTGTACATGGCAACCTGTACCATGTAGACCGCAACTTTTTTGTACCATGCCCGTGTTTTCCGCATGGCGTAATATGGCTTGAGGGCTTGATCTGAGAGATCAACTCCCCCATATACCGATTGTTGTCCAGAATACAATCGGGTTTGAGGACCGGTCCCACTGTACCTCGCACAGGGACAGTGGTGCTGCCATTCCCATGAATAGTGGTGAGCATAAGGACATCCCTCTTATCCTTATCCTCCACCAACAACAGGTTATCATGGGTGAGGGCACGGGACTCACCCTTGGGGATAGGCGTCTTGACCAAATTTAGAGGGAGGCTTCTCTGGTTCCTCCGCACGGTCCCACAAGCGGACGTGGATCTGGCGGAAAGGGATTTGAACAGAGGGATGCTGGTATAAAAGGGAAGTGTGTAGTGTGTGGTGCTTGGTGTAAACTTACAGGAAAAAAAAAAAGCTGCAGCCAAAAAAAAAAAGGGTGGCACTGGCAGCACCCTGAACCCCTAATAGGGCCCGGGGTTACACAGATCAGGTGACAGCAGACCCTTGGGGACCTATTAGGGGGTCAGAGGGGGTTACTTTTTTTTTATCTTTTCAGTTTTTTCACTTTTTAATGTTTTTCACTTTTACTTTCTTTTTATTCCCTACCTGTCACACGAAAAAAGCTCACCCTGAACTAATGGGGTCCTCTTCTTCCTGGGGGTCTCCGATGCTCTGAGGGGGGGATCCCAGTCCTTATCTTTCCGCACTGCCCACTGACTGAACTCAGTGAGCGCGCAGAGTGGGGAGAAGGAGACGTTAACCCCTCCTCTGCCGCACTGCTAATGGCTGGACGATCGCCAGCCAATAGCAGCGTTGCTGGGGAAGTGACAGTATTGTCACCTCTCCCCAGCAACGGCAGGTGATTGGCGGTTTATCGTACACCGCCGATCACCATTTATTACCGGGTCATCGGGTCACAATAGACCCGAATGACCGGAATCGGCGCAGATCGCTGGCGTGAATTCGCTTGCGATCTGCGCCGATCGCCGACATGTGGGGGGTCCCGGGACGCCCCTCGGCATTTGCACAACATGCCTGCTGAACGATTTCAGCAGGCATGCAGTTCCGATCTCCGCCCGGTGAGCGGCGGAGACCGGAATGACTCAGGACGCATGCATACGTCCTGGGTCCTTAAGTACCAGGTACCCAAGACGTATGCATACGTCTTGGGTTCTGAACAGGTTAATCAATTGTAGCTAGTGAGTGGGGCAAGTATGCATGAAGTATGATACAGTGTGGCAATACAGAACTTTATAAATAAATACCTACAGTGCCCTGATATATAGATATAAAGCAGCCAAATGTAGGGTCACTTAGCATAACGGTAAATAGTACATCCAGGCCTAGTGCATTGAGCCTAATGTCTACATCCCTTGTGAAAATGTAATTGTAAGGACCCCTGGTGATCTATGAAAAGTCAATACCTAATATTTAGATCCATGGTGGAGAGCAGTGGAAGGGTCAATGTGGCACACATGGGGTCCAGCCCACCAGGTCCCAGCATAGCTTTTATTGTAACTGGTTCTTCTATGCACTGACATAAAGGTTAGATCAGAAATGGAATAGAGAGGACTGTGCCATTGCATGTATTCAGATCTTATTGTACTATGATCAGTCTTGAAATTCAGCAGGACTGTGACTGCTGCAACCCAAATAGGGATGCCCACTGTGTAGGGCATCACATTATCCCTTCTGGATTGCCTTGTTGCTTGAGTCTGGGAGCCACTTCTTCCAGGTAAGGGATGCACATGCACCGGTTCATCCACATGATGTAAAAGAAAATGTGATTCATCAGACTAGGTCACATTTTCCATTGCTTCATTGTCCACTTCTGATGTGCCCATGGTAGGCCATTTTGGTGGCAAACAGGGATTCAGCATGGGTGTTCTGACCAGTTTGTGGATGCGAAGCCCAAACACATTTTCTGACACCTTTCTCTCATAACCAGCAGTAACCTATTTCACAATTTGTGCTACAGTACATCTTCTGTGGGGAATGAACCAGACACAACTGGCAACACCACATAAGACCTGCAATTTTAAACATGGTGACCCAGTCATCTAGCCTTTAAACTTTGGCCCTTGTTAAAGGGGTATTCCAGTATTTATTTTTTTATTTGACTATGCTAGAGGGGCTGTAAAGTTAGTGCAGTTCACAATATAGTGTCTGTACCTGTGTGTGACAGTTTTCTCACAATTCTTCTGTGATTTTCACTTTAATTTTTATTTTTATCAGCATACAAAATGACTGTTGTCTCGGATTTTTCCCAGCTTGCAATGCGGCCGAGACCTGACATCACTAGTCAGCTGATGACAGGGAGAACTGTCTGCTTCAATGGGTCGAGGGATCGCTTGGTGGGAGAGAGATCAATTGCAACTAATGCAATAGGTAGAGCCTACCTCCTATCTCCTGGTCTGTCGGAGCAACTTTATAGTGTGAAAGGGGCCTTACAAGCCTCACAATCCGTTTCATCCACACATATGTGCAGAATGTATTCATGGACAACATTCAGTTTTTTTATATCCTCAAAATGGATGATTCTTGTGAAGTCTTTTGTGCTGACCTATTGTTACAATGCTGGTGAGCAGGATTAGGCTTCACCTATAGCAGTCACCTTTCCTGAGTCCTTACTGTATCTCCCAATACTCAGAAGAGGCAGGTAACCAGAGCAAGAATAGAAACTCCACCAATAGACATGGAATGAATGATGATTATGGTGGTCTGGAATGAAACAGAAGATAAAACAAGAACAAATACATATGTTTGCTGCCCCTTATACATATGTGTGCTGCCCCTTATACATATGTTTGCTGACCTATTCCCTGAACTCTAACCTAACACCAGAAAAACTAACCTCACTGTCCCTGCAATTTCCCTATTAATACCCTGGACTAAGTATTCCTAGCAGTAACAACTGGAAGGCTCTAGAACCCAGAGAAGCAGTCATTATTATGCTTGCTGATTTTACGTTTTTATTTTGCATTATGGGGAAGAATTATCAAAGACTGTGAAGAGGAAAAGTGGTGCAGTAACCCATAACAACCAATCGGATCCCTTCTTTCAGAGGCTTGGGAAAATAAAAAAGTTATCTGATTGGTTTCTATGGGCAACTGCACCACTTTTCCTCTACACAGGTTTTGATGAATCTCCACCTATATGTATAGATTTTGTCTTGGGTTATGTAATCAAATACATTGGCCATTTCTGAATGGAGGACGGAAGTTTTAGCCTGTGTCCCTGTACAGTTTGTATTAGGTGGCAATATTACTTTTGTAGGTTTGTAACTTCTTAGAGGGGTACTCCTCCCCTAGATATCTTATCCCCTATCCAAAGTATAGGGGATAAGATGTCTGATCGCGGGGGTCCCCAGTCTTTGTGCTGCACCCAGTGTTTTTTTTAGAGCATAGGGTTCAGCGCCGGAGGCTCGTAACAGCCGCAACCCACACGTGGCATCACAGCCACGCCCCCTTAATGCAGGTCTATGGGAGGGGGTGTGATGGCCGTCACGCCTCCTCCCATAAACGTGCATTGAGGGGGCATGGCTCTGACGTCATGAGCAAGGTGTAACTGTGATATCTCGAGCCTACGCCCCGCATCGCCAGTCATCCGAACTTCACTCCGTGCACCGGATGTCTGGGGTGCCGCAGCCGAGATTGCGGGGGTCCCCAGCAGCGGGACCTCCACGATCAGACATCTTACCCCCTAGATAAGATGTCTAGGGGCGGAGTACCCCTTTAACTCATGGACCTCATGACATTCTTCCTTTTATGTATGAGAAATTCCTATACACTTACATCTGCCATAATATATAATTTCTTTTGTTCATTCAGCATCTTCTTCTAAATGTGTTTTTCATTTCTTAAAGGTATATAACTTTCTCTCTTTTTATGTTATTGAATCTAAATTCCAATGATTTAGCTTTGCAAGTATGCTATAACATGTATGTCTGTGCAATGTGACTTCCAACATCTTCGTGCCATCTGTCTCATTCCCTGTCTAGCTGTTTTTCTCAATAGGACTATTGTTCTGTGTTGGTATCCACCTCGTGCTGCTGTGCTGGAATTACACCCGAGGACTTGAACTATGTCTGAGAATTTAGATTAAGTCAGACATTAAGTACTAGACATAGTATAGGAATGGGCGATGGTTTACCAGTATGCACAGTATGAACTTGTCATTGTGTAGGTTGGGATTTAGGTATGTTTTTATGTGCCTAAATCAGAACTTACACATTGGCGGTGTTTAAAGAGTAGCTCCCACAATGTATATAACTTTTTTTTTCTGTCCCTACATTTTGCTAATCTATCCCTAACCCCCCCCCCCCCTGCCTTTAAAAAAAAAATTCCTACCTTCTAAACAGCTACTCTTATGCTGCTCACTCTTGCTGAGCAGGAAACCGACTTCCCCAGCAGGAGCCATGTCACTGATGCCTGCTGAGTGCTGACTTCCGCCCTCACCTCATCTATGCCGCGCTCCTGTCGGGAGCGCGCATAGATGAGCGTCCAATAGCACGGCAAGCTGCTCCGGGGTCTCCTCCTCCCTGTTTAGCAGTTCATGTGCTACCCAGGGAGGAGGAGTATAGGAGCATCGCCAGACCTGCCGTGCAAGATATCCCTGCCAGGGGCGGGGATGGGCTGTGCGATTGCGCCTGTGATTGACAAGCAGGGAGCGAGCACAGGTTGACTTTATTCGGACCGATTGCTGTGATGTCACACTAGGGAGACCCCTAGTTGCCGGATTTCAAATTGAAAATACGATATTTCAAACACAAAAAAAATTATTGATATATATTAGAGATATGTTGTAGTACATAAGTACTACAACATATATATATATATATATATATATATATATATATAAAAAGTTCATGACAGAGCCCATTTAAGCTTTTCGGTGTTGCCAAATAGTTCTTTGTATCTCTAAAAGGAGAAATATAGTATCAAAAAGTTTCTCTGCAGGATAGGGGATAATTTTCAGAACGGGGGGGGGTTCAGATTGGGGGGATGTCCGACCACTGGGACCTCCTGCGATCTCCCATTCAGTGCCCTGAACTTCTCATGAATGGAGGCGTGTCGACTACTGCACGAAGGGTAATCTCAAGGAGACCCGGGTGGTGAGGTGGGCACAGAGCTGGGGTGCCATACCGGAGATCAGTGTCAAATAAGTGTCAGATCACTGGGGGGTCCGACCGCTGATCTGACCCGTGATCTGACACTTATTCCATATCCTGTATAAGTATTTGGATACTGGACTACCTCTTTAACCATCCAACCTGTAGCAGCGCATGTATTTTTGGGGACTTTTTTATGACACATTATGCCACAAGTACACAAATTAATCAATTAATAGATTTATCAAACTATGGGAGAGAAAAAGTGAAGTGATTTTCCCACAGCAACCAATCACAGCTCAGCTAACGAGCTCTGGTAAAGTGAAACCTGAGCTGTGATTAGTTGCTGTGGGAAAATCATTTCACTTTTTCTCTCACATAGTTTGATAAATCTGGGCCAATATTTGTTTTGGCTTTTTAAATGTCTTTCAGAACATGTAACATTCATATAACTGCCCTTGAATATGATTTCTCTCCTGATTGTTGCTTCAGGATTTTGCACCTGTTCAGCCATCCATAAGAGCAGTAGAGAGGGAGGACAAAGAAGGGCCTAATGTTATAGTTTTGTGGCGATCATAGTCTATTTGGCACAAAATAATAAGGTATAGGCAGCAGAGTTCCCCAACATTAGGTATAGGCAGCAGAGTTCCCCCACATTGGGTATAGGCAGCAGAGTTCCCCCACATTAGGTATAGGCAGCAAAGTTCCCCCACATTAGGTATAGGCAGAGTTTCCAAAAATTCCTAAACTTGCACATGTTAAAAACATGCTGTTTGGGAAAACTAATTTTACTAGATTTTCTTCTGCTGAATTTCGTGATCTGCCTTGCCTTCTCATAAAGATGTTCTAGCACACCATCTGGCTCTGTAACGTGCACATTGCCTTTAACAAAGCCAGTTTATTAGGAATTCCTAATGACTGAGTGAAAATCCATAAACATTTTAAACATAAATTCCTGGAATTAGTTTATTCATTGTTCTAATTTTTGTTCTTTAAGAGGGTGTTTCTGAGATCGTAGGGCCTTGGCTGGTTCCCAAACCTCAGCTCCTTGTTTCTCACCATCACCTGCCGCCCATACCATGTCTAGCACCACCTTACTGTACCAAAAGGTCTAATTCTAGTTACACACATCCAGTATAACCTTGAGAGATAAAGAAAATACTACAGGCTCAACCAAAATCTCACTTTAATAAATTACTGACTACACAGAGACCTCATAAAAAAAATATATACAATGAAACCTCCTTATGAAAAGACCCACCAAAATGGCACCCAAAAAAGGGGTCTTTTATGGGGTTGGTCTTCTCAAAGCTAAATTAGACTGCAAATCTGTCACATGGACAAGCGGGTCTTCTTAAAGAAATGGCATTTTGGAGAAGTTTTATTGTACTGATTAAATTAGACCAAAAAATGAATATTATGCAAGATGTAGTTAGTGCTGACACACCTGTATTTATTCACAGCAAATGTAGAAGTCATTCTCAAACAATAGTTGTAATACCTGTGGGTGCTGTAGGATCCACACATTTCAGGTATAGATGATTGTTATTATAGTCTTATTATTGACCTGGATCAGACAGGATCATGAACGTGTGTTTTGCTAAGTGCTTCCTTTGAAAGTATAGAGGTGAGAGGTCAGGTTAATGTTATCTATATGAAAGTAGCAAGAACCGATGGGCAAACCAATACATAGTAAGAAACACCCTCTTACCAAGGGCTTGAGATCCTGTTGGCAGTGGCCATTCTTGGAGGAGGAGTTATTACATCATTTATGTCCTCCTTTTGCTTGTATGAGTAATTAGACACCAGGCTATTCCCATTCCCATTGTCCAATGGTTCTGTCTCTATACACTGGTACTATCTTTCATTGCAATCATGGTAACACCTTCTTGTCAACTAGGTCTGGTTAGACGGTGGTCAAGCTTTGTAATAGGCCCTTTAAACGAGCATCAATCTAAGATATATAAATGTAGAAAGAAAAGATCGCTTGCACTCACCGTCCTCGTAGGGTATTTCGTCACGGACCCTCCGTGTAGCAGGGAGATCTCTAGATACGGGCACTCAGAGGCTCTTCCTCTGAGCGCCCGCATCTAGAGATCTCCCTGCTTCACGGAGGGTCCGTGACGAAACACTCTACGAGGACGGTGAGTGCAAGCGATCTTTTCTTTCTACATTTATGTATTACAATACTGCACTCTGTCGACCCCATCAGCAGCATCATTTACTCCAGCTATGGCCACTGAATAATCCTGGGAACTGTTGTATGGCTTTATTATATATGGACTGCTTTTTGTGATTGTGCTCTCTGTAGTTCATTTTCTATGCTTCCTCAATCTAAGATATGCTTTAAAGTGCATGTCGGCAAGTGTAAAAGGGCCCTTACAGCTGGTTAGAGTTTTTCTTCTCCAAGCATCCCAGACACCCATGATAACTTCTACTGATACTGCAGAGCTTGCAGCTAAGATGCCTTATACCCTTAGCCTCTGCAGCCTAGCCTACATAAATAAATTCAGTCACCAAAAAATACTTGTAGATTAGTTCAGATGTCAGACTCCAAAATAAATTCAGACCTTAGGCAAGAATCCTAAATAATTTCAGATCCCAGACCCAATCCCCCACCATAAAGGGGTACACCCTGGAAAGCTTATTGTGGTGTCCCGGTACCGCATCCGATGTGGTCCCTTTATATGTATGGGTCCCCATAGCCAGAGTCCCTAGGACGTAGGGGTCCATGTTGTATAGTCCACCCCTTGTCACCTCTATTCCATCTAGTAAACCAGTAACTTATGCAAGGATTATGTAAATATAGTTATATAAATGTAAATGAGTAGTTAATTACCTGCGCGTAGCGTACCAGGACCTACGGGTCATGTGACTAGGTGAACTCTATGGTATTTCTGCTTGAGGACCTGTGGAGGTCCCTATGACGTATGCAATCCCATCATTCTGTGTACGAGTGAATGACAGGTATTCGGACCAATCAGATTCACCCCGCCCCTGCCCATAGAAGAGAGCGGCAACCATTATTCTCTCTCTTGTTCCTGGGCTGTCAACCGAGAAGGACCTGTGCAGCTATTCTCGCAGTGAGTTAGGCCTGAGCCTTGCGGTGACGGCTGATCAATACTAAATCGAGAGTGTATCAATCCCCAGACACTCTGCAGCATCACTGGACCTAATCTAACCCCTAAATCCGGACGGATCTGCAATATCTACCCTAAATTCAGAGACTTTCTAAATACCTCAAGGTCCGCAACAACTGTCAGTCACTGAGCAATATAAGGACTGTTATATTAGACTGTTACTGTGCCTTGGATGTACTGTAAGCATTTAAGTAAAGTTGTTCAAGTTAGAGTTAAATCTCCTTGTGGACCTTCAGTCATTTCATGCACCTATCGTTACTGGGAAGGGCGGCTATAGGCCGGAGAATTACCTCACCATACTAGCCCTCAGCCTGGTGTCACGAACTATAGGGTTAACATTAACCCCTCATATACCGATACAACATCCCCACTACTATACACCCCCCAAGGGCTACCACATTATCCCCTATCCAAAGGATAGAGGATAAGATGTCTGATCACGGAGGGTAGCGCCCTCTCCCATAGACATGAATGGAGGGAGCTTGGTATGACTTCACAACCAAGCCCGTCCAAACCTATCGTTCTGAACAAAAATGTTCAGAACTTCGGGGTGCCCCCCAGAGATCGCAGGGGGTCCCAGCAGCCGGACCCACGATCAGACATCCTATTCCCTATCCTTTGGATAAGGAAATGTCCAGGGACGCCGTACCCCTTTAATTCAGATTTTTTTAACCCCTATTTTAATTCAGACCTAACAATAATACAGATTCCAGACCACACCCAGGCCAGACCCTATATAAATTAGACCTCAGAATGAATCAGAACAAAAAGATCTACAGATTTGACCTCCGACCAGAACCTGCAATAAATTAGCAACTGCATGACTTTGTGATTAGAAGAGTACACTGGAGTGTCGCGCCTATATAATCCTATACAGCGAGGCGAAGAAGATTGCAGGGGTGAGACTCATAAAGGCACACCTCTAATCTCAATGTCACGTAGAGGACATGGTTTATTTAAACTCATTTTTATAGTAAACTTTAATTGAACTTGAAATCTCTGGAATTTAAACTATGAAATTTTATTTGCTACACTCCTAGGATCTCTCCTATTTCAGGTGCCATCTGGTCCACCTGGTACCTGACACTAGCCAAAACTCTGCCACACACTATGCCCTCACACTGCTAGGACATAGTGTGTTGCAGGTGACACCTGGAGAGCAGTGAATTATTCCAGCTGCGCTCACTCTTCCCCTAGTCCAATCAGGGGATTCACCAGCTCCCTGGTGGGTCAGTGAAATATAACATAATGTCAGTGATTTGCAGACTATTATTTCAGTGACAACGAGTTTTCCAAGGACTAAAAACGTATCCCCTATCCACAGGATTGGGGATTATGGTCTAATCGCAGGGATCCAACTTCTGGGTTCTCAAAAGGACAAAGTTCTCCCTGCTAAATGGAGTGATACGTTGTCAAGTGCAGCATTTCATTATTTTGTAGCTGTCAGAGATAGCCCAGTGCTTTACTCTGTTGTCTCCAGATGCTATGAAGATAATAAATGGTGCACCTGCTGACCCGCCACTCGATTCAGTGGGAAGAGTTGGGTCCTTGTTCTCGAGATTGCGAGGGGTCTGACTTCTGGGATCAGATTCTTATCCCTTATTCTGTGGATAGGGGATACAATTTTAGTTGATAGAATACCCCTTCAAATTTATGAATACTGCTCATAATATAGTGCACCACCAGGTATCATCATACGTAAGCTACTTTTTAGATGTCCAATGACTTGGTCCATTACAGCAGCTGGAAACTGACACAAAAATTAAATTTTTCCAAAAACTTTCAAATAATTTACAAAAGTTACATTTTGATTCTGGATCTTTAAAATGACAGGTCTTATAGAGTATTTTTGGTGTACTGTGGTTAGTATATAACAAATGTGGTGGCAAAAGGAAGAAGCTTATTAAGGCTAAGCCTTCTGGTCTGACACCACGTCAGAGGTACTGCAGCACAAAAAGATGTCAGAACACACAGGGCATCACAGTTTAAAGGGAACCAAGAATGAGATTTTACCATATGTGATGGCCCCCGTCATCAATCTGCTTCCTAAGCAGACGGAGCAGAGTGGAGACCCAGGGTGTCAATCACGCCGAGGGGACGTCACTAGGTAAGTATAGCTCCCCTCCCAGGGGACTACTTACAGGGCGTCAGGGAGACTTACAAACTTCATGTCCTCACCATCCTTTGGGGACATTGCCGTTATAATAACGTCCCCTTGGGGATGGTGAGGATGAAGATTTTACCATATATAACGTGTTGCCAAGCGATATATATAGTAAAATCTAATGCTTGGTTCCCGTTATTGTATATGGGGCTGCATAGCAAAAGACCGGTCAGTATCCATGTACTAACCCCTAGCTACTTAAAGGAGTACTCGGCCCCTAGACATCTTATCCCCTATCCAAATAGGGGATAAGATGTCTGATAGTGGTGGTCCAGCCGCTGGGAACCCCAGTCATCTCCCTGCTGCACCCGTCATTCCTTTAGAGCGTCGTGTGCAGCACTGGAGGCCATCACGCCCCCTCCCATAGACTTGCATTGAGGGGGCGTGGTCATGTGATGTCACGAGCCTCTACCCCGCATCGCCAGTCATCCGTCATGGAGCGAAGTTTGCTCCATGCACCGGATGTCTGGGGTGCCTCAGATGAGATTGCGGGGGTCCCCAGCGGCGGGACCCCCGCGATCAGACATCTTATCCCCTATCCTTTGGATAGGGGATAAGATGTCTATGGGCGGACTACCCCTTTAAGCATCACAACTGGCCCATGGTTCGATAAAATAAAACAGCTTGGCCTGATGAATCACAAACCTTGTCTTATAAAATGACTAGAAAATTGACAGGTATACATAGGAATCTACCGGACCAGACAAAGTTTAGGATAATAATTGACACCTACAGCCGGGAAATAGGAGAATCTGAGAAAACCAACAATTTTGCCATTTGGCAAATGACAGGTCATCATGTTTATGGCTGCTTACCTTGTCCTAGATGTGTGAGTACAATATACTTATAACATTTTGTAGGCATGGTCCTCTCTTTGTGGTACGCCCAGCTGCATTCATGTACAGGTTATCTCATACCCGCTTGGGTGTGATAGTCTCCTATTCCAAGACATTCTCCTCTTTTCCTTGCCAGATCTAACCTGTTTTTAGATGTGTAATAATTCAATAAAACTGAGCGCCCTTTCCTCTGCAAAACAATGGATGGTTCAGGCTATATTGTCTAACAGTGCAGGAAAGCTAAATATAACTCCCCAGGCATTCTCCTCCCTGAAAATATCCATCCATCTGTAATACACTCAAGAGAACGGAATATAAAGCAAAGGTTTGTTTTAACCACAAATGGAGGGTCACTAATGGAGGATTGATGCCAGAGGCTGGAAGGAAACTTAGATAATCTGCAATAATAGGGAAAAAAAACATATCAACAGTGCAAGAGGAATATGTGACTAATGCAGGTGAAGGAGGTACCGTATATACTCGAGTATAAGCTGACCCGAATATAAGCCAAGGCCCCTAATTTCACCCCAAAAACCCAGGAATAGTTATTGACTCGACTATAAGCCTAGGGTGGGAAATACATCATCCCCCCCATGTCATCATCCAGACCCCTGTCATCATCTACCCCCCCTTCAACATCACCGCCTGTCAATCCCTTCATCAGTGGTCTTCAACCTGTGGACCTCCAGATGTTGCAAAACTACAACTCCCAGCATGCTGGGAGTTGTAGTTTTGAAACCTCTGGAGGTCCGCAGGTTGAAGACCACTGCGGCCTTCGTCATCATCCAGACCCCCCCCTTTAGTTTTCTACTTACCTCCCGTTGCCTTGACGACGACGCACAGGGACGTTCATGCGCAGGCTGCGAATGAACGTCCCTGTGCGTCGTCGTCAAGGCAACGTCACTAGTCCGGGGCTGGCCCAGAGCACGGAGAAGAGGGCCCCCCCGGTGAAAATGGACAGCCCGGAACGACTAACCCTCCCAACCGGATGGTCCCTGCAGCATAGATGGCCTGGACCAGCTCACCCTTCCTTCCCACCGAGGGGAGGTGAGTAGAAAACTAAAGGGGGGTCTGGATGATGATGAAGGCCGCGGTAGTCTTCAACCCGCAGACCTCCAGAGGTTTCAAAACTACAACTCCCAGCATGCCCGGACAGCCGATGGCTGTCTGGGCATGCTGGGAGTTGTAGTTTTGCAACATCTGGAGGCCCGCAGGTTGAAGACCACTGAGAAGGGATTGACAGGCGGAGAGTTCACTCAAGTATAACCTGAGGGGGGCGTTTTAGGCATGAAAAATCGTGCTTATACTCGAGTATATACCGTAGATTCATACTTGGGTAGAAAGCCTTATTTGGTGGAAATGATAGTAATAGCTAGTATATGGTGGGTTTATTTATTAAGCTGAGCTATACGATAGATTTATATCAGAGTCTGTGTATTAGGAGTTTAAATTCTGGCCGTAGCCTCAGCACTCATTCATCTTTAAATTTTTTTGTCCCAGAACTTATCTCTAGTTTTGTAATTTCCTCTTAATCACTGGTAAAAACTACAGGGTTGTTACTGTTTGTAGCTTTTTAACTGTTTGTCTTTGAATGCAATCTCCTATCACAGCCACGTGAATCTCTAAATACCCTTTTACACAGAGCAATTATCAGCCACATAGGCCACTGTTGTCCTGTGTAAGGCTGCGATTCCACACAAGTGCACTCAAAAGACACAGTATTTGTGAGGTTTTTTTTCAAAAATAGTGGAGGAGACATAAAAAAAATGGCAAATTCTAAGGAAGTGTAAACGTAGACAATCTACAATTGGGCCAGATCCTGAGAAACTGACGGGCTGTTCACCCGCACTAAACCTAATATACAGGTTTATAGGGGGGGGGGGGGGGTGAACAGCTTTAAAAAAAAAAAAAAAGAGATCCTCACTTACAGCAATCCGAGCAGTATTGCAGAGAGGTCTTCTTTCTTTTACTTGTATTGCGCAGCTCTGTGGAATGTAGGTGGGGAGCCGGCTCGCCATGCTCCTCTGCCTCCTCCATATTCCCCAACTGGCCCGCCCCCTTAAGGAATATGCTAATGGATGCCAGGGGTAAGCACTTTGCTCTCTAAGTGCTCACCCCCTGCAGCCATTAGCATATTTATTATCGGTATGGGCTCGACAGTAGTTGGGAATGTGAAGAAGGCAGGGGAATCCGGACATCGGCTCCCTGCCTCCAATGCACAGAGCTGCGCAATACAAGTACAAGAAAGAAGACCTCTCTGCAACTACTGCTTGGATTGCTGTAAGTGAGGACTTTTTTTTTAAACCTAAAATATTCTTGCATAGAAGAAAGCACGGAGCACTGACCATTATCTTGCAGAAGATGTCCTTTATTGGAGTTCACGACATATTCATGTGTACAGGTGGGGAGAGCGGACGCCGGTAGGAGAAGAGCGGGCAACGGACAGTATCACATGTTAGCGCTTCTGCAGGCACTATGACATCACGTCCGTGAGGTGTGCTTTTAAAATCCTCCAACCTGGTGGTCATAGCAACCAACCACGCCGGATCAGGAAGACAGGTGAAGAAGGTGCAGGTAAGTGGGGAAGGGAGACAGGTGGGATAGAATAGAAAACGTGAGAAACGAGGAGTGAAGAATGAGGGAGGAGGGGACACAGATGGCAAGGAAGACATGAAAAGAATGGAAAAGAATTTAAAAGCAACCGCACTGTAGCGAGTCTGGTGTGAACAGACACATACAAAAACATTGTATATTACCATACATCTTATATGAACACCCCCATTTCACTATGATCATTTAGACCTAGTGGTCCTGTGGCATCGGTACGTAAGATCCACCATGCCTCCTTAACTAAGAGGGTTTTGTGTCTGTCTGTTCTGTATGAACAAGGTTCTATCCTTTCAAGGGCTGAGAATTTCAAGGCTTTAGGATTGCTATTGTGGACGGTTACCATGTGGGCAATAAACCTTTGTGACCCCTGTCCTGTCTGCAACGAACGAATGTGTTCTCTGACACGATGGAACAGGGGTCTTAGTGTCTTGCCCACATAGTAGTGGCCGCAATCACATCGGAGGTAATATACTACGTAGCTCGATCTACAAGTAATGAGCGGTCTTACTTGTATACTGTTCCCCCCCAGATTAACCTCTCGGGTCTGGGCATTGAATTTACAAAAAAAACAGGAGCCACAGGAGCCACACCTGAAGTTACCTATAGGTCTATTGCCGGTGAGCCAATCTTTTTTTCTGTATGGTTAGTTTGTTTTGTTCTCTTTTCCAAAAATCTGATATGGTGCAGTTTTTTCTATGTGTTATTATGGGACTAATCTGTGTTAAGTTCTTTAAGTCCTCATCCCCTTGAAGCAAGTACCAGTTGTTCTGAATAGCTTTACGTATATGTTCGTTTAGGGCTGTATTTTTAAATGAGAAAAAACATCTGTCAATATGTTTTTTATCTTTCTTTCTCAATAACTCCTGTCGAGGTGTTTTATGAATGCGTGCTCTTGCTGCCTCAATTACCTTTTGGGGTAGCCCCTGTTGATAAACCGTTGACCTAGTTCATTTAACTGTATATTGAGTATGTCAGGATCGTTATTAATGCGTTTTAGACGGACCATCTGACTATATGGTATCCTGCTTAAAATGTGAAGACTCATAATGTAAAAGGGCATTTTTTGAGGTGGATTTTCTGTGACCTGTTGTAACGATAGTATTGTTTTGTACTTGGAGTGAGACATCTAAAAATTCCATGGTATTACCTCCGAACTGTGATGTAAATAACATATTGACTGTATTCCTTTTATTAAGGTATTCAACAAAAGCAGTGAAGTCTGATTCAGTGCCACTCCATATTACCAAAACATCATCTACATATCTCATGATGAGTTTGATGTATTTTATAAAGGGGTTAGATGTAGTCAAGATGTATTTTCTTTCAAAGATGGCTATGAAGATGTTGGCATATGTACAAGAGATGGGCGTGCCGTTTAACTGTTTGTACCATTTGTTATTGAATTGGAAGACATTATTGGTCAATATGAAGTAGAGTGAATCAGTGATAAAATGATGAAGGCAGGGGAGCGATCTGTACTGCTAAAAAATTCTCTGAGAGCCTGCTCACCCGCATCGTGTGGGATGCGGGTGTACAGGCTCTCCACATCTATGGAGCACAAGGACCAACCCTCTCTCCACCCAAACTCATTAACAATCTGTATGAGGTCCCCTGTATTTTTAAGATATGTCGGAATGTGTTGCAGGAGAGGGGAGAGTAACCAGTCCACTGGATAGGTACTCCATAGGTGCTCCTATGCCTGCCACAATAGGGCGGCCAGGAGGTGGAATTATACCTTTGTGAATTTTGGGGACAAGGTACCATTTCGGTTGCTTGGGGGACGTAGGTAGTAACTTCTCTGCGGTTTTTAGATCTATTACATTGTTGCTAACCTGTTGCATAAGGAGCGATCTAAGCTTCTGCACTACCTTCTGAACTCGATTTGTTTCCAACTTGACATATGTTGTTGTGTCTTCCAACATATGTTGACATATGTTGTTGTGTCATAGCTTTGCATGGATCAGCGTTCTAGGGGCTCGATTGCTCAAGCCTGTAGCTCAGGCTTTGAGCAATCAAATGCCGATCGGACATGACGGAGAAAGGTAAAGGGACCTCCGCTCTCATCCTAGCTGATCGGGACATTGAGATTTTATTGTGACAGTCCCGATCAGCTGCCGGAAAGCTTTTACTTTCGTTTTGGATGCAGCGATCTACTTTGCAATCAACGATCTGTGCTGCGCGCTATTAGCCCAGGGTTCTGGCTATCATTAGCAGCCGGGACCGACCCGTTATGATGCAGGGTCACGGCGTGACCCCTTTTTAAGCACCGGGACCGGGCGCAGGGCGTACAGGTATGCCCTTCGTCCTTAAGAGGTTAAAAGTGTCTGCTGGTGGTTGCATGGGGCCTGGAGCAGGAGCAACAGGTATGCCTATGTTAGGCTACGTTCACAATGCCGGTTGTCTCCGGCAGTGTGAAGCCCGTTATTTTAGGATCGAGAAAAGCCGGAGAAAAAATAGTGCTTGCACCATCTTTTTATACAGCTCTTCTCTCCAAAAATAACGTCTGCTATTGAATACAGCTGGGTCCATCGGTACCCCTTATTTGCTGGTATGTGACGGCAAAATTACAGCCGACAAAATGCAAAAAAAAAGGGAGTTTGACGGCCGAATTTGCTGGAGCATACTGGCAGTGTGAAAGGGGCCTTAACCTGGCCCTGGCTAAACCTTTACAGTAATCTGATGCCAGCCAGTCTCTACACTTAAAAATACCGGAAATTGCATTGCCAGTATTTTTGATACAGAGATACCGGCAGGGTACTAAAAATACTGATGTCGATGAAATACCGTCCGGGTGGCAACCCTACTCCCCAGCCCACACATTACTGTACCTCATGTCAACCTCATAGCTCCCGCAACCCCCACATTACTGTACCTAATGTCAGACTCATCACCCCCTAACCCCCCTATCCCTGTGCATTATATCATAGGGGTGACTTAATAACTATGTATAAATATATCATGGGGCAGTACAGAGATCTCTCCAATAAACTTTTTATACCCAAAACTGCATCCAGGACCAGCTTTAGCATGGGTCCTGATGGGTCCATAGAACCCAGGCGAGACTTTAAGTGGGGCGGCGGCCGGTCCCCCCAGTTCAATCAGGCACCCTTTACCACTTTAAGAACTGTGGGGAGTGTGGTTGCGGTCAGCACAGAAGATTGTCGCATGCAGTAAGTTCGCAAACTTTAAAGCACCACTGTAACAGCTGTCTAGTTGATCATGTGACCTGAAATAAAGGTCACAAAATGATCAAAACGCTGGGGCACAGGAGTACCCCTTTAATTATATTATTATTCTTTTTAATATAATACTTCATTATTTCAGAAAGGAAAGCTATACAGAGACTTGTAATGTTTTATGAAATGCTCCTTTATTAGATGCCCACGGAATATTACACAGCAGAACGTCTACAAAGAAAACATTGCATATTTCTTAGGAACTTGCAGGGGGTTCAGATGTTTCCGGATTTTCTTTCAGTCCAAGTTTTTTCTCGCTATAAAGCTTCATGAGAAAACATAGGAATTCGGTATATTTCTGCTTATCGATTCCTTCTTTTTCCAAAATTTTTATTTTTTCCATCACTTCCTTAGCTGCTTCGGGATTTGATGGATTCTGCAAAGTAACCAGAAATATAGCATATGATACAATATTGCACCAAATAGGAGTATTTACATGTGTTCAGCAGCAACGTGGCCTTAGAATACATTATTCTTTATCTGAAACATGTATGATATTGAAAAACCCTTCCCCTTATATTTCATTGCAACATTATATGAGGAACTGTTACTGCAGTTGGCGTAACACAGACCTGTTTACAGCATGATGAATGATCCCCCCTTGTTGAGTTAGGCTGGGTTCACATATGTCCGGCATCGGGCATAGGTGAACTTAGCCTAGATCTTGATGCAACTGATGCCACAACTGATGACAAGTTGTCATCAGTTGTATGGCATTCGACATCCATTGTTTTTGCATGGCGGACAAGCTGTGTTCCCCTGTCCAATGCCCTCCGGCATGTCCAACCATCCAGTGCCAAAATAGAGATGCTGGATGATGGGATCAGTTCTACCTCCAGTGCACCCCGGAGGGAAACTATGCTGGATGCCTAATATATGTGAACCCAGTCTTATAGAGCTTTGTAGTCCCCTCTGATTCAGTGACTCGGTCAGATGGATGGGGCTTTTCTTTCATTTGGGCTGTGGTCGACTGAGCTCCGTGTGGTGACTGCAAGGGGACTTGCATATTTAATGAAGGGGGTGTGGTATAGAGTAGGATCTCCAAAACACAAGGCCAAGCCCCTTCATTATGTATGCACACCCCCACACAGTCACCACACATGGCCCAGCCGAACACAGCCCACATAAAAGTAATAGTCTAAGTGTAAGTTATATTTGGACATCCCATTTGGTCAATCTATCATTATTAGTACTATTAATAAGAAAAATGGGTGGTGATTATATCCTGTAACACCCCCCCCCCCCCCCCCCCCCCGCAGCTGATGCGTTTCAAGCTCTCAGGAGCTAGTATACAACATTTTGGATTGTGCTCTAGTGAAGCTGTGAACAGACAAAGAAAATTCATGAATCAATGACTATGTTCAATCACCTGATAGCAGGGTAAAGCTACGTTCACACTGCCGGTTGTCTCCAGCAGTGTGAAGCCCATTATTTTAGGATCAAGAAAAGCCGGAGAAAAAAGAGTGCTTGCAACGTCTTTTTCTCCGACTATTCTCTCCAAAAATAACGGCTGCTATTGAATGCAATTGGGTCCATCTGGACCCCTTATTTGCCGGTATGCGCCGGTAAAATTATGGCCAGCAAACTGCAAATAAAAAAATAGGGAGTTTGACTGCCATGTTTCCCGGAGCATACCAGTAGTGTGAAAGGGGCCTAAGCTGGGCATATTTTTTGGCAATATGAAAACAGCCACAACTCCTAACTAGTACATAAAAATTGATTTAAATTGATTTTATTGAAACAAGAGATTTTTACATTGCATATATTAAGTCACTTTTTTGTACTAATTGATAAATGTTTATTGTGAGAAAACTGATTTAGGTGATGCAGCCTTTTGCATGCCTAGCTTTGTCTGTGTCGTATGTATATGATAAGGGGTGTCATTATTTTTCTCCGAAGCCTAAAATACAATTGGTGTACAAATTTCTGTATGTTGCTCTTATATAACCTTAAAGGGGTACCGTATATACTCGAGTATAAGCCGACCCGAATATAAGCCGAGGCCCCTAATTTCACCCCAAAAACCCAGGAAAAGTTATTGACTCGACTATAAGCCTAGGGTGGGAAATACATCATCCCCCTGTCCGGCTGTCCGGGCATGCTGGGAGTTGTAGTTTTGAAACCTCTGGAGGTCTGCAGGTTGAAGACCACTGCGGACTTCGTCATCACCCCCCCCCCCTTCATCATCACCGCTTGTCAATCCCTTCATCAGTGGTCTTCAACCTGTGGACCTCCAGATACTGCAAAACTACAACTCCCAGCATGCCCGGACAGCCATCGGCTGTCCGGGCATGCTGGAAGTTGTAGTTTTGCAACATCTGGAGGTCTGCAGGTGGAAGACCACTGAGAAGGGATTGACAGGCGTAGAGTTCACTGGAGTATAAGCCGAGGGGGGCGTTTTTAGCACGAAAAATCGTGCTGAAAAACTCGGCTTATACTCGAGTATATACGGTACTCCTTTTTTTTTTTTCATAGATGCCCTGCCTGTTTCTCATAGAAAAATCCAGAACCTCTGGTATCACTGCTCCGGTCTGCGGTGCGATCCTCTTTCTGGTGTTGATGGTGGATGTGTCACAGTATAGCTCAGCGGTGTCCCACCTTGGCTAGTGATTGGATGAGCGGCAATGTGACGTATTGAGCCCTGGCACCAGGAAGAAGATTGGGGCTGGGGCTCATTTCTGTCACATTGCCGCTCACCAATCACTGGCCAAGGTGGGACACCGCTGAGTTGCACTGTGATGCAATGGTCAAGGAAGAGAATCGCATGGGTACCAGAGCAGCGAGGAGGAAGTGCGGGAGGTAGTTAAAAGCTTGTTTTCTTCTAATAAACAGGCTAAGCATCTTTCTAACAAAGCACCCTACCACCGGAGTACCCCTTAAGTGTACCGAAACTTTCAAACATCTTCTGAAATGTCATGGAGACCATTGTCCAGCTGTTGTGACCCCCACCAATCTGTAGAACAAAAGCTACCCCAGTGCTGTGTCCGTGTGTGCTCGGCTTTCCTTGGAGGTCTCCTAGACTTTCATGGCGTCCGTACACCACGCGCCTGACTTTCTGATGAAAGATGAGCAGAAACAAAGGGACACCACACTCAGGGGATCTCTTATTTTCCTCTGTTCTAGCGTTCTCAGCAGCCAGACCCCCGCCAAACCCAACTAATGACGTGTCTCTATGAAAGTTTAGATACACTTAAACTCTTATACTTAGGATATTAGAATAAACATGTATCTATATTACTGACCTTCAGCCATACAGAAAGATTAGCGTCCACAAAGGCGGCAACTTGTTTATCTTTAGCAATAGCTGAATCTTTACCGAAATATTTATCGAACTCCTTATACAGGGCTACGATGCATTTCATAACAGGTGTCTCCATTGTTTTTATGTGGTTATGGTATTGAAACCTAATTTAAAATAAATAAATAAAATATTTCATCATTTTACATAACAATTGCCAATTTTATCTATGTATTAAAAAAAACAGTTGTAAGCACACAAGTAACATGTGTCAGATTTGTTGTAAACATTTCTGAAACAGATTTGCAGTAAGAAGACCACAGCACATCAGGGAGGACGGGTCAACTCCTACCGAATTTTTTTTTTTTTAAGACTAAAAATCTGTTCTGTACATGTGAATGGGGCCGTGTCTGCAGTCCATTCGCCATGTTACATCATTTGATTTATTTATGAGCTATTAAAAAGTAACTTAACTGCAAGACTGCATTTTCTCTCTCTCTCTCTCTCTCTCTCTCTCTCTCTCTCTCTCTCCATCTCTCTCTCTCTCTTTGAGAGCAATAAACTCTTTATCTACCAAATGTAATACGAATATAATTTTAAATATAAAAACAGACAGAAATACATATTTCTTCTAAAACTGGAGCCATCTGGAGTTCCAGTAAAGCTCTGTACATTGTTGAGGTTACATGGAGCGGTAATACAGTCAGCTGGATAGCAGTCAAGTCATAAGTAACATATTGCAAAGAAAGGTGAAATGATCTTCAGGTAAAGACTTACCGAGTGCAATAATCCCAGAGCGAACTGTGAATTCAGAACCAAGCGATCTCCTTATATACGCTGGATACAGGTTTTTTTTTATGGTATATGTGCCCCACCCGTAAACTTGCACAACAAATGAAATAAATATAGATCCAGGTCATCCACCTGCTGAGTGCACACATTTATAGAGGTAAGTGATTCAACCTCCACAATTAGAACATAAAAAAACTGTGTAAAGTTGTAGCGCCATGTTGGAGTTTTTGGTCGATGTCAGGTGCTAAAGTCATTCATGCTTGACAAGCATATGTGTTTTTTTAGAAAGTGCTGTAGTAATTTTCAACTTTTTCGTACAAAATCGGAGAAATATCCACTTTTCAAAAGTATAAGATACAAAAAGTTACTTCACCCACAGTTCTCGCTAATAAACGTCCGACATTTCCTGATCCAGCAACCGATGCAATATCACTCGGCATAACGGAGCTGATCCTCCTTCCTCTCACGAAGGGGTAGGCAGGTGAGTGTTTGCCGGACACTTCCGACGTTTCGGTAACAGTCATTCATGCCAAATGGCAGATCTGCGCCCCATCAATATAAACCCAGACCAGCCACAGATTAACGCAGAGATCGTTCGTGAGGTTGTCACTTTGTTATCCAAAATGGCAACCTTCTTCTTCCAACAATGAACGCTAGCTAAGTCCATCACAAATTGACCATCTGCAATCCCTTATGCAATAGCATATTTATTCATATTTAAAGACATGTTTGTCAGGGAATAAATATAATCTAAACATAAAGAACAGGCTACTCAGGACCTGGATACGTGAGGGGACCCATGGGCAAACATTATAGTTGTTAGTAACCTTACAATTATCCTCATTAAACTTCATCTGCCATTTCTTCGCCCAAGCCTCCAGCTTTACTAGGTACCCTGGTAATGTAGAATCATCCTCTGTTGTGATCACCTTACAGAGTTTAGTATTATCAGGAAATATAGAAATTCCCTCACCCATTTACATATATCCTCCCCCTGGTCCCAGCATCCTCCTTTTATGTACTAACCTTTTGTGCGGCACAGTATCAAATGCCTTAAAAAAGTCCAGATATATAACATTCACAGCTTCACCCCGCTCCAGTCTATTAGGGCCCGTTCACACTGGAGAATTTCCACATTAAAAAAAAAATTTAATTTCGAACTCCGCCGAAAGAATGAACATGTTCATTCTCTCTCCAGGATTCTGAGTAGAATTCCAAACTGGGTAACTTGCCTCCTCATAGAAGCTAAGCAGATTAGTATGATAGGACTGTCATAAGGTTATTTTCAGTAAGATACTGCAGAATAGCATCTCACTCAAATATTTTCTCTAGTATGGATGTTAGACTTACAGGCCTATAGTTTCCAGGTCACTTTTTTTTGAATATTGACGCCAAATTTGCTAAGCACCATTTCTGAAGAACGACCCCTGTCGTTATAAAATCTTTAATACTCTAAATATGGGTTTATGTATTACAATACTTAAATCCTGGATGCCATCTGGACTGCTGTTTCATGTATTTTATTATTTTTAAGGTGGCGCTGCACTTATGGGCTTAAGCAGGTGACATTTACTATATAATTTACATTATCCCTATTTATGTCATCTGTTGTTGGATTTTCCTGTGGTTAAATCTCGCAATGTCCCATCACGCCAAAAACACCATTCCCACAGTGACATTTAGTGGTGGCAGCATCATGCTGAGGAGCAAACACTGGGAAAAGTAGTCAGAATTGAAGGAATCATGGAGGGCAGTAAATATAAGCACAGAATTGTCGATGTGGAAGCGTTGAGCGAGTCCAACAAGTCTGGCGGGCTGTTTCAGTCTGCCAAAGATTTCGGAGTGGGACGGAGCCTCTCCTTCCAGCTGGACAATGACACTAAACATATGGTTAAAGTTGCTCAGGTATAAAGAAAGTGTAACCATTGACTTGGCTTAGTCATTGAAAATCTGTGACTTGAAGAATAGTTAGATAATGATAAGGCATCCAAGAGCAAGTGGTAATATAAAATGTCTTATGTCTATTTATATGGACAAAAATATAAGGCATTTATTGTGAAGATATAAAAAAATAGGTTAAGCTAAAGCTATGTAATTAAATCTCTACAGTCACCGTGCCATCGCTTGTAATAAAAACTCACATAAAACATCAGATTAAAACATTGAGACCTCCTGTTATATTGTAGTCTGTGCCCCATTAACATCGGGACTCCATCAGCAGTAACCTGTGAATAAAAGGGTTAATACCTGCCTCCTTCTGCCAGTTATCCTTTCTATAGGTAAAACGATTTGCTGGTAATCCTCTGTGTGTTTGTATCTAGATATTTGTAATCCTATAGAAGTGTCAGCCCAGTGAAAGCGCCCTTGGCAGGTGGCATCTCTCCACTCAGTAGTGCCACTTAAAAGTGCCACATAGTTACATAGTTAGTACGGTCGAAAAAAGACATATGTCCATCAAGTTCAACCAGGGAATATCAAGTTCAACGCTGACGCGTTTCGAACTGTTGCTCTTAGTCATGGCCATGACTAAGTAGGCTTCAGAACTTCCAGGAAAAAAGAAGATGGCTGCAATGGGTAATCCATACACTTTTGAAAATAACATTATATAAGTTTCTTTATTTCCCATTTTCACACCAATAAAATAAATTTTTTGACCACTGGACAACCCTTTAATGTTATCAGTAAAGGTAGCATCACCACTCTTTACCTTTCAACATGGACTCTTCTGATCTGCAACTGTACAGGGATTCCAGTGTTCATGTGGATAAAAACCAGGTTGTTGGTAAAAATGGGCTATTCTCTCAGTTATCCATTGTCTTTTTATAGTTGGAGCCACAAGAATTTTCTCCATGCTTATTTGATTATTTGCTCATACTTCTAAGGAGGCTACATGGAACACATCAGTGATCATTTTGTCTCCTTAACCACACGTGTGGATAATAAGCATGTATTTCCCAGGAGTACACTGCTGTTTGGCTCTTGGAAATAATACTTAAACTCCCATAATTATCATAAATCACTTCTCCTGTCTTCCCACATTGACGTACATAAAAAGAAGTCCTTAAAGGAAAACTGTCACCCTGATCACCCACACTAAACCCAATACACTGGGTCATAGTGTGGATGACCAGGTGCCGTGGCTTTGGAGATATTGGCTGGCGAAGTTCCCCTTCTGAATTCAGGTAATTGCGCGCAGGAGGCGTGGCCCCGCCGGCTTGCCATCCCTGATATTTTCCGTCTCTTTAATCAGCAGTCCCCTTAATTAGCAAATTCATATTCTGCGACTCCACATCCTAGTGACGTGAGTCCCATGTCACGTGAGCGCTACGCTCTTTCAGTAGAGCACATGTGCAGGCAATTTACATATAGCTCTGACGTGATTGCTTTCAGCAGTCAGAGACATCATCATCATCAGGACAGGAGAGCTATATGTAATCTGTTGGCGCATGCACTCTACCGACAGAGCGCAGCGTTCACGTGACATGCGACTCACATCACTAGGACGTGGAGTCGCAGAATATGAATATGTTAATCTTATGTGATTTTCGCCCCAATATTTATTTTTAACAGCATGCAAAATTACTCAGGTCTCGGGATTTTCCAGGTTGAAGTGCGTGGAGACATAACCTCACTAGTCAGGTGATCGGAGGGAGTCTGTCCTGCTTCAATGGGTGAAGCGACCGCTGGGTGGGAGAGATTATTGTGCAACAGCTGTAGGCACCCTGGTTAGAAAACACTGGGTCTTTTGAAAGGATGCTGCTCATTTGTGCTACAATGGGTGGGGTGGCTGATGTTAGGGAGGGATGTAACTTCACACTTACAAACATGGAACTATGGGATGTGTAGTTTTAGAGACTGAACTCCAACAGGAAATACCCAGGTCACAAAAGGATAGCCTAGCAGGTATGTACTAAAATCACCTTATGGTGGATAATCCCTTTGGGGTTTGGAGAAAACATGGGGAGATCCATAGATCCGTTCCCTCACCAGGAACATATTTCCTTGCAGGTCTGACCATCTGGAGGCGGTGATGGGAGCACAGGTAGATCTTCTTTGAGACAAAGCTTGATACGATTCCGATGGACAACTTGTGGCTGATAGCCAGATTTCTATACTTCATATACATCGGACTCAGGGTAAGGTATGGCGATCACCGTATAGGGTTCTGTCTCCCAGATGAAGTCCAATTTGTGAGTTCTTGGGAATTTTTGTACCAGACCTTATCACCCAATTGAAGCGGTTTGGCGGAGCCATGATGGTTAGAATCCTCTTGTTTTCTCTGCTGAGCCCCGCCCATTTTCTTACTTACAATTTCTTTGGCTTCTTGGATCCTTCTCTGATGGTCAGAGACCTACTCAAGAGAGGGTTGCAGAGAGTTGTTGATCGGAGCAAAGCCGACTTGGTTTCGGCTTTGCTCTGCCCTTAGTTGGTTGCGGAGAAGCTGTTGAAGAAGGTCGAGTTGGGTCGGATGGCAGGGCCTTTTGAGGCACCTCCGTTGCCGGGTTTGCGGGTTTCCCCTCTGGGTCTTGTCCCCAAGAAGGAAGCTAATAAATTTCGGCTCATTCACCACCTTTCCCATCCGGTGGGGGAGTTGGTGAATGATGGTATCGATCCGGTGGTTTGCGCTGTCTCGTATACGTCCTTTGACGTGGCCCTGGTGTGAGTAACGTGTTATGGGCAAGGGGGGCTGTTTGCCAAGACGGACGTCGAGGCAGCTTTTCGACTGTTACCCATCCGGCCAGTTTTTTGTTGTTGGGGTGTTGTTTAGAGGGGTAGTTTTTTGTGGATCTCTGTTTGCCCATGGGATGTTTGGTTTCGTGTTCCTATATTGAGCAGTTTAGTTCGTTTTGGAGTGGGAGGTGAAGCGGGAGTCGCAGATTGACTCCGTGCTTCACTATCTGGATGATTTCCTGTTTATTGGTCTGGCAGGATCTAGAGTCTGTGCGATCCTGCTGCAAGTTATGGAGTGGGTGGCCAGTTGGTTTGGGGTCCCTTTGTCTCTGGAAAAAATGGAAGGTCCGGCGACGGTTGTAAAGTTTTTTGGAATAGTGATAGACACGGTAGCCATGGAATGCCGGTTGCCGGAGGATAAGCTCTCGGAGCTGAAGGCGGCGTTTGAGGGAGGTGCAGGCATTATTGGGCCGGCTTCATTTTGGCTGCCGTATTATGCCTATGGGGCATGTGTTTTTGCAGGCGCCTGGCGGCGGCAACGGCCGGGGTGGTGCGGTCGCACCATTTTGTTCGGCTGTCCGCTGATCTGCAGGCTGATTTGGGGGTTTAGAGGGAATTCTTGAGCCGCTATAATGGTCGGTCCGTGGTCATGGGGCGTCCGGTGTCTAGTGGAGAGTTGTGTCTGTTCATGGACGCGGCGAGGAGCTGTGGATTTGGGGCGTTTTTTCAGGGGCAGTGGTGTGCGGAGAGGTGGCCTGATGCTTGGCGTACGGCAGGGCTCACTAAGAACCTGGCGCTGTTGGAGTTATTCCCCATTGTTGTTGCGGTGGAAATTTGGGGGGAGTCGTTTCGCAATCGGAATGTTTGTTTCCATTGAGATAACTTGGGAGTGGTGCAAGCGATTAAAAGACAGTCGGCGAATTCTCCGCCGGTGGTCTGTTTGTTGCGTAGGCTGGTGTTGCAGGGTTTGGAGCTCAATTCTCGGTTTGTTGCCTTGCATGTTCCAGGGGTGGTTAACGATGTTGCTGACGCCGTCTCTCGTTTTCAGTGGGAGCGTTTTCGGGTGTTGGTGCCGGAGGCAGTGGAGCATCCGGTCCCTTGTCCCGCCTGGCTGTGGAGTTTGGTGTAGCGGTGGCGATGGGCCTGGTCGGCCGGTCTGTGAGTGGGGCTACTTGGGCGGCGTATAGTCGGTGGTGGGCGGATTGGGAGGCTCTGGTTGGGCACTTAGTGTTGGGGGAGGCAGTTTCAGAGTGGGAGGCGGCGATGTTGTTCTATATTTGTGGGGGTTTCCCCATCTGGGTTGGGTCGCTGCTTGTCGGCTCTTGCGTTTTGGTTTAAGGCTAGGGGGCTTCCAGACGTAAAAAATTTTTTCCTGGTGTGGCAGGCAGTGCACAGTTTTTCGGAAGGGGTCGGTGCGTAGGGATACATGCAGGCCGGTGTCATTCCGCTTGTTGTCCCAGCTGGGTGACCTGTTCCTGGGGTTTTGTGTTTTAGGATTTGAGGTGCTTTTATTTTGCCTGGCGTTTGCCTTGGCTTTTTTCGAGGTATTCCGGATATCGGAGCTAGTTGCTCTTACCAAGCGGAGGGCCGGTTGTGGTCGTCCTTTTCGGACCTGCTTCTCATTTGGTCCATATCGGGCCATGTGGGTGGCCAGAAAAATGTTGCATCGGACCCGGTCAGTGGCAGGCCTGAACAGGGCGCAGGCCAAGGTAAATAAGGTGGTGGGGCAGCTCGGGGCACGTAATGGTGGTTTTGTGGTGCGTCATAAGGATTTGGAGGCTGGTGATCCTGCTTTCATGGATGCGGATGGCGTCCACTTGAATGAGATGGGTATGGACCTCTGGCTGCTGGAGATTAAGGAGGTGGTGGAACGTGGCGTGATGTTTTGGCGGAATGTCGGCGATTAAGGGGTCACTCGCCGTTGTTCTGGCAGGGGCAAGAGAAGGATCTGGAGGCATTAGTGGATTTGATGAAGTTGGAGAGTAAAAGTGGGTGTGGATGGTACACAGCCTGGTGGTAAATTCCCTGCGGCCATGGGCCCCAGGGAGGGATTCTGGGCTCTGAAGTTGGTGCTCCTAGGCTAGGTGAGGTGCGGCTGGGAGTAAAGTAGGAGGCCCTATATGTACCGTTTGGTGGTGATTAAAGGTGGATGGTGCCTCTGAGTTCTTCTCCTGCTACGTGCTTTATGGTTCCTGAAAGGAGTCTGTTTATTATTATTAATGTATGACGTTCATACAAAGTTGTGGTTACAATGTTTTAGTAGTTTTTGTTAATAAAATTGGTCTGCTGTGGCCTTTGCACCAAAACACTGTGTTTGTCTTTATTTGGTGAAGGGGTGGAGAGGGGGTTGGTGGAGGACCAAGCAGCTAGTATCTCCCCCAGTCAGATCACTGAGCGATTTGCACACTGTCAGTACACTGTCAATACACTAAGCGACTGTCAATACACTGTGATAACCAAGGAGGGGAAGTGCGCTTTCCCCGGGCGCCGCAGACACCGCATCTCATTATCTATCATCTATCTATCTCATATCCAGGCCACCATCAGGGGGGGGGGGGGGGGGGGGGGGGTGTACAACCCATACACCTGTAAGGGGCCCGAAGTCTTTTTTTTTTTTTTTAGCTTGTCAGTGAGTGACTGTGTCTGTCACTCACTGACCGCTGGGGGCCCGCCACTGTACAGTGCTCGTTGACTGATTGACTGACTACATACCGTCCATCAATCAGTCAGAATCCTTTGAAAAAGGCAGCGGGCCCCCTCAAATGCTGGGCTGGCCCTACCGGGGGACATATGATGGGGCAACCAGTCTTGCCCCGTCACTAAACTGGTACTTACATCTGTCTGGGGGACTTGCTAGCAGAGGTGCGCGCAGTGAGTGACGTCATCGCAAGCGATGCAACCCCGAAGTCCGGCGCAGCGCGTGTGATGACGTCACTTATAGCGTGCACCTCCTCCAGCAAGTCCTCCAGGCAGATGTAAGTAGCGCAGGCCGTGTGAGTGAGTGTGTGTGTGAGTGTGTGTGTTTGGGGGGCTTCCTACTGTAATGTGGGGAATTTATGCAACACTACCTAATGTGGGAAATTTATGTTACACTACCTAATGTGGGGAATTTATGCTACGCTACACCTAATGTGGGGAATTTATTCTGCACCACCTAATGTGGGAAATCTATGCTACACTACCTAATGTGGGAAATTTATGTTACACTATCTAATGTGGGGAATTTATGCTACACTACCTAATGTGGGAAATTTATGTTACACTACCTAATGTGGGGAATTTATGTTACGCTACCTAATGTGGGGAAACTATGCTACACTACCTAATGTGGGGAATTTATGCTACACTACCTAATGTGGGGAATTTATGCTACACTACGTAATGTGGTGAATTTATGTTACGCTACCAAATGTGGGGAAACTATGCTACACTACCTAATGTGGGGAAACAATGCTACACAACCTAATGTGGGGAATTTATGCTACACTACCTAATGTGGGGAATTTATGCTAAGCTACACCTAATGTGGGGAATTTATGCTACGCCACACCTAATGTGGGGAATTTATGCTACGCTTCACCTAATGTGAGGAATTTATGCTATGCTACACCTAATGTGGGGAATTTATACTACTCTACACCTAATGTGGGGAATTTATGTTATGCTACCTAATGGGGGGAAACTATGCTACACTAACCAATGTGGGGAATTTATGTTACACTACCTAATGTGGGGAATTTATGCTACACTACCTAATGTGGGGAATTTATGCTACACTACCTAATGTGGGGAATTTATGCTACGCTACCTAATGTGGGGTATTTATGCTACGCTACCTAATGAGGGGAAACTATGCTACCTAATGTGGGGAAACTATGCTATGCTACCTAATGTGGGGGAACTGCTGCCCACCTAATGCAGATTAATGTGAGTTGCAGTGCAATTTTATGGCATAGTACTTTTTTTTGGGGGGGGAAGGGGGGGCCCAGGCACATTCTTTGCACAGGGGCCCTCCGCTGTCTGTGTCCACCCCTGGCACCAGGCATAGGCTGAATCCCTATATATAGGGGTGCAGCTCCATCCCCTGAAAGAAATCTCTCCCCCTGCCAGGCTGGTCCATCACTCCCCCCCCCCCCCCCCTTTCCCTATTTCTGTTTTCAAAAGAAAAAAAGAAAAAGTGCAGTTCACATGGCGCTTTTTTCATCACTTCTCCTGCCTGGCAGCACTGTGTGCGCCTTTAAGACGCACACAACATTCAATATGCGCCGGTGGATGGAGCGACAGGAAGGAGCCAGCAGCTTCATCCTGTCACTCCAGCCCGGGCTTCCTGTGTGGCAGCAGCTTAGCAAGAGGCAACAGGAAGCAGAGAAAAGAGGAGCGACAGCAGCTGCAGGGTAACAAAGGAGAGGTGAGTGACTTTTCTTTTCTTCATGCTATGAGGGGACAATATACGATGGGGGCAATATGAGGGGGGTAATATACAATGGGGGCAAAATGAGGGGCATAATATACAATGGGGTAATGTAAGGGGCATAATATACTATGGGGTAATGTGAGGGGCATAATAACCTATGGGGGCAATGTTTGGGCCTGCTAATCTATAGGGACAATGTTGGGGCCTAATACTATACAGCTGCACAGAGCGATCTAATACTATATGGGGCAGTGTAATACATATAGGGGGTTTGTATAGAGGTGAGGACTTTGCTGTAGCGAGGAGCCTCAAATGTTTCTCCAGCAGATTCGGTGAAGACGAGTTGTGATCGGGAAAAATCTTCATGATGACCCAGGAAAGATGGAGGAGAAACAGAAAAGTGAACGACTCTGATCAGAGAAGACGCCCCCGTCGTGAATATATAACTATAATGACTTATATGGTCTGCAGCACCTGTGTACAGCTCAAATCTACTCCTATATAGGGGTTATTAATCTTTTGTATAGGGGTTTTTATTCAATAACAATATAGCAGTGTTAGTCAGTGGCAATGGTGTGGTGGAATTATATGTCCCTTGTATTGTGTTGGTGTTAGTGATACTGGTCTGCGTATAGTGGCTTTTATTTCCTTACAGTATGGTGGTATTATTTAGTCACTCTAGAATTAATATGGAGTGGCAATATTATTTTAAGTTTCTAAGCCTGATACTAAGATAAAATCCAGTGTGTGCCACAGGGAGGGGAGGGGGGTTGAGCCCAGACTACAAGCTGTGTAAGGGGCCCTAAAATTTATGATGGCAGCCCTGCTCATATCTATCTCATATCCAGGGCCCTTGCCACCTAGAGCAGAATCTTAAAGGGGGTGCTGCTCCGTCCGCTGCAAGAAGGTTACTGTGTTCACACTGGACTCATAGAAGAGCACAGTGCTAGCTCACTCAGGTCCCCGCTTCCCGATAACGTGGGCAAGACACCCCTAGCCCGGGCTGGTAAAAGTGCGAAGAGCTTCTGCTGTGCACAGCGCTCCTGACTCAGTTCCTGCTTCCTGATAATGCGCGCATGCACCCCCTTACCCGCCCCGCCCCTGTTAACGATGGTGCAGCCCTTCCACTATACACTAGCACACTGCCAAAAATGTGACCTCCCACCCTCTGGGCCCCCCTACTGTTAATGAGGGAGCAGTAATCATGCTATGCAGCTCCGACAATGCTCTGTACATTGTTCTGTTCTGGTGTTGTAATTCAGTCACGGTATGGCGGTATTGTTCTGTTCCTGTATGGTGGTGTTATTCAGTCACGGAATGGCGTTGTATTTCAGCCATGGGATGGCGTTATTGTTCAGTTCTAGTATGGCGTTGTTATTCAATGGCGGTATTGTTCTGCTCTAGTATGGTGGTTTTATTCAGTCATTGTATGCAGTATTGTTCACAAATATACTCTGTAAGTACCTAAAGAGATCCTCTCTCTATACCATGTAATGGCATAAATGGTGACCACATAAAAAAGGTGAAATTTTGTGATGTGCGAACATATATGAAAATGTGGTTTTTGTAAGTTTGCAGAATTTTCATTTGCTGTCTGAACATGCCCTTAGAATTTAGGATTCAGAATCATCACTGTCTTTACACTCCTGGACCTACTAGATATGTGGTATCCCAGTACCGGAGTGCGTCCTGTCAGGTAAACATTGTTTCATGTGCCTGCACTAGGCCCTGCTGCTCAGGTGATGCTTTAATATTTGTTATGGTCTTTGTTAATTTATATTATTTTGTACTGTACCCTTAAGAAATGTACAGAATATCTGTAAGGAGGCATGATGCATAGTACCCATGTGACCCTGATTGCTCAATGGTAGGCCCCCTAGCTAGACCATATATAGTAGGGGGAAGGAGTTATTCAGTTTAGGAGTTTCGACAGTGTGAATGCAGAGCTCAGTGTAAGCTGCAGTGTGGAGAAGAGACAGCAGGAGTGCGAGATGATTCAAGGGAAGCCTAAAGTAAACCTTCAAGCAAGTGACTTCTGCAAGTGTTCCCCACCATGGAGGATTCAGAAATTTCTAATTGTAAGCATAATACCCGGTGAGTCGACGAGCCACACAGTGATAGTTCATACCCTGGCAGTGTATCATTAATTAGACACCATCAGAACACTAGTCAGCATGGGAGACCTCAGAATTAAGTCTAAAGTCCCAAGTAAAATACTACAAGTCACTCCAAGTCTACAGAGCTCCCAAGCTTTTATCTGCATCTTTTCTACTCTAATCTGTGTTGTGAGGATTGAAACATCTACTCCTGCCCCAGTAAAGACAGTTATCCGTAACCTGGCATTAGTGTATTTGTTATCCCGAGCCTGGCCCAGGAGAAGCTGTCCTATCCTCAGACTGTGTAGGTTAACTGTGCCCTTGCATCACGATCATACCCATACACCCTGCACACAGTACCCCATCATTGAGCGCCCCCGCCCTTCTTGGTGTGCACGAAAAGGGTAATTTCTAAGTGTGAGCTGCCGCCACAGATATACTGCCCCTCAAGTAATCTTTGCATTCTACTTTGTATTAATTTGATTAATATAGCAATTAACCCCTAGAGGACACAGGGCATACCTGTATGCCCTGGCTACCTGGTACTTGGCACACCAGGATGTACATGTACTTCCTGAGTCATCAGGACTATGAATTGGGCACAGGAGCTGCACTCCCTTTATAGACTTCTATTAGCTGCCGAGGACCTGCCGCTAATGACGGACATCAACAGTCAATATTGATCGTGGCATTTGAAGCATAAGAGCAGTTTTATGAGACCCATCTTACTACCTGTGGCACCATCATGGGGGTTCAATTAGTCATGATGGCAGCTGTAGCTCCACTCACCAGCTCCACAGCCACTCCAGCAAACGTCTTCTATGTTCTGCACAATAAAAGCAGTACAATAATAGAAAAGCATGTAAACACGGGTATCATCTTAATCATATTGACCCACAGAACAAAGAGAACATGGAAGTTTTACCGTTAGGGTACCTCTGTTAGAACAAAAAAAAAAAAAGTTGCAAACTTGCAGTTTCCTTTTCAATTTCCTGCCACAAATATTTTATTGGTTGCGTAGTTCGTTTTATGGTAAAATGAAAGGTATCATTACACAGTACAAGTACAGTACAAATGGAAAAAATAAGTAAGGTCTTTAACCCCTTAAGGACGCAGGACGTAAATGTACGTCCTGGTGCGGTGGTACTTAACGTGGGCGTCCGCCATTAACCCCTCAGGTGCCGGGATCAATACAGATCCCGGCATCTGCGGCAGTGCGCGATTTCAATGAACGATTGGATCGCCCGCAGCGCTGCTGCGGGGATCCGATCATTCAGAACGCCGCACGGAGGTCCCCTCACCTTCCTCCTTCTGGCTCCTGGCATCTTCTGCTCTGGTCTGAGATCGAGCAGACCAGAGCAGAAGATCGCCGATAACACTGATCTGTTCTATGTCCTATACATAGAACAGATCAGTATTAGCAATCATGGTATTGCTATGAATAGTCCCCTATGGGGACTATTCAAGTGTAAAAAAAAATGTAAAAAAATGTAAAAGTAAAAAAAAATGGGCTGTGTTCTTAAGGGGTTAATTATTTAAAAATCCTATGGATATAACACTTCATAATTATTTCGAAATAAGAATCAATGCAATACACAAAGCCTTTTTGATGACGTTACTTTATTGGAATCTCAACATGACAAAACTTCTACAAACATATTATATATTTGTTATGAACTTGTTTCTGGATTTTCGGCAACCCCAACTTGATCTTTACTATAAGCATGTAGGAGATTGCATACTAATCCAGCATATATTAGACTGTCAACTCCATTTACTTTGACTTCGTCGACTTTGGCCACCAATTCTTTAACTACCTCTGGATGGGTTGGATGCTGTAAAGTAACAAAAATACAGAATTTTTGGAGGAACCATTGTAAGACAAAAGATAAAATCAGCTTTGTATTTTATTCATTAGTCAGGTATATGATGGTTCAGAAATCCCATTGGTATAAAATGTACCCAAAAAAGGTTCCACACTAGTTTTATTGGGAATGGACTTTTAGGAATCTTAAACATTGGAATTTCTTTTAAATAGGTACTCTGCACCTAGATATGTTATTCCCTATCCAAAGGATAGGGGATAAGATGTCTGATTGTGGGGGTCGTGCCGCTTGGGACCCCCGCGATGTCAGCTGCGGCACCCCAGACCGAACTTTGCTCCGTGCCGGATGACTAGTGATGATGTCATGGTTGCGCCCCACTTGTGATGTCACGGCCACACCCCCTCAATGCCAGTCTATGGGGGGGCATGACAGCTGTCGTGCACCCTCCCATAGACTTGCATTGAGGAGACATGGCCGTGACGTCACAAGCATGGCATGGCTGTGATGTCACGGCGCTGCACCCGACGCTCCAAGCAAATGCTGTGTGCAGCAGGGAGATCGTGGGGGTCCCCAGCGGTGGTGTACTGGCACACATCGTGGCCGCTACCCCTGCTCCCTCAGCTAGTCCGAGAGCAGCCCCAATGTTTGCGAGTATACTGCGCATGCGTGCGGCGACTTGCACATCGCAGTGAGTCTGTTTTTAAAGGCGGATTGCCGCTCCCATCAGGCACATTTAAGGCACACTGTAGGGGTCCATCATCGGCGGATCCGCAGCATAAAATACAGCCATTGCCGTAATTGGTACCCCTGAAATTTTTCAAGAAAATGAAGTATTTCTCACAGAAAAGGATTGCAGTAACACATGTTTTGCTATACACATGTTTGTGTGCATTGGAACTAAACCAAAAAAGGGAGGGAAAAAAAGCAAATTGGACATTATGTCACACCAAACTCCAAAAATGGGCTGGACAAAATTATTGGCACCCTTTCAAAATTGTAGAAAAATAAGATTGTTTGAAGCATGTGATGCTCCTTTAAACTCACCTGAGGCAAGTAACAGGTGTGGGCAATATAAAAATCACACCTGAAAGCAGATAAAAAGGAGAGAAGTTCACTTAGTCTTGTCTGTGTGCGCCACACTAAGCATGGACAACAGAAAGAGGAGAAGAGAACTGTCTGAGGACTTGAGAACCAAAATTGTGGAAAAATATCAACAATCTCAAGGTTACAAGTCCATCTCCAGAGATCTAGATTTGCTTTTGTTCTGTGCGCAACATTATCAAGAAGTTTGCAACCCATGGCACTGTAGCAAATCTCCCATGGCGTGGACGGAAGAGAAAAATTTATGAAAGGTGTCAACACAGGATAGTCCGGATGGTGGATAAGCAGCCCCAAACAAGTTCCAAAGATATTCAAACTATCCTGCAGGCTCAGGGAGCATCAGTGTCAGCGCGAACTATCTGTCGACATATAAATTAAATTAAACTCTATGGCAGGAGACCCAGGAAGACCCCACTGCTGACACAGAGACATAAACAAGAAAGACTACATTTTGTCAAAATGAACTTGAGTAAGCCAAAATCCTTCTGGAAAAATGTCTTGTGGACAGGTGAGACCAAGATAGAGCTTTTGGTTAAGCACATAATTCTACTGTTTACTGAAAACAGAATGAGGCCTACAAAGAAAAGAACACAGTACCTACAGTGAAATATGGTGGAGGGTCAATGATGTTTTGGGGTTGTTTTGCTGCCTCTGGCACTGGGTGCCTTGAATGTGTACAAGGCATCATGAAATCTGAGGATTACCAACAGATTTTGGGTCACACTGTCCTGTCCAGAGCCAGAAAGATTGGTTTGCGTCCGAGATCTTGGGTCTTCCAGCAGGACAATGACCCCAAACATATGTCAAAAAGCACTCAGAAATGGATGGCAACAAGGAGAGTTCTGAAGTGGCAGCAATGAGTCCAGATCTAAATCCCATTGAACACCTGTGGAGAGATCGTAAAATTGCTGTTGGGAAAAGGCCCTTCCAATAAGAGAGACCTGGAGCAGTTTGCAAAGGAAGAGTGGTCCAACATTCCGGCTGAGAGGTGTAATAAGTTTATTGATGGTTATAGGAAGTGACTGATTTCAGTTATTTTTTCCAAAGGGTGTGTAACCAAATATTAAGTTAAGGGTGCCAATAATTTTGTCCAGCCCATTTTTGGAGTTTGGTGTGACATTATGTCCAATTTGCTTTTTTTTCTCCTTTTTTGGTTTAGTTCCAATGCACACAAAGGGAATAAACGTGTATAGCAAAACACGTGTTACTGCAATCCTTTTCTGTGGGAAATACTTCATTTTCTTGAAAAATTTCGGGGGTGCCAACATTTACTGCCATGACTGTAAGCTATGTATCCGCCATGTGAACGCGCCCTTATTGTATTGTGTTTATTTTACCCACAGGCCCACCCGAAGTAAAATAAAGCATTGTACAATGTCCATTGAAATCAATGTGCTATACATGTGATGGTCAGACATGCTGGATCTTCATCACCCAGAGATACTCTGACCCACATTTCTTGATTGTTAAGGATCCCAGCATTGGTGTCCCCAACAATGAAACATTTACAACTTTTCCTGTTAGACAATATAGGGAGATTTATCAAAACCTGTCCAGAGGAAAAGTTGCTGAGTTGCCCATAGCAACCAATCAGATCGTTTCTTTCATTTTTGAAAAGGCCTCTTAATAATGAAAGAAGAGATCTGATTGGTTGCTATGGGCAACTCAGCAACTTTTCCTCTGGACAGGTTTTGATAAATCTCCCTCATTGTTTTTTTGTGTTAAAAGCCCCCATGTAAGTGATACTGAACAGAGTTACTTTTTTTCTGGTGGGAAGTATGAAAAGTATGAAGTATAAAAATAAAGTGATGTTTTACAGATTTCTGCATGGTGTTTCTATCGTCACTCACTATATAGTCAAATAAAACATGTATCCATACCACTGACCTCAATCAATTTCTCAAAATTATCTTTCATAAATTGATCAACTTTTTCCGCTTTTGCAATCCCATCCACAGCATAGCCATTAAAAATATCTAACAGACCTCCTAGATTTCCCAGAACAGGTGTATTCATTGTTATTATGTAGTGATGGTAAGGAACACCTAAAAAAACTAAACAAAAAAACAAAAAACAAAAACAAAAAGAACAAACATATTTTGGTTATTTCATGGAAAAATTTGAATTTCTATTTGTATTGTGTAAAAAACAGTCTGTGAAAAACACAAAAAAAAGGCAGATAATAGCCAACTTATCTGGATAGGACTGCTTGGCTTTCTTATGGAAATAAAATACAGTGACCCCCCCCGACCTACGACATACGATCATTTCAACATACGATGGCCTCTCAGAGGCCATCGCATGTTGAAGGCAGCATCAACATACGATGCTTTTATATGTCGGGACCATCGCATAAACGGCTATCCGGCAGCGCAGACTGTTTCAGCTGCCACCAGATAGCCGTTTATGGTGCCCCGTGTGGTCCGCTGACGATCACTCACCTGTCCTCGGGGCTCCGGCGCGTCCTCTTCGGGATCCCCTGCATCGTCGGCTCTCTCCATCGTCGTCATCACGTCGCTGCGCACGCCGTCCCGTCATCCAATAGGAGCGGCGTGCGTAACGACGTGATGTCGACGACATAGAGCGAGGATGCCGGGGAAGCAGAGGCCTTGCTGGAGCGTCGGGGACACCCCGGGGACGCGGCGACAGCGATGGAAGGCGACAGCCAGGGCAGCGGTGACGGTCCGGAGCGGCGGGGACACGTGAGTATAACCTCCAATACCAGTGGTCTTCAACCTGCGGACCTCCAGATGTTGCAAAACTACAACTCCCAGCATGCCCGGGCATGCTGGGTGTTGTAGTTTTGCAACATCTGGAGGTCCGCAGGTTGTAGACCACTGTCCTATACTTTACATGGCACGGATCCCTCAACATACGATGGTTTCAACAAACGATGGCCCGTTTGGAACGGATTACCATCGTATGTTGAGGGACCACTGTACATGCAAGATATTTTACCTATTGTTGAATGTAAGGGTATATTCACATGAAAAAGATATACTGTGGAAATTTCTGCAAAAATCCCTGCAGTATGCGAAGGGATGGCTGCCAGACCCATTTAGATGATTGGGACAGTCGCCAGAATTTTTGCAACAAATTTACCATGTGTGAATTTTGGCATTAAATATATTTTATTAATAGTTGTAATGTTACTGGTATAGCATATTATCCTTAATAGTTATTAATAGAATATTACCTGCACTGTGCCCCTTCATAGCAACCCCCTGGCTATCCACTGCACTGCCCCCATTTAAAGGGGTTATCCAGGAAAAAAACTTTTTTATATATCAACTGGCTCCAGAAAGTTAAACAGATTTGTAAATTACTTCTATTAAAAAAATCTTCATCCTTTCAGTACTTATGAGCTTCTGAAGTTTAGTTGTTCTTTTCTGTCTAAGTGCTTTCTGATGACACGTGTCTCGGGAACCACCCAGTTTAGAGGCAAATCCCCATAGCAAATCTCTTTTACTCTGTGCAGTTCCCGAGACAAGCAGAGATATCAGCAGAGAGCACTGTTGCCAGACAGAAAACAACTCAACTTCAGCAGCTGATAATTATTGAAAGGATTAAGATTTTTTTAATAGAAGTAATTTACAAATCTGTTTAACTTTCTGGAGCCAGTTGATATAAAATATAAATATAAAAAAAAAATAGCCTAGCCGGGTGGCTGAAAAAGTTACACGCACTAAACAGGAGCTGTGTCCCCTTAAAGGGGTACTCAACTGAAATGTTTTTTTTTTATCAACTGGTGCCAGAAAGTTAAACAGATTTTTAAATTACTTCTATTTAAAAATCTTAACGCTTCCAGTACTTTTCAGCTGCTGTATGTTCCAGAGGAAGTTCTTTTCTTTTTGAATTTAATTTCTGTCTAACCACAGTGCTCTCTGCTGACACCTCTGTCCCTTTTAGGAACTGTCCAGAGTAGGAGCAAATCCCCGTAACAAACCTATCCTGCTCCGGACAGTTTCTAAAATGGACAGAGGTGTCAGACAGAAAGGGAAAAAAAAGAAAAGAACTTCCTGTAAGCATATAGCAGCTGATAAGTACTGGGAATATTAAGATTTTTTAATAGAAGTCATTTACAAATCTGTTTAACTTTCTGGTACTAGGTGATTTAAAAAAAAATAAATAAATAATGTTTTCCAGACGAGTACCCCTTTAATTCTCAGGATCTGTAGGGGTCCCAGAGGTGATTCCTTTTGTGCCCAAAATGATAAATAGATATTCCTTAGATATACGTTTGTTACTTTATCCATAAATACCTTCTCCAACAACCAACACTGATGCCTCAAATGTAATACACATCTAACTCAAAAATAAAGAAACAGACATGGCTGCACATCTGCAACTTTTGATAAAACTGTCAGGGGTCGGGTCCTGGGAAAAAAAGTATGAGAACTCACCCAAGATTTCCACTCAATGGCTGATACTGCGGGACTCCTGCTAATGGGAACAGTGTTCCTGCTTCTTATATAGGCTGGATCCAGCTATGGTAGATGTGCCCCACCCTTAAACCTGCTCAACCTATAAAATAAATATAGATCCAGGACATCCACCTCTTACAATTGCCAGCATGCTGAGTGCGCACATTTATGGAGGTAGCTGAATTATCCACCATATAATTAAAGAGATTTTATTTAGAAAAGAAAATTATTCCTTTTCAGAGCTCATCATTTATTCTGGTCATATACTATATATTTCAACATACCGGGAAGGTCACAGTTGTCCTGATGTTTACCAGTCCAATTCAAGATGGGTACTAATAATGGTAGAGCCTAACCTACTGAATGAGACCCAAACTGGTAAATACCCCCCCCCCCCCCCCGTATCCTCTAACCACAACAGATAAAGAGGGACAACATGAAAACAAAAACAATAAGAACATTTTTTATTTTTATATAAGATGGTGAAGTTCTTAATGTATTGGTCTTTTTCCATAACCGTAAATACGATTAGTATTGTACATATTTCATTTCAAAAAGGTTTATTGCAAACATGAGTCAATAAGAACAGACATCGTAACAGGGCTCAATATAAGGCGGTACATCGACGAAGGATATAGGGCAATGCTAGATAAGATAGACATCTTAACAGGGCTCAATATGAGGCGGTACATCGCTGAGAAATACAGGTCAATGCAAGATGAGCTGAACATCATAAACATATAGAAAAGTAACAAAGAAACAAAGCAAAGAGGGTACAAAGATGGTAGATGAGGGGATAGAAGAAAAGGGGTCCAGGGGCTAAACGAAGGGAAAGGAGAGGGGTTAGGAGGAGGGGGGGGGGGAGGGGGAGAAGGTCCAGTGACCAAAGAATTAGAGGCTGGGGGAAGTAGGAGGGATCACGAGGGAGTGGGGCCCTAACTGTAGGAAATGAGGGGAGGCTGCAAAGTCCATCCAGTGACGCCAGCGCTTGATGTACTGCTCTGAAGTGCCATGGAGGTCAGCTAGGCACTCCTCTAAACTGTGAAGATAAAGGACTTCCCTAAGCCAGTCAGTAACAGTAGGGGGGGATGTTGATTTCCAGCGTATGGGTATGACACGTCTAGCGGCCGCCAAAAGCGCTCCAACAAGACTTTTCCTCAGGGAGTTGGGGGAGCCAGGTAACATGGAGAGGAAGAGGGCTTTAGGGGTGTTCGCTACCTGGGTGCCTGTGATATCGTTAATAAGGGCCCGAACAGCGGACCAGAAGTCAGTCAGTAGAGGACAAGCTAACCACACATGAGATAGGGAGCCCATGTCTCGGCCACACCTCCAGCAGAGATCAGGTACTGAAGGGTAGTAGCGATGAAGCAGGGCCGATGTCGCCCACTCCTCAGTACTGGGGGTGTAGCCGAGCTCTCCAATCCAACCCCTTTGATAAGGTAGCAATGCACGGGAGTCTCCGTTGCGAAGCAAAGCATAGAGTAGGGAGATCGTATTTGTGGGTCTGGTTGTGCTTAAGCAAAGACGTTCAAAGGGTAGGATTTCTCTATGCAATTCACCCGAAACCCGCCACGTGTCGTAGAAATGTCGAAGCTGGTGATATTGGAGCACACACAGGGCAGACGGAGCAGGGTCGCCCACTATGTCGGAGAGACCTTTCAAGGATGTGGAGTGGAGGACCTTAGTTATGGGTAGGGGACCCGACGGTGGGTTGATTAAGAAGCCGCCCAGGGAAGAACCTGGGAGGAAGTCTGGCTTTCCAGTCAGTGGGGTCAGGGGACCTAGGGGACGAAGTAAACCCGCTTTCGTGAAATGAGAAAGGCAGGAATGTAACACAGCCCTGGAAACAAATGGAAGGGGGATTTTAGAACTAGCCGTCCAGTATGAAGGGCAGATCCAAGGTAAGGAGGCGAGAGGGAAGGGAGAAAGTTCAGTTTCCAATCGGACCCAGAGCTTAATGTGAGCCGAGTGAAAACCATCTAGGATACGGGCCGCTGCAGCGGCCAAGTCGTAAGTGTACGGGTCAGGTAAGGCTAGACCACCATCTGTTTTAGGCTGAGCCAGGGTGTCCTTGGAGAGTCTGTGGCGGCCACCCGACCACACAAATTTAGTAAAGAGTGCAGTGAGAGGTTGAAAGAAGGCTTTAGGAAGCATCACTGGCAAGGTCTGAAACAGATATAGCAGGCGAGGGACCAAGTTCATCTTAAGTATGTTGATACGCCCTATCCATAAAAAGTCCTTACGGTCCCATTTGGCCAGATCACCTTTGAATCAGGCCAGTAACGGGGTGAGATTCAGGTCGACTATGCGGGAGAGATCTTTAGGGATGAGGATTCCCAGATAACGGAACGAGGAAGGGTGCCAGGAGAAGGGAAATAACCCGTGGAGCCGAAGGACCAGAGCGGATTCCAGAGAGACATTCATCGCAACACTCTTAGAAAAATTAATCTTATAATTGCACACAGCTCCAAACTCCGAAATGGCCGAAAGGAGTGCAGGGAGTGAGGATTTAGGGGAGGAGATATAAAGGAGAAGGTCATCTGCGAAAGCAGAGCACTTAAAGTGTAGACCCCGTACTGGGATACCTTTGATATTGTCATTAAGACTGATAGCCTGCAACAAGTGCTCCATCACTAGAACATAGAGTAGGGGGGAGAGGGGGCACCCCTGCCTAGTACCATTACGAATGGGCAGAGGGGTGGATAGCGAACCCTTAATGCGTATTCTAGCGGTGGGTCGGCTATATAAGGCAAGGATTCAGCTAAGGGCAATGGGGCCTAGGCCCAGATGCGCCAGTGCACCTCTCATGAAGTCCCAGCTCACCCAATCAAAAGCCTTTTTGGCATCAAGAGATAAGACCATACATGGGAATTTAGTCTCCTGAGCGTGATGGATGAGTGAGAATGTTTTTAAAGTGTTATCCCGGGCCTCCCGGTTGGGAACAAAGCCCACTTGATCGAGATGAATCAGGGACTCCAAGAGAGGGGCCAGGCGCGTTGCAATCAACTTGGCGTATAGTTTAGTAACCACATTCAGCAAAGAAATGGGAAGATAACTTTTGCAAAGGTTAGGGTCCTTACCCTCTTTCGGGATTACCGTGAGAAAGGCTGTCAGGAATGAATCGGGGAGGTAGGAGGAAGGGGAGATGGCGTTAAAGGCTTTCAACAGGAAAGGCGATAAGTCCGCCTGAAGTGTTTTATAAAATTGGCTGGTATAGCCATCAGGGCCAGGGGATTTACTGGACGGGGATGAAGAGATAGCTAGCTCTAACTCCTCTGGCGTAAATGGGCGCTCCAGGTCATCGAGGGCGGAGGGCGTTAAGCGGGGTAGGGCAGTCCGCTGTAGATAGGAGAGGATATCTTGGGGAGAGGGGGGTGGGACTTCCCCCTTAACATGAAGGTCATAAAGACCCGAGTAGTAAGAATGAAAGGTGTTAAGGATATGAGCAGTATGGTGCTCCAGGCGGCCGGAGGTGCTTTTAACCGAGGGAACAAAGAGTGCGGCACGCCTATCTCTTAAGGCCAGCGCCAACATCTGACCCGCCTTATTACCCCACTCATAGTGGGAGGCGGAACAGATCTGGCGGAAGCAGTTGTGTTTCTTGTCGATAAGGACCTGAAGGTCCTTACGCATTCTGAGGAGGTCCCGCAGGTAGTCCTCAGCGAGCGTGCTCTTGTGTCACAGTTCAAGGGAGTGCCACTGAGCTAACAGGGACGAGAGTTGTGTCGAGGCCTCTCTTTTGCGTCTAGCTCCATGCTGCATCAGAATCCCACGTAGAACACATTTAAGCGCTTCCCATTGGGTCTGGGGCAACGTGGAGTCGGAGGTATGTGTAAGCGTAAAAGTGGCTACTGCCTGCTTAAGGTCTGCTAAACAAAGGGGGTCTAACAAGAGCGAATCGTTAAGACGCCAGGTGTATTCCTTCTGGGGGAGGGCGGGAAGCTGGAGCACACAGCAGACCAGAGCCTGGTCCGAGTGGCGCATCGGGTCAATGGCGCAGGATTTTAGGGCGGGGAGAAGATGATGGGAAATGAGAATATAATCGAGTCTAGAGTACACTCCCCTGGCGTGTGAGAAAAAAGTATAGTCACGGTCAGTGGGATGGAGTAGATGCCAAGCATCACACAGCTGATGAAGATGCAGGGTTCTTTTTATACCATTTAATGCCACAAAGGAGAGTGTACTAGAGCCCGAGGAGGTGTCAGTGGTAGGGTTGAGTGGAACATTAAGGTTACCACAAACAATCAACGTACCCTGGGAGAAGGTGTTAAGGTACTCCATCGTCCTTACCAAGAAAGTATGTTGTCCGTGGTTCGGTGCGTAATACAAGCCACAGTATACTCACGACCCTGTATGGAACATTTCACAAACACGTAGCGGGCATCCTGGTCAATGCGGGAGTCTAGTATGCGTACTGCTAGGGATTTATGAAAGAAAATTGCCACTCCTCTAATTATCTGGGAGGGGGAACTACTATGGAACCACGTCGGGTAATACCGGTTACATAAAACCTGATAGCTTGTCCTGCCGAAGGTGGGTCTCCTGCAGGCACACTATGTCAGTCCTCTGTCCCCCTGGGCAAGGAAGACCCCCGCACGAAGCCATGGCAGACAGGCACTCTCCATGTATATCTATAAGAGAGCCAGAGATTGCAGAACGTCTTCCTCACATGGAGGGGTGTGACGGCCACAGCTTTTTTGCGGGGGGTCAACCCACTCCATTCCGGGGGAGAGCTGGGGTCCCATGCAGGAGATTGCAGGTGGTCCCAGTTGTCAGACCCCCCCCCCCCCCAGATCTAAAACGTATCCCCTATACTTTGGATAGGGGACATGTTTTTCAGCATGATAGCGCTGCTTTAAGGGCACATTTAGATACAAGAGAGAGCGGCTCTGATGACAGAAAGGAACTTTTCACCTTGTCTATTTAGATGCGAGGAGTGCAGTAGCTCAGGCAGGACACCAGAGCTGCAGGCAAGCCCAGAATATTTGCTCCCTGTGGGCAGTAGCAGCCTCGTATAAGTAGGGGTTACTCCCTGTTGGTAGGTCCCATTGTAGATGGTAGCCCCCATACCATCTACAATGGGACAATGGTTGCAGCCCCCATATATAGTAGTAGAAAACCTCCCACATATAATAGCAGCAGCCCCCATTTAGGTAGTAGTAGCAGTAGCCACCCTAGGTAGTACTCGTAGTAGAAGCCCCCTTAGGTAGTAGTAGCAGCTCCCTTTGGATAGGTACACACACACAAACACACACACACATATCATACATACAAACATCACACATACATACATCATACATACACACACACATCATACATACATCCGTTTAGCTGTGAAGCTATATGTCTAGAGTCTAGCTTCACATCTATCATACGCACATCATACATACACACATCATACAATCATACATACAGCTTACACACAGCTATCATACATAAACACATCATACATGCATTACATACATACACACATCATATATACAGACATCATACATACACACATATCATGCATACACATGTCATACATACACCCGCCGCTGCCCCTGACATCATACATTACATACACACATCACACATACATCTATACAAACACACATCATAAATATGTGGTGACTGGGAGAGTGTAAACGGTGACTGGGGTGTTGCGGTGATAATGTAGGGTCTGGTGATGTTAACCCTTAGTTGTCGTGACGCCAGGGTGAAGTTTCCTCAATGTAATAGTCCTACCGCCAACCGTCCCACAAACGGCAGGGAAAAATAACGGAATGTCCACAGCAGATTTTATTTAGTAAACTTGAAGTAACTTTACTGTATATTTTATGAAACGGCATGGAACACAACAGTCTTTGCAAGAGAGAACCACGGTACAGGTTCCTCACAGGTTTGGTGGGACTCCGGGATCAATGAGCTTTGGTGCTAGCCGCTGTGATACTATTTTTTAGGAGATTTGAGTTTCTAGTAGTCACACAGGGTTCAGTAGATTGAGGTTGGATAACTCACAGTTTTGTGGCTGCTAGGTATTAGGCTTCAGGCCTAGCTTGAATTGATGCTGAAGAGATGAGATTAGTACTGCTTGATAGTCCGGAACTAAGAGCAGGAACTAAGAAAATTTAGTGGCTGCAGCCCCTTATATATTAAGGGGGTGGGACAAAGCTCATTGGTCAGCAGACTTGTAAATCCTGACCCAGTGAACTCTGGGTATCACATGACCTAAAGGTCCTTAAACCATAATACAATTTAATTAAAGGCACGTGACCTCTAAGGTCCTATACAGAGGTATTTCTATATAACATATTAAATATATATATATATATATATATATCTAACAGGGACTACAACGCCCAGCATACACACACACACCTCTAACAGGGACTACAACTCCCAGCATACACACACACAACAGGGACTACAACTCCCAGCATACACACACACCTAACAGGGACTACAACTCCCAGCGTACACACACATAACAGGGATTAAAACTCCCAGCATACACACACATAACAGGGACTAAAACTCCCAGCATACACACACACCTAACATGGACTACAGCGCCCAGCATACACACACACACGCAGCTAACAGGGACTACAACTCCCAGGATACACACACACATAACAGGGACTACAACTCCCAGCATATACACACATAACAGGGACTACAACTACCAGCATATACACACACAACAGGGACTACAACTCCCAGCCTACACACACACACACACACACACGCACACACACATAACAGGGACTACAACTCCCAGCATACACACACATCTAACAGGGACTACAACTCCCAGCATACACACACACACCTAACATGGACTACAACTCCCAGCATACACCCCCCCTAACATGGACTACAACTCCCAGCATACACACACACACCTAACAGGGACTACAACTCCCAGCATACACACACCTAACAGGGACTACAACTCCTAGCATACACACACACACACACACACAACAAGGACTACAACTCCCAGCATACACACACAACAGGGACTACAACTCCCAGCATACACACACATAAAGGACTACAACTCCCAGCATACACACACACCTAACATGGACTACAGCGCCCAGCATACACACACACACACGCACCTAACAGGGACTACAACTCCCAGGATACACACACACACATAACAGGGACTACAACTCCCAGCATACACACACACCTAACATGGACTACAACTCCCAGCATACACCCCCCTAACATGGACTACAACTCCCAGCATACACACACCTAACAGGGACTACAACTTCCAGCATACACACACACACCTAACATGGACTACAACTCCCAGCATACACACACACACACACACACCTAACAGGGACTACAACTCCCAGCATACACACACAACAGGGACTACAACTCCCAGCATACACACATAACAGGGACTACTACTCCCAGCATACACTCACAACTTACAGGGACTACAACTCCCAGCATACACACACATAACAGGGATTACAACTCCCAGCATACGCACACATAACAGGAACTACAACTCCCAGCATACACACACACCTAATATGGACTACAGCGCCCAGCATACACACATACACACGCACCTAACAGGGACTACAACTCCCAGCATACACACACACCTAACATGGACTACAACTCCCAGCATACACACACATAACAGGGACTACAACTCCCAGCACACACACACACACGCACCTAACAGGGACTACAACTCCCAGCATACGCACACACCTAACAGGGACTACAACTCCCAGCATACACACACACACACCTAACAGGGACTACAACTCCCAGCATACACACACATACCTAACAGGGACTACAACTCCCAGCATACACACACAACAGGGACTACAACTCCCAGCATACACACACACAACAGGGACTACTACTCCCAGCATACACACACATAACAGGGACTACAACTCCCAACATACACACACATAACAGGGACTACAACTCCCAACATACACACACATAACAGGGACCCCCCCATGCCCACACACCCCCATCCCCAGTCAGAGATTTATTCCCAGTCCCTGCAGTGTATACATCCCCAGCCCGTGTACAGTAGACACAGACAGAGCTCAGGCAGGGGAGATGAGGAGCGCTGCTCTGGCTTCTTTCTCCCCATGCAGATCTGTGTCCTCCGAGGGGAGGGGAGATGCGGGAGCCGTGCTCCTCCTCTCTCCCCCTGCTCTGGCTTTTCTCTCCCTGTGCAGACCTGCGTCCTCCCGAGCTCAGGGAGGGGAGATGAGGGAGGGGGCGTGTACCTGAAATGAGGGAGGGGGCGTGTACCTTCTCTCTCCCCTTGTTCTGCCCTCCCCCAGCTCTAGCTTCGGAAATCTTCGGAGAGCTGAGGGAGGAGCGGACGCAAGTCTTCACGGGGCACATATTTTCACCTTACACCAGCGTGACTGTGACTCGCGGCTCCGTCTCCAAAACTCACTACACACATAGGGCTGCCGCTGTAAAGCTCTGTGTGTATAGTGAGCAAGGAATGCGCAGCGTATTTCCCGCTGCTGCCGTAAATTTTGCGCAGCGTGAAATATGCTGCGTATACGCCAGGTGGGAACGCACCCTTAAACAGCGTTTCCCAATCATTGTGCCTCCAACTGTTGCAGAACTACAACTCCCAGCAATGCCTAAGGCTGTACGGGCATGCTGGGAGTTGTAGTTTTGCAACAGCTGGAGGTTCACCAATAGAGTTAAAAAGATATATATGGGATCAAATCTGTACTTGATTTCTGTGTCCAACATGTAACACGTGCAGTCTACCATAATAATAATAATAATAATAATAATAATATGGAAGGAAGTAAATGCAAAATTGCTATATATATTTTTTTTTATTTAAAAGTTAATCAATAAATGATAATTAGCTAAAATAACGCCATAAAAATATATATATGTAAATAAATAATAATAAAAAAAAAGCCCTTGTATGGCAAAAGGGAAATATGTAAGGCAGCTGCTTGGTGATGTCACAGGCAGCTGACACAGTGACTATTATGACATCACCGAGTTGCAGACAAGGAATCATTGGTCGGGAGCTGTAGATCTGAGTGTGAGAGTAGAGAGAGGAGAGTGAGCATTGCTCAGTTTTGTTGCTGTTTTTTGTGCATTTCGGAAATGATTTTCCGCTTTTGTTTCTTTTTCCTATGGATGTGTGTGGTCAGAGGGCGTCCTCTACCTCCAGCTGCATTGGAGGAACAGAATGAGGAGGTAAATACCATCATCCCCCGTTCTGGAGAGGACGAGCCCTCAAAGACAGCGCAGGACCAGGGATTTGTGAGTAAGTATCCTCCTCCATATGTATAGTAGGGAATAAGATAAATTCATCACCAGCTGGGATTTTCTTGCAGGCGGATTATCTACTTATTTCATGTTTTTATTGTTAATTCATACCAGTAGTGGTTGTCGGTGTCACATCGGTGAATGGTAACTTCTTATTCTTGTTGTGGCTGCATCTTTCCATTGAGAGTCAGAGAGAGTCATAGAAACAGCCAAGCAAGCAGCCTTTGATTTTCTATAAAAATACCTATTTTAGTAACTTGATTTTTTTTTTTTAGGAATCCGAAGATCTTTAACATCAAGTCTTCAAAACATCAATGAGAGATTTTATTACATCCCCAGAAGTGTTATCATTGGGACTCCATTTCTGATGTTATTCCTGGCCCTGCTATGCTGCTATACGTATGTACTATTTCACTTTATATAGCTTTAGTTGACTCTTTGGGTAGAGGACATTATTACAGATGTGATAGATATCACAGCCCCAGAGAGAGGAGACTCATGATGTCATAGTTATCACTAACTCTCTATCTAGTATAATAATACCATTGTGTTTTTTTTACAGCATCTGCTGTGATCCACCAGAGACTTAACATACCATCTTCTGACTGATCTACCGGTTCTGACCTTGGCTACGTCTAATGGATTCTCCTTCGTCTTCTCCTTCGGTTTCTGTCTTGCTTCTCCTGGTATTGACCCCTGGCTTGCCCCTGACCATGATTTGGCTTCATTCTGACTGACCTATCGGTGATGACCTCAGGCTACATTCCTGACTTCTCCACAGGTTCTTCGCTTCAGCATAACCATCGCCAACCGGGGACTGTTCTGGGGGACACAGGATTTCTCTACACACTTGATGATCAATAAATTATTTGTTCTTTTAATCAAGTATTTGCCAGACCAATCAAATTATTCTAGTAGACTTAATCTATCCACATGTAAAATGTTGGCCACAGAAATCAAGTACAGGAGCTTCATTTGGCTCCTGTCAAATTTAATACATTTGGTCCCACATTTCTTTCTATAGCACTATTGGTAAACCTTCAGCTATTACAATACTACAACTCCCAGCATGCCCATACAGCCTTGATCATGCTGGGAGTTGTAGTTCTGCAACAGTAGGGGGCACAATGGTTGGGAAATTCTATTTCAGAGCATTTACCAAGGGAATTAATGTATGCATTATTTATTACTTCAATTCCTGAATGTGAATATGCAGTTTAATGTATTGTATGAGACTTTTAAATAGTGTAAGGATTTCAAAATCAACATATAAGATTTAGTTCAGGACAATTGCCCCGATACTTACTGTTGTGAAATACAGAGACGTCTCAGAGGAAGGTAACACTTGTATTGCTTTCTATTCCAGTACAGATCACGCTCAGGTTTAATTTATGGTCAACAGGCAAAATTTCTTTGATCTAAACCAAACAAACGAGACAATAGAGTCAGTGACAACAACAGACGTAAAAAACTAAAAACTTGCACAGAAAAAATATAGCGTACTCAGGTTGCATTCAAACCATGATTCAGGAATACAGCAGTTGGATCTGGTGGGATAATGTGAAAACCACCTGCTGCCGTGTTCCTGCCGGACTTGTACCGCATTCCATTCATTTCAATAAGTCAGACATAGTCAGCTAGTGACTCCTGTCGGGTCATATTTTGGCCATTTCAGTTTTAGTTGCTGAACTAAAACCACAGCAGAACACAACAAAAACTGATACAGTCCAAAAATCAGCCAACCGTCACTAGCTCACTCTGTCCGGCTCATTGAAACAAATGGGGTGCGGCTGTATCCCCGAATTGTGATGGGAATGTAGCCTTACTGACACCAGCACTGAACGATCATGTGCCTGACCCAATGAAGAGTATTAATGAAAGCAAAATTAATAATAATAGACACTTCTTCCTTATTTATCCATATTTGGAAGGTTTGATCAAACATGTAACATCATCTTTACTGATCTACTTCTGGACAAGTCCTTCTCTTCTTCAAAGCAAACTTCTTGGGGCAAAAGCCTTTATGCCACATTTCCACCTCCCTGATAACATTATAATGGACAAGAAAGGGTCAAACAAGAAGAGTAGCAAAGAACAGTGTCAGCCAGCATAAAATTGGTCCGGTCACAAGCCGAGGTTGGGATACACAGGTCAGGTCACATAATAGTGAGATTGCAGTACACTTGTCCCGAATCTCCAGGCAGACAGCGCTGCCTCCTCTGTGTGAGCTGCATCTGCGGCCTACACAGAGAGGAGACATGACCTCTGCCACCACGCAGTGCAGGCACCGATGACCTCACTCATTGGTACCTGTACTGGGGAGGATGAAAGACGTGGGCCAAGAGGAGATCGCTGCGTGGGACATCACATCCTGGGAAAGGGAAGGGCGTATAGAGGCTGGAGGGACTCTGCTGCCTACACCTACTGTGGGGGAACTCTGCTGCCTACACCAACTGTGGGGGAACTCTGCTGCCTACACCTACTGGGGGGAACTCTGCTGCCTACACCTACTGGGGGGAACTCTGCTGCCTACACCTGCTCTGCGAAAACTCTTCTGCCTACACCTACTGTGGGAAAACTCTGCTGCCAACACCTAATGTGAGGGAACTCTGCTGCCTACACCTAATGTAAGGGAACTCTGCTGCCTACACCTAATGTGGGGAAACTCTGCTGCCTACACCTAATGTGGGGAAACTCTGCTGCCTACACCTAATGTCGGGGAACTCAGCTGCCTACCAAATGTGGGGGACTATCTACTATGTTCCTGCCTAGCTAATATGGGGACAAACTACCAAATTAATAGGAGGGCTACCTACTACCTACATATGAGGTTTTCATACAGGGGGCAGCTATCTGGGAGATTTACCTACCCGCTAAGGGACATTAAAGGGGTACTCCACTGGAAAACATTTTTTTTTAATCAACTGGTTCCAGAAAGTTAAACAGATTTGTAAATTACTACTATTAAAAAATCTTAATCCTTCCAATACTTATTGGCTGCTGTATGTTTCAGAGGAAGTTCTTTTCTTTTTGAATTTTCTTTCTGCCTGATCACTGTGCTCTCTGCTGACACCTCTGTCCATTTTAGGAACTGTCCAGAATAGGAGCAAATCCCCATAGAAAACCTCTCCTGCTCTGGACAGTTCCTTAAATTGACAAAGGTGTCAGCAGAGAGCACTGTGGTCAGACAGAAAGGAAATTCAAAAAGAAAAGAACTTCCAGTGACTCATACAGCAGCTGATAAGTACTGGAATTATTGAGATTTTTTTTATAGAAGTAATTTACAAATCTGTTTAACTTTCTGTTAGTTGATTAAAAAAACATGTTTTTCAGTGGATTACCCCTTTAACTACCTGGGGCAGGATCTACTAGGGGCCACTACCTCCGTGGGACACTTCCTATCTGGGGGCATTACCTACCTGTGATTTCTGTAAGCAACACCCTATTTTCTCTCCGTTAACACAAAATACTCTGATAGTGCCGCTCCCAAGACTAGACTCTGGATCTGCCACTGGGTGAAAAGGGGGTGCTGGCTACCTAACGTTATACCTGGATGCCTAACTACTTACCTACATACCAGGCTATCTAACTACCTACATACATGGCTGCCTATTTATCTACCTAGATATCTTGCCTTGCTACCTACCTACATACCTGGCTATCTAACTAAATACTTGCCTGGCCTTCATACCTGGCTGTCTAACTACCTAACTAGCCAACTACCTACATGCCTGGCTACCTATCTACCTACCTGGTTAGTCACCCACCTTCCCACATATATTGCTTCCTGATGTACCTACTTAGTCACCTTTCTACCTGGCTGCTACCTATTTGCCCTTTTACTCTGCAGGACACCAAGGAGGGTATTATTACAGTTTGTGGGCATATAGATGGGAAGATGTGTGTAGAGGAGGGGCGGGCACTGGAAAAATCCAGAGCTTAACATGTTTGTCTTGCAGATGTTAAGAGATTGACATGGCGGTCTGATCTTGACAGAGAAGAAAAGGAAAGACAACGTCGCAGATCAGAAAATACATAATTTTGAATCCCTATATATAACTGTAATCACTTCTATGGTATACAGATCCTGTGTACAGCTGATATCTACCACCATATGGTCTTGTATATTATCACTTATATTGTAAACAGATCTATATGTGCACTGCATATAAGCACTCATATAGTATATAGATCCTGTATAGTATACTGGCCTGTGTATAGTTGTTTTATTCAGTAAAGTGTGGGAGTATTATCCAGTTATTGTGTGGTGGTATATATTTCCTCCTTGTATACTGGTATTATAGGTCATGTAACATTATTCCACTTATGTTAAAGTGTTTCTTATATACAAATATATTGCAAGAGGCTGGATAGTGGATCCGCTGGCCTGTGTGGACAATGACTGAACCGTACCAGTTAGCGGAGTCTAAGGTGCCGCTGGTTTTCACCAGAGCCCACTGAAAAGCAGGATGGACTTGCTGCAGCAGGCGGCACCTAGGTCGCTACCCCTGGCACCCTCAGTCCACACAGGTTGCCCAGATGTAACTCGGCACAGATGGCAAGACATAGTCTGGACGAAGCACAGGTCAGAAGGGCAGGTGGCAAGGAGCGTAGTCAGGTCACAGGCACGAGGTCAGGAGGCAGGCAGCAAAGGAGCAAGGTCAGGTCACGAGCTGGAGGTCAGGGACACTAAGTAGGGAAATGCTGAGGAACGCTTTCTTTTGGCACAAGGCACGAAGATCCGGCACCAAGATAGTGAGGTGCCAGACTTAAATAATGTCCGCCCTGCAGCAGACCAATTATGGGCGTACTGGACCTTTAAATCTAGTAACTCCGGTGCGCATGTGCCCTATGGGAAGGGGAGGCACACGCCGGCGATGCGCAGAGAGAGAGAGAGGACTGAGATGGTGTGGGGTAAGGAGATGCCCGGGTCTCGTATGCTGGCGTGTCTCACACAGCGAGTCCTGGAGCCACCGTGGACATAAGGAGAAGTGTACTTATGGCCGTAGCATTGGCCGTAGCAACGCCCAGGACTCGCATCACCGCGAGTCCCAGAACCACTAGTGCAAGCAGGGAGGGAGGGCTCACTGCCGGAATGAATGGCCGGAGCGTTGCCCATGACAGATATACATTTTATGCAACACAAAAAGAGAAACACTACCGCACATCCATGTAATTTGATCTACTTGCTTCTCAATTTAATTAAATTTAATAATTTAAAAAACTAACAGGTTGTTAGTATACATTTTGATCAAAAAGTACAAGCCCACTCGCCACGTAAAGGCCACCTCGTTAGAGTGGGTCCCTAACCTGACACTGGCGTAGTGCCCGGCGGTGACCACTGGCTCCAAGACCCATGCCCAACGGGGGAAGCGACCCAGTGGCCAGGCAGCCCCACCACTGCCCGACCAAGCCCCTGGCACTGGGCCACTGCACCCCACAGACAAAGCATCACAGAAACAATGTCCGCCACAGAGAACCTCACCAGTATGAAACCTACCATGTGCTCACTGCCAGAGGGCTGGGAGAATGGTAGGATTTGTAGTCTTCCACAGCCAGCACTCCACTCCACCCATTTGGCCCAGGCATTTTTAATTAGCAGGAAACTGCATAAGGGTTTCCTCCTACCATTCTCGCAGCCCTCTGGCAGTGAGCACATGGTAGGTTTCATGCTGGTGTGAGCCAGGCAGAGTTTCTGAACCAATGTACAAAGTTTATTAATGGAAAATGGAAAAATCAGAAGAGCAAAGAGGAATAAAGGGACCTGGGTCAGAGGCAGAGACTGTCCATCCAAAACAGGGACACTTGTGAGGTACGCACCTATGGACAGATGGTTTGGGGTTCCTGCACAGAGCATGCTGCTAGCAGAGAGGCCTTTATGGACTGAGGGGGTAAGGATTCTTTTTGAGGAGAGTATAAACTATCCAAAATTTGGGCAGCATGTGTAAATGTTTGTGTTTACATGTGCAAACATCTTTCACTAATCTACTCCAAAAGAATGCACTAAGCAGAAATATATTAAAAAGTATGCATCAATTTTAGACATCATCATAAATGACATTGAAAAACATTAAAAAAACAATGCTATAGATCCCAACAAGAGCACCGCCCTGATCCAATCTAAACCTCTGCATAATGTGCACAAAAGGTGCAAAAATGCTGTGCTAGCTAGAATACAAGCAGGGCTGTAGATATTATGGGGCTCCTTACACAGCTCAAGGCCTCACACCGTCATGAAGTCTTCGTGCAACCATGACTCGTCTCTACAGAATCTGCTAGACAACTAAAAAAATATTGGGCTACACACATTCCCTATCAGTTCCCTACCCTCAGTGTCCCATTATTTATTTGTATATATTTCATGGCGCCATTTTATGTAATTATCATTTATTGATTAACTTATTGATAACTTGATAACATCATTTATTGATAACATTTTTTGGAAGAAAAAGAATAAAAAATATAGCAATTTTGCTATACTCTTCCTTTTGCCCTTTAAATTTATAAAATTTTGGATTAAATAACATGGCTTTATTCTCTGGGTTGGTATGATTAGGTTGGCACCAAATTTTTATTGGTTTACATTTTCATTTGACCAATACAAGCACTTGTTTTTAATTTGTCTCCCAATGGAGCTTTTTGTAGCATTGTTTTATATATTTCAGTGTGTAAAGATATAAAAGATACTATAGCACTCTGCAAACACAAAGACATAGGGGGAGATTTATCAAAACCTGTGCAGAGGAAAAGTTGCTGAGTTGCCCATAGCAACCAATCAGATTGCTTCCTTCATTTTGCAGAGGCCTTGTCAAACATGAAAGAAGAAATGTGATTGGTTGCTATGGGCAACTGGTTTCTAGCTAGGTAATTGGGTAGCCGGGTTTGTAGATAGGTAGCTAGCTAGGAATTTAGATAGCCAGGTATGTATGTAGATAGGCAAGTAGGTAGCCAAGAATGTAGGTAGTTAGTTATGTAGGTAGGTTGTTAGTTATGTAGCTAGGTATCCACGTAGCAAGTCAGGTATGTAAAAAAAAAACACCCAATCACAAATGTCAGCAATAAACAATACATGTACAAAAATGAAAAAACTTTATTAGAATTGTACATATAATAGATTCAAATAAAATAGCACAGTGCACAGAACTGATAAAATACAGGAGGTATAGGCTACAAACACTAGAGAGAGTAAATACAAGTGCCAATCAATGATAGCTTCAGATATAAAGTATATCATAATAGGTACATATAAGCCCTGCAAGCAATAATGACAGCTGAAAAGAGGCACAAAAGGAAAACATGGTAGATCAGTGTAGAGCCATCTGCCACCTGCACTTACCCCAACGCACGTTTCGCGCTACTGCGCTTCGTCAGGGGGCGTGGCTAAAACGGACTCTAGGTGTACATTATATATTGCTAGGGAACCAATCAAATGGGAGGACAGCAATGATAGACATACTACAAGCCAATCGCACATTAATGCTAATTGCCCACTGGTGTGTACTGGATTACCTAGATAATGTACGCCGCAACGCTAGCTAATGTCATAAATGAGACCACAGAGGAATGCTGAAAGTTCCGATCACGTGATCAAAGTCGGTCACGTGACCGGGAGTGACGTGCGCTAGGGTGGGCGCATAAGCTCAGAATGAGGAACGGCAAAGTCAGGTGATGCTTCAATTGAACAGATCCCATGACCAGACTGGGTGACGCAGCAAGGTACGTCATGCAGCGACGCAGGCGCCCGGCGGCAGGGAGGAGGCCCCGTACGGAGGACGCTGTGCGTTGTCATGGGTTTGAACAACGTCACAGTGTTGGCTGGCCCAAACATCAGCGCGAATGCATGGATTGGACAGCAAGACAAACATAACACAGGGGAGTGAACGTGCATAAAAAAACATAGTGAAGGTGCCAAACAACAAAATACTGTGCTGGTGACATGCAGTGGGTGAAAGTGCTATGAGTGAAAAATATACCTACCCAAGGCAAGACCTATATAGGGCTAAATAAAAAGGTATATATTATACTAAAGAGCATATATGGCATCATATACACACATACAATAAAAAAAAAATGAAAAAAGAATGAATGGTGCGTGCTGTAATGCGGGAAGATCTGAAAGCATGTGAATGATGTGAAATGGAAGAGGATGAGTGTGAAAAAAGTGATATGTGAGATGTGAATGTATAATGAAGAGTGAAAGATGGATGTGATGGAGATGCCTGGAGAGTGTATGTGGGAACTATAGTGTAAGGTGTAGATGGGCCAGAATGTGAGAACATCACAGGATGTAAAGAAGAAAGCTCAAATATATGTAAAAGTAATAAATATGGGATATATAGCATGAGTAGGGCAGATACACAAAATAGTGACCAAAAAATGAATGAACCATATAAAAAACCCATATATAGAAGGAAATAGCAAAAAATAGGGATGGAAATTATTTATTAATATAAAATACGCAATAAAGTGCAAGTGGCAAATGGCTTAACCTGAATGAGAGAATAAACAAAATGCTAATAGTGCAGAAATGCTAGCAGAAGTGACAACCAGGTGAGGTTCATCACCACTTTCCACTCACAATCTAATGAAGTCAGAAATGTACTGGCTAAATATTGGAACAAACTCACATTGGACCCTATGCTTAGTCTGTATATTCAAAAATTTTCTTCTGTAACATACAAAAGGTCAACTAATCTACGGGACCAATTGGTCCACAGTCATTACTCAGTCATTACTCGGGACCTCAAACTAAGAATATATTTGGGAGCAGTGCACCCAAATGGGGTTGTAAACCATGTGGCAGATGTGTGGCATGTCGAAATTTGGTTGATGACACCTCTTTTTCTGATTCTAGTGGTCGGACCTACAAGATCACTCATAATATCACATGTGATACAGTGGGCATTATATACCATGCTACTTGCCCATGCGGCCTCATTTATGTGGGGATGATGACTCTTCCATTCAAACGGAGGATTAGGGAGCATATCCTTGGCATCCAAGCAGCAGCAAATCTGGATGATATGTCTTCTTTAGCGGTGATCCCTAGACACTTCAAAACACATCATGAGTTTGATGCCTCTGGATTTAAATTTCGGGGTATCGACAGAATCTTTATTGGTCCAAGAGGAGGTGAGTGGAAGAGGCAGCTTGCGCAACGTGAAACGAAGTGGATTGTGAAACTTAGAACAATGCAACCCCTGGGCCTTAATGACCACCTTAGTTATGCCCCGTTCATTCGATGTTCTATAGTTATGTCCATTCCTTTCTCTTCATTTGGTCTGCCCCATAGTGTCTATTTCTGATTTTAATTATGTGTTCGCAAGGTATCTTGTGTTTAAATTTTTGTATTGTTTTATCTCTAGGTACTTCATCTGGGAATTCATCTGGGAGTTCATCTGCTAGCATTTCTGCACTATTAGCACTTTGTTTATTCTCTCATTCAGGTTGAGCCATTTGCCACTTGCACTTTATTGCATATTTTATATTAATAATTTCCATCCCTATTTTTTTGCTATTTCCTTCTATATATGGATTTTTTATATGGTTCATTCATTTTTTGGTCACTATTTTGGGTACCTGCCCTACTCATGCTATATATCCCATATTTATTACTTTTACATATATTTGAGCTTTCTTCTTTACATCCCGTGATGTTCTCACATTCTGGCCCATCTACACCTTACACTATAGTTCCCACATACACTCTCCAGGCATCTCCATCACATCCATCTTTCACTCTTCATTATACATTCACATCTCACATATCACTTTTTTCACACTCATCCTCTTCCATTTCACATCATTCACATGCTTTCAGATCTTCCCGCATTACAGCACGCACCATTCATTCTTTTTTCATTTTTTTTAAATTATATGTGTGTATATGATGCCATATATGCTCTTTAGTATTATATATACCTTTTTATTTAGCCCTATATAGGTCTTGCCTTGGGTAGGTATATTTTTCACTCATAGCACTTTCACCCACTGCATGTCACCAGCACAGTATTTTGTTGTTTGGCACCTTCACTGTTTTTTTATGCATGTTCACTCCCCTGTGTTGTTTGTCTTGCTGTCCAATCCATGCATTCGCACCGATGTTTGGGCCAGCCCACACTGTGACGTTGTTCGATCACATGACTACGCACAGCGTCCTCCGTACGGGGCCTCCTCCCTGCCGCCGGGCACCTGCGTCACTGCATGACGTACCTTGCTGCGTCACCCAGTCTGGTCATGTGATCTGTTCAATTGCTCCCTAGCAATATATAATGTACACCTAGAATCAGTTTTAGCCATGCCCCCTGACGAAGCGCAGTAGCGCGAAACGTGTGTTGGGGTAAGTGCAGGTGGCAGATGGCTCTACACTGATCTATGTTTTCCTTTTGTGCCTCTTTTCAGCTGTCATCATTGCTTGCAGGGCTTATATGTACCTATTATGATATACTTTATATCTGAAGCTATCATTGATTGGCACTTGTATTTACTCTCTCCAGTGTTTGTAGCCTATACCTCCTGTATTTTATGAGTTCTGTGCACTGTGCTATTTTATTTTAATCTATTATATGTACAATTCTAATAAAGTTTTTTTCATTTTTGTACATGCATTGTTTATTGCTGACATTTGTGATTGGGTGTTTTGGTATTTGTTATATTTCTGCAACATTATTGATACCTTATATATATTTTTGGTGACACAAGTCATGTATGTAGTAGGTAGGTAGGTAGCTCGGTAATTATGTAGCCAGGTATGAAGGTAAGTAGTTAGGTAGCAAGTTATGTAGGTAGGTAGCTATGTAGTTAGATATCTAGGTAGAGATGCATGTAGCTAGGTAATTAGGTAGACTGGAATGTATTTATGTCGGTAGGTAGATAGCTAGCTAGCTAGGTGCGTAGGTAGATTGCTAGGCAGCCAAGTTTGTAGGTAGGTAGCTAGTTAATTAGGTTGGCTCTTGCACCCCACCCACCTCTATCAGGTGTATTTAATGTGCCTTGGATTTTTCAGATCCTGCAATGCCTGCTGAACTGTTCACACAGAGGCATATTCATAGTGTAGGGTCCGTCCCAAAATGAGGTCACCTTACCGTGGTGGGACGGTCCAAGCTATTTGGCCGCCAAATTTTCAAGCTAAGTACCTCACTGTTTCATAATTTCACATTTTCATTTGTTGCACTACAGCTGTACAGCTTTTCATGTTTTATCTATATACTCATGTTTCATCTATATACTCATGTTTTATCTATATTTTTGTTCTAGCAGTGTGCTGCTGTATTCTCCTGTTGCTGTATAATTAGCCCAGCAACCTGCAATTGTAAGCCAGGCCCATATAATAGTTTGGAATCAATAGTGCTGGCCAACTTATTCTTTGGTTGTATTACACATACGGGGGAGTGGCTACCTCCATGTTGGCTCTTGCACCTCACCCACCTCTATCAGGTGTATATAAGGTGCCTTGGATGTTTCAGATCCTGCAATGCCTGCTGAACTGTTCACACAGAGGCATATTCATAGTGTAGGGTCCGTCCAAAAATGAGGTCACCTTACCGTGGTGGGACGGTGCAAGCTGTTTGGCAGCCAAATTTGCAAGCTAAGTACCTCACCGTTTCATAATTTCATATTTTCATTTGTTGCACTACAGCTGTATAGCTTTTTATGTTTTATCTATATACTCATGTTTCATATATATATATATATATATATATATATATACTCATGTTTTATCTTTACCTTGTGCTAGCAGTGTGCTGCTGTATTCTCCTGTTGCTGCTAGTTAATTAGGTAGCCAGGTACTTAGGTATCCATGTAGAAAGTCAGATTTGTCGTAGGTATGTAGCTAGCCAGGTAGGTAGGTAGCCAGGATGTAGGTAGGTAGGTACTTAGGTAAACAACAAAAAACGTGGTCTCAAATGGCTGGAGGTGCTCAACCCCAAATGCGGTTGTGCATTTATACTGGGGGAGCAGATCCTGCCCTTGTAGTCCGTTGCTAGGGGCGATCCCCAGCATAAAAATGCATAGAATGGAGGATGCCTGCAGCGGACTACAAGTGCCACAAATGAATCCTACACCAGATAGACGGTGGGGATGTGTAACAATTAGAATAATACAATACAGGAATGTGGGTGCACTACTGTGGTAGATGTATACAATGACATTGGCTATCCCTCAACACTGATGTTAAAATTGAGACATTCGCCAGTATATCCTTATATGAAGGACACACCAGAGCCCGCACACCAACACCAAGGTTTCTCAAATGGCACGGGACCTAACGCTAAATCTACCTGTGCGTGATAAGCAAAACACGGGTCAGTGGGCAATTACGGCAGCATTAGATCGACTCACATTGTCCTCCCAGATACCCTCCAGCGTGGCTACAAGCACAAACATACAATGGGAGGAGAGAGGCAGGCTGCAAGCCCCACCTAAGTTGGCTAATATAGGTGCATGGCCTCACAGGTGCTACCCTAATGCTGCCAGGAAGATATTCAAGGTGCATTACATATGGAGTTTACACACCTCCAAGCATAAATTTAAACAAACAACAAAAAAACATGGTCTCAAATGGCTGGAGGTGCTCAACCCCAAATGCGGTTGTGCATTTATACTGGGGGAGCAGATCCTGCCCTTGTAGTCCATTGCTAGTGGCGATCCCCAACATAAAAATGCATACAATGGAGGGTGCCTGCAGCGGACTACAAGTGCCACAAATGAATCCTACACCAGATAGACGGTGTGGATGTGTAACAATTAGAATAATAATGCTGCCGTAATTGCCCACTGGCCCCTGTTTTGCTTATCACGGACAGGTAGGTTAGCGTTAGGTCCCGTACCATTTGAGAAACCTTGGCGTTGGTGTGCGGGCTCTGGTGTGTCCTTCATATAAGGATATACTGGCTAATGTCTCAATTTTAACATCAGTGTTGAGGGATAGCCAATGTCACTATATACATCTACCACAGTAGTGCACCCACATTCCTGTATTGTATTATTCTAATTGTTACACATCCACACCGTCTATCTGGTGTAGGATTCATTTGTGGCACTTGTAGTCCGCTGCAGGCATCCTCCCTTGTATGCATTTTTATGCTGGGGATCGCCCTTAGCAACGGACTACAAGGGCAGGATCTGCTCCCCCAGTATAAATGCACAACCGCATTTGGGATTGAGCACCTCCAGCCATTTGAGACCATGTTTTTTGTTGTTTGTTTAAATTTATATTTGGAGGTGTGTAAACTCCATATGTAATGCGCCTTGAATATCTTCCTGGCAGCATTAGGGTAGCACCTGTGAGGCCATGCACCTATATTAGCCAAATTAGGTGGTGCTTGCAGTTTGCCTCCCTCCTCCCATTGTATGTGTGTGCTTGTAGCCATGCTGGAGGTACCTGGGAGGAGGTTGTGAGTCGATCTAATGCTGCCGTAATTGCCCACTGGCCCCTGTTTTGCTTATCACGCACAGGTAGGTTAGCGTTAGGTCCCGTGCCATTTGAGAAACCTTGGCGTTGGTGTGCGGGCTCTGGTATGTCCTTCATATAAGGATACACTGGCGAATGTCTCAATTTTAACATCAGTGTTGAGGGATAGCCAATGTCATTGTATACATCTACCACAGTCGTGCACCCACATTCCTGTATTGTATTAGGTATTTAGGTAGCCCGGGATAAAGGCATGTAGTTCGGTTTACATGTATGTAGGTAGATAGCTAAGTAGTTAGGTATATAGTTTAAAAAATGCGGGGGTGTAGGTATGTAGTTAGGTAGCTCCCTCTTCCACCCTTTTGTGCCAGATTGGTAAAAAAAAAAACCACATACTTACCTGTCCAATGCAGTGATCAGCAGAACAGCCGGGCTGTATCCTTTCTCCACAGTACAGGTTCCAATGAGTGACGTCATAGCACCTGCACCGTGTGGGGGATTAGGTCAAGTCTCCTGTCAGGATAAGCTGCAGGCCCATGGGTTAGACTGACGGATTGCTTTAACCTGTATGGATGTGTCTGTGTGTGCATACAGCTGAACAGTGCTCGCTTGCCTGGGGATCAGGGGCAAGTGTCCTGATCCCTATTAGCGAGGAAGCCTAAGCCGGACCAGGGGCTATGGGTGCCAGATCTAGGGCTTCGTCCCCCTTAGTCCCCCCAGCGATGTCTCTGGTGACAGGGATTGTATTTTGCTTTCTAATAATTCTCTCAATATAACAGATAATTCAATTTATCTAACACTTTAACAGTCATATCTCAAAGCTCTAAAAGGGGACGAGCATTGAATTACAGGCAAGATACCTCCAATAGGTGGCACCAGAGAGCAATCTCTTTTCCTTCTGGAGGAGAACATGTATATGTTTTTTTCCTCCAGTGTAACACTTAATGGTCTATGAGACTCCACACATCAGTTTGGTGGTCTCCTCAATAAGACACATTACCCCACCATAAAGCTATACAAAGAGACCTGTATTTTTTAATGATATGCTACTTTAATAGATGTTCAAATTATATTACATGGCAAAACGTGTATACTTGTTACGCACTTCCAGAGGGTTCACATCCTTTAACCCCGATTTTATCTTCACTCCAAGCGTGTAGGAGAAGACATATTAATTCAACATATGCTTTTTTGTCAATTCCTTTTGATTTAAGAGCTTCAACTTTAGCCTTCATTTCCTCAACTGGCTTTACATCGGATGGATTCTGTAACGTAACAAGAATACAGCATTTATAGAAGAGGTATTATAAAGAGCAGACCAACTTGTATTGTATTCAGCTTTTACCAAGAAATCTAATTACATTGTCTTGTATGTCAATGGTGGGAAATCATCACAGACAATATTGTACAATAATTATTTACATGTGTTTAACAGCACAATGACCCTGCAAATTATTATTCCATCACTAAAACAAGTATGACATCGAAAAATATACCATTATATTTCAGAATGTTGCATTTCAACATTACAGCGTAACCTGTTATTTTAGGTAATATTTCAGGATAAGCTCTCATGTGTGTTCCTGAAGAATAGCACTATTTATGGCCACTATAAAACTGTATATGGCATTTTTCACCCAATGCAGGCTTCATCTCTAAGTGTTTACTTTTCCTGAGCTCATCTTTAAAGTGGATGGAGGCTAACCTCTGTGATGGCTCCCATACACAACACACACACAAAACAGGGGGTCCTGCTATCTTACCTCTCTGTAGTCAACCCTCTGAAGTAGCAGCAGCATAGGGGACATTCCAGAGCATTACTTGAGCTTTCTAAGCTGTAGTTCCAGCCCTATGGTTAGACAGTAATTCAGCATTCTACCTCATTCCATGCACACCCTTTCCTCCTCCCTCACCCCCTGTCCCTTACAACTTCCCTCATCATAGACTTCTATCATTAGTGTAACATGATCCCTCAGTGGTAGCTGATAGTCCATCTTCCTTTTACTTTACAGATTCCCCAAGTTGTGGATAGATATAAAGTTATGGGGAACGACAGGAGCCTGTTAAATGTAGGAGGAAGCATGTTCCTAAAATAAGATACATTGCAGTGAGTTTCCTATTTTTGCTTGTTCTAATGATTTATGTAAAGTTGTTAGTAAGGACAGTTACACTAAGTAAATTTCTAGTTTAGGTAAAATTCTTTAGTCTTCTATATAATAGTATAAGAATCACAAAAACGTAAACACTCAAGCATAGATAGTGGTGAGTAAAAAAAAAAAAGCAATAAAGAATACCGTTATAAAATTGCCCACACATGTTGGGTCCTCAAGAAGGAGCAATGTAGCCACTCGTTGCTCTGGCATTTTAGGTTTTATCCTATATATTAATGGACTCCAAACCTTATGATAGTCTTTCTTCTTCTATAGTCTCTCTTCCAGGGCTCAAGTCCTGCAGGATCATGTAGGAACTGAGTTCCAGCACTTTTTCTACAATAGGAACACTGTTGCCATTAGTACAAGTCATTCAGGACCAGCCCTTGTGTGGAAATCTTGGGTGAGTTCCTACACTTGTTTCCCAGCACTTGACCCCTACTTTCTTCCATATATTTAAACACTGAACACTGTTGGGTAGCTGTAGTCATTAAAAGTTTTTCTGGTCTATATGGGGTCTTTCTCTAAAAGGCTGAAGCTTATCTCTTAAAATTTTTGACAATACAAATACATTTTTTGTGTTTCAATGTATATGTATGCACTGAACCTTATATATTATAGTGCAAGGGGTTAACAATTTTTACCCAAAAGTCTAATTACATTACAGTGCACTACCAATACACTGTAAAAGCATTGGTAATATGTCACATGTCAAACCCCTAGTCAACAAGGGCTAAGGACTGTCCATCTCAACCCCTAATCCTTGTATAGGGGGAGGATCCAAAGAGCATATGTTCAGTTAATGGTGATTTCACACTATGTTTGCACTGGATCCGGTTGAGGGGGAGCATGACTTACCACGGATTTAGGTCTGGCCAGAAAACCGGATACTGGGAAAAAACATGCCTACCGGAGTAACCGTTTGATTCTGGTCGGCTCATTGAAATGCATTAGATACGGCCGGGTCTGGCTAGTATACGGGAACGTCCGGGAGCTGTACAGTGGAAAAGTAGTGTGAACCCAACCTTAGTCTACCTCTGGCCTCTGGTCAGATAGAATGTCAGTCCGTCTGCTTCTCAACTCTGCTAGTCAAGTCAAAATTCAGCAACCAAGCTAGATCCCAAGTATAGTGTTTAAACAAGCCAGGCTACACCTAGAGGGTCCATATAATGCCCAGGGTAGACTGAGCCTCTGAGTCTAACATATATAGCAAGGGAAAAACTCAACTAAATACAAATTAGAATTACAAGTATCAGCACAAGCAAAGCAAATATCTGCAAAGACAGTATCTCCTGGGCAGGGGCTAGTGACACCTTACCACTTGTTCCTGTACTACAAGTGTATCTCAAAGAACTGTTACATATGTAAAGTATTCATAAGTATTGTTACTGTATTGAATTTCACCAGGGACAAAGTAGACTACAAGTTGTTTTTCCAAAAACCCTTGCTTTAGAGGTTTTATTTCCCAGGGCCTTGTGTACGGATTACAGCTTCTTTGAGGTTTTTGGGAATCTACATCAAGGTACAGGGTTGCACCACTCCAGCCATGTAATACTACAACCGCAGCCGCCACGCACCCTCCCATAGACTTGCATTGTGGGGACAAGGTGTGACGTCATGAGGGGCGTGGCCGTGATGTCATGACCCCGCAGCCTGCTCCTAGCGTTGGGAACAAAACGTTCCGAACACTGGGGCAGTGGTGTACCCCTTTAAAGCCTAACCATAAAATACAATTGGTGTTATACATATTACTGTATGTTCTTTTATAAGTTATCTCCTATATTTACTGTATTGGAATAAAACAAGTATCTATACTACTGACCTTCATCCATCCTTGGAAATTAGCTTTCATAAAATCGTCAACTTGTTTATCTTTTGCAATCCCTGTTTCTTGATCTTTATATTTGTCGAACTCATCCATTATGCATTTCATACTTTTGAAAACAGGGGTTTCCATTGTTATTATGTTCGTGGTTTTATGAAAGCCTTTTTCAAAAAGAAAAAAAAGAAGATGAAGAAACAAAATCATTATTTTACATACAAATTATATCTATGTAGTAAAAAAAAAAAAAAAAAAAACAGTATATGGAAAATCAAAGGGCAGATATTGTTCACCTAGCCATCTAATGACCTAGATAGTAGTCGAGTTAAAATATAAACATGTTTGACTGTTTTGGGCTAGCTTTCCATTGGTTTTTGTTTTGTCAGCATTTTTTTTTTTTTTTGCAGAAAAAAAAATGTTGGAAAAAATGCCTGAAAATCTACCACAGAATTTTTCTGTGTTTTTGCATTTTCTTCGGGGGTTTTCCCTTTGTGTGGAAATTGTTTTTTTTTTTTTTTCTCCTTTGGCAGTTTTCTCGGTTCATGTGTCCACCTCCTTTTTTTTTATTTATTTTTTTTACAAATGATGGAAAAATGCCAGAAAATAATAAATCTACGGGAGAGAAATGCCAAGATTTCATTCAAAAAAGGCCACAGTCTCAACATGCTGCGATTTTGAAAAACTGCCACTGAGCCCCAAAATGCAGAAGAGCACCAAAGACAACAAAGTGGGTAGGGCATTTCCTAAATCCCTATTGATTCAGGCAACATCTGGCCGAGACGTCTTCCCTCCCCCCCCCCCCCCCCCAAAAAAAAAAAAAAAACACTGTATGGTTGTTTGGGTGTTTTTTGTCAGCTTTTTTTTGCAAAAAAAAAAAAAACTACAAAAAAAAGCAAATAAAAAAAACGAATGGAACTTATCCTTATCGTTTATAGTTCAGGGTACATTCAAATACATCAGAGGGTTCTATTTCCTATCACTTTGTAATTTTTAGTGGACACAACACAGTCCACTATGAATGTTTTTAGTAATTCTTATATGACAGGTATAGCAGAGAACTGCAGCGCTGTTTGCATAAAATGCAAAATAAATATTTTACAGATACTTTTTTTTTTATACAAATATAACTTCGAACATAAGAACAGCAATAAAAAACTAATTTTACCTCCGTATAAAGCTATAAGAATATACAGTAAAGCTATAGCAGTCATAAGTAACATTATGCTAAGAAAGGTGAAAAGATCTTCGGGTAAAGACTTACCAAGTGCAATAATTCCAGAGTGAACTGTGAATTGAGAACCAAGCGCTCTCCTTATATACGCTGGATCCAGGTTTTTTATGGTTAATATGCCCCACCCTTAAACCTGTTCAACATGTAAAATAGATATGGATCCAGGTCATCCACTTTTTAGAGTTGTCAGCATGCTGAGTGCACACATTTAGGCTAAGATTCCACTTGGTTTTTTTTCGGGCAGTTTTTGGAAAACTGCCACTGCAGTTTTTGAGCCAAAGCCAGAAGTGTATTCAAAAGGAATAGGACATATAAAGGAAGGACTTACACTTCTCCTCCCTTATGGATCCACTTCTGACTTTGGCTCAAAAACTTCAGTGGCAGTTTTCCAAAAACTGCCAGAAAAAAAAACAAGTGGAATCCTAGCCTTATGGAGGTAACTGATTCATCCGCCATAAAAGGAACAGAAAATAGTAATATCTGGTTCAATTTTATTTAAAGAAATGAATTGATTGTGGGAAGGGGGCATCGGCATAGTCTATAGCAAAAAGAATAGCATGGGGTTTGGGGGAGATACTGGGGCAGTGAGCAAGAAGGGGGCATTGGGGTGGTCTATGGAAAAAATTCAAGCCCCGATGCCTCAGATATTGTTATTTTTAGTTTTTTTAATACATTACATGGCACATGGCATAATAATAGTCCCATTAGAGGGATTCTTAAAAGATTTTGCTATTGATGGTCTATCCCAGCACCCCCACCAAACAGCTGATTGAAGGATTGCTGTGCATGTGTGAGTGCTGTAGCCTCTACCCTTCCTACCAGGCACAACTCAGTACATTGGGTAGTGGCTCCACTTAGTATTGCAGTTCATATCATCCACTATAAGGGTACGTTCACACGAGCGGATCCCTAGCGCGCATTACGCTGCGGATCCACCGCTGAAGGACCACTGCATGCTGCCTTTACAGGTGCATGCTCAGAGCAGCAATCCGCCGCTACGAGCAGACACACTGCAATGTGCGAGTCGCCGCGTGCATGCGCAGTATATTTGCACATTGCGGCTGTTTTCTGCCTAGCTCAAGGAGGAGGGGGAGCTGCCGCGATGTGTGCGAGCACACCGCATGTGTGGCAACTTGCACATCGCAGCAGTCTGTATGCTTATAGCGGCGTATTGCCGCTACAAGCAGGCACATCTAAAGGCACCCTGTAGAGGTCCCTTAGTCGCGGATCTGCAGCATAAAATACGCTGTGGATCCGCTCATCTGAACATACCCTAAGGCTAGGTTCACACTACCGAATTTCCGCCTGCAATTCTGCTTTGAAATTGCAGGCAGAAATTCCGCTTTCTAAAATGTACTGTATAGTGAATGGGTTTCCATTCACAAATTCACACTTCAGAATTTGTGAAGCGGAATTTGTGAATGAAGAATCCGCTTGAAAATTTCCGCCTCAAGAATGGCGTTTCTCATTCTTCAGGCAGAAATACTCGCGGAACACATTGCAGTCTATTGGAGACTGCATTGTCCGCACGGTCCTAGTGTCGATTGATTCAGTCGACACTGGCCGCACTTGGAATCTCCGGCCCGGAGATTCCGCAGTGTGAACCTAGGCTAAGGGTCTATTCACATGGCAGAATTTCGGCTTGCAGAATTCCACCTCAAATTAAAGCCTATAGACTTCTATGGGATTCTGCACTCCCATTCACACTTCTGAATTTCAGCGTGCCTAAACAATAACAAAAGCAATGGCTCCAACTTCTCCTCTGAGCTGATTATCCTTTTTGCCCTTAACATTTGACTTGTTGGTAGAGAGTTTAGCATGTGTCTGGGATGTTGGCTATCATATCTTAGGATAGAGTTACTGTCTCTGAGTTTGACAAACAAATCCATCTGCTGACAGTAACCCTCTATCCGTACCCAAGTATCAAGGAATTGGACTGCTGTGCATGAATGAGTAAGTGTAAATTGGATGTTCTTGTATATATGGTTAAGGTATTCGTGAAAGGCCATATTCCTTGGACGTGCGCCATCTTGGGACCTGGCAGTACCTTCCTGTCATATACCGCATTACATTTTCATGCCAGCTGAAAACTGGTAATACCAGTGCATCATGGGGGTAGGGATGTTCCTCTCAACGGAGCGCTGTCTAAGAGAGGGGAACCTGTTCCGTCTGACGCACCGGTTCTGCATCACTCCATGTGTTCCCAATCAGGTGATGGTCCTCCGGTTCGCTCACTTTATATGGGGACATTCTGGCATCCACATACCCATCTTTGCTTGTAGCTGTTGTATGCTTTATCTCGCTACGGAAGGATGCCTAGGTACCCAAAGATGTTGTGCTTGCAGAAGAGGTAAAAAAATAAAAATAAATATAAAAAAGAGACATGGGAATGGCATCCTCAGTGTTCTGTTTGGTCAATGCGTGTTGCTCCCTCCTCACACCTATAGAGAAAACGAAAAAGAGAAAATGTAAATTATAGGTATTCATCTTAATAGTATCATACATACATCAGGGTACAAAGAGGCATCACTAGGGCACATCTAGTCACTATGAGGGATATAGATATATTATGTTAATGGTTACATATCTTGTGACTAATTTTATAGTCAGTGTTTAGGCCAGCTGGTTTGAGTGTATTTAGCATGAAGATCCACCTTAACTCCCTTCTCTTCAGTAAACTGGTACGATCCCCTCCTTTCTTTAGTGGGGGGATGTGGTCCAGTAACATAAACCGAAGATCTTTTTCAGTATGTCCACATTCATCAAAGTGTTTCGCTACTGGGAGATCTTGTCTCTTTTTTCTGATGGTGTAGCGGTGATGGTTAATTCGTGTCTTGAAATCCCAGGTGGTTTCCCCCAAAAACAGGAGTCTGCAGGGGCACCATAGGACGTATATCACGTAGGTGGAATTATAAGTGAGGTAGTGTCTAATCGAGTATTCTTTTCCTGTCGTGGGATGTGTGAATTTGCTCCCCTTTTGCATCAGGGAGCAATTCACACAGGACCTGCAGGGGAAGGATCCAAAATTGGCTGAAGTAATAAAACTCTGTTTAGGGCCATAAAGAGACACGTCTGCCCTCACCAGACGGTCTCTCAGGTTTCTTGACCTGTGGTAAGACATTATTGGTAAATATGAAAATTCCTTGATGTTCTCACATCCATCCTTCAGGATATGCCAATGTTTGCGTAACACGTTCGATATTCTTGCGGATATACCGGAGAATGTAGAGACGAAGGCTTCCCTAGGGGGAGATTCTCCAATCTGTCTTGTGTGTGACACCTGCTCACCCATATGTTTAACCTTTTGTTTGCATTGTTCAACCAGTTGTCGGGGGTAACCACGCGCAGTAAAGTTGGAAGACATCTTGTCAAGCGATGGCTCCAACTTCTCCACTGAGCTGATTATCCTTTTTGCCCTTAACATTTGACTTGTTGGTAGAGAGTTTAGCATGTGTCTGGGATGTTGGCTATCATATCTTAGGATAGAGTTACTGTCTATGCGTTTGACAAACAAATCCGTCTGCAGACAGTAACCCTCTATCCGTACCCAAGTATCAAGGAATTGGACTGCTGTGCATGAATGAGTAAGTGTAAATTGGATGTTCTTGTGGATATGGTTAAGGTATTCGTGAAAGGCCAGGAGTTGGTCCTTGCTTCCGGACCAGACGAGGAAGATGTCGTCGATGTATCGCCACCACCCCAGCACATGGCTGAAGTGATGGGATACAAAGACAACATCCTTCTCAAGATGGGCGACGAACATATTTGCATATGTAGGTGCGACGTTTGTCCCCATCGCGGTCCTGACGCACTGTATATAGACCTGCTCGTTCAACTTAAAATAGTTCTTTTTAAGTACCAGTTCTAGTAGTCCAACGAGCAGATTCACTTGATCGATGGTGAAATCATATTTAATGGCCTGTCTAACAGCGTTGATGCCCCCATCATGGGGTATCAATGTGTATAAACTGACAATGTCAAAAGTCGTCAAAATGGCGTCATCTGGTACAAAGATATTCTTGATTTTCCCAAGGAAATCCGAAGTATCCTGTATGTACGATTTTGCCGTACTAGCGTATGGGCGGAGGACCTTGTCTAACAAAAAATCCATCCAGTGTGCACAGCTATTACGTTTTTTTTATTCATACTATTTGTGTCTCCAGGAGCTTGCACATCTTCACTTATTACATCTATTGTACCTTTTTCCTCATCTTTATAACCGGAATTATCTGTGGTTATGGCTACTTCAGCGAACATCTATTCGTACACCAGTGGTGACGCGGACCGCATCCTAGGTAACATGGAGGATGATCCTTCATTCCTGCATAAACCATCTACACGTGATCTCCAGAGGAGATATGAATATGAATCAAAATGGCTACTGTCTCTTAATCTACACTCCACGTGGGATGCGGGTACAGCCACACGACAACAGCTATGCAACAGATCCAGACTTCAGAACATGGTACGAACAGATTTCTAATAAGTATGCACTAGATCTTATTTTACTCAACTTGGAGTTTTTACATAAAGATGTTCAATGCACAAAGAAAAGGGTTTCTGAACTGGAGGAATCCATCAAGACACACCTACCAAGCGCAGAGAGCACAACATTTCTAGAGAAACAGAAGGTATTTCTGTTGAAAATGAAAGCGGAACCGGAGGAGACAAAATGTCTAAAGTGGGCCAGGGACCAACAGGACTATATTGGCAATAAGGTTTACCTGTGGAACAATACACAGATAGGCCAAAGACAATTTAAGAAAACCAAAGATCCTTCACAAGTCTCATCACCACCTAAATCTCAGACCGAGGGACAAACCACAGGCACCGCCTCTCCTTCTTTTTTAGGATTGGGCAACAGCCACACCGTAGGCCCACCAGAAGAGGAGGGAGGAGACACAAACGACACAGTAAAGACAAGGGGACAACGCAACCAGAAAGTGACACAACCCAAGATCTCCTTCAAGAAGAAAGACAACAAAAATTTGTGGTAAATATATCTTCAATTACCTTAACAGAGACACAAATTGATGTTTTAGCAAAGGGACTAAATTATTGTCCAGCCTCTAAACCTGACTTATTTCAGTTGGAGCTGGATCTTCTCCAGTTTTTTTAGAAAACTCAGGCTTCCTGTTTGGTTTTTTGAGGGACATGGGACATTGACTACATCTTGTTTCCATCTAAAAGATTACGATATACATGTACCAAGCGATTTTTCTCCTGTATTGCATGCTCCTATTCTTGACACTTTTATTACTTTAGTTAAGAAAGATGTGGATGGTTTGCGAAGTAATTCTGAACATTTCTTTCACCATAATTTGTCTAAAGATCAAATATACGCGATGGTTGGACTTGTCCAGAACCACAACCTGGTTATCAAACCCGCCCGGCGGGGCGGTTGTGGTGATGGACAAGTCCGAATACATTGCGGAGGCCAATAGACAATTAAATTACATTGTCACTTACAAAAAGGTACAGACTGACCCTAGATGGGATGTGGAAAGAGCAATTAAAGGGATAAAGTCCTACCTGCGGCGGAGAGAGGCCTTATTGATAAAGCTTTGTCTGAATTTTAGATTTTTGTTAAGAACCCTGTCACGCCCTATTTTTATATGCTTCCTATAATTCCTAAATCGTTGCAGGACCCTCCCGGGCGCCCTATTGTGTCCGGGAGGGAGTCTGCTACGAGCCATGTTTCCATTTTTTAGACAAGGTCCTCCGCCCATACGCTAGTAGGGCAAAATCGTATATACAGGATACTTCTGATTTCCTTGGGAAAATCAAGAATATCTTTGTACCAGATGATGCCATTTTGGCGACTTTTGACATTGTCAGTTTATACACGTCGATACCCCATGATGGAGGCATCGACGCTGTTAGACAGAACCGGACCAGGCCAATTTTCACTGTAGGACAAGAGCGTTTTTTGCACATCTGACCACTTTCACTTTAAGCATTAATAACTCTGGGATGCTTTTACATATCATTCTGATTCCGAGATTGTTTTTTCGTGACATATTCTACTTTATGTTATTCGTAAAATTTGGTCAATACTTGCATTGTTTCTTAGTGAAAAGTTCCAAAATTTGATGAAAAAATTTAAAATTTAGCATTTTTCTAACTTTGAAGCTCTCTGCTTGTAAGGAAAATAGACATTCTAAATAAATTATATTTTGATTCACAAATACAATATGTCTACTTTATGTTTGCATCATAAAGTTGACAAGTTTTTACTTTTGGAAGACATCAGAGGGCTTCAAAGTTCAGCAGCAATTTTCCAATTTTTCACAAAATTTTCAAAATCAGAAAAACCCCCACATGGCATACCATTTTGGAAAATACACCCCTCAAGGCACGTAACAAGGGGTCCAGTGAGCCTTTAAACCCCACAGGTGTTTGACTTTTCGTTAAAGTCGGATGTGTAAATGAAAAAAAATAATTGTTTCACTAAAGTGCATTTTTCCCCCCAAATTTACCATTTTTATAAAGGGTGATGGGAGAAAATGCCCCCCAAAATTTGTAACCCCACTTCTTCTGAGTATGGAAATACCCTATGTGTGGACGTCAAGTGCTCTGCGGTCGAACTACAATGCTCAGAAGAGGAGGAGCGCCATTGAGCTTTTAAAGAGTGAATTTGTTTGGAATGGAAGTCAGGAGCCATGTGCGTTTACAAAGCCCCCCATGGTGCCAGAACTGTGGACCTACCCACATGTGACCCCATTTTGGAAACAACACCCCTCACAGAATTTAATAAGGGGTGCAGTGACCATTTACACCCCACTGGCATATGACAAATCTTTGGAACAGTGCTCTAAGCAAATGAAAAATTTAATTTTTCATTTTTACAGACCACTGTTCCAAAAATCTGTCAGACCCCTGTGGGGCGTAAATGCTCACTGTACCCCTTATTACATTACATGAGGGGTGTAGTTTCCAAAATGGGGTCACATGTTGGGGGGGTCCACTGTTCTGGTACCATGGGGGCTTTGTAAACACATGTGGCCTTCAATTCCAGACAAATTTTCTCTTCAAAATCCCAATGGTGCTCTTCTCTTCTGAGCATTGTAGTTCGCCAGCAGAGGACTTTACATCCACATATGGAGTATATTCTTAGAAGAAATTTGGCTATAAATTGTGGGGGGCTTTTTTCCTATTTTCCCTTGTGAAAATGAACAATTTAGGGTAACACCAGCATTTTAGTGAAAACATTTTTTTTTTCATTTTCCCATCCAACTTTAATGAAAATTCTTCAAACACCTGTGGGGTGTTAAGGCTCACTATACCCCTTGTTTCATTCTGTGAGGGGTGTAGTTTCCAAAATGGGTTCACATGTCGGTATTTATTTTTTAGCGTTTATGTCAGAACCGCTGTAAAATCAGCCACCCCTGTGCAAATCGCCAATTTAGGCCTCAAATGTACATGGTGGGCTCTAACTCCTGAGCCTTGTTGTGCACCCGCCGAGAATTTTAAGCCAACATATGGGGTATTTCTGTACTCAGGAAAAATTGCGTAACAAATTTTGGGGGTCTCTTTTTCCTTTTACCTCTTGTGAAAATAAAAAGTAAATGTTAGTGTAAAAATTTTTTTTTTTACACTAACAGGCTGGTGTAGACCCCAACTTTTCTTTTTCATAAGGGGTATAAGGAGAAAAAGCCCCCAAAATTTGTAGTGCAATTTCTCCTGAGTACGGGAATACCCCATATGTGGCACTAAACTGTTTCCTTGAAATAAGACAGGGCTCCGAAGTGAGAGAGCGCCATGCGAATTTGACTAAATTAGGGATTGCATAGGGGTGGATATAGGGGTATTCTACGCCAGTGATTCCCAAACAGGGTGCCTCCAGCTGTTACTAAACTCTCAGCATGCCTGGACAGTCAGTGGCTGTCCGGCAATGCTGGGAGTTGTTGTTTTGCAACAGCTGGAGGCTCCGTTTTGGAAACACTGCCGTACAATACGTTTTTCATTTTTATTGGGGGGACAGTGTAAGGGGGTGTATATGTAGTGTTTTACCCTTTATTATGTATTAGTGTAGTGTTTTTAGAGTACATTCACACTGGCAGCGGATTACAGTGAGCTTACCGCTAGGAGTATGCGCTGCGGCGAAAAATTTGCTGCAGCTCATACTTGAAGCAGGAAACTTACTGTAAACCTGCCCATGTGAATGTACCCTGTAACCTCCAGCTGTTTCCAAACAGGGTGCCTCCAGCTGTTGCGAAAGTCCCAGGATGCCTGGACAGTCAGTGGCAGTATGGAAATGCTGGGAGTTGTTGGTTTGCAACAGCTGGAGGCTCTGTTTTGGAAACACTGCCATACAATACGTTTTTTCATTTTTATTGGGGGGGGGGGGGGGGGGGGCAGTGTAAGGTGGTGTATATGCAGTGTTTTACCCTTTATTTTGTGTTAGTGTAGGATTTTTAAGGGTACATTCGCACCGGCGGGTTATGGTGAGTTTCCCGCTAGGAGTTTGCGCTGCGGCGAAAAATTTACCGCAGCTCAAACTTGAAGCAAGAAAGTCACTGTAAACCTGCCCGTGTGAATGTACCCTGTACATTCACATGGGGGGGGGGGCAAACCTCCAGCTGTTTCAAAACTACAATTCCCAGCATGTACTGACAGACCGTGCATGCTGGGAGTTGTACTTTTGCAACAGCTGGAGGCACACTGGTTGGAAAACCTTCAGTTAGGTTCTGTTACCTAACTATGTATTTTCCAACCAGCGTGCCTCCTGCTGTTGCAACTCCCAGCATGTACTGATCGCCGAAGGGCATGCTGGGAGATGTAGTTATGCAACAGCTGGAGGTACGCAACAACAACTCCCAGCATTCAGAGACAGCTGTTTGCTGTTTGGGCATGCTGGGATTTGCAGTTTTGCAACATCTGTAGGGCTACAATTTAGAGATCTCCAAACTGTGGACCTCCAGCTGTTGCAAAACTACAAATCCCAGCATGCCCAGACAGCAAACTGGTGTTTGGGCATGCTAGGAGTTGCAGTTTTGCAACATCTGGAGGGCCACAGTTAGAGATCACTGCCAGTGATATCCAAACTGTGGCCCTCCAGCTGTTGTAAAACTACAAATCCCTGCATACCCAATCAGCTGTCTGGGCATGCTGGGAGTTGTAGTTTTGCAACATCTGGAGGGTTACAGTTTAGAGACCACTGTATAGTGGTCTCAAACTGTACCCTCCAGATGTTGCTAGGCAACTTAACGGCTTCCGTCGGATCCGGGGAGCCAGCCGCATGACATCACTGGACTCGGATCTCCTCCACCGATCATCGCCCGCAGCCTCGCCCGCGGGGTAAGTGGACGTCGGCGCCGGTCCTCTGTCGGTTCCCCATTCTGCCCCGCCTATTGTGGGTGGGCAGAACAGGGAAATCGAAAGTAAAGCCCCCCCCCCGATCTGCTATTGGTGGTCGCGTCTAGACCACCAATAGCAGGGATAGGAGGGTTGGAACCCCTGCCACCTCACTCCTATCCCTTCAGGGGGATCGTGGGTGTCTTGGACAACCGCGATCCCCCTTATTTTCCGGGTCACCATAGACCCGTATGACCCGGAATCGGCACAAATCGCAAGTGTGAATTCACTTGCGATTTGCGGCGATCACCGACATGGGGGGGTCTGATGACCCCCTGGGCATTTGCATGGGTTGCCTGCTGATAGATATTAGCAGTCACCCCCATCCCATCCCCGCCCGGCTCGCGGCAGGGACCGAAATTCCCACGGTCGTACAGGTACGCCCTTGGTCCTTAAGTACAAGGGAGCAAAGGCGTACCTGTACACCCTTGGACCTTAAGGGGTTAAAGATGATTTCACCATCGATCAAGTGAATCTGCTCGTTGGACTCCTAGAACTGGTTCTTAAAAAGAACTATTTTAAGTTCAATGAGCAGGTCTATATACAGTGCGTCAGGACTGCGATGGGGACAAACGTCGCACCTACGTATGCGAATATGTTCGTAGCCCATCTTGAGGAGGATGTCGTCTTTGTATCCCATTACTTCAGCCATGTGCTGGGGTGGTGGCGATACATCGACAACATCTTCCTCGTCTGGTCTGGAAGCAAGGACCAACTCCTGGCCTTTCACGAATACCTTAACCATATCCACAAGAACATCCAATTTACACTTACTCATTCATGCACAGCAGTCCAATTCCTTGATACTTGGGTACGGATAGAGGGTTACTATCTGCAGACGGATTTGTTTGTCAAACCCATAGACAGTAACTCTATCCTAAGATATGATAGCCAACATCCCAGACACATGCTAAACTCTCTACCAACAAGTCAAATGTTAAGGGCAAAAAGGATAATCAGCTCAGAGGAGAAGTTGGAGATGGCTTCCAACTTTACTGCGCATGGTTACCCCCGACAACTGGTTGAACAATGCAAACAAAAGGTTAAACATATGGGTGAGCAGGTGTCACACACAAGACAGGTTGGAGAATCTCCCCCAGGGTAGCCTTCGTCTCTACATTCTCCGGTATATCCGCAAGAATATCGAACGTGTTACGCAAACATTGGCATATCCTGAAGGATGGATGTGAGAACATCAAGGAATTTTCATATTTACCAATAATGTCTTACCACAGGTCAAGAAACCTGAGAGACCGTCTGGTGAGGGCAGACGCGTCTCTTCATGGCCCTAAACAGAGTTTTATTACTTCAGCCAATTTTGGATCTTTCCCCTGCAGGTCCTGTGTGAATTGCTCCCTGATGCAAAAGGGGAGCAAATTCACAAATCCCACGAAAGGAAAAGAATACTCGATTAGACACTACCTCACTTGTAATTCCACCTACGTGATATACGTCCTATGGTGCCCCTGCAGACTCCTGTATGTGGGAGAAACCACCTGGGATTTCAAGACACGAATTAACCATCACCGCTACACCATCAGAAAAAAGAGACAAGATCTCCCAGTAGCGAAACACTTTGATGAATGTGGACATACTGAAAAAGATCTTCGGTTTATGTTACTGGACCACATCCCCCCACTAAAGAAAGGAGGGGATCGTACCAGTTTACTGAAGAGAAGGGAGTTAAGGTGGATCTTCATGCTAAATACACTCAAACCAGCTGGCCTAAACACTGACTATAAAATTAGTCACAAGATATGTAACCCTTAACATAATATATCTATATCCCTCATAGTGATTAGACGTGCCCTAGTGATGCCTCTTTCTACCCTGATGTATGTATGGTACTATTAGGATGAATACCTATAATTTATATTTTCTCTTTTTCGTTTTCTCTATAGGTGTGAGGAGGGAGCAACACACATTGACCAAACAGAACAACGAGGATGCCATTCCCATGTCTCTTTTTTATATTTAATTTTATTTTTTTACCTCTTCTGCAAGCACAACATCTTTGGGTACCTAGGCATCCTTCCGTAGCACGATACAGCATGCAACAGCTGCAAGCAAAGATGGGTACGTGGATGCCAGGATGTCCCCATATAACGTGAGCGAAGCGGAGGACCGTCACCTGATTGGGAACACTTGGAGTGATGCAGAACCGGTGCGTCAGACGGAACAGGTTCCCCTCTCTTAGACAGCGCTCCATTGAGAGGAACATCCCCACCCCCACGATGCACTGGTATTTCCAGTTTTCAGCTGGCATGAAAATGTAATGCGGTATATGACAGGAAGGTACTGCCAGGTCCCAAGATGGCGCACGTCCAAGGAATATGCGAGGGACGCATGCCAACAATTATTACATGGCTTTTGTTTGCATGATGTCACTTCCAGTCCCCACCGTTAGTGGCGGAAGTATGGATACACTTAGCATCTAGCGTTCCTTGTGTGCTCTGATGTACGGAAAATATGCGTTGAAGCTCCTCCCCCACCCCGAGAAGGTACACTCATCACACTTATCACCTGGATTATAATTATTGACTAATTTTGAGATATGGACACTTTTTTGTTGCTGTGTTGTTTGTTTACACTTTTTTTTTATTTCATATGCGGAAGACGTCTTATGTATAGGGTGTGTTATGCGTCTCTTAACATATGATCATAATATCACTGCTTTATTGTATGCTATATTTGAGTTAATTATTTTCACTAATTATGTGACACCTGTGCATTATATATACCCCGTACTTTGTACCATTCACTGCTTGACAATGGCCGTGTGAGACGGCTGGAACGTCGCTATCTTTGATGTTTGGTTGAAGAAAGCCACACACTTTTTTCTTCACCGACATTGGAGTGCTGCTGTTTCTCTCTATTAGGTGTGTATATATATATATATATATATATATGGATGAAGAGGAGAGACAGCACCGATCAAATCAGCATGTGCAGGTGATCATCCGGGAATGCCAACCCGGAAAGGCATGCAGAAATTCAGAGTAGATACAGCACCAAATAGCTGAGGACTCAGGCTGGTAGATGGAGCAAGACTTTATTTGCCATCCCATGGATGGCAAATAAAGTCTTGCTCCATCTACCAGCCTGAGTCCTCAGCTATTTGGTGCTGTATCTACTCTGAATTTCTATATATATATATATATATATATATATATATATATATATATATATATATATATAACCAAAGAAATATTGCAGCACTACTCAGCCTAAATGTATTGGTGCCAGCATCCAAAACTTCTTGATACAAGTCCTTGGTTAGATAACATCCAGCGACAACGCAGCATTCCAGAAAAATTGGATTTATTTCTGTCACATCAATACAAGCAACATTTCTGCTCCTATGGAGCCATTTTAAAGCTTAGTGCCACACACTAGTAAGGGGTTTAACCCTTTAACGACCACGAACGTAAATGTCCTGGTTAGGTGGGACTTCGATCACCAGGATGTACATTTACGTCCTGTGTATGACCGTATGTGTTCCGATGCTCGCGTCATACACGGCAGGTTCCGGCTGCTAGCAGCCGGGGACCCGCCGGTAATGGCCGACATCCGCGATCACACAGATGTCCGCCATTAACCCCTCAGATGCCGTGCGGTATTTTGAATGGATGATCCGATCGCCCGCAGCGTTGCCGCAGCGATCCGATCATCCGGCATGGCGGCCAGAGGTCCCCTTACCTGGCTCTGGCCATCTTCTGGGGTCTTCTGCTCTGGTCTGAGATCGAGCAGACCAGAGCAGAAGATTACTGATAATACTGATCGGTGCTATGTCCTATGCATAGCACTGAACGGTATTAGCAAACAAATTATTGCTATGGATAGTCTCCTATGGAGACATAAAAAGTGTAAAAAAAATTAGAAAAATGTAAAAATAAAAAGTAAAAGAAAGTGAAAAATCCCCTTCCCCAATAAAAATTTTAATTGTCAGTTTTTCCCATTTTACCCCCCAAAAGCGTAATTTTTTTAAATAAGCATATTATAAACATATAATGTTAATGTTCCCGTACGCTGAATGGTGTAAACGTAAAAAATAAAAAAAGTCCAAAAATGCCGCTTTTTTCACGTTATCAAAAACAAATTAATAAAAAATTATCTAAAAATGTTCTATATGTAAATATTGTATAGATAAAAAGTACAGATGACGGCGCAAAAAATGAGCCCTCATACTGCTCTATATATGGAAAAATTAAAAAGTTATAGGTGGTCAAAATAGGGCTATTTTAGATTACTGATTTTGTACAAAAAGTTTTAGATTTTTTTTAAGCCGTACAAAAATATAAAAGTATCTAGCCATGGGTATCATTTTAATCATATTGACTCACAGAATAAAGAACGCATGTCATTTTTAGTGTCAAACAACCAATTTTATTGTAATAGGCAAAAAGGTAGCAATACCAAAGTAAAGCAGAAGTATCGGGACGCAGCCCGAATCAACAAAAAGGCAAAATCAAATGAATAAAAGGGAATAGGAAAAAAAACAAGTCCATGGGTCAGACATGTGTGGATAAAAACAGACAGCAGGGTAATAAAACAGAACGGGTGTTGTCAGTGATTACGTTAGAGACAAAGTATGGCGAATCTCCGGGCAATAGGAGGATGATATCCAAGGAGACCAGACCCTCTCGTAGGAGGCCATTATGTCGGCGCGAACCGCGTTAATTTTTTCAAAGATCAGAATATCATTAACTCTATCAATTACTCTATCAATAGACAGGACTGGGCTCTTCCAGCATGTTGCTACATGGATCCGCGCAGCCAGCAGTATGAATTGCGCTAATCTAAATTGGCTGTTGGGCATCCTGCGCGGCCGTCTGCTGAGGAGACAAAAAGCAGGTTGGAGGGGACAGCGAAAAGAGAGAACAGAACGAAGAATAGAAAGAACAGATGTCCAGAAAGTTCTGGCGAGAGGACAGGTCCACCACATATGAAGCATGGTTCCCCTATCTGCGCAACCTCTAAAACATAAGGGAGAGGCACAGGGGAAGATGGAATGTATTCTTGTGGGAACATAATACGTCCTATGTAATATCTTCAGTGACGTCTCAGTAAGGGACACTTGCCAGCTCCCTCTACTCAAGGTATCGCAGCACTCCCTCCATTCCTCCAGAGACAGCTCCATATGGAAATCAGCCTCCCATTGAATCATGAACGACAGTTTAGTGTCGGGTGGGGGAGAATTTAGTATACCATATATTATGGCTAGAAGTCCTCGTCTAGAAGGACTATATTGCATAAGACGTTCAAACCTAGTCAACTGTGGTATGGTGCGTGCAGGAAAATTAGAATGTAGGAATGAAAAGATCTGGTGCATTCGGAAGAGTTCTGAGGGTGGGGGGCGAAATTGTAGAGCAAACACTTCCTTTGTCATCAGAACCCCTCGAGTATGGAATTGATGAGCAGTAGTCAGGGACTGTGAAGTCCACCAACGGAATGAGGAATGAGCAAGACCGGGTGGAAAAAAAGGGTTACAGAGGAAGGGCAGGAGGGGAGGAGGGCAAGATTGTAGGTGAAAGCGAAAGCGGACCAGTCGCCAAAGGGAAAGGGAATGAAGAGTGAGAAGAGCAGAGTAAGGGACGTATTTAGCGACAGGTTGAGTAGACCACATTAGGGAAGAGAAGGAGTGGGGAGAGATGAGAGAGGATTCGAGGTGAACCCAGATGGGGGTATCGCCATCCGCCAGGAACCAGGCCATCTGTCCTAGTCTGGCAGCATAATAGTATTTTTGGAAGTTGGGGACGGACATACCACCTAAACGCTTATGAAGGTACATTACATTACGTGCTATGCGGGGGGTCTTGGATTTCCATATAAATCTAAAGACATCGGACTGAAGGGACTTGAGATCCGCAGTCGAGACCGGAACTGGAAGAGTGCGAAACAGGTATAGTAGTTTAGGCAGAATCACCATTTTAACCGTGTTTATTCTTCCGATCCATGATAAGTATGGCCTGTCCCAAGTGCGGATATCATGTCGGATAGATTTGTATAGGGGCGGGTAGTTCGCACCATAGAGGGAAGCAACCGCCGGGGTTATACGAACACCTAAATAGGACAGGGCAGGCATTGGAGGGGGAAAGTTAAAGTTAAGGGAAATCAGCTTTTGCGTATGGAGGGGAACATGTATATAGAGTGTTTCAGACTTAGATGGACTAATCCGGAGGCCCGAGCAAGACGAGAAGTCTGTGAGTAGGCGAAACAGGTTAGGTAAAGATGATAGGGGGTGTGTCAGGGATAGAAGGAGGTCATCGGCAAACAAACAAAGTTTATGGATGGAGTCCTTAATCGTGACCCCCAGTACAGTGGGGGAGGCTCGTAGGGATCTCGCCAGGGGCTCCATCGCCAGAGCAAAAAGAGCAGGGGACAACGGGCATCCCTGGCGAGTGCCCCTCTTAATAATAATCGGGGAAGGGGAAGAGGTAGGGAGTTTGAGAAAAGCCATAGGATTGGAGTACAGCAGGTGCAGAGGGTGTACAAACGGCCCAGTGAACCCCATTTTAGAGAGGACCCCCCAAAGGTATGGCCAGAGAACTGAGTCGAAGGCCTTTTCTATGTCTAAGGCCAATAGCATAACAGGAGTAGAAGTGGAGGAAGCCCAGTGTACTACCCCCAGCACCTTTCTAATATTGTCCGCCACCTGTCTCCCCGGTATAAAGCCCACTTGGTCAGCGTGAATAACACGGGGCAATATAGTGTTCAGTCTGCGTGCCAGGATAGACGTTAATATCTTCGTATCCAGATTAATTAAGGAGATTGGGCGGTAATTTGAGACCAGGGATGGGTCCTTCTGGGGTTTGGGGATCACCGTTATAAGGGCATCTAAGTATTCAGGGGGTAAAGAGGGAGCCTTAAAGAGGTTATTATAAAGGTTAACTAGATGGGGAACTAGAATAGGAGAGAATTTCTTATAATACATTGCAGACAGGCCATCTGGGCCAGGGGCTTTTCCCAATTTCAGGGACGCAATTGTATCTGATACATCTTCGTATGAAATTGGAGAATTAAGGAGATCCCTCTCGGGGTCAGTGAGAGAGGGGAGGGAGGTAGAGTCAAGAAAAGAGTTCAGACTGGGAGTAAAGGTAGGCGACTGGTCAGGGATAGAATAAAGTCTAGAGTAGTAAGAGTGAAAAGTCTGGTAAATCTTGTCGGGGTGGGAAGACCGGGAACCAGGGTGCAACTGAATGGTGTGAACATAATTAAGCCGTTGTTTGCTGCGGAGCATATTGGCAAGCAACCTATCCGGCTTATTGGCATAGCGGTAGTATGTGGCCTTAGTCCACCTAAGCGCTTTTTCCACTCCGGTGGACAGGACAGCATCCAGGCGCAACCTGGTGTCCCGGATAGCATTGTGGAGATAAAGAGAGGGGGCACGCTGGTGAGCCAGGGTTAGTCGAGAAAGCTTGTTGTGTAGCGTATGTTGAAGGTGGGAGCGACCTCTTTTCATGTATGAGGCTAGCGATATGAGCCGTCCCCTAATGAAGGCCTTGTGGGCAGACCATACCCAGATCGGGTTTGAATTCGGAGTAGCATTGGTGGAGAAGTAGGATGTGAGATCCGCTGTAAGAGAACGTTTAACTGTCTGGTTAGTCAGCATAGACTCGTTAAGTCTCCAGGTAAAAGGTGTGGTAGGACCACCTATAAGATCCAGCTCTACACATACCATCTCATGGTCAGACCAGGGAGAGGCAATGTGTCTCGCGTACAGGAGGCACGGCAGAGTAGAGGTGTTGAGAAGTAGCCAGTCTATGCGAGTGTAATTTTTCTGGGAGGATGAATAGTAAGAATACCCCCTCGACTGACCATTGTGCTCCCTCCATGCATCCGCAAGTTGAAGTGAATGGAAGGCCGAAACCAACCTTTTCTGCAACGCTCTAGACCTACCTAAGGGACTAGGGGAGGACCTATCCAAGACGCCATCGTAGACGAAATTAAAATCGCCCGCCCACACCAGAACATCATAAGAGTATGATAGGAGTAAAGAGCAGAGAGAAAGAAAGAATGAAATAGGAGAAGAGTTAGGAGCATAAGAGTTAAGTAGACAGATCTGCTTACCATACAGGGTGCCCAACAGCAAGACATACCTGCCTTCGGAGTCTGTATGAACGCGGGTCACCTCGAATGGCAACGTATTTTTCAAACAAATCAGTACCCCCCTGCTTTTGGAGACAAAAGAGGAGACATATAACCGGGAGTACTGGGAATGGAGGAAGCTAGGGCAGGAGGACTGGGAGAAGTGAGTCTCCTGAATGCAAATTATATCAGGGCGGTAGCATCTATAATCTATGAAAGCTTTCCTCCGTTTGGAGGGGGAATTAAATCCCCTGACATTATGGGAAATTATCTTACACATAAGACGGAAGACCAGGCAATGCGGAGACGGGACAAACACGCAAAGACAGAACAACCATAGAACACATGGACCCACTGACGAACAAAAATGAACAACATCAAACCACAAACAAAACACTGAACAAACAGAAAAAGGTCAAACTGGAAAGCGAAGCCGTATAATATAGCGGCTCCGCTTACTTCCATCTCTTGAAGTAAAAGAAGGACACATCAGTCCAGTCACACCAACCCTTCTAGGATCGGTGGCTTCAGGGTGCCAGGTGAGAGGGGGTCACTGGCAACGGTGAGTCAACCTTCCGGGGCCATCCCCAGGCACCGCTGTGATTTACGCTGGGCCGAGGGAACACTGGTCCAGGACTTGGAGGGTCGGGGGCCCCTTCGAGGCAAGTCGGTCGCAGGAGGCTGTTCTGGGGCAGTCCAGGGGATACCCTCTTTAGTGAGGGTAGTTTGGGCCTCAGTCAGGGAGCGAAATTGGTAGGGGCGCCCCTTAAGTTGGCAGATGAGGGAGAATGGAAATCCCCATTTATACTTCACCCCCTCCCGGACCAGGGCCAGCGTGATGTGGCGGAATGTCCTGCGCCGTTCCAGCGTGGACGGGGATAAATCCGAGTAAAGGCGCACTTCAGCGGGCATGCCAGGTAGCGCTGTCAGGTTGCGGGCAGCAAAGAGCAGGGGATCTCTCACCTCCGGGTAGTGCAGTCGGAGGACCACGTCCCTCGGCATTTCAGAGGATCTCGGGCGACCCAGGGCTCTGTGGACACGATCCATACGGAGAAGCTCGGGCTCATATTGCGGCAGTAGGGCCTGGAACATCGACCGCAGATTTCAGGTTAGTCTCCGACTCAGGTAGTCCCCGAATGCGAATATTGGCTCTGCGGGAGCGGTTCTCCAGATCTTCAAGTTTGAGGTCGATAGCATCAAGCTTGGCCGCATGTAGATCGATATCCCTGCGGTCAGACTCCGCGGCCTCTGCTAAGTCGTCCAATTTGTTTTCATTGTCGGAGACTCTCTGGCCCAGATCTTGAAGTTGCGCTGCGAAGTCTGAGAAAGCTTTTCTGAGCTCTGACTGGAACATTTGCTTGATCTGGCGGAACATATCTGCCGGGGACATCTGCGCCAGGTCCGGCTCCCCCTCTTCATCGGACGCCATATCAGAGCGGTGTGGGGAGGCTGCCGCCGCCGCCGCCATATTGGGTTTCGGGGAGGCTCTGAAAAAGTCCGGAATGGACTGAGAAAGACGCTGAGAGAGGTTCTTATTTCGTGACCGCTGCCTCCTGGGCATGACCAGGTCCAGTTCGCACTGAAACCACAGCGTGTGGAGCCTTTAGGGCGCTGATTAGGGCTTAGATAGGTGAGACTGGCGCGGAGCTTACATCACCCACGTCTCTTCCGGTAAGCCGCGCGCATGCGCCCTCCACACATGTCATTTTTACCGTAAAGTGTACAGTGTGAAAACAAAACCTACCAAAATGTGCAAAATTGTGGTTTTCATTTAAATTTCCTCCCTGAAAAATATTTTTTTTTTTGGGTTCGCCGTACATTTTATGGTAAAATGAGAGGTTTCATTACAATTGATCACACAAAAAACAAGCCCTTATATGGGTCTGTAGATGGAAATATAAAAGAGCTATGGATTTTAGAAGGTGATGAGGAAAAAGCGAAAATTCTAAATTAAATTGGCCTGGTCCTTAAGGTGAAAATGGGCTTGGTCCTTAAGGGGTTAAATACCCATGTGCACAATACATCATCAAGTTTCAAATTAAGTGTCAATTGTACAAAAAATCTCCAAATCTTCATAAATAACCTGTACATAAATAACAATCTGTGTATACATTATACATCCTCAGTGCACATCTTCTACACGGTGGGCCATTTATATGGATACACCTTAATAAAATGGGAATGGTTGGTGACATTAACTTCCTGTTTGTGGCACATTAGTATATGTGAGGGGGGAAACTTTCAAGATGGGTGGTGACCATGGCGGACATTTTGAATCCAACTTTTGTTTTTTCAATAGGAAAAGGGTCATGTGACACATCAAACTTATTGGGAATTTCACAAGAAAAACAATGATGTTTTAAACTACGGATACTGGAAGCCTGTGCTAGCATTTCTCCTGCGGTGTATATAGTAGTATATAGCAGTGTATACGGATACTGGAAGCCTGTGCTAGCATTTCTCCTGCGGTGTATATAGTAGTATATAGCAGTGTATACGGATACTGGAAGCCTGTGCTAGCATTTCTCCTGCGGTGTATATAGTAGTATATAGCAGTGTATACGGATACTGGAAGCCTGTGCTAGCATTTCTCCTGCGGTGTATATAGTAGTATATAGCAGTGTATACGGATACTGGAAGCCTGTGCTAGCATTTCTCCTGCGGTGTATATAGTAGTATATAGCAGTGTATACGGATACTGGAAGCCTGTGCTAGCATTTCTCCTGCGGTGTATATAGTAGTATATAGCAGTGTATACGGATACTGGAAGCCTGTGCTAGCATTTCTCCTGCGGTGTATATAGTAGTATATAGCAGTGTATACGGATACTGGAAGCCTGTGCTAGCATTTCTCCTGCGGTGTATATAGTAGTATATAGCAGTGTATACAGAAACTGGAAGCCTGTGCTAGCATTTCTCCTGCGGTGTATATAGTAGTATATAGCAGTATATAGAGAAGAGGGTTGCATTGACAATCCAACACAATGGGCAGCACATTGAACACATTTTATAAGTGGTCAGAAACTTGTAAATAACTCATGAAAGAATAAAGTTACGTTAAAACCAAGCACATCATTGTTTTTCCCAATAAGTTTGGGAAGTTAATATCACCAACCATTCCCATTTTATTAAGTTGTATCCATATAAATGGCCCACCCTGTATAATAAAGTGCATACATGTGCATAAAAATGGTTTAAAAACATTATAATGCTCGAAATTCCTTGCTACATTATCATTACGATAATACATAACAGCTACAAAACTTAATTAATTTACATAAAACAATAGAGGAGGGAGATGGACTCTTACCCGCTCTGCATTTGTTTCATGGCGTCCAATGGCGTGGGTGAAAATGCCACTGTGCCTGTGTAAGATGCGGTCCAGGCCCAGGGCTGTCAAGTGACCAAGTCACCTGACTAGCTCCGGGTCACATGACCGCATCCACATACTACATACACACACTCAACTCTGCTACATACACACACTCACACACTCAACTCTGCTATATTCACACACTCAGCTATGCTACATACACACACTCACACACTCTGCTTTGCTACATACACATACTCACACACTCAACTCTGCTACATAAAAACACTCACACACTCAACTCTGCTACACACACACATTCACACACTCAACTCTGCTACATACGCACACTTACATACTCAGCTCTGCTACATACACACACTCACACACTCAGCTCTGCTACATACACACACACACTCAACTCTTCTACATACACACACTCACACATCCAACTCTGCTACATATACACACTCACACACTCTGCTCTGCTACATACACATACTCACACACTCAACTCTGCTACATACACACACTCACACACTCAACTCTTCTACATACACACATTCACACACTCAGCTCTGCTACATACACACACACTCAGCTCTGCTACGTACGCACACTTACACACTCAGCTCTGCTACATACACACACTCACACACTCAACTCTGCTACATACACACATTCACACACTCAACTCTGCTACATACACACACTCACACACTCAATTCTGCTACATACACACACACTCAGCTCTGCTACATAAACACACACACTCAGCTCTGGTACATACACACACTTACACACTCAATTTTGCTACATATACACACTCACACACTCTGCTTTGCTACATACACATACTCACACACTCAACTTTGCTACATGAAAACACTCACACACTCAACTCTGCTACACACACATTCACACACTCAACTCTGCTACATACGCACACTTACACACTCAGCTCTGCTACATACACACACTCACACACTCAGCTCTGCTACATACACACACACTCAACTCTTCTACATACACACACTTACACATCCAACTCTGCTACATATACACACTCACACACTCTGCTCTGCTACATACACATACTCACACACTCAGCTCTGCTACATACACACACACTCAGCTCTGTTACGTACGCACACTTACACACTCAGCTCTGCTACATACACACACTTACACACTCAACTCTGCTACATACACACATTCACACACTCAACTCTGCTACATACACACACTCACACACTCAATTCTGCTACATACACACACACTCAGCTCTGCTACATACACACACTTACACACTCAGCTCTGCTACATACACACACTTACACACACAATTCTGCTACATATACACACTCACACACTCTGCTTTGCTACATACACATACTCACACACTCAACTCTGCTACATAAAAACACTCACACATTCAACTCTGCTACACACACACATTCACACACTCAACTCTGCTACATACGCACACTTACACACTCAGCTCTGCTACATACACACACTCACACACTCAGCTCTGCTACATACACACACACACACTCAACTCTTCTACATCCACACACTCACACACTCAACTCTGCTACATACACACACATACTCAACTCTGCTACATACACACATTCACATACTCAGCTTTGCTACATACACACACTCAGCTCTGCTACGTACACACACTTACACACTCAGCTCTGCTACATACACACACTTACACACTCAACTCTGCTACATACACACATTCACACACTCAACTCTGCTACATACACACACTCACACACTCAATTCTGCTACATATACACACACACTCAGCTCTGCTACATACACACACACTTACACACTCATCTCTGCTACATACACACACTTACACACTCAACTCTGCTACATATACACATTCACACACTCTGCTTTGCTACATACACATACTCACACACTCAACTCTGCTACATAAAAACACTCACACACTCAACTCTGTTACATACACACATTCACACACTCAACTCTGCTACATACACACACACTCAGCTCTGCTACAAATACACACTTACACACTCAGCGCTGCTACATGCACACACTTACACACTCAACTCTGCTACATACACACACTCAGCTCTGCTACATACACAAACACTTACACACTCAGCTCTGCTACATACACACACTCAACTCTGCTACATGCACACACTCACACACTCAACCCTGCTACATACACACACTCACACACTCAACTCTGCTACATACACACACTCACACACTCTGCTCTGCTACATATATATACTCACACACTCTGCTCTGCTACATACACACACTCACACACTCAACTCTGCTACATACACACACTCACACACTCTACTCTGCTACATACACATACTCACACAGATAGATAGACCTAACAGCTAAATATCTCCTTCTCCCTCCCTGCACATTACAGTGGTATATTCTTAGCTGTACGGTCACCATGGTTACACTACACAGGTGCAATCGCCTGCACTCATCAAGAACAGTGGGGAGTTAGAATTTTACACAGTTTGAAGTATGAACTGTGCCAGGAAGTATTTCACCCGCACTGTAACCCGGTGTATTATCCTGGTGTATTATCCCGAGTATCGAGTTAGACTGCGAGTGAACGGTTGATCACAAGTGTCTATAGTCATTTCATTGTTTTTAAAAGGTACATGGAAAAGATTTTAAGTATCCCAGAGATATCTGACTGGCGGCAGAAGCATAGCACTCTCCACAATCCACTCTGAAAAATGACATTGAGGATTTAGAGCATCTTGCTAAGGGTGGGTTCACACCACGTTTTGTAACTATGGTTCCCGTATACGGCTGGGAGGAGGGGGGGCGGAGCTTAATCGCGGCGCCCGCACTCAGCCGTATTCGGGAACCGTATTTAATGCATGTCTATGAGCCGACCAGAGTGAACCGCAGCCTCCAGTCGGCTTCATTTTCAGCCGTATGCGGTTTCCCGACCGCAGGCAAAAACGTGGTCGACCGCGTTTTTGCCTACGGTCGGGAAACCGTATACGGCCGAAAACGAAGCTGACCGGAGGCTGCGGTTCACTCCGGTCGGCTCATAGACATGCATTAAATACGGTTCCCGAATACGGCTGAGTGCGGGCGCCGTGATTAAGCCCCGCCCCCCCTCCCAGCCGTATACGGGAACCGTAGTTACAAAACGTGGTGTGAACCCAGCCTAAGTGCAGTTCAAGATGGCTTATATTTGCGTAAAAAATATGGTCATTGCACAAGATTTCTGCGGGTAAATGAAATGTACGCAGTTAATAAATTTGTGTGTACTAAATATGTCACTCCAAGGTACACCGATACCTACACAACTGGAGGAAATGCTCCAGCAGAATGTGCGCAAAAAAAGACGCAAAAAAAGAGCTTGCACAAAATTTTGCGCAAAAATTTAAACACAAAACAGGGATAAAATCTTTGATACATGTCCCCCAATGAGTATTAAATTAGCTAGGAAGAAAAATAGGTTAAGAATATACACATCAGCAAAATATGGTGCAAAATACAGCACGTGTGACCCTACTCTGATGGGATAAGCTGTAATACCAGGTATGGCTGCTGCCCAGTGTAGTGAGCTGGGCCTAATAGGAAAGGAAGGGTCTACAGAGCTCACACAAGCATAATGGCCACCTTCAATCCTAAGGAGAGGCCACAAATAACTAAACATTCCTGGAGAATTCCTCTAAATAATGCAAGTCTTTCCACAAAAAAAAAAAAAAAAAAAAAAAAAAAAACAATACCTTCATACAGCTATGGCTACAAAAATAAGAAAAAAAGTTTTGGCTCTTGGAAGGCAAGAAGGAAAAAAACTAAAACAAGAAAAGCAAACATAGACTGGTCCATAAGGGGTTAAAAGATAAAATTCTGCAACCACTGATGGGTGTTCTAACTGGACCTTCAGTGTGAGAAATTTGCAAAAGCATCAGACATCTGCAACGGGGTAAAGGCCTTTTCATAACATTAATAGGCATGTAGGTAGGTGTGCAGGGAGGTAGGTAGGTGTGCACTAGGTTGGTAGGTGTGCAGGCAAGTAGTAAGGTAGGTGTGCTGGTTGGCAGGTAGGTAGGTGTGAAGGCAGATGTGCAGTACAGTACTGGGTACATGGTTGGTATCATCACTCGTTTTAACTTCTCGGGGGGGGGGGGGGGGGGGCTTAGCAGCATTCCGGATATTTGGATAGAAAGCAATTTACATGGATTGTTCTTCATTTACATATTTTGAATACATAATAAGAGTGACTTCTTAACAGCACTGTTGTGAGAAAGCATAAATACTGCATCACGTGTCTAACATCTACACAGAGAAGATCAGGGTATGTCCCTCAAACTAGTTCATACGGGGGGGAGACTTTTCATTACCTCTTCACTCCTCTACAGCTTCTGTAGCTTTTCCATGTAGATGGGATCGTAACCTTTCTTCACATAAGGAGGCCCTTGTTTTACCAAGAGAAGAGCTTTGTATTACTCCACAGGGTCATCCTTACACAACTATTCCTATGGATTGATTTTGAGCTGAATTTATTTGGTTTACTAGTTCATGTTCTGAACCCAAGTAACCTAAAGTAAAGAGATGTGCAACCCAATGTGAAATATGACAACCCCACAGATTAATTGCTCTTACACACACAACTTTACAACATGTATTGCTGTGGACTGCAGCCAGAGGCGTAGCCAGGGGCGGATCCAGAGTATAGTCTCGGGAGGGGCACTATCATAGTATCGTGCAGTGGTCGACACACCCTCTCCCATAGACTTGCATTGAGGGGGTAGGTGTGACATCACAAGTGACGTGGCAGTGATGTCACAATCAGCATAGTTCCCCCACATTAGGTTGGCAGTATAGTTCCCTCCACATTAGGTTGGCAGTATAGTTCCCTCCACATTAGGTTGCCAGCATAGTTCCCCCACATTAGGTTGGCAGTATAGTTCCCCCACAGTAGGTTAGCAGTAGTATTGTTTCCCCCACATTAGTGTGGGAACTCACCCAAGATTTCTAATATAACCCCTCCCCTAGTTTGCGCAAAACCCCCCCCAAAAAAGCATGAGCTAAAACTTGACATCCTGCACGGTTCCAGGCTTTTTACAGGCCACAGGCATACAGCCGCCTACGGTTTATAAGAGTTTAATAATAGGACAAGACTCATTGCTCAATCACAGATTTTTTTATGTATACACATTTTTTATAACAGGATAACTCTCTGTGTTATCCTTCCAGGGGGCTGTTCATATCACCATTTAAACTTACACTTAGAATATACAAAAAGGTAGGGATCGACCGATTATCGGTTTGGCCGATATTGTCGGCCGATAATCACGATTTTGGGCATTATCGGTATCAGCAATTACCTTGCCGATAAGCCGATAATGCCCCGCCCCCTGCACCGCCCCCACCGCACCGCGACCACCCCCCGATCCGCCGCCCCGCGACCGCCCCGCGATCCGTTGCCCCGCACCGCGACCGCCCCCCGTAGTGCTGGGCAGTATACCGGTATGGATTTTTGCCCATACCGCTATACCGGTCGGGCCCCTCCCCCACCCTCCGAGTCAATAAAGAAAAATTTAAATTACCCGTAATGGGGGTGGTCCGGGCCATCCATCCTCCCTTCCTGTAGTGTCAGGCGGCATTCCGGGTGGAGGGTGAACCGGTCCGGGCTGTCCTTCTCCAGCGGTCATCTTCTCCACTCCGGGCAGGCTCCGGCCTAGTACGCTGCATAGACGCCGCTACGCCGTGACGTCAGGTGCGTCGCTGCGCACGGGCATCACTGCGTAGCGGCGTCTATGCAGCGTACTAGGCCGGAGCCTGCCCGGAGTGGAGAAGATGACCGCCGGAGAAGAAGCACAGCCCGGACCGGTTCACCCTCCTCCCGGAACGGACACTACAGGAAGGAAGGATGGATGGCCCGGACCACCCTGACAGGTAGGGGAGAGAAGCGGGTGGTGGCGGCGGCGGCGGTCTATGGCACCGCAAAAGCCACCGCAGTGCATTGATTTAAAGCGCCGCTTTAAATCAATGCTCTGCAGCGGTGTTGAGGGGGGATAAATAGCCGATAACTTATACCGGAATATCGGTATAAGTTATCGGCTATCGGCCCTAACCTCCACCGATTATCGGTATCGGCCCTAAAAAAACTATATCGGTCGATCCCTACAAAAAGGGTTCTCAACACATACTATGGTGTACTGGCAGTAGTCTATTTTACTTTAATGGCCTAAACATAGTCAACTAGTGACTAAGTTTTAGTCCATTTCCTGCATATATGTGTTTAAAAAGTGTGGTCTGCTGTTCTTTACAGTGCTGCACAGTAGTCACACTAAGTAAACATATACATGCAGAAAATGGACTAAACATAGACACTAGCCCCTGACTATGTTTAGGCCACTAAAGTAAATGGAGGCATTGCCACTACACTGCAGTATATGTTGGTGCTGTGCTTTGCTGTGTATTGTACTGTCATGCTTTGTGTGATTGTAATTTATTGTATGACTTGTAATGACTGAACGGACAATAAAGCTCTTTCAATAACTGCAGTATATGTTGGCATCTCTGATTGACAGAATATATGCCCTAAATGTAAGGTTAAATCATGTGAATATATAGGACACTATATAGTAGTCAGAGAAGGAGAGAACAGATGTAACTACTACCATCTACTCCAACTTCTACAAATATCCCCACATGTGGTGACCATATATTGGTAGATATCAGCTGCACACAGGCTCTATAGACCATATAAGCGATTACATACAGTTACATCAGGTGACTCGCACGTGACTTCTTCTCTGATCAGAGTCGGTTACTTTCCTTTTTCTTCTCCATCTGGCTCTGAATGTCATGACGATTAATTCCAGCCACAACTCATCTCCACAGAACCTGCAAGACAAACATTTTAGGCTCTGCACTTTTCCAGCACCTATAGTGCCCCAAACAGTAGTAATGCCCCCTGTAGAGATTACTAGCCCTCCTGTATAGCTCCTATATGGCAGTAGGCCCCGACCGAAGTTAGTTACCATCACAGTCCGACTCCACATTAATGGCTGTTCTGCTCCTCATTGGCGGTCAGCGGAGGGCCCGATGAATTCTAGCAGACTTGACTGTCTCAGTATGTCTACTCCCAGCAGCCATTACCCTTTTAAAGTGGTAGAGGGAGGCTGCATTCCTAATGTGGTGGTGGTGGACCTGGGTGACTAGCACTCAAGAGTACACACTGTAACAAATTACCTTTCTGATAGCAAACTGTAACAAATCCTTCATAGAACTAAAGGGGTACTCCACTGGAAAACATTTTCTTTTAAATCGACTGGTGCAAGAAAGTTAAACAGATTTGTAAATTACTTCTATTAAAAAATCCAGTATAATACACAGAAAGTTCTTTTCTTTTTGAATTTCCTTTCTGCCTGACCACAAGTGCTCTCTGCTGACACCTCTGTCCACGTCAGGAACTGTCCAGAGCAGGGTAGGTTTGCTATGAGGATTTGCTCCTGCTCTGGAAAGTTCCTGACTTGGACAGAGGTGTCAGCAGAGAGCACTGTGGCCAGGCAGAAAGGAAATTAAAAAAGAAAGAAACTTCCTGTGTATTATACTGCAGCTGTATTATACTGATAAGTACTGGAAGGATTGGGATTTTTTAATAGAAGTAATTTACAAATCTAATAGTATAAAAAGAGTTGGAGAGGCACTTGTCTAACTAACTGCCAAATAAACCCAGGCTACCCAATTAAACACCTATACCCAAGGTGTCATAAAGTAGTTTGTCCATTAAAATATATAAATTAGGGCTCAGGGTTTAGGACAAATGGACAAATATTGGATTAAATTTATTGATATATAATGATATGACAATATAATAGAATAAAATAGAATAAAATAGTGGCGTCTGCGTCTCACAGGGCCCTTGTGAAGGCGCAGCACCAGTTAATATTATCTAAGGTTTAAATACTTCACAATATGAATAAATGTATTAAAAAGATATTAAGACCCCCATATAGTTAAAAGTTCATATAAAACCTCTGATAGAAATACACTGTACAGGGAGAGAAATCTGAGTAGCACAATAATCAATTCTCTCCTCTCTCCAAAAGTTCTGCAAATTGTGACAGATTCCAGTTAAATAGTTGTAACCAGTAGCAACCAAAAAAGTTCTTGTTTGTTAGTAACCTATAGCAACCATTCGTAAGTGTCCGGCTGCAGCAGTAGATCGCAATTCTACAACCTTGCAAAAATGTTCATACACTTGCTATTAGCAGATGATTGTCAAGATATACGCTTGTATACAGTGACTGTTAATATATTAACAATACATTCATATCTTTGGATACTTTGTATCTCACCGCTCCCGGGCACTGATGCGCTGGACTTCACGGGGATGCTGCGATCTCCTCCAGTTGCGCGATGGAATCCCTCAGTGTATTATCACTGGTCGCTCTCGTGGCGCGAGACAGCTTCACCGGAGACTCGGCCGTCTCCCACGGTGGCAATGCCGGATGACAGTGGGTTCCGGGTGGTTGTCCTGCAGCGGTTCTGCAGATAAGTATATTGTTATGCCGGTGGCGTCCCCGTGGCAATGAGGCGCGTATATCTCCTGTATCGGATGCCGGGTGATTGACAATTGTATTTCCCGGTATCGGACTGCTGGTTGCTGAACTGGGCAAATAAATTGGTGGTCTCAATAGTTATTTAGGGGGAAGCTGGACGCGTTTCAGGACTGTCTCAGTCCTTTCTTCAGCAGCTATACATATGGAACCATCCATATGTATAGCTTTAATAATTTACAAATCTGTTTAACTTTCTGGCACCAGTTGATTTAAAAGAAAATGTTTTCCAGTGGAGTACCCCTTTAAGGACACAGCCCATTTTGGCCTTGAAGACACAGAAAGTTAACTTTTTTGCCTTTTGATTTTTTCCTCTTCGCTTTCTAAGAGCTATAACTAGGGATGCACCAATATATCGGCGGCCGATACATATCGGCCGAAAATAGCTATTTCGGCAAAATGCCGAAACAACAAAAAATGTGCCGATAATGACCCACCTCTCCTGCCCGCCCACAGCACAAGTTACAAACAATGCCAGTGGCAGAGGCACTCGTGGGGGGTGCAGGGGGGGCTGGCTGCACCGGGCGCAACATCTGGGGTATACACTAATACTGTATACTAAAAACCAGGGGGCCTCCAGCTGTTGTGAAAATACAACTCCCAGCATGCCCGGACTGGCAAAGGCTGTCCGGGCATGCTGGGAGTTGTAGTTTCACAACAGCTGGAGGCCCCCTGGTTTTTAGTATACAGTATTAGTTTTTATATGCTCTGACTGGCCCCCGCCTGCAGCCACACACGGCAGCCGGCCCGGGCACATAAAAAGAAGTATTCCTATCCCGGACATCCCTGTATCCCGAAAAATCTTTTCGGGACATAAGGATGTCCGCCGGTCACTCACCATTCCCCGGCGTCCTCCTGCGATCCTCCTTCGGTCCCTCGCTTCTCCGCCTCTATGGTCGTACGCACGGGACATCACTGACGTCCCGTGCGTACAACCATAGAGACGCAGGAGGACCGCAGGATCGTCGCAGGAGAATGCGCGCTGGCCGGGGCCTGGTAAGTGACCGCGTCATCTTCTTGAGTGTTCCGGTCACCGCTCCTCCGGTCCCGGCACCTACTGCTATGGTCCATAGGCCATAGCAGTAGATGTGACCCCGGGCTCCCCCCAACAATATTAGGCAGCTCCCCCCACATTTTTAGGCAGCTCCCCCCCACATTAGGTCAGCAGTTCCCCCACAATAGTAGGCAGGTTCCCCACAATAGTAGGCAGCTCCCCCACATTAGGTCAGCATTTCCCCCACAATAGTAGGCAGGTTCCCCACAATAGTAGGCAGCTCCCCCCAACAATAGTAGGCAGTTCCCACACAATATTAGGCAGCTCCCCCCAACAATATTAGGCAGCTTCCCCCACATTTGTAGGCAGCCCCCCCCCACATTAGGTCAGCAGTTCCCCCACAATAGTAGGCAGGTTCCCCACAATAGTAGGCAGTTCCCCCACAATATTAGGCAGTTCCCCCACATTTGTAGGCAGCTCCCCCCCACAATATTAGGCAGCTCCCCCCCCACAATATCAGGCAGCTCCCCCCAACAATATTAGGGAGCTCCCCCCAACAATATTAGGCAGCTCCCCCCCAACAATATTAGGCAGCTCCCCCCAACAATATTAGGCAGCTCCCCCCCAACAATATTAGGCAGCTCCCCCCAACAATATTAGGCAGCTCCCCCCAACAATATTAGGCAGCTCCCCCCCACAATATCAGGCAGCTCCCCCCAACAATATTAGGCAGCTCCACCCCAACAATATTAGGCAGCTCCCCCCACATTAGGTCAGCAGTTCCCCCACAATAGTAGGCAGCTCCCCCCTCCCCACAGACATACAGCATCCAGCCATATACAGTGTATGGCTGGAGGCTGTATGTCTGTACTGCTGCCCCCACAGTGTTCCAGTCACCGCTCCTCCGGCCCGGGGTCACATCTACTGCTATGGCCTATGGACCATAGCAGTAGGTGCCGGGACCGGAGGAGCGGTGACCGGAACACTCAAGAAGATGACGCGGTCACTTACCAGGCCCCGGCCAGCGCACATTCTCCTGCGACGATCCTGCGGTCCTCCTGCGTCTCTATGGTTGTACGCACGGGACGCGGTAAAATGCAGCGTTCCGCTCATTAGATTAGATTAGATTCCCCCACATTAGATTGCCAGCTCCCCCACATTAGGTCGGGAGTTCCCCCACATTAGTAGGCAGCTCCCCCACAATATTAGGCAGGTTCCCCACAATAGTAGGCAGCTCCCCCGCAATAGTAGGCAGCTCCCCCACATTGGGTCAGCATTTCCCCCACAATAGTAGGCAGCTCCCCCCAACAATAGTAGGCAGTTCCCACACAATATTAGTCAGCTCCCCCCAACAATATTAGGCAGCTCCCCCCACATTTTTAGGCAGCTCCCCCCCACATTAGGTCAGCAGTTCCCCCACAATAGTAGGCAGGTTCCCCACAATAGTAGGCAGCTCCCCCACATTAGGTCAGCATTTCCCCCACAAGACGGGGAGAAGTCATTTTCGGTATCGGTATCGGTTTCGGCCGGACATTTTTTTTTATTTCAGTTTTGTTTCGGTTCTGAAATTTCCATTTCGGTGCACCTCTAGCTATAACTCATTGCGCCATCCACAGACCCATATGAGGCTTGTTTTTGCTTGACCAATTGTGCTTTGTAATGACATCACTCATTTTACTATAAAATCTATGGGGCAATCAAAAAATATACATAATTTGTGAGGGAAATTGAAAAGAAAAATGCAATTTTGCAACTTTTGGGGAGGGGTTTGTTTATTTGAAGTGCACTTTTATGGTAAAAATGATGTTCCTTCTTTATTCTGTGGGTCAATATGATACCCATGCTTACATGCTTTTCCATTATTGTACTGCTTTCAAAAAAAAGTCAAGCACTTTTTTTCAAATTGCATTCTGACCCATATAACCTTTTTAATTTTCCCTATACAGGGCTGTATGAGTGCTCATTTTTTGCGCCATGATCTGTAGTGTTCATTAGTACCACTTTTGCACATAAAAGACTTTTTGATCACTTTTATATTCAATTTATTCTGAGTTGTGATGTGGACATTGGCATTTTTTTTTACATTTATGCCATTCACCATATGGGATCATGAACATTATATTTTAATAGTTCAGATATTTTCACATGCAGTAATACCAAATATGCAATGTTTCTTTTTTTTTTTATTTAAAAATAAATTGAAAAAGGGAATGATTTAAAGGGGTACTCCGGTGGAAAACTTTTTTTTAATCAACTGGTGCCAGAAAGTTGAACAGATTTGTAAATTACTTCTATTAAAAAATCTTAATCCTTCCAGTACTTATTATCTGCTGAATACTACAGAGGAAATTATTTTCTATTTGGAACACAGAGCTCTCTGCTAACATCATGACCACAGTGCTCTCTGCTGACACCTCTGTCCATTTTAAGAACTGTCCAGAGTAGGAGAAAATCCCCATATAAAACATATGCTGCTCTGGATAGTTCCTAAAATGGACAGAGATGTCAGCAGAGAGCACTGTGGTCATGATGTTAGTGTGTTCCAAAAAAGAAAAGAATTTCCTCTGTAGTATTCAGCAGCTAATAAGTACTGGAAGGATTAAGATTTTTTAATAGAAGTAATTTACAAATCTGTCTAACTTTCTGGCACCAGTTGATAAAAAAAAAAAAGTTTTCCACCGGAGTACCCCTGTAAATCATTCCCTTTTTCAATTTTTTTTTAAATAAAAAAAAAAGAAACATTGCATATTTGGTATTACTGCATGTGAAAATATCTGAACTATTAAAATATAATGTTTATGATCCCACATGGTGAATGGCATAAATGTAAGAAAATGCCAATGTCCACATCACAACCCCGAATAAATTGAATATAAAAGTGATCAAAAAGTCTTTTATGTGCAAAAGTGGTACTAATGAACACTACAGATCATGGCGCAAAAAATGAGCACTCATACAGCCCTGTATAGGGAAAATTAAAAAGGTTATATGGGTCAGAATGCAATTTGAAAAAAAGTGCTTGACTTTTTTTTTTTAAAGCAGTACAATACTGAAAAAGCATGTAAGCATGGGTATCATATTGACCCACAGAATAAAGAAGGCACATCATTTTTACCGCGGGAGTACCCCTTTAAATATTGATTAGCGGAGGGGCTTATGTGTGTTTAAAAAAAAAATCAAAAATGTTTTATTAGTTTACTTTCACTTTTTATGTCCCCCATAGGGAACTTTTACATGCAATCAGATTGCTTACACTGAGTAATGCATCGCTGCTGCATAGCATTACATAATGTTATTGGTGATCTTCTAGTAGAGTCTGACTCAGCAGGCTCTATAAGCAGATTGGAGCAGGGACCCACACAGAGCAGGTGAGAGGAACTCCGACAGGTGAGGAAACTGATCGGACCTCCACATACATGTTGCGGGGTAGCCAATCGGTTTAGGGGGACAGTGATTGCGGCGCTCAAGTGTCATGATTATGGCACTTAAGGGGTTAATAAAGGAGAACAGCAAGAATGCCATTCTCTGTCATTTACTGTAAGTGCTGACAGCTCCTGCACTCACATGATAGTTGGTCTGCTGCTCAAGATGTAAGTGTATTTCCTGGTGCATTAAGTACCAGGGCACCAACAGGATCGGATCCTCATTGGCGCTCATGGAGCGCCTGCTCCGGGCCAAGTGCCCGCAGGGGGACCCCGTCACATTCGGGACAGCCCTGTGTCCCGAAAAATCTTTTCAGGACACAAGGATGTCCCTGTAACCTCTCTGCGGCCCTGCATTAAACTTAAAAATGCAGGGGCTGCCGGAAGGTAGCGCACGCAGGGACGTCACTGACGACCCTGTGTGCGCCCATTGGAGAAGAGCGGAGCAGTGAGGAGGATGCACGCGCATGGTAAGTCACCACTCACCAGCAGCACATCATCTTCAGTGTTCCGTCCGCCCCTCCTCCAGTCCCGGGACCTACTGCTATGGCCCATAGGCCATACAGTAGATCGTGACCCCGGAGCTGTGGTCGTAAAACTGAAGTGGGGCAGAAAACAGGCATACAGCCTCCAGCCATACACTGTATATGGCTGAAGGCTGTATGTCTGTGGGGGAACTGTACTGCATCATAATGAAGTGCTCCGTCTTCCAGGCAGCCTTAATCTGGCCCTGGGCACCAAGATGCATATTTACGTCCAATGGGGGAGATTTATTAAAACCTGTGCCCATAGCAACAGATCGCTTCTTTATTTTTTAAAAAGGGTTCTGAAAAATGAGCAATCTGATTGGTTGCTATGGGCAACTGCTCCACTTTTCCTCTGCACAGGCCAGTGCAGCTGACAATTAATTGGCTGAGGTATGCTATGGTTAGACACCAACACCTTAGGTGTTATGTGGCTTAGTAGAAAAAGAAGAAATAACCATAAACCTCTAGGCAAAAATCAGATAGACTGATACATGATATAGATGAAGAAAAAATATTTTGCCCTACAATTGTGAACACAAAAAAGTTGAAAAAATTATTAATAAACACTGGCACATAATCAAACAAGACAAGGAGGTTGGCTGGATATTACCTGACCGCCCCCCTGTCAAATATACCAAAGCTCCCAATTTGGAGATTACAATAGCCCCTTCCATCAAACCTCCTCCTAAGAAAACAGAAAATTCAAAAACATGGTTTAGTACAAAAGGCTTTTTCCGTTGTGGTCTATGTCCCAATTGCTTTAAAACAAAAGGTCCTAAAAAACAACTGAAATCATTTCATGCAGTAATGACGAATGCAGTTGCAAGAAACAATATATAGAGAGAACCAAAAGACCGCTTAAAACCTGCATAGCGGAACATTTGAATAACATTAGAAATGGTAACTTGAAGCACCCCTTATCAGCCCATTTTACCACTGTACATAATGAGGCTAGGATTCCTTTGAGGTTTTTTTCCACCAGCAAAAACTCCAGGAGAAACTGCCACGAAAACTGCCACTGATTTTCCCTGCCTTTTGGCACTTTTTCTGGTGTTCTTCCTGGTGTGTGGAAATAGCCAGTTTTGTACCCTGTAGCAGTTTTTCACTCTGTGGGTTACCCTGAAGAGATCTGTGAAAATAAAAGTACGGGGAACCCTATGCGTTTTTTTTTAATTTATATATGGGAAAAAAACGCATAGGGTTCCCCATATTTTCATCCTCAGCCAGATACCAACCAAGCAGCAACAGCCTGACTTTACCAGGGTGGGCCAGGACCATTGTTACTGGCCCTCCCCAGCCTAAATAACGCCAGCCTGTTACCACCTAGGCCCAGGAGGGCCATTTTTATGCTCTGGGCCTGTTGGTACGGGCTACTGGGCCTGTGGATCCCGGGGTAATAATTGGGGGGTTAGCGCTAGCTGTTAATAAGACCGGCTTCCACTACTAAGCCTGAAAATTCAATAAAAAAAAACACAACACATTGGAAATTTTTTTTATTTAAAAAAACACTCCACCACAGCCCTCCTTAACCATTTTATTAAAAGAAAAAAATTCCAGTTCATCCGCCGTAATCCATCGAATCCGCCGTAATGCTCTGCATACACGGATCTGAAACGAGAAGAAGAAAAAAAAACATAAAAATTGGTTAGTACATTTTTGCCACTCTCCGCTGGGGAGAGCACCCATAAAGCAATGTCTTCCCAAATAGGGAGCCTCCAATTGGTGCAAAACTACAACTCCCAGCATGCTTAGAAAGCCTTTGGCTGTCTGGGCATGCTGGGAGTTGCAGTTTAGCAACAGCTGGAGTCTCCCTGTCTTGGAGGACACTATCAGAAGGGTCTGTTCACATTATACAAAACGGACAATATGAACAGAGCCACAGACTTACCAGCCTGGCTCCTGTCTGAAGCTCTGCCCTCTAATGACGTTATCACTAGGGGCAGAGCTACATGTACACAGAAGAGACTGGAGGAAGGTAAGCAGACTTCTTCACCTTCTGTATACACTATATACAGCTATCTACAGATAGAGATGTCCCGAACAGTTCGCCGGCGAATAGTTCCCGGCGAACATAGCTTGTTTGCGTTCGCATCGGCAGGCGAACATATGCAATGTTTTATCCACCCCCTATTCGTCATCATTGAGTAAACTTTGACCATGTACCTCACAGTCAGCAGACACCTTCCAGCCAATCAGCAACCGACCCTCCCATACCCTTCCACCTCCTGGTCAGACTCCATTTTAGCTTCATTCTGAAGCTGCATTCGTAGTGAGAGGAGGGACAGTGTAGGTGCTGCTGCTTTAATAGGGAAATCTATAGCTAGGCTAGTGTATTCTGTGTCTACTAAAGTCTTGAAGGACTCATCTGATCTCTGCTGTAAGGACAGCACCCCAAAAAGCCCTTTTTGGGGCTAGAACATCAGTCTGCATTCCCCCCCCCCTCCCCCTGTGTAATCTAATTGCATTTGCCTGCCTGGCAGCGTGTGTCAGGCTCACAGCGTATACTGTGCCCACTTGCCCAGTGCCATCACCACTGGTGTCACAATAGCTTGCATTTAAAAAAATAATAATTTGACTGTGAAATAATAGCTGCCACTTTCCTTCACACAAGTGCGTTTCAGGGCCTGAAAGGGCACAGTGTTACACCAGTGCAACTCATATCTGGTGTAACAGTAGTGTACATTTGACTGCATAGAACACACTTCCCCTTATATACCAAGAGCCCTCCCCCCCTTTCCCTCCAAAAAATGACAGACTCAATTCTCCATTTTAACTGGGCTGGGTAGTGGTCACAGCTCAAATTTATTTTATGTAAACATAACATTTAACCTCAGCTTTTACCTCAACATAAACCAGAAACTCTTACCAAGGCGGCATGCCGACCGCCAGACTCCTGGTGGGCATATGTGCCCTCAGTACCTTTTCCTCCAACTTCTCTCTTACCAGGCCACCGAGGAGCCCGTGTACACCTACACGGTGCTCCGACCACCACTAAGGAGGAAAAGTGCCTGTTCTAGGCCATCCTGAAGGCCGGACAAAAATATGTCCAGGCCAATATCGTTCAGGTGGACCCCATCCGGGATCATAAAATGCCTGTTGTCCCCTTCAAGCTGCCGGTGGCGAACAGCCACACCACCTTTCGAGCGCACAAACCTTGCCATCCGCGAGTTCACCAGCCAGAAAGATCACTCGGTGGCGTCGGCATTGCGGGCCCCTGTCCATGAAACCCTCGGAACAATCTCCGACCACACCAGCACCAGTTCCGGAAAGAAAACCGACATTCTTTCCACAACAGCCTTTATCAGTGTTATAAGGTCCGGAAACCGGGAATGACAAAGGTCATTCCCCCCAACATGAACCACCAAAATCACACTACTAGGACTTAACCTTGCAATGTCCACCGCCTCCGTCAATACCCTAGGCCACCGCATGCCCGTAATACCTCTCCAGTGAGTCACAATGTCACTGCAGCCCAAACATCGACAAAGGCCGACAATCTGCTCTCTGAGCCGGCCGATGGAAGTAAGAGTGACCCAGGAAATATACATTGGCTCTCAGAGAATCTGAATAAAAAACATTGAAGCAACAATTCTGGGCGAACATAACCCGCATAACAACCAGACCTCCAGCGCCCAATACGCTGTATTGCATCCACTGACAGGCCTGCTCTCGAAGCCTCGGTTGCAGCCCCAATCCGAAAGGAATGGGTACCATACTCCGCCACAGGGGCACCTACCAACCCCAAACAACGCTTTAACACAACTTGAAATTGAAAACGGGTTAGGGGCGACCCATCAGCATGCGCAAAAAAATGTGCACTAGACTCCTTGACCGCCAAAAATTCCAGTGGTAAACCCACCAACCACTAAAACACGCACCCACGCGCCTTGCCCTACGTGGTCCGTCTTAGAACGCCTAACACGCAGCTGCAGCACACCGTTGGAGCACACCACATCCTCCGACAACAACCCATCCCGCTCTTAGAGGCAGGAACTAACTCCCCAATTCTCAAAGCGCCCAAAAACATAACGCAAAAAGTGGCAGAATACAAACACAATTAAAAATCGGAAGAACAGCCCTGTTCCGTTGCATCCAAAAGCAGGCCTAACAGGGAAAAATAAACTGGCCGACGAGTTTCCCGCCGCACATGAGTGCGCTGCCAGCCTTTCAAAGCCTGCTGGATCAGGAAGCGCTTAGTAACATCTTCCCAACCAAAAAGCTTAAAATGAAAACTAACGCCGGACAAGCGCTGTCGGGCAACTATAGCAGAAACCTGAGACTCTTGTAAAGAAAGCAAATAGTCTACCTTGACCTTAGTAAATGAAACCATGAGCTATGCAGTATATGCTTCTTGCGAAATATTCAGACACTCACTGTTAGATGCTTTGCAACAGTTTTTTCTTTATTCGATCATTTTCGTAAGGCTGTAACATTCGAAGCTTGCAGATGTTGTTAGTCGGCATATATCCGTCCCAGCAGAGATGGTATTCACTGTTTGGGAGCCATCAGGGTCTGATGCGACGTTTCGGGGGAATGCCCCCTTACTCATGCGTACTAGAGCCTGAGATTCCAGGATATGTCAAGTGGAATGCACACCTATTCTCAACCGAGGGATTTCTCTTAAAGGAACATTTACAATTATCTGATGCAACAGATTTTTAAAACGTTTTACATATAGTGTGCATTTCACAAAATATCGTGGATTACAATATTCATTCATAGATAAGCTTTCAGACTACAGACTCCATTCAAGCCTGATGGGGAAATCGTTTCCAGGTAAGTTATCCAATATGCTTCCCTTTGCAAGAGACGCATGCGGTTTAAATTCTCATTCGCTTCAGTGTGAATTTGTTCTAAGATTTGCCACCTTAACTTGTGCACATTATGTTGTTTTTCTAAAAAATGATGATTCCCTCCCTGTTTTAGTGTTTATAGCCTTTCTCATGTTATTTTTCTGCTCCATTATTCTCATTTTTATTTTTCCGCTGGTCTGTCCGACATAACATATGCTGCAAGGGCATTTGAGCATATAAACAACATTATTAGAATTATATGTAAAAAAGCCTTTGCTTGGAATTTTTTTTGCCACTTTTAGGATGATGAATATTCTCGCCTTTTATTATGTTATTACAATGTGGACATGCTAGGCATGGGTATGTACCTTTTCTCCTAGTGTCTATGTATGTTTGGTAACTTTTTTTTCTTTTTTCCAATGTCGCCTTTAATAAGTACGTTTGCTATGGTTTTACCGCGACTGTATGCAAACATAGGGGGTTCTTTAAAAAGCTTGCCATATTTAGGATCTGAACTAATTAATGTCCAGTATTTATTTACAGTTTTTTTTTATTAGATTAGCATATCTATCATAAGTGCTGATATACATTGTTCTTTCCATTTTTTTCTTTTTAGTGTCTTTTTTTTTCTTTGATAATTCTGTTCTGTCCATCTGTGCTACTTCTTGTTCTATTTTTTCTAATTTTCTTTGTGAATATCCTCTGTTTTTAAATTTTTATGTAATTATATTTTTGTTTCTTTCATATTCCTCTTCCTTACTAATAATACGCTTAGCTCTAATATATTGACTTTTAGGCAAACCCTTAAAAATATTAGGATTGTGGAAACTATTTTTATGTAGCATATTATTTTTGTCTGTTTTTTTAACAAATAATGTAGTGTCAAAATTGTTGCTTTCATTCCTTGTTATCTCGGCATCCAGAAATTGTATCTTCTGGACATCGTAAGTAAGAGTGAATTTAATGGTAGGATGTGCCATATTCAATCTCTGCACAAAATCGAGGAGAGACTCCTCCGTTCCCTCCCTAGACGATCAGCCAAATTAACTGCCACCTCCCTTCCAGCTATCAACGCACACCACTCAGCCCATGCCATACCATGTCCAGCCCATGTGGCAGCCACCACGGATGACCCGATCAGGGGCATAAAATGTCGCTCAGCAAGCCCCATACCAACTGGAGCCATTAGAACCACTGGAGTCACTAGAACTGTCCCGTGAGGAAGAGAGTGATCGCCAGCGGGATGAGCAGGATCTGCAGGAGCACTCCCTGCTCCTAGAATCCTGGCAATCATATCCCCACCGCCTCTGGGAGGACCCAGCAGTTCTGCTATGCCTGGAGCGGCCAGAACCGCGGGAGGCGATCACGGTCCGCCCCCCAGTGTTGGGGCAAGGGTCCATCTGGCCACTGATACCTGGTCTGCAAAGCATGGTCAGGGCAGGTATATAACCTACACTGCGCATTGGGTAAACCTGCTGACGGCTGCCAATCATGGAATGCGTGGCTCTGCAGAGGAGTTGGTTGACTTGCCTGAAAGCAGAGAGTCACATTGCACCAGCACTCCTGTCCGCCCTGAACGCACAGGTGGATCAGTGGCTGACTCCGCAACAACTGGAGATCGGCAAAGTGGTTTGTGACAACGGAACAAATTTGTTGGCGGCATTGAATTTGGGCAAGTTGACACACGTGCTGTGCATGGCACATGTGTACAATCTGATCGTACAATGCTTTGTGCATAAGTAGTATCAGTTGAATAGCTTCTCGCTAGAGGTTTAGGTCTCCCAAATATTGTATCAACAAAGCGAAAGGGAACCTTATACTGGAGATATGATTAAAACTTCACTTTTAATGGTAGCTTATAAAATAAACAAACAAAACAAACAAAAAATAAATAGTGCACAGAATATTTACGGACCGCCACCATATGTTGTAGATATCGCTAGTCGAAGCATAAATATCTGCTAATGGGCAGTCCTTGTATATATTGAAGGAATACTGTTGTCAAAGGGCTTCCGTAGATAAATAGTCACTATCTCAACATCAACTAATCCTCCTTCCACGAAGGTGCATATTACCACAGTTCATTCATGTCTGGTACATATTCCAACAGAATTCATATTTATCATCATGCAATCGTGACACTGCTCGTAAATGTATCTCATTGGTTCAGAGCCTTGATAGCAGCATGAATATACAGCACTGTATCTCTTCCAATAGGCAGCAATAGATAGCACAAATCTTAGCAGCATACCCTTATTGCACTCAGTTCTGCAGCAATAAATATAGCACTTTCCAACATAGCAGCAGAGATCTACAGCAGCAGTATATTGAGGCGCACCTAGAGAAATGGGCACATCGCATAAGCTAAATGAAGAGCCAAGACGCCGGTCCCTGATGACTGATGGCAAAGGAAACGCGTAGGACCCAAGCTTTGGACACGTAAATGATATTTAACTATGCTGTTTAAATAATGCATGTGTTATTGGATTAGATGAAGGAAAGCTGCTGCACATAGGGCTAAGTGCAATTACTATGCTAGTGCAATGACTATGAATTCATAGTGTGAATTCAGTTAGAAAACAGACATGGCGCACATCTACAATCTTGCACAATGATCTAATTGCTTCTCAGCATAATTTCAAAAACTAACAGGTTGTTAGTATACATTTTTGATCAAAAAGTACAAGCCCACTCGCCACGTCAAGGCCACCTATTCAGAGTGGGTCCCTAACGTCCCTAGCATAAAATGGCGTAGCGCTGGGCGGCGAACACCACCGCCGCGACACCAGCGTCCACGGGGGGGGAACGACCCACTGGCAGAGCAGCCCCAATGCCACTCAAACCAGTCTATGTTTTTTTTTTTTTTTGAACATGTGCTGCACTCTTCCCCACCCCCTCAGCCCAAACCCATATAGGTGGTAATTAGCCACACTAGGGCCATTTCCCTCCTAGCTGCCTCCCAGTCTAACTGGGGGAGCATCGTAAGTGAGCCATTACACCTTGTTCACACTGGTGTGGTGCGGGGAGGCGTCCATTGCTGCCGTGTCTGCGGGCGGGTGCGGCCTATAGACTGGTTTGAGAGGCATTGGGGCCGCTCTGCCAGTGGGTCGCCCCCCCCCCCCCCCCGTGGGCACCTGTGTCGCGGCGGTGGTGGTCGCCACCCGGTGCCATGCCATTTTATGCTAGGGACGTAAGGGACCCACTCTGAATAGGTGGCCTTGACGTGGCGAGTGGGCTTGTACTTTTTGATCAAAAATGTATACTAACTACCTGTTAGTTTTTGATATTATGCTGAGAAGCAATCAGATCATTATACAAGATTGTAGATGTGCGACCATGTCTGTTTTCTACTCGAATTCAGACTATGAATTCATGTTGGTGCCAATCACTTATACTGCCGCTCACTGCAAGTTATCTGCAGCTACTGAGACAAGTGCAATATGTAACTGCTGCAGAACTGAAGGGCTAAGTGCAATGACATTAATCTCGTTTTGGTGCTAACTCAATATACAGTTGATTTAACCCCTTAAGGACCAACACAAGTAAACCTGTACGCCCCTGAAAGACCAGGCCTGTTCTTTTTTTTTTAAATCGGGGATGTCTGAATTTATTAGAGAATAACTCTGGTAACGTTTTGCCAATCAAGATAATTCTGACATTGTTTTTTTTTGTCACAAGTTGTCCTTCATGTACATAGTAAAAGTACGCCGATATCATTTGTAGTTTTTTTTTTACAATGCAAAAAATCATGAAATTTGAAAAAAAAAAAGTTTTCGCTAGGTAGAAAATATTTATACTTTCACACAAAATAGTTTATGAAACATATACTTTCAGATGTCTACTTTATTTTGAAAGCATTTCTTTTGTTTTTAATTACCGTATTTTTCGTCCTATAGGACGCACCGGCGTATAAGACGCACCCAATTTATAGGTGCAAAATCTAAAAAAAATAAAGATTTTGAACCCAATAGTGGTCTTCAACCTGCGGACCTCCAGATGTTGCAAAACTACAACTCCCAGCATGCCCGGACAGCCGTTGGCTGTCCGGGCATGCTGGGAGTTGTAGTTTTGCAACATCTGGAGGTCCGCAGATTGAAGACCACTGCAGGAGGAGGTAATACTCACGTGTCCCCGCCGCTCCGGACCCGTCACCACTGCCCTGGATGTCGCTCCATCGCTGTTGCCGCGTCCCCGTCGCTCTGGAACGTCTCTGCTGCTGGCCGGGTATCCTTGCTCTCCGTCGCCGTCATCACGTCGTTACGCACGCCGACTCACGTACGCCGTGATGACGAGGAAGGTGAGCGCCGGCCATACAGGGGATCCCTGAACGGAGAAGACACCGAGGAGGCAGGTAAGGTCCCTCCTGGTGTCCTGTAAGCACTAACCCGGCTATTCAGTCGGGCTGTTCGGGACCGCCGCGGTGAAATCGCGGCGGTCCCGAACAGCCCGACTGAACAGCCGGGTTAGCGTCACTTTCCCTTCAGACGCGGCGGTCAGCTTTGATCACCGCGTCTAAAGGGTTAATACAGGGCATCACTGCGATCGGTGATGTCCTGTATTAGTCGCGTGTCCCGGCCGTTGATGGCCGCAGGGACCGCCGCGATAGGGGTGTATTCGCCGTATAAGACGCACCGACTTATTCCCCCAGTTTTGAGGAAGAAAAAGTGCGTCTTATACTGCGAAGAATACGGTAACATTTGAAATGAATTAGAAGCCTTACAATTTAACTTGAAATTGTCTAAATTTTTTTACATTTCAAAAGTACATCTTTTTTTATGTGCTATGCAAGGTTTGCAGAAATTTGAAGGTGGTAGAACATAGGACCCCCAAATGACCCCATTCTAAAAATTAGACCCTTCAAGGTATTCGCTAGGGGGTACAGTGAGAATTTTAACATCATAGTTATTTCACAAATGCATCATTTGTGGGACATATTTTTTGTACATTGCTTCTGATATTGAAAGAGATGCACCCTATATTTTATTTAGATGTTCGGCCCATGTTTGGAAATACCCCCGCTTAGGCCATATTTGGTTCCTTGGCCGCGTGGTAGGACCCTGAAGGAGAGGAGCGCCATTTGGCTTTCAGGGCATCATTTTAGGTTGAATGGATTATAGGCCGCACTTCATGTCTGCAAAGGGTTTTAGCTGCCAGAACAATACAGAACCCCCACAAGTGACCCCCTTTTGGAAACTACACCCCCTAAAGTATTCACCTAGACCAAAAGTGAGTACTTTGAGTCATTCTTGTGTGGCTGGAATGGTTACAAAGTCAGTGGAAAAATTTAAATTTTCTTTTCTTTCCCACAAATGCATCATTTGTGGGACATATTTTTTGTACATTGCATCTGAAAAGTAGAAAATGCGCCCCATATTTTATTACACTGTTTGTCCCGTGTTCGGTAATACCCCCGCTTAGGCCATATTTGGTTGCATGGCCACATGGTGGGACCCAAAAATAGAGGAACCCCATTTGGCTTTCAGGATATCATTATACAAATTATAGGCCGCACTTCATCTTCCAAGCATTCTACCTGTCAGAACAATAATGCACCCCCAGAAATTACCCCATTTTCGAAACTACACCCCCTAAAGTATTCACCTATTGCAAAAGTAAGTACGCTAACCCCTTTTGTGTGTCTAGAATTATTTCAAACTCTAGTATACACAGTAGTAACCGAGTTATCTCAATGTGTAGAGCGTATATAAACCTCCTATACGACAGAGCTCCAGCCTCGCTGTTCAATACTTCATGATTAGACACACAGGCATAGGGCGCAACTCCAGCTGACACGCCGGCAACAGGATTTTAGGTGAGTATACATATGAATGTTCTGACTCACGGTTTAGTAGAAAATTTCTTTCTTGTTTATTCAAGTATATTCGGGTATTGTCTCGCAGGACATCAGGTTAGCAGCATAATATGCAAGCAGCAAAGGTGGATACAAGCTCCGTGCCCCCTTCAGTCATGGCCCAACGTTTCAGGGGCAAGCCCCCTTAGTCATGCGCAATGGCTGCCCGGAACATGAGCAATTAAATAGAAGTAACACAGCTGAAAAATATTAACCCTTTATAACATTCATCATTATGCGCATAAATAAAAAGACGTCATCGATAACATCTTCACAATCAGAAAAAGAAAAAGAAGAAGACGACGAGTCAACAAAGAAAAAGAAACAAAAGAAGAAGTGAATAACTTGGTCATTAATATTTCGGATAGGATATTATCTCAAGAAGAACTGAGTTTACTAAATAAGGGACTAAATTATGTGCCGCTACACGAAAAGTCTAAATTCGAATTCAAAATAGAATTTTATAAATTCTGTAGGAATATTCGAATGCAAATGTTCCTCTTCGATATAAATCGCTCACTAGGAAAAAAAGGAGGTTGTGATGATGTTCCACTGTCGCTCAAAAAAAGTTCTTCATATGATCCTCCTATTAACAATGATAGCTTAGAGGTATTCAAAAATACAGTAATTAGAGAAGTAGAAAACCAATGGCAGGATACTCCATATATCAAGTCTAACCTGAATAAAGCCGAATATTTTGCATTACAGTCGCTTAAAAATGACCCCTCCCTTGTCATAAAGAGAGCCGACAAGGGAGGTGCCATAGTTGTGATGAATAGGTCAGACTACATGATAGAAATTTATAATCAATTGTCTGATGATAAAGTTTATGTTAAATTGAAAAAAGATCCTACATGTGAATTTAAAAGTACAGTTGATGCTCATATTAGGCAGAATGTAGAAGATGGTGTTATTTCAGAAAAATTGGCCAGATCACTTATAGTGGACTATCCTAGAGTTCCAGTGTTGTACACTTTACCTAAAGTCCACAAGGACCGCGAGAGGCCCCCAGGGCGCCCGATCGTATCTGGATCGGGATCCCTGTTACAACCTCTTGCGATCCTTGTGGACAGTTACCTACAGAAAGAAGTAAAAAAAACTACCTAGATGTTTACTTGACACTACAGATTTTTTGTCACGTTTGGAAAAAGTCGATTTTCATGATGTTACCTATTTATGCACTTTAGATGTACAAAGCTTATACACTAATATCCCCCAAGAGGAAGGATTTGAATGCATAAGAGAAATTTTAGCAAATAATCCCATGCTAAATAATAGAATGCTAGCTTTTTTTATGACTATTTTAGAAATGGCACTCACAAAAAATTATTTCAGATTTGATACGGAGTTTTATCTCCAAAAACATGGCGTTTCAATGGGATCCTCTGTGGCCCCATCTCTAGCGAATTTATTCATGTCTAAATTTGAAGATCAGTATGTTTTTTCCACAGGAATGTTGGACCCGTCGTCGACGTGGGTTCGCTACGTCGACGACGTGTTCATGGTATGGCGCGATACAGAAGAATCATTACTAGATTTTGTCAGCAAATTAAATCAGGTACATGAGAGCATTAAATTCACCCTTACCTATGATAAATCAAGAATACATTTCTTAGACGTAGAGGTAACAAAAACAGGGACTAGCTGTTCCACTACACTTTATACAAAGGCGACTGATCGGAATAATATGCTACATAAAAATAGTTACCATGCTCCCAATATCCCAATAACAGCCTACCCCGAAGCCAGTTTATAAGAGCTCGTCGTATTACAAGTACAGACATAGAATACGAAAAAACTAGCGAGCAGATCGCAAATAAATTTATTGTAAAAGGTTATAATAAATATAAAATCCAGAAAGAGAAAGAGAAAATAAGGCAACTAACAAGAGAACAATTGAGGACTAGATCAACTAGAAAAGAGAGAGATAAAAAACAGATTCTATACGTAGGTACATACGATAAAAGGAGTAAGATGGTTAAAAACACGATTCAAAAATACTGGGGATTATTAAGAAATGATGAAAAATACGGACATCTGTTTAACCCCTTCAGGACGGAGCCCATTTTGGCCTTAAGGACCGGAGCGTTTTTTGCACATCTGACCACTGTCACTTTAAACATTAATAACTCTGGAATGCTTTTAGTTATCATTCTGATTCCGAGATTGTTTTTTCGTGACATATTCTACTTTAACATAGTGGTAAATTTTTGTCGATACTTGCATCCTTTCTTGGTGAAAAATCCGTAAATTTGATGAAAAATTTGAAAATTTTGCATTTTTCTAACTTTGAAGCTTTCTGCTTGTAAGGAAAATGGATATTACGAATACATTTTTTTTTTGTTCACATATACAATATGTCTACTTTATGTTTGCATCATAAAATTGACGTGTTTTTACTTTTGGAAGACACCAGAGGGCTTCAAAGTTCAGCAGCAATTTTCAGATTTTTCACAAAATTTTCAAACTCAGTATTTTTCAGGGACCAGTTCAGGTTTGAAGTGGATTTAAAGGGTCTTCATATTAGAAATACCCCATAAATGACCCCATTATAAAAACTACACCCCCCAAAGTATTCAAAATGACATTCAGTCAGCGTTTTAATCCTTTAGGTGTTTCACACGAATAGCAGCAAAGTGAAGGAGAAAATTCACAATCTTCATTTTTTACACTCACATGTTCTTGTAGACCCAATTTTTGAATTTTTACAAGGGGTAAAAGGACAAAATTTTTACTTGTATTTGTAGCCCAATTTCTCTCGAGTAAGCACATACCTCATATGTCTATGTAAAGTGTTCGGCGGGCGCAGTAGAGGGCTCAGAAGGGAAGGAGCGACAAGGGGATTTTGGAGAGTACGTTTTTCTGAAATGGTTTTTGGGGGGCATGTTACCTTTAGGAAGCCCTTATGGTGCCAGAACAGCAAAAAAAAAACACATGGCATACCATTTTGGAAACTAGACCCCTCGGGGAATGTAACATGCGATAAAGTGAACCTTAATACCCCACAGGTGTTTCACGACTTTTGCAAATGTAAAAAAAAAAAAAAAATTTTTACCTAAAATGCTTGTTTTCCCAAAAAATTTTTATTTTTAAAAAGGGTAATAGCAGAAAATACCCCTAAAAATTTGAAGCCCAATTTCTCCCGATTCAGAAAACACCCCATATGGGGGTGAAAAGTGCTCTGCTGGCGCACTACAGGTCTCAGAAGAGAAGGAGTCACATTTGGCTTTTTGAACGCAAATTTTGCTCTGGGGGCATGCCGCATTTAGGAAGCCCCTATGGTGCCAGGATAGCAAAAAAAAAAACACATGGCATACCATTTTGGAAACTAGACCCCTCGGGGAACGTAACAAGGGGTTAAGTGAACCTTTATACCCCACAGGTGTTTCACGACTTTTGCATATGTAAAAAAATTTTTTTTTTTAACCTAAAATGCTTGTTTTCCCAAAAATTTTACATTTTTAAAAAGGGTAAAAGCAGAAAATACCCCCCAAAATTTGTAACACAATTTCTCCCGAGTACAGCGATACCCCATATGTGACCCTAAACTGTTGCGTTGAAATACGACAGGGCTCCAAAGTGAGAGTGCCATGCGCATTTGAGGCCTAAATTAGGGATTGCATAGGGGTGGACATAGGGGTATTCTACGCCAGTGATTCCCAAACAGGGTGCCTCCAGCTGTTGCAAAACTCCCAGCATGCCTGGACAGTCAACGGCTGTCCGACAATACTGGGAGTTGTTTTGCAACAGCTGGAGGCTCCGTTCTGGAAACAGTGGCGTACCAGACGTTTTTCATTTTTATTGGGGAGGGGAGGGGGGCTGTGTAGGGGTATGTGTTTATGTAGTGTTTTTTACTTTTTATTTTATTTTTTGTGTTAGTGTAGTGTAGTGTTTTTAGGGTACAGTCGCACGGGCGGGGGTTCACAGTAGTTTCTCGCTGGCAATTTGAGCTGCAGCAGAAAGTTTGCGGAAGCTCAAATTTGCAGCCAGATACTTACTGTAATCCTCCGCCCATGTGAGTGTACCCTGTACGTTCACATTGGGGGGGGGGGACATCCAGCTGTTGCATAACTACAACTCCCAGCATGCCCGTTGGCTGTCAGTGACTGCTGAGAGTTGCAGTTTTGCAACAACTGCAGGCACACTGGTTATGTATCACTGAGTTTGTGACCTAACTCAGTGTTTCACAACCAGTGTGCCTCCAGCTGTTGCAAAACTACAACTCCCAGCATGTACGGTGCATGGTGTACGGTGACTGCTGAGAGTTGTAGTTTGCAACAGCTGGAGGCACACCGGTCGTGAAACACTGAGTTAGGTAAAAAAAAACTCTGAGTTTCACAACCAGTGTGCCTTCAGCTGTTCCAAAACTACAACTCTCAGCAGTCACCGACAGCCAACGGGCATGCTGGGAGTTGTATTTATGCAACCAGCAGATGCACCACTACAACTCCCAGCATGCACTTTAGCTGTTTGTGCAAGCTGGGAGTTGTAGTTATACAACAGCTGAAGGTACACTTTTCCATAGAAAAAATGTGCCTCCAGCTGTTGCAAAACCATAAGTCCCAGCATGCCCATAAGGGAATGCTGGGAGTTGTGGTGGTCTGCCTCCTGCTGTTGCATAACTACAGCTCCCAGCATGCCCTTTTTGCATGCTGGGAGCTGTTGCTAAGCAACAGCAGGAGGCTGTCACTCACCTCCAACGATCCAGACGCTGCAGGTCAGTCCCGCCGCCGCAGCTGCTCCTGGGGCCCCGATCCCAACAGGGGCGCCGGGGATCGGGGTCCCCATCACCCGGGTTGCACGTCCCGCACCCGCTCACGTCCTCCAGAAGAGGGGCGGAGCGGGTGCGGGAGTGACACCCGCAGCAGGCGCCCTGATTGGTCGGCCGGTAATCCGGCCGACGAATCAGGGCGATCGTGAGGTGGCACCAGTGCCACCTCACCCCTGCAGGCTCTGGCTGTTCGGGGCCGTCAGAGACGGCCCCGAACAGCCAGTAATTCCGGGTCACCGGGTCACCGGGTCACCGGAGACCCGATTGACCCGGAATCGCCGCAGATCGCTGGACTGAATTGTCCAGCGATCTGCGGCGATCGCCGACATGGGGGGGCATAATGACCCCCCTGGGCGATATGCCGGGATGCCTGCTGAACGATTTCAGCAGGCATCCGGCTCCGGTCCCCAACCGGCTAGCGGTGGGGGCCGGAATTCCCACGGGCGTATGGATACGCCCTCGGTCCTTAAGGACTCGGGATTCAGGGCGTATCCATACGCCCTATGTCCTGAAGAGGTTAATACAGCACCTATGTATGTACATAAAAAAGGCAAATCTATTGGAGATCAACTAATTAAAAGTGATATCGTTAAAAAGAAAAAATATAGACAAACATTTTTGGCTGCTAAGAAGTATGGCACATACCCTTGCCTCTCGTGCTCGAATTGTAATAATATCATCAAAGGGGACAATGTCACCCTTCCAAGTAAAGGGAATAAAATTAAAAGCAAAGGCTTTTTTACTTGTAATTCTGACAATGTCGTTTATTTATTAAAATGCCCGTGCGGCAAAGGGTATGTAGGCCAAACTTCTCGAAATGTAAAAACTAGGATTACCGAACACAAGTCAGCTATTAGAAAAACGTTACAGAAATCTGCACAAGACCTACCAGAGAGCGTACCCACTAAATATGGAGAAACCACCGTAGCTCGACATTTTAAAGAGGCAGAACACCAAATTTCAGAACTTAGATGGCAGGTGTTAGAACAGGTCCCTATTCAGACCAATGAGGATTTAAACCGCAAACGTTTGCTACAGCGAGAAACGTTCTGGATAACAGAACTGGACACACTTACACCGAGAGGGATGAATGAATGTTGTAACTTCAATGTATTTTTATAGTTGTTTACAGTTGTACCCTAATGATAAATATTTATGTGCATAATGATGAATGTTATAAAGGGTTAATATTTTTCAGCTGTTTTACTTCTATTTAATCGCTCATGTTCCGGGCAGCCATTGCGCATGACTAAGGGGGCTTGCCCCTGAAACGTTGGGCCATGACTGAAGGGAGCACGGAGCTTGTATCCACCTTTGCTGCTTGCATATTATGCTGCTAACCTGATGTCCTGCGAGACAATACCCGAATATACTTGAATAAACAAGAAAGAAATTTTCTACTAAACCGTAAGTCAGAACATTCATGTGTATACTCACCTAAAATCCTGTTGCCGGCGTGTCAGCTGGAGTTGCGCCCTATACCTGTGTGTCTAATCTAGAATTATTTCAAAGTCAGTGGAAAAAAATAAAAAGCTTTTTTTCCCCACAAATTCTTTATTTGTGGGACATCATTTTGGTAAGTCGCTTTTGAATTGGAGGAAATGCGGGCATATTTTATCACGCTGTTCGTCCTGGGCATTACCCCTACTTAGGCCATATCTGGGTGCCTGACCGCATGGTAGGACCGAGAAGGAGAGGAGCCCCCTTTGGTTTTATGGGCATCATTATATGAATTATTGACCCCACCCCATGCCTGCAAAGGATCGGAGCAGTCAGAACAATACCGCACCCCTTCGAGTGTATTGACTGGACCAGGGACTGCTCTGATTGGTCGCTGGTGTGCTTGTAGTGACGCGTGGCTGTAATATACTGCTGAAACGCAGTATGAACAGGACACAGTGTAGGGTCACATAGAGCACATCCGCGGCTTATTTCACACAGCTCAGAGTGGACACACAAAGCTACCCAGCCGCAGCAGGGAGCTCATTATTGTGACTGCTGGCGGGCATCCGCAGCAAGTAATATGCTGCGGATGTGCGCCGTGTGATCCTACACATCATGCATTTTTATTTTTGATTATATTTATCTAATAAATGTATTTTTATTTTTATTTTTATACTTTTTTATATTTTTTTTTTACATTTGTTTACACTTTTTTTACACTTTCTTTTTTTTTTTACACTTTTTTTAATGCTTTGGAATACTTAGTATTCCAAAGCATTGCAGTTATATGCTGTCTGCCAGTTTTACAGTGGCACGTCCTCACAGGCAATAACCGGGGCAGACCTGAGGGTCCTAGTAAAGACCCCCGGCTGCCCAGGTAACCAGCAGCACCCCGCAATTGTCGGGGTGCTACAGGAGAAAGACAAAGGGAGCCCCCTCCCTCTGTCAAAACTTCTTACAGCTCGCGGGAAGTGATCGCGGCTGTAAGGGTTAAACTACCGGGACCGAAGTTTTCTTCGGTCCCCTCAGTGCGGCAGGCTCCCGCCCGCCGGGGATCACACACAGCACCCTGCGATCGCGCTGCAGGGTGCTGCAGGGGTGACAGAAGGAGCTCCCTCCCTCTGTCATAACACTCACAGCCCGCGGTCACTTCCGACCGCAGCTGTAAGGGTTAAACTGCCGGGACAGAAGTTTACTTCGGTCCCGGCAGTGCGACAGGGTCCCTGCTGTGTGTTACAGCCGAGTCCCTGCTGCGATCTCGTGAGGGGCACTGCGCAGCACCCACGAGAACCATGGACGAGTATATACGTCCTAATGGCGGAACATGCATCCTGCCTGGACGTGTATACACGTCCATGGTCCTTAACATGTAAACAAAACAAAAAAAGTTTTCCAAGGGAGTGCCACCTCACGATCGCCCTGATTCGTCGGCCGGTTTCCCGGCCGACCAATCAGGGCGCCTGCTGCGGGTGTCACTCCCGCAACCCGCTCCGCCCCTCTTCCGGAGGACGTGAGCGGGTGCGGGACGTGCACCCCAGGTGCTGGGGACCCCGATCCCCGGCGTCAATGTTGGGATCGGGGCCCCAGGAGCGATGGCCGCGGCGGCGACAACGAGGGACTGATGTGATGCGGCTGGATCGTTGGAGGTGAGTGACAGCCTCCTGCTGTTGCTTAGCAACAGCTCCCAGCATGCAAAAAGGGCATGCTGGGAGCTGTAGTTATGCAACAGCAGGAGGCAGACCACCACAACTCCCAGCATGCCCTTATGGGCATGCTGGGACTTGTAGTTTTTCAACAGCTGGAGGCACATTTTTTCTATGGAAAAGTGTACCTTCAGCTGTTGTGTAACTACAACTCCCAGCTTGCACAAACAGCTAAAGTGCATGCTGGGAGTTGTAGTAGTGCATCTGCTGGTTGCATAACTACAACTCCCAGCATGCCCGTTGGCTGTCGGTGACTGCTGGGAGTTGTAGTTTTGCAACAGCTGAAGGCACACTGAGTTATGTAGCAAACCAGTGTGTCTCCAGCTGTTGCATAACTACAGTCCACAGCATCCCCAGCCAAAGTAGTATGCCTCCAGCTGTTGCATAACTACAAGACCCAGCATGCCCTTCCGCTGTCCGTACATGCTGGGGGTTGTAGCTTTTGCAACAGCTGAAGGCACACTGGTTGCAAAACACTGAGTTTGTTACCAAACTCGGTGTTTCACAACCAGTGTGCCTCCAGCTGTTGCAAAACTACAACTCCCAGCATGCACTGATAGACCGAACATGCTGGGAGTTGTAGTTTTGCAACAGCTGGATGCTTCTTCTTCCCCCCCCCCCCCCAATGTGAACGTACAGAGTACACTCACATGGGCGGAGGATTACAGTAAGTATCCGGCTGCAAGTTTGAGCTGCGGCAAATTTTCTGCTGCAGCTCAAACTGCCAGCGAGAAACTACTGTGAACCCCCCGCCCATGCGACTGTACCCTAAAAACACTACACTAACACACAATAAAAAGTAAAAAACACTACGTATACACATACCCCTATACAACCCCCCTCCCCAATAAAAATGAAAAACGTCTGGTACGCCACTGTTTCCAAAACGGAGCCTCCAGCGGTTGCAAAACTACAACTCCCAGCATGCACTGATAGACCGTACATGCTGGGAGTTGTAGTTTTGCAACAGCTGGATGTTCCCTCCCCCCCAATGTGAACGTACAGGGTACACTCACATGGGCGGAGGATTACAGTAAGTATCCGGCTGCAAGTTTGAGCTGCGGCAAATTTTCTGCCGCAGCTCAAACTGCCAGCGAGAAACTACTGTGAACCCCCGCCCGTGCGACTGTACCCTAAAAACACTACACTACACCAACACACAATAAAATAAAAAGTAAAAAACACTACATATACACATACCTCTACACAGCCCCCCTCCCCAATAAAAATGAAAAACGTCTGGTACGCCACAGTTTCCAAAACGGAGCCTCCAGCTGTTGCAAAACAACTACTCCCAGTATTGCCAGATAGCCACTGACTGTCTAGGCATGCTGGGAGTTTTACAACAGCTGGAGGCACCCTGTTTGGGAATCACTGGCGTAGAATACCCCTATGTCAACCCCTACGCAAGTCCCTAATTTAGGCCTCAAATGCGCATGGCGCTCTAACTTTGGAGCCCTGTCGTATTTCAAGGCAACAGTTTAGGGCCACATATGGGATATCGCCGTACTCGGGAGAAATTGTGTTACAAATTTTGTGGGGTATTTTCTGCTTTTACCCTTTTTAAAAATGTTAAATTTTGTGGAAAAGAGGCATTTTAGGTAAAAAAAAAAAAAACATTTTTCACATATGCAAAAGTTGTGAAACCCCTGTGGGGTATTAAGGTTCACTTTACCCCTTGTTACGTTCCCCAAGGGGTCTAGTTTCCAAAATGGTATGCCATGTGATTTTTTTTTTTGCTATCCTGGCACCATAGGGGCTTCCTAAATGAGGCATGCCCCCAGAGCAAAATTTCCTTCAAAAAAGCCAAATGTGACTCCTTCTCTTCTGAGACCTGTAGTGCGCCAGCAGAGCACTTTTCACCCCCCCATGGGGTGTTTTCTGAATCGGGAGAAATTGGGCTTCAAATTTTGGGGGGTATTTTCTGCTTTAACCCTTTGTAAAAATGTAAATTTTTGGGGAAACCAAGCATTTTAGGTAAATTTTTTTTTTTACATATGCAAAAGTTGTGAAACCCCTGTGGGGTATTACAGTTCACTTTACCCCTTGTTACGTTCCCCAAGGGGTCTAGTTTCCAAAATGGTATGCCCTGTGTTTTTTTTGCTGTCCTAGCACCATAGGGGCTTCCTAAATGCGGCATGCCCCCAGAGCAAAATTTGCTTCAAAAAAGCCAAATGTGACTCCTTCTCTTCTGAGACCTGTAGTGCGCCAGCAGAGCACTTTTCACACCCATATGGGGTGTTTTCTGAATCGGGAGAAATTGGGCTTCAAATTCTGGGGGGTATTTTCTGCTATTACCCTTTTTAAAAATGTAAAACTTTTGGGAAACCAAGCATTTTAGGGAAAACATTATTTTTATTTTTTTTACATATGCAAAAGTCGTGAATCACCTGTGGAGTATTAAGGTTTACTTTACCCCTTGTTATGTTCCCCGAGGGGTCTAGTTTCCAAAATGGTATGCCATGTGTTTTTTTTTGCTGTTCTGGCACCATAGGGGCTTCCTAAATGTGACATGCCCCCCAAAAACCATTTGTCGCTCCTTCCCTTCTGAGCCCTCTACTGCGCCCGCCGAACAATTAACATAGACATATGAGGTATTTTCTTACTCGAGAGAAATTGGGTTACAAATACAAGTAAAAATTTTCTCCTTTTTACCCCTTGCAAAAATTTAAAAATTGGGTCTACAAAAACATGCGAGTGTAAAAAATGAAGATTGTGAATTTTCTCCTTCACTTTTCTGCTATTCCTGTGAAACACCTAAAGGGTTAAAACGCTTACTGAATGTCATTTTGAATACTTTGGGGGTGCAGTTTTTATAATGGGGTCTTTAATGGGGTATTTCTAATATGAAGACCCTTCAAATCCACTTCAAACCTGAACTGGTCCCTGAAAAAAAGCGAGTTTCAAAATTTTGTGAAAAATTGGAAAATTGCTGCTGAACTTTGAAGCCCTCTGGTGTCTTCCAAAAGTAAAAACACGTCAATTTTATGATGCAAACATAAAGTAGACATATTGTATATGTGAATAAAAAAAATATTTGGAATATCCATTTTCCTTACAAGCAGAGAGCTTCAAAGTTAGAAAAATGCTAAATTTTCAAATTTGTCATCAAATTTTGGGATTTTTCACCAAGAAAGGATGCAAGTTACCATAAAAATTTACCACTATGCTAAAGTAGAATATGTCACGAAAAAACAATCTTGGAATCAGATTGATAACTAAAAGCATTCCAGAGTTATTAATGTTTAAAGTGACAGTGGTCAGAATCCTTAAGGTGAAAAAGGGCTCAGTCCTTAAGGGGTTAATGCAGGTTCTACAGCCAATCACAACTTTCTGCGGCAAATATGAATTCAGTGCAGGGGACCATAGAAGAGCGGCCGGTCGCATCTATAAATTATGCAGGAGGATCACAAGGGGTGTCAGAAGTGACACCCGGGGCGATCTGTCAATTAGTACAGGTACTACTGCTCTCATCATGGAACAGTGTGTTCCATGCTGGGAGTAGTAGTACTTCCTAAGAAAAAAAAAAGTGAAAAACACACACACTACATTTTTATTATTGTCTGCTACATTTTTAGTGCCCTGCCCGCACACATAAATTGATCCCTGTTTAAAAATTTATAAATATTTTGTTTAAAAAAAATATATATATTGTTAAATAAAAAAATTTCCATTACTACTGCATCCTTTTTTTTTTTTTTTTTTTTTTGGTAACAAATTTTGGTACCAATCAAAGGGGCCAAAAATGCAATTTCTACTCTCTGGTTTTTCTCTGGTGTTTTTTTCTGGCGTTTTTTTGGGCCACAAAAGAACCAAGTCTAAACTTAGCCTAAAGGGGTTTTCTCTTGGCCTCCAGCACTGCTGTGTCCTGCAGAATTTTTATATTTGGCTCAAAACTTTTCTGTTTTTTTTTTTTACACTTTCATTTTTTTTTTTACACTTTTTTTTAATGCTTTGGAATACTTAGTATTCCAAAGCATTGCAGTTATATACTGTCTGCCACTTTTACAATGGCACGTCCTCACAGGCAATAACGGGGGCAGACCTGAGGGTCCTAGTAAAGACCCCCGGCTGCCCAGGTAACCAGCAGCACCCCGCAATCGTCGGGGTGCTACAGGAGAAAGACAAAGGGAGCCCCCTCCCTCTGTCAAAACTTCTTACAGCTCGCGGGAAGCGAATGCGGCTGTAAGGGTTAAACTTTTCTAGTAAAAAAAAATGTCATGGCGTTTGGCATAATTTGTGGTCAGTTTTTGCTCAAAAGAAAAAACTATCCTGATGGAACCGATAAATATCAACCTAACTAATTCAATGAAAATCAGTCACTCCAAAAAGTTGCAGTGTAGCCCTGGCCTTATACACTGTTCAAAATAATAAAGGGAACACTAAGATAACACATCCGAGATCTGAATGAATGAACTAATCGTATGAAATACTTTCGTCTTTACATAGTTGAATGTGCTGACAACAAAATCACACAAAAATGATCAATGGAAATCAAATTTATCAAAGTGGAAAACCACACTACAGGCTGATCCAACTTTGATGTAATGTCCTTACAACAGTCAAAATGAGACTCAGTAGTGTGTGTGGCCTCCATGTGCCCGTATGACCTCCCTACAATGCCTGGGCATGCTCCTGATGAGGTGGTAGATGGTCTCCTGAGGGATGTCCTCCCAGACCTGGACTAAAGCATCCGCCAACTACTGGACAGTCTGCGGTGCAACGTGGTGTTGGTGGATGGAGCAAGACATGATGTCCCAGATGTGCTCAATCGGATACAGGTCTGGGGAATGAGCGGGCCAGTCCATAGTATCAATGCCTTCCTCTTGCAGGAATTGTTGACACACTCCAGCCACATAAGGTCTAGCATTGTCTTCTATTAGGAGGAACCCAGGGCCAACCGCACCAGCATATGGTCTCACAAGGGGTCTGAGGATTTCATGTCGGTACCTAAGAGCAGTCAGGCTACCTCTGGTAAGCACATGGAGGGCTGTGCGGCCCCCCCAAAGAAATGCCACTCCACACCATTACTGACCCACCGCCAAACCGGTCATGCTGAAGTATGTTGCAGGCAGCAGAACGTTCTCCTCAGCATTTCCAGACTCTGTCACATGTGCTCAGTGTGAACCTGCTTTCATCTGTGAAGAGTACCGGGCGCCAGTGGCGAATTTGCCAATCTTGGTGTTCTTTGGCAAATGCAAAGCATCCTGCACGGTGTTGGGCTGTAAGCACAACCCTCAATTGTGGAAGTTGGGCCCTCATACCACCCTCATGGAGTCTGATGGAGGCCATTTTGCTGGTCTCTGGCAGTGCTCCTCCTTGCACAAAGGCAGAGGTAGCGGTCCTGCTACTGGGTTGTTGCCCTCCTACAGCCTTCTCCACGCCTCCTGATGTACTGGCCTGTCTCCTCGACACTATGCTGACAGACACAGCAAACCTTCTTGCCACAGCTTGCATTGATGTGCCATCCTGGATGAGCTGCACTACCTGAGCCACTTGTGTGGGTTGTCGACTCTGTCTCATTCTACCACTAGAGTGAAAGCCCCGCCAGCATTCAAAAGTGACCAAAACATCAGCCAGGAAGCATAGGAACTGAGAAGTGGTCTGTGGTCACCACCTGCAGAACATCTCCTTTATTGGGCGTGTCTTGCTAATTGCCTATAATTTCCACCTGTTGTCTGTTCCATTTGCACAACAGCATGTGAAATTGATTGTCAATCAGTGTTGCTTCCTGAGTGGACAATGTGATTTCACAGAAGTGTCATTGACTTGGAGTTACATTGTGTTGTTTAAGTGTTCCTTTTATTTTTCTAAACAGTGTATGTGGCCATACCATTTATGTTGACTACATGTATGATGTCTGCTACTGTTTGCCATATTCCAGAAGCAGAATGCCACTTTTAAGAGCAACTCCAACCTATGATTTCAGTCTGCCCATAAAAATACAAGCTAAATGTAACCCAATACTTATCAACTCTGAATCTTTTTCCGGGCAGAATAAATTAGACGTAATTTCAGCCTCATTAAATGAATCTTAGTCTGGTGAAATCTAATTGTAATGCCGATAACGCCCAAGAAATAAGGCCGACTGCAAATTACTCCTCCTGTAAGCAGATGGTATAAAAACAGAATTAGTATTGCTTAGCTCATCACACCAGATATGACAGGTCAGCATTCCTGCCATAATTGTTTTATTAAGTGCGTTTCCCAGTTTTGGAACTAATAGTACTCCTCTGTGCTGTCTCCTGTCTGATAGCACTCCTTTGTGCTCTCTCCTCTCTTATAGCACTCCTCTGTGCTCTCTCCTGTCTGATAGTACTCCTCTGTGCTCTCTCCTGTCTGATAGGAATCCTCTGTGCTCTCTCCTGTCTGATAGTACTCCTCTGTGCTCTCACCTGTCCGATAGCACTCCTCTTTGCTCTCTCCTGTCTGATAGTACTCCTCTGTGCTCTCTCTTCTGTGTAATAGCACTCCTCTGTGCTCTCTCCTGTCTCATAGCACTCCTCTTTGCTCTCTTCTGTCTGATAGTACTCCTCTGTGCTCTCTCTTCTGTGTAATAGCACTCCTCTGTGCTCTCTCCTGTCTGATAGCACTCCTCTGTGCTCTCTCCTGTCTGATAGCACTCCTCTGTGCTCTCTCCTGTCCGATAGCACTCCTCTGTGCTCTCTCCTGTGTGATAGGACTCCTCTGTGCTCTTTCCTGTGTGATAGGACTCCTCTGTGCTCTCTTCTGTCTGATAGTACTCCTCTGTGCTCTCTACTGTCTGATAGTACTCCTCTCTGCTCTCTGCTGTCTGATAGGACTCCTATGTGCTCTCTCTCCTGTCTGATAGCACTCCGCTGTGCTCTCTCCTGTCTGATAGTACTCCTCTGTGCTCTCTCTGATCCTATCAGACAGGAGGAGTGCGAGCCCACACTCACTTACTGGACTTTGTCCATGCCTGTGCTTCAGCTTGGACAAAGCCATGATTTTATAAAAAGGAAATAAAAAATTCTTATGAAGTATATTAGAAAGGTTAATGTTTTGCCAAGATGTACAACATATAAAACGTTTTTGAATCTGACAGTGTTCATTCACACGGCCGTCTGTCCCCGTTTTTTTTTTAGCCCTGTTTCGGTTCTGTTCTTGCAGGCTGTAAATCTTTGTTTACATCCGTTTGTACCCGTCTGCACTCATTTCCGCTTTTTTTGGCGACAGAAAAAACGGCACATGCAGTATTTTTTCTTCCGTCAAAAAAACGGAAGAAAAAACTGATACAGTAAATTTGCATTGAAATCTATGGAAAACGGATGTCATCCATTTGCATTCGTTTTTTTTCAATCCGTTTTTTGATCCATTTTTACTTCTGAGCATGCTCAGAACAAAAAAAAATTTTTTTAATTAACTGAACAATAATGGATCCAAATGGATATAAACGGATAACATCCGTTTGCATCCGTTATTTTCCTTTGTTTTTACTTTTGACGGGAGAAGAACGGGACGGGTCTAGTGAACGCAGCCTTAGTCACATTAAATTTTTTAACTATTATGTGAAAGTTTATATTTTAAGGGGAGTTGACATGGGCCTGTATTCTGGGGGTTTTGTGTATTTATTGATTGGTGGTCCCTGGCTCACCCTGGGGGTTATCTGTGTTTGGTAAGCACAGGGAGTGAGATCTAATTTTAAGCTTCACTTTTCTAGTTTTGGTACAAACTTTTGGCAGAAAGAAGTCCGAAAAGACTGTCGCAACCTTTCTGCAGTCACAATGGGTGAGCCTAGCTATGGGTTCTTTTGTTTGGCAGTCACCCAACTTGAGCTGTACAAAAAGTTGCTCACATACCATGAACTGTGAAATCTCTATTCAAGAGTTATTAAAATGTTGCGAAAAAAGCTGAGATAATCTGCTAAATTGTAAATGGGCATTCATGAGCCACCACCCATACGCTGTAGAAGAGCAGATATAAAGCTGTATTTTACACTAATATCTCTGATTTACACCAAACCAGTTAGGGAAGGTGTCCATAAAGGTCACCAAATGGTTAATTGCCAGGAAGTTTCCCCTAAGCCTGACCCATTCTACTATGACTAGGAATTCTTACGAGCTGTTGCCGCTTCCCATCCACCCACGACTGGTAGCTTTCTCCCAATTACTGTGCCAATGGAGAAGACTGCCAATCAGCTTCAGCAGGCCGCTATACACACTAGATAGTAGGCTTTACTTTTTCCCTGCACCATGAATGTTTACTCAATGTACTCAATAAAAGACATAAACAGTACAAATTGTCAGCACCAGCAGGGTTAACAGGTGCTGACAAGGTGTTGTTTGCAAGGTTGCCGGGTTACGCACTGCTGTCTGAGTGGCTAGCTACTGATTGACCACATGTGCATCTCCCTATATTACCAGGCATCAGTCACTGGGAAGATGCCTGTGAAAGCGGTCATTACCTGAGTTGCTAGCATTTTCTTATTCCCTTGTATACCCGGCAACTTGACTTCTGGCTTCATATCTGACTTCTCTTTGGTTATAGCGATTCGGGACCTCTTCCCACTCCTGGCTTGACTCTGTTTGACTGACATCGACTTTATGTGTGTATGTTTAGTTTGTCTTTGTTAGTTGCTTGTTACCCTGTTGCTCCTGACAACTGACAGGATTGTATTTTATTGTGTTGACATTTGACTCCCCTCACAGATTTAGGAAGGGATTGTTGACCAGTTGGATAGGCGGACAAGTAGGCAGGGGCATGGGTGAGCGTAGCGAGCTCTCCTTCCCTGCCCGTACGTGACATTTTCACAGGCCCAAACTATTACCTGCATCTGCTATGATGGAAGCAATGACTGCTTTAGTAGAGCAAATGCAGGGATTAACCCTTTCAGTACAATCTCTTGCTGAGAGGGTTTCAGGCTCAGGACACAGCTAATGGTCAGTCAGTGGTCTGTCCTCCAGCTGTTTCAAGTGACCCTAAAATTAATCTTCCTGACTGTTTTTCAGGTGACCGAAAAAAAATTGTTGTTTTCAGAGAGCGTTGTAAGCTATATTTTCGCATGAGACCACAGTCTACTAGCACAGAGGACCAGAGAGTAGGACTTATATTGTCTTTGTTGCAAGGAGACCCTCAAGAGTGGGCTTTCTCCTTACCTTCCCCAGCTCCTGAATTAAGTTCAGTGGATGCTTTCTTTTCTGCTTTGGGCCTTCTTTATGAGCCAGACTGTGCAGCCTTAGCAGAATCGCAGCTAGTCAATCTTAAGCAGGGAAAGAGAACAGCAGAGGAGTACTGTGCGAATTTTCGGAAGTGGTGCACTGCTTTGGGTTGGAATGATCCAGCCCTTAGGTGTCAGTTCAGACTAGGATTATCTGACGCTATTAAGGATGTTTTAGTAAGTTATCCGTCACCTGACTCATTAGAACAAGCCATGACATTAGCTATATGACTTGACAGACGTATGAAAGAAAGAAATCGAGAGCGGACTTAATTCACTCTCCTTCCTCCATGTTTCCATCTTTTCCTGTCTCTCATGTCTCTTCCGAGGAACCCATGCAGATAGGGAAATTTTCCCCTCAGCAGAGAAAGACTGGTGGAGAGAAGGGTCTTCAGGTCCAGAATTGCGCCTAACGCCAGTAGCCGGGAGACGACAGCGCCTAAATGACAATCAGGGAGGTCATTTAGGCGCACAGGTACCTTCGAAGTTATCTTCAAAAATGTTGTTACCAGGGCAAATATGTTTTCAAAAAAGAAAAATATTTGGTAAAGCTTTTGTTGATTCTGGCTCCGCTGCTAATTTTGTGGATCTAAGATTTATTAAGTCTCTAAATTTACCTTTGAAATGGTTGGAGAACCCGATTCTCATTTCTGGAGTGGATAATTCACCCTTGTCACGAGGTTGTGGCAGTTTTTCTACTCGCGAAGTGGGATTATTGGTCGGTTCTGTGCATTTTGAAAAAATCACCTTTTTTGCTCTTAAAAATTTGTCGGTAAATGGGATTTTGGGTTTACCCTGGTTAAGAAATCATAACCCTGTGTTTAATTGGACCTCAGAGGAACTTATCAAGTGGGGATCTGAGTGTTCTAACAAATGCATTACCATCTCTCTTGCTACTCTCGGTGTGGGTAAAAGTATTCTACCCGAATTTATTTCAGATTTGTGTGACGTTTTTTCTGAGGAAGCCTCCTCTGCTTTGCCCCCACACCGAGATTATGACTTTGCTATTGAATTTTTACCTGATGCTAAATATCCTAAGGGGCGTTTTTATAATTTGTCTGGTTCCGAAAGGGAAGCTATGAAGGATTATTTTCAGTCAAGTTTGCAAAAAGGTCATATTCGTCCATCTGTTTCTCCCATGGGAGCAGGATTCTTCTTTGTAGCCAAAAAAGATGGAGGACTCAGACCTTGTATTGATTATCGAGGTCTGAACAAGATCACAGTCAAAAATAAATACCCATTACCTCTGATTCCAGACTTGTTCAATCAGTTGCAGGGGGCATGTTGGTTTACTAAACTGGACCTTTGAGGGGCTTATAATTTGATCAGAATAAAAGAGGGTGATGAATGGAAAACTGCTTTCAATACCCCTGAGGGTCATTTTGAGTATCTGGTAATGCCCTTTGGTCTCAGTAATGCACCAGCTGTGTTTCAGAATTTGGTCAACGATATCCTTCGTGAACTTATGGGTAAATTTCTCGTAGTGTATCTTGATGATATTCTAATTTTTTCTCGAGATTGGTCGGCTCATGTTAATCATGTGCGTTCTGTTCTGCAGGTATTACGCCAAAACAAGTTGTTTGTTCAACAAGAGAAATGTGTTTTTGGTGTTAAGGAGGTTCAATTTTTGGGGTACATCTTAACTCCAGGACATTTTAAAATGGATCATGAGAAGGTTAAGGCTGTATCTGACTGGGTGAGACCTACGTCATTAAAAGCACTACAGAGGTTTCTGGGTTTTGCAAATTATTATAGGAAATTTATAAAGAATTTTTCTATTGTCGCAAAGCCCTTAACTAATTTGACTCATAAAGGGGCAGATCTGGTTAACTGGTCTCCAGAAGCAGAAGCTGCGTTTGAACATCTTAAGGGATGTTTCCTTTCTGCTCCAACTTTAGTTCAAACAGATCAGACTAAACTCTTTATAGTTGAGGTAGATGCTTCTGAAGTAGGCGCCGGAGCAGTTTTGTCTCAGGGAACTGCCTCTTTGACAAATTTGCATCCTTGTGCTTTCTTTTCTCGAAAATTTTCCACATCAGAACAGAATTATGATGTTGGAAACCGAGAACTTTTCGCTATCAAATGGGCTTTGATAGGAGGAGGAGTGGAGAGATTTCCTTGAGGGGGCAGTTCATCGGGTCACTGTGATCACTGACCATAAAAATTTAACCTTTCTGGAATCTGCCAAACATCTCAATCCTCGTCAAGCTCGGTTCGACTTTGTTATTACTTATCGACCGGGTACTAAGAACGTCTAGGCTTTTGCCTTGTCTCGAAGTTTCAGCGCTTCTCAGCCTATAAACTCTAATCCTGAGACTATTCTTCCAGAAGGTGTGGTTCTCTGCAGTATCTGCCGATTTAACGTCTGAAATTTTGAGTAATCAAGGTTTGGTTCCTCCAGAGACTCCTAGAGGTAAGATCTTTGTACCTAGTCAGTTTCGCCTCTGTATAATCGAGGAATCTCATTGTTCTCCGTTAGCAGGTCATCCTGGTATCCATGGTACAAGGAGATTGCTTCAAAGGAAATTTTGGTGGTCAACCCTGAACAGGGATGTGAAAGCTTTTGTTGCTTCTTGTGATGTGTGTGCCCGAGCTAAGACTCCTCGGATTCGTCCTGCAGGGGAGCTGTGAACATTATCTATTCCTAGGAGACCCTGAACTCATATTTCTATGAATTTTATGACAGATCTACCACCATCTGAGGGAAAGACTGTTTTATGGGTGGTGGTGGATAGGTTTAGAAAACAGTGTCATCTTATTCCTTTGAAAAATCTTCCTTCAGCTAAGATTCTTGCTGACTTATTGATAAGGCATGTTGCTAGGTACCATGGATTACCAGAAAATATTGTATCATATCGAGGAGTACAATTTGTCTCTAAATTTTGGAAACTTTTGGTAAACAATTAGGTGTTCAGTTATCTTTTTCTTCCGCTTTTCATCCACAATCTAACGGTCAAACTGAAAGGTTAAATCAAAGTGTGGAACAGTACTTGAGATGTTATGTGGCAGACAGGCAGAATGAATGGGTGTCCTTTCTGTCTCTAGCTCAGTTTCCCTTGAATAATCAAGAACATTCTTCTACCGGTATGTCACCATTCTTTTGTGTTTATGGATTTAATCCACGGTTTTCTTCCTGTACCTATACTGATAGTGATAACCCTGAGGTCAACACCACTATGAGTAAACTGTGCACAGTTTGGGCTCAGGTTCAGAAGAACCTGGAAAACGCCCAAGTACTACAAAAGAAATCAGCCGACAAGAGACTAACTTGCGGCATAAAATTTTAAGTTGGTGATAAAGTGTGGTTATCTACGAAAAATCTTCGTCTCAAGGTTCCGTCTAAGAAACTGGCATCTAAGTTCATTGGACCTTATGAGGTAATTGAAGTTATTAATCCTGTGAGTTACAGATAAAAATTACCATCTTCTTTTAAGATTCATAATGTGTTCCATTGCTCCTTATTTAAACGTTATGTTCCTACTCAGTCTCCAGTCCCGAGTCCGCCTCCTCCGGTTGAGGTTGACGGAGAGCTTGAGTATGAGGTCGCTAGAATACTGAATAGCAGAAGGGTACAGAATTCTGTCCAGTACTTAGTTCATTGGAAAGGTTATGGTCCGGAGGAGAGATCGTGGGTTCCGGCCTCTTCTCTCCATGCGGCCACTTTAATTAAGAAATTCGACGATTCTCACCCAGACAAACCTAGACCCAGTTTTAAGGGTCCTGTGGCCCCTCTTGAAAGGGGCGGGGGTACTATCAGCACCAGCAGGGTTAACAGGTGCTGACAAGGTGTTGTTTGCAAGGTTGCCGGGTTACGCACTGCTGTCTGAGTGGCTAGCTACTGATTGACCACATGTGCATCTCCCTATATTACCAGGCATCAGACACTGTGAAGATGCCTGTGAAACTGCTCATTACCTGAGTAGCTAACATTCCCTTATTTCCTTGTATACCCAGCAACTTGACTTCTGGCTTCAAATCAGACGGTTTGACTGACATCGACTTTATGTGTGTATGTTTAGTTTGTCTTTGTTAGTTGCTTGTTTCCCTGTTGCTCCCGACAACTGACAGGATTGTATTTTATTGTGTTGACATTTGACTCCCCTCACTTATTTAGGAAGGGATTGTCGACCAGTTGCCAGCCTATCATTTAGGATAGGTGGACAAGTAGGCAGGGACAGGGGCGCGGGTGAGCGTAGCGAGCACTCCTTCCCTGCCCGTACGTGACACAAATATTGTAGCTTAGATAGCAATCAGTTCTCTTTATATTAGTAATCAATCCGGAAAGCTAAGTAATTACTGAACGCATACTAATTGTAGACTTACTAACCCCTTAAGGATGAACCATTTTTCAGTTTTTGCTCTTTCATTTTTTCCTCCTTACCTTTTAAAAATCATAACCCTTTCAATTTTGCACCTACAGACTCATATGATGTATTTTTATTTTACGTGCCAAAAATTTACGGCAAAACAAAAAAAAATCATTGTGGGACAAAATTTCAAAAAACATTTTGTAACTTTTGGGGGGCTTCCGTTTCTACACAGTACATTTTTCAGTAAAATTTACACCTTTTCATTATTCTGTAGGTCCATATGATTAAAATGATACCCTACTTATATAGGTTTGATTTTTTCGTACTTGAGGAAAAAATCATAACTACATGCACGAAAATTAAAACGTTTAAAAATGTCATCTTCTGACCCCTGTAACTTTATTATTCTTCTGCATATGGCGATGTATGAGAGCGCTGTGATCTGAAGTTTTTATCGGTACCATTCTTGTTTTGATTGGACTTTTTGATCACTGTTTATTTTTTTTATGGTATAAAAAGTGACTAAAAATACACAATTTTTGACTTTGGAATTTTTTTTTGACCTGTGTGGTTTAATTAATGAGGCGATACGACATATGTTTCTTTATTTTTTTTACATAGTTTTTTTGAAAATGGGAAAAGTGTGGTGATTCAAACTTTTATTAGGGAAGGGGTTAAGTCATCTTTATTAACTTTTTTTTTCCACTTTTTTTTGCAATGTTATAGCTCCCATAGGGGACTATAACATGCATTACACTGATTGCCCACACTGATCAATGCTATGCCATAGCATTGCATTGATCAGTGTTATCGGTGTTCGATTGCTCAAGCATGGATCTCAGGCTTGGAGCAATCAATCGCCTATCGGATGCCGAGGAGGAAGGGAGGGACCCTCCTCGTGTGTCCCCAGCTGATCGGGTTACCATGGTTTCACCGCGGTGTTTCCGATCAGCCCGACTGAGCCGGCGGGATGTGTTTTTATACATTTTAGATGAGGAGATCAACTTTAATCCCCTTGTCTAAGGGGTTAATACCAGGCATCACCGCGATCTTTGGTGTCCAATATTAGCCACGGGTCTCGGCTACCGTTAGCCACAAGGACCGACCTGATATGCCACGTTATATCGTGTGAGTTAGCGCCGGGTGTACAGGTACACCTGTACAAAGGGGCACTCCGGAGCAAAACTATTTTTTAAATCAACTGGTGCCAAAAAGTTAAACAGATTTGTAAATTACTTCTATATTAATCTTAATCCTTCCAGTACTTATCAGCTGCTGTATACTAAAGAGGAAGTTGTGTAGTTCTTTCCAGTTTGACCACAGTACTCTCTGCTGTCCATTTCAGGAACTGTCCAGCGCAGGAGGGGTTTACTATGGGGATTTGCTCCTACTCTGGACAGTTCCTGACATGGACTGAGGTGTCAGCAGAGAGCACTGTGGTCAGACAGAAAATAACTACACAACATCCTGTGAAGCATACAACAGCTGATAAGTACTGGAAGGATTAAGATTTTTAAATTAAATAGATTTAAAAAAATAGTTTTCCACTAGAGTTGCTCTTTAACCCCGACGAGCGCCGTAAATGTATGTCCTGGTGAGGTGGTACTTAACGCACCAGGATGTACATTTACGTCCTAAGCATAACTGCGAGCATCGGAGCGATGCCCGGATTGTGCGCAGCAGGTCCCGGCTGCTGATCGCAACCAGGGACCCGCCTGTAATGGCGGACACCTGCGATCCCGCGGATGTCTGCCATTAACCCAAGGATAGAATGAACAGAAAAGGTGGTGGAGTCTGTCTGTATGTTAGAAGTGGTATGAAAGTCAGTGTGAACGATGCCATAGTGTGTGATGATTCTGAGGAGGTGGAATCACTGTGGGTAGAATTACAAAAGGAGGGAAATACTGAAAAAATAATATTTGGTGTAATCTACAGACCCCCTAATATCACTGAGGAGATAGAAGGTCGACTGTATAAACAAATAGAGAGGGCCGCCCGGGCAGGTACAGTGGTAATAATGGGAGATTTTAACTATGCAGATATAGATTGGGGTCCGGGGTTGGCTAAAACTACAAAGGGGCGACAATTCCTAAATTTATTGCAGGATAATTTTATGGGCCAGTTTGTGGAGGACCCAACAAGAAGTGATGCCTTGTTGGATCTGATCATTTCCAACAACGCAGAGCTGGTTGGTAATGTAACTGTGCGGGAAAACCTTGGTAATAGCAACCACAATATAGTTACTTTTGACTTAAAATGTAGAAAACAAAGACAGACGGGGAAGGCAAAAACATATAACTTTAAAAAGGCAAATTTCCCTGGGCTGAGAGCTGCACTACAGGACATAGACTGGGGGGAGGTGTTCTCAAATACTGATACAGAAGGTAAATGGGACATCTTTAAATCAACTCTAAATAACTATACAGCTAAATATATACCAAAGGGGAACAAATATAAACGATTAAAACTAAATCCTACTTGGCTGACACATGATGTTAAAAGAGCAATAAACAACAAAAAAATAGCCTTCAAAAAATACAAATCTGATGGGTCAGCGATAACATTTAAACAGTACAAAGAGCTTAATAAAATCTGTAAAAATGTAATAAAAACAGCAAAAATTCAAAACGAGAGACAGGTGGCCAAAGAAAGCAAAACTAATCCTAAATATTTTTTTAGATATATAAATGCAAAAAAACCAAGGACAGAGCATGTAGGACCCCTTAATAATGATAATGGGGAGGTTGTCACAGGCGATCAAGAGAAGGCGGAGCTACTGAATGGGTTCTTTAGTTCTGTATACACTATGGAAAAAGGAGCTGACATTGGCCAGGTCAGTGCTGGTAACACATCATGTAATGTACTGAACTGGCTTAATGTAGAGATGGTACAAGGTAAGTTAAGTGATATAAATGTAAGCAAATCCCCAGGGCCGGATGGACTACACCCAAGAGTTCTTAGCGAGGTAAGTTCAGTAATATCTGTACCCCTGTTCATGATATTTAGAGATTCTCTGGTGTCTGGTATTGTGCCAAGGGACTGGCGCAAGGCGAATGTGGTGCCAATCTTCAAAAAGGGCTCTAGGTCTTCCCCAGGAAACTATAGACCGGTAAGTTTAACGTGCATTGTGGGTAAATTGTTTGAAGGACTTATAAGGGATTACATACACGAATACATAGGGGATAATAGTATTATAAGTGATAGCCAGCATGGGTTTACTAAGGATAGAAGTTGTCAAACCAATCTAATTTGCTTTTATGAAGAGGTGAGTAGAAGCCTTGACAGAGGAATGGCTGTGGATACAGTGTTTCTGGATTTTGCCAAAGCGTTTGATACTGTACCTCATAGACGTCTGACAGGTAAGTTAAGGTCTTTGGGTTTGGAAATTTTAGTTTGTAACTGGATTGAACACTGGCTCATGGATCGTACCCAGAGAGTGGTGGTCAATGATTCGTACTCTGATTGGTCCCCGGTTATTAGTGGTGTACCCCAAGGTTCAGTACTGGGCCCGCTGCTGTTTAATTTATTTATCAATGATATAGAGGATGGTATTAACAGCTCTGTTTCTATCTTTGCAGATGACACCAAGCTTTGTAGCACGGTACAGTCTATAGAGGATGTGCATAAGTTACAAGATGACTTGGATAGACTAAGTGTCTGGGCATCCACTTGGCAAATGAGGTTCAATGTGGATAAATGTAAAGTTATGCATCTGGGTACTAATAACCTGCATGCGTCGTATGTCTTAGGGGGGATTAAACTGGCAGAGTCACTGGTAGAGAAGGATCTGGGTGTACTTGTAGATCCCAGACTACAGAATAGCATGCAATGTCAGGCTGCTGCTTCCAAAGCCGGCAGGATATTGTCATGTATAAAAAGAGGCATGGACTCAAGGGACAGGGACATAATACTCCCCCTTTATAAAGCATTGGTACGGCCTCACCTGGAATATGCTGTTCAGTTTTGGTCGCCTGTCCATAAAAGGGACACTGCGGAGTTGGAAAGGGTGCAGAGACGTGCGACTAAACTAATATGGGGCATGGAACATCTTAGCTATGAGGAGCGATTAAAGGAGTTACAATTGTTTAGTCTTGAGAAGAGACGTTTAAGGGGGGATATGATAAACGTATATAAGTATATTAATGGCCCATACAAAAAATATGGAGAAAAACTGTTCCAGGTTAACCCCCCCCCCCCAAAGGACGAGGGGGCACTCCCTCCGTCTGGAGAAGAAAAAGTTTAGTCTCAAGGGGCGACACGCCTTCTTTACCGTGAGGACTGTGAATTTATGGAACGGTCTACCTCAGGAACTGGTCACAGCAGGAACAATTAACAGCTTTAAAAAAGGATTAGATACATTCATGGAACAAAATAACATTAATGCTTATGAAGAAATATAAAATCCCATCCCTTCCCCAATATCGCGCCACACCCCTACCCCTTAATTCCCTGGTAGAACTTGATGGACATATGTCTTTTTTCGACCGTACTAACTATGTAACTATGTAACCCCTCAGATGCCGTGATCAACACAGATCACGGCATCTGCAGCATCGCGGTCACAAAAATGGATGATTGGATCGCCTGCAGCGCTGCGGCGGTGATCCAATCATCCAGCACAGCAGACGGAGGTCCCCTCACTTTGCTCCGCTGCCTTCCCAGCGTCTTCTGCTCTGATCTGCCTTCCCGCAGACCAGAGCAGAAGATGACCGATAATGCTGATCAGTGCTGTGTCCTATACAAAGCACTGAACAGTATTAGCAATCGAGTGATTGCTATAAATAGTCCCCTATGGGGACTATTAAAGTGTAAAAATAAAAGTAAAAAAAGAAAGTAAAAAAATGTGAAAAACCCCCTCCCCAATAAAAACGTAAATTGTCCCATTTTCCCTATTTCACCCCAAAAAATGTTTAAAAAAATATTTTATTTACATATTTGGTATCGCCGTGTGCATAAATATCTGAACTATTAAAATAAAATGTAAGTGATACCGTACGGTGAACGTCAAAATAAAAAAAAGTCCAAAATAGATGCTTTTTTTTAATAAAAAATTGATTAAAAGTTCTATATAAGCAAATATGGTATACATAAAAAGTACAGATAACAGCGCAAAAAATGAGCCCTCATACCGCTGCTTATACAGAAAAATGAAAAAGTTATAGGTCTTCAAAATAGGGGGATTTTAAACGTACTAATTTGGTTAAAAAGTTTGCGATTTTTTTAAGCGCAACAGTAATAGAAATGTATGTTATCATGGGTATAATTTTAATCATATTGACCCAAAGAATAAAGAACACGTCATTTTTACCGAAATTGTACGGCGTGAGAACAAAACCTTCCAAAATTAGCAAAATTGCTGTTTTCTTTTTAATTTCACCACACAAATAGTATTTTTTTGGTTGTGCCATACATTTTATGGTAAAGTGAGTGATGGTATTACAACGGACAATTGGACGCGCAAAAAACAAGCCCTCATACTAGTCTGTGGATGAAAATATAAAGTTATGATTTTTTGAAGGCGAGGAGGGAAAAGCGAAAACGTAAAAATGTAATTGTCTGCGTCCTTAAGGCCCAAATGGGCTGCGTCCTTAAGGCCAAAATGGTCTGCGTCCTTAAGAGGTTAAGGATCTAATTTATAAACACGACACCTCTAATAAATAACGGCTATCCGGACATGCTGGGGGGGGGGGGGGGGCACAGTTTGAGACCACTGTTCTAAAGTGATTTATTTTTCACTTTGTATCAAATACATTTAATTTAGACTTTCTAAAACAGGGTTCAATTGCAGAAATTTTTTTAATTTTCTTCATTTTTAAAATACGTAGACCTTTTTTTAAAACGCTTTTCCTACTCTGGCACTAAGGTAGTGGGTTATATTCCTGCACAACATGTAAGTCAGAAGTGGTTTCAAAATGAATAAGAAATACAAAGGAAGGACTTTCTGCTGGATCCACTTCTGGCTCAAAAATTTAATTTTTCCAAGAAACGCCCCAAAAAAAAAAACAACCTATGTGGAAACCAAAGCTTTAGGTTGATAAGTGACATGTATCAATAGCTACATTTAACAATTATTGATCATTTTAATATAAGCTTTTTTCTTCTATTGTGTTATCACAGAATATCAGATTTCTTGTGTATGAGTATATCCACCTTACTACATCATTTTTCTATCTGTCTACTAAAACAACATACGGAAGAGAACAGGTGGTATTTCATACACTGCCAATTTTGCAGGTTTTCCTACTTACAAAGCATGTAGAGGTCTGTAAGTTTTATCATAGGTTCTCTTCAACTGTGAGAGACAGAATCTAAAAAACAATTCTGAAAATCACATTGTATGATTTTTTAAAATTGAATTAGAATTTTATTACATAACATCAGTATTTGATCAACTACCAATCAGTAAGAATCCCGGCTCTCACAGACCTGTTATTTTCTCTTTAAAGGGGTTGTGCGCTGCCCTGCCTTTCGGAGCTCCGCACGCAGTGTCCAGAAGTTCATTACTACGAACGCTGTGTGTGGGCTTTCGTGTTCGCGACCCGGCCTCCTCGTGACGTCACGCCCGCCCCCTCAATGAAAGTCTATGGGAAGGGGGCGCGACCGCTGTCACGCGTCCTTCCCATAGACTTTGGTAGAGGGGCCGGGCGTGACGGCACGAGGGGGCCGGGCGTGACGTCACGCCCGGTGGCCGCGAACACGGAAGCCTGCACACACCGTTCGGAGTAATGAACTTCAGGACGATGCATGCGGAGCTCCGAAAGGCAGGGCAGCGCACAACCCCTTTAAAGGGGTACTCTGGCCCTAAGACATCTTATCCCCTATCCAAAGCTTAGGGGATTAGATGTCTGACCGCGGGGGTCCCGCCGCTGGGGACCCCCACAATCTTGCATTCGGCACCCACCTCTTTGAGCAGCACGCTGCGCTTCCAGCTCACAATGCGGGGTGCCGACCATAGGCTGGAGTATTGTGCATCATGACTCCACCCTCGTGTGACGTCACCCCCCCCCCCCCCCCCCCCGCTATGCAAGTCTATGGAAGACTTGCATAGCGGGGGGGGGGGGGGGTGACGTCACATTTTTCCCCGTGTGCAATACCTTACATTTATCAGTGTTCAACCTCATCTGCCACTTCCCAGCTCAAACCTCGAACCTATCCAGATCCATTTTCAGCAGTGCACTGTCCTCCTTTGTGTTATCTACTATAAACAGTGCACTGTCCTCTATTGTGTTCTGTACAATACACAGTGCACTGTTGGTAGAATTTATTATATCTGTAATCTTTTCAAAATGATAATGATGTGCTTTTCTTTACATTTTTATGTATGGTGTAAATAAACTCTTGCTTAATTGAAAAAAATGGCCTATAGTACATGGTGCCTCGTCTTTAGCGTAATTGCAGTGAGATTTGGAGTTGCAGTCACTATTTCATTGATATTTGCAATAATGATCATACTGCGCTACCATGGTAAAATATATTGTATCCATGGCGTGCTAGCCCTGCCTGTGTTCCATTTACACAAGGTTATTACAATCTTACCAGGCAGCCTTTTGTGCCTACAGGCAGCTGAGATGGAAATCAGGTGTTGACTTAAAGGTTATTGTTTCATAATATTTTGCATTATAATGCCTATGATCTAACACTGCCTAGATAACCTTGTATACCATATTTTGACACACGTGACTATTTTATCCGCTCTACAGGACACTGGCAGAAGGGAGGACACCTGGGTAGAGTTCACATACAGTAATTATCAGTCTTCTCACGTTAGTCAAGGTCTCCAATGTACTAGGGCAAGCGTGTTATTATTCATGTAATTACATAGACACAAAGCCGATAAAAATACAAGTCCGTACAAACCACAAATTCAACATGTTAACATGAAACAGCGACTATATGACTTACTAATTTTATCTGGAAAAAATGATAAATGATGATTTGTTCTCAGCTTTATAGTTACATAGTTACATAGTTAGTACGGTCGAAAAAAAGACATACGTCCATCAAGTTCAACCAGGGAATTGAAGGGTAGGGGTGTGGTGGGATATTGGGGGAAGGGATGGAATTTTATATTTCTGCATAAGCATTAATGTTATTTTGTTCCAGGAATGAATCTAACCCTGTTTTAAATTTTTTAATCGTTCCTGCTGTGACTAGTTCCTGAGGTAGACTGTTCCATAAATTCACAGTTCTTATGGTAAAGAAGGCGTGTCACCCCTTGAGCCTAAACCCTCTCTTCTCCAAACGGAGGCAGTGCCCCCTTGTCCTTTGAAGGGGCTTAACCTGGAACAGTTTTTCTCCATATTTTTTGTATGGGCCATTAATATATTTATATACGTTTATCATATCCCCCCTTAAACGTCTCTTCTCAAGGCTAAACAATTGTAACTCCTTTAATCGCTCCTCATAGCTAAGATGTTCCATGCCCCATATTAGTTAAGTCTCGCGTCTCTGCACCCTTTCCAGCAACACAGTGTCCCTTTTATGGACTGGTGACCAAAACTGAACAGCATATTCCAGGTGAGGCCGTACCAATGCTTTATAAAGGGGGAGTATTATGTCCCTGTCCCTTGAGTCCATGCCTCTTTTTATACATGACAATATCCTGCCGGCCTTGGGAGCAGCAGCCTGACATTGCATGCTATTCTGTAGTCTAAAAGTACACCCAGATCCTTCTCTACCAGTGACTCTGCCAGTTTAATCCCCCCCTGAACCCCCCCCCCCCCCCAAAAAAAGAGCTAAAAATCTATGCCATAAAATTGCACTGCAACTCACATTATTCTGCAGCATTAGGTAGGCAGCATAGTTTCCCCACATTAGGTAGGCAGCATAGTTTCCCCACATTAGGTAGGCAGCATAGTTTCCCCACATTAGGTAGGCAACATAGTTTCCCCACATTAGATAGGCAGCATAGTTTCCCCACATTAGGTAGACAGCATAGTTTCCCCACATTAGGTAGCATAGTTTCCCCACATTAGGTAGCATAGTTTCCCCACATTAGATATGCAGCATAGTTTTCCCACATTAGGTAGCATAGTTTCCCCACATAAGGTAGCATAGGTTTCCCACATTAGGTAGCATAGTTTCCCCCCAATAGGTAGCATAGGTTCCCCACATTAGGTAGCATAGGTTCTCCACATTAGGTAGCATAGGTTCCCCACGTTAGGTAGCATAGTTTCCCCACATTAGGTAGCAGTTTCAACAAAGGTAGCATGGTTCGCCTCCCCCCAACCCCCCCCCCCCGACATAGACACACACAGACACACACACACAGACAGACACACAGATACACATACCTGGCCTGCGCAGCGCTTTTCCTCTCCTGCGGCAGCAGACTCACTGTCTAAAGTGGCCACTGCGCCATTAAGCAGCTCAGGCTGCGCCGGCATCACGGCTGCTTTAGAACAGTGAGCGGCAGCAGGGCTGGCCCAACCATGGACCTAGGTGGCACAGAAAAAAAAAAGGGCAGCAATGTACCGCCCCTGAAAAGTGCCGCCTGGGACTTGCATTGAGAGGGCGTGACCTGATGTCATGAGGGGGCGTGGCCGACCCCCACAGCGAGCACACAGTGTTCGAAACTAAATGTTCCGAATGCTGGCCAGTGGAGTTCCCCTTTAAGGGCTCCTGCAAATTTACCTTTGCCATGATTTTTTTTCAGCACTATGGTTACAAGCCTCTATTATTATTTTAATACACATTTATATATTCCATTCATCTCTTTACTGATGTAACTATAGTGCTCATGTGACACATATTGTCGATTTCATGTAATACATATTGTATATGTATGTTTGCCTTCATGTACAATGGCTGCCCGGACTTTGCAAATCTATTGCGCATGCGCGGCCTTTGTGCAGATGTCGGGACTGACGCGCATGATATAAACTACTCACATGGGCATGCCGATCACGTGATGACGACGCTATGCGTGCGGACGTCAGGTGATTCCGGCGTTCAACATGGATATACACTACTATGGCATATATATACACTATGTACCGTTTAGTTACGATAGCCCGCCCCTTCCCTGATGTTTTCGATCACGTTTACACTATGCACCTGCATTGTATTTAAATCTTATGTATTAATATGGATATGGGCAATAATATTTTTTAAAAGTAGTTTTTGGAGGCCCTTCAGACACAAATTCCAGACATCAATTTCGCCTCTTGGAAAAGATGTGGGGTCGCTATATACTCCGATATTGCAGAGGAAACAGGAATACTGCCATTTCAAGCAATAGCTAAAACATGTTCCCTACCCAAGGCTGAATTCTATAGATATCTCCAGCTAAGATATTTTATAAATTCAATACAAATTCCATATTCACAGACACAAACTTTATATACAACATTTTTTTTCTAACAAGGATTCAGATAAAGGGGGTATCACTAGGGCGCACAAAGCACTCTTCTTAGCCTATGAGCTCGCGGCGGGATGTGGGAAATGGGAAGAGGACCTAGGTAGGGTATTTGAGGAGGCAGCATGGCTACATGCCTTTAGTATAAGCTCTAAGGTATCACACAATGTCCTACACTTGGAAACAGCTAGGGAGATTGTCTACCGGTGGTACTTACCGTAACCATATCAAAAATGAATCCCACATGCTGTAATAGATGCTGGAGGTGTAATAACCATGTAGGTACTATGTTTCATATATGGTGGGAATGTGCGCCTATTAATACGTTTTGGAATGAGGTTGATCTCCTGTTAATCCAGATAGTGGGTAATCATTTTCCATGGGGTCCGCAGGTAGGACTTCTCCACTTAGGCCTCACTGAGATTTCCATGTCGAATATTACTATAGCCATACACTTACTGACGGCAGCCAAAACAACAATAGCGGCTAGATGGAAATCCAGAGAGGTGCCAGAAATATCGAATTTGTTAAATATAATGGAATACAACTACAATATGGAACGGTTTATTGCTATTTCTACAAACCAATCATTAAGGTTCTTTCAAACATGGGATATGTGGTTGACCTACAGACGCATATAACGCAAACAGTTTCTTATTTCTATTTTTCTCTTTTTCTCTTGTCTGTGTTTATTTTTTTTATTTTTTTTTTATTTAGTCTCTTTCCTTCTTTAATGTATGAAATATAATGTATTGTGAAAAATGAAATAAAGAGTTAAAAAAAAAAAATGTGTTGCGCTATTGATATATTTATATATTTTGTGAGTTTTTATGTTACCGTATTTTTCGCCCAGTAGGACGCACCGGCGCATAAGACGCACCCTATTTTTAGGTGCAGAATCTAAAAAATTAAAGATTTTTAACCCAATAGTGGTCTTCAACCTGCGGACCTCCAGATATTGCAAAACTATAACTCCCAGCATGCCCGGACAGCCGTTGGCTGTCCGGGCATGCTGGGAGTTATAGTTTTGCAACATCTGGGGGTCCGCAGATTGAAGACCACTGCATAGGAGGTAATACTCACGTGTCCCCCGCCGCTCCGGACCAGTCATCGCTGCCCTGGATGTCGCTCCATCGCTGTCGCCGTGTCCCCGTCGCTGCTGAAAGTCTCTGCTGTCGGCCGGGGTATCCTCGCTCTCTGTCGCCATCATCAAGTCGTTACGCACGCCGACGCACGTACGCGACGACGTGATGACGAGGAAGGAGAGTGCCGGCCATACAGGGGATCCCTAAACGGAGAAGACACCGAGGAGGCAGGTAAGGTCCCTCCCGGTGTCCTGTAAGCACTAACCCGGCTATTCAGTCGGGCTGTTCGGGACCGCCGTGGTGAAATCGCGGCGGTCCCGAACAGCCCGACTAAGCAGCCGGGTTAGTGTCACTTTCCCTTCAGACGCGGCGGTCAGCTTTGATCGCCGCGTCTGAAGGGTTAATACAGGGCATCACCGCGATCGGTGAGGTCCTGTATTAGCCGCGGGTCCCGGCCATTGATGGCTGCAGGGACTGCCGCCATAGGGGTGTATTCGCCGTATAAGACGCACCGACTTTTTCCCCCCAGTTTTGGGGAAGAATAAGTGCGTCTTATACGGCGAAAAATACGGTAATTGATATTGATTATGCACTTTATTGTTCACCTGATATATTGGAACACTGATACCCATTGTACTATGCTGGAGAAAGGCAGCGAGATACTGCCAAAATGTTGTACCTGAATATGGGGAATTCCAACCACTATTGATGAAATCCTTTGGTGTGCTGCGGAACCTTCTTGCCTGGACATCTTGTCTGCTGACTACATATAGAAAGTGAGCTGGTAAATGGAGTTACAGTAAAGCTACAGGAAAATGTCTGAAGCGCGCACGAGACAAAGGATTAATCAATCTGTCCTCTCTAGAACAATGGCCGCGTCATGATACGTGGGAAGTTCCCTTTATTCAGAAATAGCCATTAGTGGGTTTCCCTCTGTGATAAAAGTTTTATTTGTGATGCTGTTGTATGATAAAGAAAATGACTATTTGTAATCGCACTTATCCAGATAAAACCCTACAAACTTATCTCTGGGTTAAGACGTTTTCTTTTTATTTCCATTACATTTTCTGCATCATTTCTACATATATTCCTATTGTCTTTTTTGTATACAAGTGTAATTTAGATTTTCTCCTGGCAGGATATTTCAGAACAGACCTTGTACAAACAATGGGGACAATATTTCTGCTGAAGGAAGAGGGAAAAGTGTCCCAGAGGCTGGTCATGATTTGACGCACCCCAAGAAGTTTGACTTTGCCAAGTTGGTGAATGATTCAGATGTTAGTTCAGGACATCATAGCTCTTTCGCTGGCAACCAGGGGAATGTCTGCTCCAGTATGAAGGGGAATTGAAGTGCAGAGAAGGACAGACAGACACTGGTTGTGGGGAATTTGATATCGGGGGAACAGAAAAGAAAAGCAAGACAAAAAGACTGGGGTTGTTGGATAGTGTATTGTCTTCCTTCAGCTTGATTTTGGCATATTTCGGATTGTATTGATAGATTACTGAGAGAGACTGGTGAGAATTCGGCGGTCGTGGTGCACATTGGCCAGATATGGGAGTGTGGGAGGTCTCCCAATATTACATCAGGAAAAATATTGAGGTTAAAGGGGTATTCCAGTGGTGAAAAACGTATCCCTTATCCTAAGGATAGGGGATAAGTTTGAGATCGCGGGGGGTCCGACCGCTGGGGCCCCCTGCGATCTCTCTGTACAGGGCCCAGGCTCTCCGTCCAGATAGCGGGTGTCGACCTCCGCACGAAGCGGCGGCCGACACGCCCCCTCAATACATCTCTATGGCAGAGCCGGAGATTGCCAAAGGCAGCGCTTCGGCTCTGCCATAGAGTTGTATTGAGGGGGCATGTCGGCCGCCACTTCGTGTGGAGGTCAACACGCCCCCTTCCCGCGGGCTGTCATGGCTCCGTACAGGAGATCGCAGGGGGCCACAGCGGTCGGACCCCCCATGATCTCAAACTTATCCCCTATCCTTAGGATAGGGGATAAGTTGTTCACCACTGGGTTCACCACTGGACTACTCCTTTAGCAAGTGGTGCAAGAAGTGGAGTTGGAAGGAGAGGTTTGATCTTTGGGTAACTGCACCATCTTCCCTGTGGACTATAGGTTCTTAAAGGGGTACTCCACTGGAAAACATTTTTTTTTAATTAATTGGTGCCAGAAAGTTAAACAGATTTATAAATGACTTCTATAAAAAAAATCTTAATCCTTCCAGTACTTATCAGCTGCTGTTCGATCCACAGGAAGTTCTATTCTTTTTGAATTTCCTCTCTGCCTGACCACAGTGTTCTCTGCTGATACCTCTGTCCATTTTAGGAACTGTCCAGAGTAGGAGCAAATCCCCCCCAGAAAACCTCTCCTGCTCTGGACAGTTCATGACATGGACAGAGGTGTCAGCAGAGAGCACTGTGGTCAGACAGAAAGGAAATTCAAAAAGAAAATAACTTCCTGTGGATCATACAGAAGTTCATAAGTACTGGAAGGATTAAGATTAGCTTTCTGGCAACAGTTGATTTAAAAAAAATATAATAATGTTTTCAGTGGAGTACCCCTTTAAGTAAATATGGGCGAATCAGATGTTGGCAAGGGGTTAAAAGTAATGAGGATAATAAGATATGCTTTCTTGGAGTAAATTAATAAAAGTTAATTACTCCAGTTATTCCAGTTATAAGTCCATGTCAGCATGTGTTTACAAGGGATTGGTCATGTCAGATAATCTGATTAGCTTCTATGTGGAGGTAAGTTCTAGACTTGCCATAGAGACTTGTTGGATGTCATATATCTGGATTTTTTTTAAAGCATTTAGAAAATGGCTTAGTGATAAGAAACAGTGTGGATAATAATAGGGGTCACTGTTTCTAGTGGGGAACCATGAGGGTTAGTTTTGGGCCTTTTTTTCTTGTACATATGTCAATCTTTGCAGATTAACCTGTTAAGCAGTTAACACACAAGTAGAAAGAATTATGTTCTAAATGGATCTTCTAAAATTGGAGGCTTGGGCTGAGAATAGGCAAACATTTTTTTAACACTAATAAATAAGTAAAAAGGAAAGGAAAAATGACATGACAAACTGACTTGGAAAAGGACTGGGCAGTCTGGGCATGCTTGTAGTTGAAGTTTTGCAACATCTGGAGGGACACAGTTTGGAGACCACTGCACAGACCTACATAGTGGTCTCCAATCTGTTCTCCTCCAGTTGCATAACTACAACTCCCAGCATGCCCTCAAGCTGTAAGTGCATGCTGGGAGTTGTAGTTTTGCAACAACTGGAGGTACACTGATCGGGAAACACTGAGTTAGGGTCTGTTTCCTGACTCAGTGTTTCCCAACCTGTGTGCCTCCAGCTGTTGTAAAACTACAACTCCCAGTATGCACTGACAGACCATGTATGCTGGAAACTGTAGTTTAGCAACAGCTGGAGGTACACTGGTGCGGAAACACTGCGGTAGTCTGTTACATAACTCAGTGTTTCCCAAGCAGTGTGCTTCCAGCTATTCCATAACTTCAACCACCCCAGGGTACAGGGATGTGGGTGGGGGTTTACAGTGAGTTTCCCGCTTCAAATTTGAGCTGTGGCATATTTTCCGCTGCAGCTCAAACTCCTAGCAGGAAACTCGCTGTGAACCCCCGCCTGTGTGAATGTACTCTAAAAACACTACACTACAGTACACAAGAAAAAGAGTTAAACACTACATATACACACCCTTACACAGTTATCCCCCCCCCCCCCCCCATAAAAATGAAAAACTTTTTGTACGGCACAGTGTTCAAAATAGAGCCTCCAGCCATTGACTGTCCAGGCATGCTGGGAGTTTGCAACAGCTGGAGGCACCCTGTTTGGGAAACACTGACATAGGGTATATTTGGTGGAGGAGGCAAGTGCCATGCTTGCATCCGGGTCCGCCTGTATGCAAATCCCTAATTTAGGCCTCAAATGGGAATGACGCTTTCTCATTCCGGAGCCCTGTATTGTTTCAAGGCAACAGTTTAGGGCCACCTATGGGGGTATTTCCGTACTTGGGGCTTTTTCTCCTTTTACATCTAAGGAAAAGGTAAAGTTGGGGTCTACACCAGTATGTAAGTGTAGAAAACAAAAAACTAAATTACACTAATTTGTTGGTGTTGCTCCATACTTTTCATTTTCACAAGAGGTAAAAGGAAAAAAAGACCTCCAAAATTCTTAAAACAATTTCTCCCGAGTACGGAAATACCCCATATGTGGCCCTAAACTGTTGCCTTGAAATATGACAGGGCTCAGGAGTGAGAAAGCGCCTTGTGCATTTGAGGCCTAAATTAGGGATTTGCATGGGAAATGCCCTATATGTGAGCGTAGAGTGCTCTTTGGTCGCACAACAGGGCTCAGGAGCAGTGGCGTTGCTAGGGTTGGTGTCACCCAGTGCGATACCTCCCCCCTCCCCCCAGTAAGTTTTTAGCCTGTTGTGACAGACACCACTGTTGTAGCGCATTGTGAGAAATTCCAGTATAATAATCAGATATACCAGTTGCCACAGAATGGGAAAGTGTTAAAGAAGTTTTCACCATTGAAATATACAGCTCCCAGAATTACTTAAAGGGGTACTCCACTGGAAAACATTTACTTTTATATCAACTGGTGCCAGAAAGTTAAACAGATTTTTAAATTACTTCTATTTAAAATCTTAATACTTACAGTACTTATAAGCTGGTGTATGCTCCACAGGAAGTTGTGTAGTTCTTTCCAATCTGACCACAGTGCTATTTACTGACACCTCTGTCCATGTCAGGAACTGTCCAGAGCAGGAGAGGTTTGCTATGGGGATTTGCTCCTACTATGGACAGTTCTTGACATGGACAGAGGTGTCAGCACAGAACACTGTGGTCAGACAGAAAAGAAATTAAAAAAGAAAATAACTTCCTGTGAATCGCTTATACAGCAGCTAATAAGTACTGGAAGGATTAAGATTTTTAAATAGAAGTAATTTACAAATCTGTTTAACTTTGTAGCACCAGTTGATTAAAAAAAAATGTTTTCCAGTAGAGTACCCCTTTGAGCAGTGGTGAGGTTATGCTGGGAGTTGTAGTTTCACTCATCATAACTGTAGAACTGACAAGCGACTACAGTTCTGATAGGACATAGAGAGGAGAATGTACAATGATATCAGTGACTACAGGTGACGTCTTTTCTATAGTGAGGAGAATACACAATGATATCAGTGACTACAGGTGACGTCTTCTCTATAGTGAGGAGAATACACAATGATATCAGTGACTACAGGTGACGTCTACTCTATAGTCTTCCCTTATCTAATACAGATGGTACATACCGCCTGGTCCAGCTAAAACTTCTGTCTGTAGAATGTGACGCCCAGATGACTCCTCACTATGTCAGTGCATTCTCATCCTCTATATGAAAACAAGTATTATTATAAACCTGCCAGACAATGTATCCTCTAAATATAATACTACTATACACTATACTCTTTGATTATAAACCTTCCATACACCATACCCACTGAATATAATACTACCACACACTGTACATTCTGAATATAATACCATCACATACTGTACACTCTGAATATAAATCTGCCACATACTGTACCCCTGAATATAATACCGCCACACACTGTACCCACTGAATATAATACTACCACATACTGTACCCTCTGAATATAATACTACCACAAACTGCGCCCTCTGAATATAATACTACCACACACTGTACATTCTGAATATAATACCATCACATACTGTACCCTCTGAATATAAATCTGTCACATACTGTACCCCTGAATATAATACTCACATACTGTACCCTCTGAATATAATACCAACACATACTGTACACTCTGAATATATTACTACCACCCACTGCGCCCTCTGAATATAATACTTAGAGATGAGCAAACTACAGTAAATTCAACTCGTCACAAACTTCTCGGCTCGGCAGTTGATGGCTTTTCCTGCATAAATTAGTTCAGCTTTCAGGTGCTCCCGTGGGCTGGAAAAGGTGGATATTGTCCTAGGAGAATCTTTCCTATGAATGTATCCACCTTTTTCAACCCACCGGAGCACCTGAAGGCTGAACTAATTTACTCAGGATAAGGCATCAACTGCTGAGCCGAGAAGTTCATGACGAATCGAATTTACTGTAAGTTCGCTCATCTCTAATAATACTACCACAAAACTGCGCCCTCTGAATATAATACCACAACCGCAATAACACCCCTCAACATCCGTTAGCTGATGCTATTACCACGGGAGGGGGGTATTGGTGGTGTTGCTAGTGGATGATCGGGGTGCTACTATTGGGGGGGGGGTGTTGCTGAAGGATGATGAGGGTGCTACTAGCCATCCCCCCTGGCAGTATCACCCCCATCATCCATCGGCAGGATCATCCTACTGGCAGGAGCACCGCCATCATCCACCATCAGGATCTGCTGATGGAGGTGCTGCTGGGGGGGGGGGGGGGGGGGGTGTTGCTGGTAGATGATGAGGGTGCTACTGCCAGGGGGGAGCATTAGGTAGGCAGCAATTCCCCCCCATTAGGTAGGTAGCAGTTTCCCCACATTAGGTAGCATCTTTTCCCCACATTAGGCAGCATAGATTCCCCACATTTGGTACCAGTTTCCCCACATTAGGTAGGTACCAGTTACCCCACATTAGGTAGCAATTTCCCCACATTAGGTAGCACAGATTCCCCACATTAGGTAGCAGTTTCCCCACATTAGGTAGCACAGATTCCCCACATTAGGTAGCATAGACTCCCCACATTAGGTAGCATAGACTCCGCACATTAGGTAGCATAGACTCCGCACATTAGGTAGCATAGACTCCGCACATTAGGTAGCATAGACTCCCCACATTAGGTAGCATAGATTCCCCACATTAGGTAGCATAGACTCCCCACATTAGGCCGCAGGTTCCCTTGCAGGTTCCCCACAATGCGTCAAAGTCTCCAGACACACACACACACACACAAAAACACATACAACACAGAGAGACACACACACAAACACACACAGTCAGAGAGACACACACTCACAGACAGACACACAGAGTCACACAGTCACACACACACAGTGTCACACACAGAGTCACACACACACACAGAGTCACACAAACACACAGTCACACACAGAGTCACACAAATACACAGAGTCACACACACAAACATAGATAGAGACAGACACACACGCTCACCCATCCAGCACAGCGATCCTTCTCACCGGGCGAAATGTGAGTGACGTAACTGACGTCCCCCTGCGCGGCCATGCGGTGTGACGTCAGGCCGGCGCAGACGTGGGAGCGGAGGCCGGGCACAGTACTGGTGAAGGTGAGGGGGGGGGGGGCGGCGTGATGACTGATGGGCGCACTGAAAGGGGGGGGGGTTTCTAACGGACGGGCGCACCCCCCGCACCCCGGTCGCAACGCCACTGCTCAGGAGTGAAAGTGCACCATAAAAGTGCACCAACATTTGAGGCCTAAATTGGTGACTCGCACAGGGGTGGCTAATACACTGCTCAAAAAAGGGAACACGAAGATAACACATCCTAGATCTGAATGAATGAACTAATCGTATGAAATACTTTCGTCTTTACATAGTTGAATGTGCTGACAACAAAATCACACAAAAATTATCAATGGAAATCAAATTTATCAACCCATGGAGGTCTGGATATGGAGTCACACTCAAAATCTAAGTGGAAAACCACTCTATAGGCTGATCCAACTTTGATGTAATGTCCTTAAAACAAGTCACAATGAGGCTCAGTAGTGTGTGTGGCCTCCACATGCCCGTATGACCTCCCTACAATGCCTGGGCATGCTCCTGATGAGGTGGCGGATGGTCTCCTGAGGGATGTCCTCCCAGACCTGGACTAAAGCATCTGCCAACTTCTGGACAGTCTGTGGGGCAACGTGGCGTTGGTGGATGGAGCGAGACATGATGTCCCAGATGTGCTCAATCGGATTCAGGTCTGGGGAACGGGCGGGGCCAGTCCATAGCATCAATGCCTTCCTCTTGCAGGTACTGCTGACACACTCCAGCCACATGAGGTCTAGCATTGTCTTGCATTAGGAGGAACCCAGGGCCAACCGCACCAGCATATGGTCTCACATGGGGTCTGAGGTTCTCATCTCCATACCTAATGGCAGTCAGGCTACCTCTGACAAGCACATGGAGGGGTGAGCGGCCCCCCCAAAGAAATGCCACCCCACACCATTACTGACCCACCGCCAAACCGGTCATGCTGGAGGATGTTGCAGGCAGCAGAACATTCTCCACGGCTTCTCTAGACTCTGTCACGTCTGTCACATGTGTTGTGAACCTGCTTTCATCTGTGAAGAGCACAGGGCACCAGTGGCGAATTTGCCAATCTTGGTGTTCTCTGGCAAATGCCAAACTTCCTGCATGGTGTTGGGCTGTAAGCACAACCCCCACCTGTGGACGTCAGGCCCTCATACCACCCTCATGTAGTCTGTTTCTGACCGTTTGAGTGGACACATGCACATTTGGGGCCTGCTGGAGGTAATTTTGCAGGGCTCTGGCAGTGCTCCTCCTGCTCCTCCTTGCACAAAGGCAGAGGTAGCGGTCCTGCCTTGCTTAAAGGGGTACTCCTGTGGAAAACTTTTTGTTTTTAAATCAACTGGTGCCAGAAAGTTAAACAGATTTGTAAATTACTTCTATTTAAAAATCTTAATCCTTCCAATACATTTTATAGGCTGTATACTACAGAGGAAATGCATTTCTTTTTGGATTTCCCTGATGTCACAACCACAGTGCTCTCTGCTGACCTCTGCTGTCCATTTTAGGAACTGTGCAGGGCAGCATATGTTTGCTATGGGGATTCTCCTGCTCTGGACAGTTCCTAAAATGGACAGCAGAGGTCAGCAGAGAGCACTGTGGTCATGACATCAGAGAAATACAAAAAGAAAAGCATTTCCTCTGTAGTATACAGCCCCTAAAAAGTACTGGAAGGATTAAAAAAATGTAAAAGAAGTCATTCACAAATCTGTTTTACTTTCTGGCACCAGTTGATTTAAAAAAAAAAAAAAGTTTTCCACGGGAGTACCCCTTTAAAGGGGTATTTTGGTGGGAAACTTTTTTTTTTTTTTTAAATCAACTGGTGCCAGAAAGTAAAAACAGGCTTGTAAATTACTTCTGTTTAAATATCTTAATCCTTCCAGTACTTATTAGCTGCTGTATGCTCCAGTGGAAGTTCTTTTCTGTTTGAATTTCTTTTCTTTTTGACCACAGTGCTCTCTGCTGACACCACTGTCCATGTCGGGAACTCTCCAGAGCAGGAGAGGTTTGCTATGGGGATTTGTTCCTGCTCTGGACAGTTCCTGACATGGACAGAGGTGTCAGCAGAGAGCAAGCACTGTGGTCAGGCAGAAAGGAAATTCAAAAAGAAAAGAACTTCCTCTGTAGTATACAGCAGCTTATAAGTACTGGAAGGATTAAGATTTTTTAATAGAAGTCATTCACAAATCTGTTTAACTTTCTGGCACCAGTTGATTATAAAAAAAATTTTTCCATTGGAGTTCCGCTTTAATAGCTGTCGCTCAGAGAGACCGGGTTGGGAACTGCTCGGTGCATGGGGCCCTTGCCTGATAATGGTGCCCAGAACACTAAAAGATGTTATTTTTGGCCGGATCCATAAGTATGTTTTTACTTCTCTCCCTGTCCTCTGTATAGGGTTGTCACAGATTTATAAAAGTAGAATGTCTACATTAGTGGTCTTCAAACTGTAGGCCTCCAGATGTTGCAAAACTACAACTCCCAGCATGCCCGGACAGCCGTTGGCTGTCCGGGCATGCTAGGAGTTGTAGTTTTGCAACATCTAGAGGTTTACAGTTTGGAGACGGTGGTCTTGTGTTGGTCACTCCATTTGGGAAATAATATTTTGTTGTTTTTTTTCGTATTTATTGCCATTGTTCCCAAACGACAGTAATAAAATGAGCCAATGCGTGAAACTAGAGCCACCTAGTGGTCATTAGGCCGGTAACTCACGCACATGTTGTATTTTAGGATTCATGAAAGTACCTGGCTTATTCATCCGGCATATCAAGAAATAAGAGATAGTCATGGGCAGTTACCCATATAGTCGATGCGATACATTAGATAGGCTGATTCATTGCAGACATAGTAACAACAAGAACTAGACAGAAGCAGAACTCGTCATAGATCGGAATCAGTCTGGTTTAGACTTGACGAGCTAATCTCATGGGGTTCGGGTAGAGGATAACATAAAAGAGACAGATGAAACGTGTGCTGAATGTTTATTGAGGATGCAAATAGGAATTATGTTTCAAAACTGAAATTCTTTAGGCTTGAACATAGTCGGAAAGATAATATAAGCATATCTAAGTATATCTGGTTTTCAGTAGAAGTGCGCAGATCACTATACAGTATCAGTATGGCGGCACCTGCCGAGACATGAGGGCTTTGTTGGGTGCAAAAAATATGCCCATAGATGTGACACCAAGCATACTGTATATACTCGAGTATAAGCCTAGTTTTTCAGCACGATTTTACGTGCTGAAAACGCCCCCCTCGGCTTATACTCGAGTGAACAAAAAAAACGTTCTTGGCTTTAGCTGTGAGGGGATGGTCCCGGCCGTCAATCTCCACCTGTCAATCCCTCATCAGTGGTCTTCAACCTGCGGATCTCCAGATGTTGCAAAACTACAACTCCCAGCATGCCCGGACAGCCATCGGCTGTCCGGGCATGCTGGGAGTTGTAGCTTTGAAACATCTGGAGGTCCGCAGGTTGAAGACCACTGAGAAGGGATTGACAGGCGGTGATGATGAAGGGGTGTTAATGACGGGGGTCTGGATGATGACAGGGGAGGATGATGACATGGGGGGATGATGTATTTCCCACCCTAGGCTTATAGTCGAGTCAATAACTTTTGCTGGGTTTTTGGGGTGAAATTAGGGGCCTCAGCTTATTTTCGGGTCGGCTTATACTCGAGTATATACGGTAATACATTTCTAATAGCATTGAAGTCTATAATGAAGTTATGCATCCAAAATTTACAAATAGGGGAATTTACAATTTTTTTATTTATTTTTTTGCCGCATTTCATTTGACATGGATTTTGACATTTTTAATTTTTATATACCATTTTACAACAATTTTTTTTATTTTTTTATTCTTCACTATGCTAGCCATTTTTATTTTTTGGCTTAAAAAAAAAACCATGGCGTGGTTTAAGTGTTGTGGGTTTTTCCGACACTGAATAGGCTGCGTAAAAAAATAAAATAAAATAAAAAATAAAATAAAAACATACGACAAGAAAGGGCTTTTTAAAAATGCCCAAATTTATTGTATATTGTGCACCAATAGAATACATTTTGTGCACTTAAATCTGGCCTAAAAGGAAATGTGAAAGCTTGAAAAGGAGGGGTTAAAAATGTTGTAAATGAAATATTCTCAATGAGGGAAAATTATAAAAGGAATTGATAATTTATAACTTTTTTAATCCTGTTTATCGGGTCTCCACTTTCTCCATTATGTCAGTTCTATTTGCGCAAAAGTTATCATGTACGCATGTGCGCAATGTACAATGAAGTTGGATTTTTTTTTTATGCACTTTTCTTGTCTTGTGGTTTTTATTTAATCTACTGAGTGGAGAGGCAGAGAAATATAATGAATGTGCCCAAAAACTCAATGTTTAAATGGGCACTGTCAAATATGTTGGCAAAACATTAACCTTTTTAATATACTCAATAAAAAATGTTATCTCCTTTTTTATATACTTCATGGCTTATAAAAATAAAAATAAAAACACCACTAGGGGGTCCTCATACCATCCAAAACATAATCCTGTTGGGCTGTAGCATCATCTGTGTCTCAGCAGAAACTATGGCTGGGACAAAGTCCAAGAAGGGAGGATGGGACTAGAACTCCTCTGTGCTCACTCCTGTCTATCAGACTGCAGCATGAAAACAGAGAGGAGCATGTTACAGAGCAGCCTGCAGTGATTGGATGGAGAGACCCAGCACAGCAGACACAGAGAAGAAATTAATGTGGTGAGACACACCCCTAAGAATGCCTAAGACACACCTCTTCCTGAGCAGTGGATGTCAGAATGAGTGAACAGCAGAATAGAGGGATTTGTGGCCCAAATACAGAAGCTAAACACATAAAAAATGTAAAGCATCTGTACGACCTAGTGAGTTTTAAGTCCAGTCACAAAACTGATTACGGTGCACTGACTTCGGTCGGCTTAGGCTGCATTCACACCATGTTTTTGCAATACAGTTCCATTATCAGGTTTTTGATGAAAAATGGATTCCACCAAAGCAGACTAAACTGTATCAAAACGTGTGCACAAAAATGAACCATTATAAACCGTATACGGTTTGAAAAATGATGTCTATTTGCATCAATTAAAAAAAAAAAAAAGTATACTCTTAACTTGTTCCATTCCCTTCGGTGCACACTTCGCATGTGCTAACTCAAAAACCGTAATGTGCAAACCGGATGGAACTGTACGCACATATGGTTCTCTACGGTTCTCATTGACTCCCATGTTAAAGGAACAATATACAGTGGTCCCTCAACATACGATGGTAATTCGTTCCAAACGAGCCATCGTTTGTCGAATCCATCGTATGTTGAGGGATTAGTGCAATGTAAAGTATAGGAAGCTGTACTCACCTGTCCCCGCCGCTCGTGATGGTGTCCCCACCGCTCCCGATGGTGACCCCGGGCCTCCGCTGGGCTCTCCTGGTCATCTCCGGTCCTCTGCTGGGCTCTCCTGGTCTTCTCCGGTCCTCCGCTGTTTTCTGCAAGGCCTTACTGGGCCTGCGTAGCGACGTCATTACGCCATTGCGTACGCCATTCCTATTGGGTGATGTGCGCAGCAGCGAATTGTCGTCACAGGAGAGGGCCGAGAAGACACCGGAAGACCAGCGCTGGACCCGGAGGGCACCCCGGAGCATCGCGGAGGGGTAAGTAATACTTACCGCACCACACGGGGAACATTAAGCTGCTATCCGACAGCAGCTTAAGCATTTGGCGCTGCCGGATAGCACTTAACGCGATGGCCCCGACATAAAAAAGCATTGTATGTCGATGCTGACATCGACATGCGATGGCCTCTGAGAGGCCATCGTATGTCGATTTGATCATATGTCGGGGCCATCGTAGGTCGGGGGGTCACTGTACGGTTTCAATACGGTTTTACCTCTGGACAAAAAAATGTGGTAGGTTATGGTTTTGGGTATGGGAAAAAGAAAGATAAAAGCGTAAAAGATGCAAAAAGTGCACAACCGGATGCATCGTTTGGCATAAGGTTTTCAATGGAGAGTCAATGCATACGGTTTTTTTTATACGGTTCTGTACGGTTTTCAAATTGAAAACGTATACGGGAACTGTATTGCAAAAACGTGGTGCGAATGCCAGAAAAAGTCTTTTATATGGAGAAATCTAGTCTTAGCTAGTCATAAAGAATGCATGCTTGTATCTTCCTGCAGGATATTCATAACAGCGACAATTTCCTGACCGGGCAGTCCATAGTTCTTTATTTGCTGCACTGAAAGAGCCCATTAATACCTTCTAAGGCTTTGTTGTGTTGTAAGCTCCGTATATGCTAGGAAATGCTCCTGACGTATACCCCAGACATGTCCGCAATGTCCCATAATGAGGGTCCTGTTGGCATCAGTTTGGGCAATATCCCTTGGCGGTATACCGTGTATATCACTGTGCTGAAAAACATAGTCCAATAAACGTCTGAAACAACGGCATCCCACATAGAATAGATTTGTTTTTAATTTATTTATTAATTTTTATTTTATTTTTTATTTAAAATTTGCTTTTTTACAATCATAGGTCAGGGGGTGGAATATATATGATTACATACTGTAAGTCAGTGCTTCCCAACCAGGGTACCTCCAGCTGTTGCAAAACTACAACTCTGAGCATGCCCGGACAGCCGGTGGCTGTCCGGGCATGCCAGGAGTTGTAGTTTTGCAACAGCTGGAGGCACTCTGGTTGGGAAGCACTGACATAAGTAGACAAGACATGTGGCCGCAGGATGGGCACATACCACTGAGCTGTTAATGTTCCTCATATTACTAGTAGGATGTGACCGATTGTCACACGCGATGGCTCCCCAGATCATCAAACCAGCAGAGGGCAATGTATCTCTCCATACATGTTGCTCGGTACCTCATCCTGATCATGTGCATTTTTATGTGTCTACGACCTATATTTCTCTCAGAATTACCTTTATTTACTTGAAATCATTGCTCACTGAGGTTTCTGTCTATGCAGAGGAATGGGGCGTGTCCCTCTCTTCTCACTGGGATGACTCCTCCCCCTCCTTCACTCTGCTCTGACTCACAGAGGGCCCTGGACCTGCCTGCAGCCCTATCAATCACTCATGGTGTCCATGATGTGCCGCTGATCACTGGACACTGCAGGACTGGTATGTGTCCCAGGAGGCAGGAGGACCCCTAGTGGCCAGTTTTTAACTGACTTTTTCAGTATGAAATACTGAAAATTGTCTAATGAAAGCAATCGCTAAACATTGTTTTTGCATGCTTTTTAACAATTCAAAAGTTATTGTATCTGACAGTGCCCATCTACGGGCACTGCTCCAGACACCGGTCTGGATGGCCTAGATGGCAGGCAATTTGTTTAAACGAGCATCCTGCTTCTCTCAGTCCAATAATGCAGTCTATAAACTGGACAAAATGTCTTTTTGTGCGTAGTAGGAGTTTAGCAGTTAACAATTCTCATTACCTAAAAGTAGCCTCTGAGAGACTTTTTGTAGGACAGCAGTAGAAGAACTTTGTTGCCCTCTTGTGGCAAGACCCCGTGTCTAACCAAACCACAAGTATAATCACTAATATATCTGCCTGAGGCATACAGTCATGGCGGTAAATGTTGGCACCCCTGAATTTTTTCAAGAAAATGAAGTATTTCTCACAGAAAGGATTGCAGTAACACATGTTTTGCTATACACATGTTTATTCTCTTTGTGTGCATTGGAACTAAACCAAAAAAGGGAGGGAAAAAAGCAAATTGGACATAATGTCACACCAAACTCCAAAAATGGGCTGGACAAAATTATTGACACCCTTAAACGGGTACTCCGGTGAAAAACCTTTTTTTTAAATCAACTGGTGCCAGAAAGTTAAACAGATTTGTAAATTACTTCTATTAAAAAATCTTAATCCTTCCTCTACTTATTAGCTGCTGAATACTACAGTGGAAATTCTTTTCCGTTTGAAACACAGAGCTCTCTGCTGACATCATGAGCACAGTGATCTCTGCTGACATCTCTGTCCATTTTAGGAACTGTCCAGGGTAAAAGGAAATCCCCATAGCAAACATATGCTGTTCTTGATAGTTCATAAAATGGACAGAGATGTCAGCAGAGAGCACTGTGTTCATGATGTCAGCAGACAGTTCTGTGCTTTTTTTATGTCTCTGTGTCAGCAGTGGGGTCCTCCTGGGTCTCCTGCCTTAGCGTTTAGGATAGTTTGCGCTGACACTGATGATCCCTGAGCCTGCAGGACAGCTTGAATATCTTTGGAACTTGTCTGGGGCTGCTTATCCACCATCCGGACTACCCCACGTTGACACCTTTCATCAATTTTTCTCTTCCGTCCATGCCCAGGGAGATTAGCTACAGTGCCATGGGTTGCAAACTTCTTGATAATGTTGCGCACTGTGGACAAAGGCAAATCTAGATCTCTGGAGATGAATTTCTAGCATTGAGATTGTTGATATTTTCCCACAATTTTGGTTCTCAAGTTCTCAGACAGTTCTCTTCTCCTCTTTCTGTTGTCCATGCTTAGTGTGGCACACACAGACAACACTAAGTGAACTTCTCTCCTTTTTATATGCTTTCAGGTGTGATTTTTATATTGCCCACACCTGTTACTTGCCCCAGGTGAGTATAACGGAGTGAAACAATCTTATTTTATGCTTGAAAATCTTATTTTTCCACAATTTTGAAAGGGTGCCAATAATTTTGTCCAGACCATTTTTAGAGTTTGGTGTGACATTATGTCCAATTTGCTTTTTTTCCTTCCTTTTTTGGTTTAGTTCCAATACACACAAAGGGAATAAACATGTGTATAGCAAAACATGTGTTACTGCAATCCTTTTCTGGGAGAAATACTTTATTTTCTAGAAAAATTTCAGGGGCGCCAACATTTACGGCCATGACTGTGACTGCATGCTGAGTTTTTCAGTAATCTGATATTTCTGTCTGTAATTTTGTCACTGTTGTGAGTGGGAGAAGACAATATTGTGAGTGCTAGTACTATAATGACTACTGGAGGAAAGGGGGCACTGCTGTTTCTAATGGAGTATAAGGAAAGACCCTGATGTACCTACTGAAAGAAGCCAAGAGACACTAATGATACTACTGTGAAAGATAGAGGCTTTGTGCTCTGCTGTAACTACTTGGGGCACAAGAAAAGGCACTTCTATAAATGTTGTAGTAAGGGTAAAAGGCGCTGCGGTTTCTGATGAAGGAGAGGTGGGGATGGGACAAGATGTGACTACTTAAGAAAGAGGAAGACTCTGAAGTTATTACTGTGGGAATAGGGAAGGGCATTACCCCACCCAGTACTCACAGCAATGCATCCCCCCTCCCATGTTCCTGAGAAGTTACAGAAGACGTCTACCTAATTTTCCCAGTAGTCACAGCAGACTACTGGGAAAATTGGGTAGAAGCCTCCTGTAACTTTGGGAGGGGGGGGGGGGTGCATTGCTGTGAGTACTGGGGAGGGGTAATGCCCTTCTGTGACTAGTGTGATATGGGGGCAAAGGGGTACTGCTGTTGTTACTGGGGAAAGGGGGCAGTGCTATAATTATTATAGGGATGTGGATGACAATGCTGTAATTAACGTCAGAGGAACGAACACTGACTGCTATCTATATATCTTTCTATTCATCTCATTATCTATCTATCTATCTGCAAGAAAGCAGCGCTCCCAAAACTGTGTATAGGTGCCCACAATGCTGGGTCCTGGTGCAGGACCCTCAGTTACAGAATCAAGGAAGAAGCTGAGGCACTCCAAATAATGAAAAAAAGAGGGTTTTATTTACCCAAATGTGATACTTCATGTGTGGGTGAATAAAGACCCTCTTTTTTCACTATTTGGGCTGCCGCAGTTTCTTCCTTGACTATTTATCTCATATTTATTTATCTACTAGCTGAGTACTCGGCGTTGCCCGGTTTTTCCTTCCTAATCCTTGTTGGGGAGGAAAATCAACAGAGGAGGAAGCTTTTGACTTCATATCCTGTCCTCATATATTGTTGTCATATCCCAACCCCATATCCCGTCCTCATACCACGACCTCCTATCCCGACCTCCCATCCCGACCTCCTATCCCGTCCTCCTATCCAGTCCTCCTATCCCGACCTCCTATCTTGACCTTCTATCCTGACCTACTATCCCGACCTCCTATACCGACCTCCTATCCCGTCCTCCTATCCCATCCTCATATCTCAACCTCCTATCCTGACCTCCTATCTCGACCTCCTATCCCGACCTGTAATATGTGACCAGGTATTGAAATATCTCCAGCCGTACTGAAGTTATGTGGGATCATACATTTCCCATCGATTTGCATGGGACTTTAAACAAAAACCCCGACCCTCACAAATGGGGGTAGTTAAGGGTTAAAGGAACTATCCTATATTTTAAGTGGACATATAAGTAACATGTGACCAATTCTTATAGAAATATCTCCAGCCGTTTGGAAGTTATGCAGTAACATATATTTCCCATAGACTTGTATGGGACTTTCAACATAAACCCCACCCCTGGCAAATGGGGGTGAGTAAGGGTTAAATCACCTATCCTATGTTTGTTGTTGACATATAAGTAACATGTGGCCAAGTTTCATGTTAATATCTTTAGCCGTTTGGACGTGATGCTGGAACATACACACACATTGAGTTTTATATATATATATATATATATATATATATATATATATATATATATATAGATAGATAGATAGACATCTCATATATATCTATTTATCTATCTCATTTTTATCTCATATCTATCTATCTCATATCTATCTATCTCTCTCATATCTATCTATCTATTTATCTCATATCTATCTATCTATTTATCTCATATCTATCTATCTAAAAATATGAAAAGAATGTGGGAACCTTTAAAACTTAAATTTTATTATTCCTTATTAAAAACACTTGTATTCCTTATTTTCTATATTTTCATTAGATTGCCAGGGATATTGTCCAATGTCCATAAAGTGCACACAAAATAAAAATCCGTTTCTTGTTTGTCACTTTTGCTTATTCTTTATATTTAGGCATTAAAGTGATTGGTGTGACTGTAAGCTATAGGTGGAATGTGCTAATAGGTGCTACTGTGCTTGTAGTGATTTCCCACTAATTCCAGATACTTGAGGTTTACTCCAGACGAGTGTCTTGTAAAGTGCTGCTGTGATTATAATGGCCGCCATCAGAGCCACACGCATCCTAGACGCACACGCCTTTGATGGAGAAACAAAAGACTGCTCGCATGAGTCCCTGAAGAATCCAAAAGGAGGAAACACGTAGGATGGGAGCTACAAATGTGAACACCGACCAGGATAAAAACGAATTATGAACTTTACAACAAATAAGCTAAGTGGAAATTTAGTGGAATAGTGCAATATACGTACAATGCAATACATAGTGCAATATACGTACAATGCAATACATAGTGCAATATACGTACAATGCAATACATAGTGCAATATACGTACAATGCAATACATAGTGCAATATACGTACAATGCAATACATAGTGCAATATACGTACAATGCAATACATAGTGCAATATACCTACAATGCAATACATAGTGCAATATACCTACAATGCAATACATAGTGCAATATACCTACAATGCAATACATAGTGCAATATATGTACAATGCAATACATAGTGCAATATACGTACAATGCAATACATAGTGCAATATACGTGTAATGCAATACATAGTGCAATATACGTACAATGCAATACATAGTGCAATATACGTGTAATGCAATACATAGTGCAATATACGTACAATGCAATACATAGTGCAATATACGTACAATGCAATACATAATGCAATATACGTACAATGCAATACATAGTGCAATATACATACAATGCAATACATAGTGCAATATACGTACAATGCAATACATAGTGCAATATACGTACAATGCAATACATAGTGCAATATACATACAATGCAATACATAGTGCAATATACGTGTAATGCAATACATAGTGCAATATACGTGTAATGCAATACATAGTGCAATATACGTACAATGCAATACATAGTGCAATATACGTACAATGCAATACATAGTGCAATATACGTACAATGCAATACATAGTGCAATATACGTACAATGCAATACATAATGCAATATACGTACAATGCAATACATAGTGCAATATACATACAATGCAATACATAGTGCAATATACGTACAATGCAATACAGTGCAATATACGTACAATGCAATACAGTGCAATATACGTACAATGCAATACATAGTGCAATATACATACAATGCAATACATAGTGCAATATACGTACAATGCAATACAGTGCAATATACGTACAATGCAATACAGTGCAATATACGTACAATGCAATACATAGTGCAATATACATACAATGCAATACATAGTGCAATATGCGTACAATGCAATACATAGTGCAATATCACCTGTGCAATAATATAAGTGCAATATTACCTGTGCAATAATATAAGTGCAATATTACCTGTGCAATAATATAAGTGCAATATTAACTGTGCAATAATATAAGTGCAATATTACCTGTGCAATAATATAAGTGCAATATTACCTGTGCAATAATATAATATAAGTGCAATATTTCCTGTGCAATAATATAATATAAGTGCAATATTACCTGTGCAATAATATAAGTGCAATATTACCTGTGCAATAATATAAGTGCAATATTACCTGTGCAATAATATAATATAAGTGCAATATTACCTGTGCAATAATATAAGTGCAATATTACCTGTGCAATAATATAATATAAGTGCAATATTACCTGTGCAATAATATAAGTGCAATATTACCTGTGCAATAATATAAGTGCAATATTACCTGTGCAATAATATAAGTGCAATATTACCTGTGCAATAATATAATATAAGTGCAATATTACCTGTGCAATAATATAATATAAGTGCAATATTACCTGTGCAATAATTGAGGGGACTGTGTATGTCAATGTGCAATAGAAATAGTGCAATATACAAAGTGCAATAAGGATGGTGCAATAAGAAGAGGACAGTACAGTTCATGATATGTGATATATGGACTATGAGGTATATGCATGAACTACAAAGGGACCGACACTAAATGGTTTATGCAAACGATCCAAACACTGCACTCAATAAATACAGGGCACTGTACAAATAAGAAATAATGCTTGGGCACAGACCACAGTTCACACCCAGGATTTACAAAAAACGCAACTCCTTGGATATAGTATGAATGCAACTCCTTGGATATAGTATGAACACAACTCCTTGGATATAGTATGAACACAACTCCTTGGATATAGTATGAACACAACTCCTTGGATACAGTATGAACACAACTCCTTGGATATAGTATGAACGCAACTCCTTGGATATAGTATGAACGCAACTCCTTGGATACAGTATGAACACAACTCCTTGGATATAGTATGAACACAACTCCTTGGATACAGTATGAACGCAACTCCTTGGATATAGTATGAACACAACTCCTTGGATATAGTATGAACACAACTCCTTGGATACAGTATGAACACAACTCCTTGGATATAGTATGAACGCAACTCCTTGGATATAGTATGAACACAACTCCTTGGATACAGTATGAACGCAACACCTTGGATACAGTATGAACACAACTCCTTGGATATAGTATGAACACAACTCCTTGGATATAGTATGAACACAACTCCTTAGATACAGTATGAACACAACTCCTTGGATATAGTATGAACACAACTCCTTGGATACAGTATGAACGCAACTCCTTGGATATAGTATGAACGCAACTCCTTGGATACAGTATGAACGCAACTCCTTGGATATAGTATGAACACAACTCCTTGGATACAGTATGAACGCAACTCCTTGGATACAGTATGAACGCAACTCCTTGGATACAGTATGAACGCAACTCCTTGGATACAGTATGAACACAACTCCTTGGATACAGTATGAACGCAACTCCTTGGATACAGTATGAACACAACTCCTTGGATACAGTATGAACGCAACTCCTTGGATATAGTATGAACGCAACTCCTTGGATACAGTATGAATGCCATTATAATCACAGCAGCACTTTACAAGACACTCGTCTGGAGTAAACCTCAAGTATCTGGAATTAGTGGGAAATCACTACAAGCACAGTATCACCTATTAGCACATTCCACCTATAGCTTACAGTCACACCAATCACTTTAATGCCTAAATATAAAGAATAAGCAAAAGTGACAAACAAGAAACGGATTTTTTTATTTTTTTTGTGCACTTTATGGACATTGGACAATATCCCTGGCGATCTAATGAAAATATAGAAAATAAGGAATACAAGTGTTTTTAATAAGGAATAATAAAATTTAAGTTTTAAAGGTTCCCTCATTCTTTTCATATTTTTCAATTGTTTGGGAGACGTCTACTATTACTGGTAAATTTATACCTGTCAGTGCAATATCTATCTATCTATCTATCTATCTATCTATCTATCTCATATTTGTCTATCTATCTATCTATCTCATATCTATCTCATATCTATCTATCTATCTATCTATCTATCTATCTCATATCTATCTATCTATCTCATATCTATCTATCTATCTATCTATCTCATATCTATCTCATATCTATCTATCTCATATCTATCTATCTCATATCTATCTCATATCTATCTATCTATCTCATATCTATCTATCTATCTCATATCTATCTATCTATCTCTCTCATATCTATCTATCTATCTATCTATCTCATATCTATCCATCTATCTCATATCTATCTATCTATCTATCTCATATCTATCTATCTATCTATCTATCTCATATCTATCCATCTATCTCATATCTATCTATCTATCTCATATCTATATCATATCTATCTCTCTCATTTCTATCTATCTATCTATCTATCTATCTATCTATCTCATATCTATCCATCTATCTCATATCTATCTATCTATCTCATATCTATCTATCTATCTATCTCATATCTATCCATCTATCTCATATCTATCTATCTATCTATCTCATATCTATCTATCTATCTATCTATCTATCTATCTCATATCTATCCATCTATCTCATATCTATCTATCTCATATCTATCTATCTATCTATCTATCTATCTATCTATCTATCTCTCTCATATCTATCTCTCTCATATCTATCTATCTCCTATCTATCTATCTATCTATCTATCTCCTATCTATCTATCTCATATCTATCTATCTATCTATCTATCTATATCATATCTATCTATCTATCTATCTCATATCTATCTATCTATCTCATATCGATCCATCTATCTCATATCTATCTATCTATCTATATCTATCTCTCTCATATCTATCTATCTATCTATCTCATATCTATCTATCTATCTATCTCATATCTATCTCATATCTATCTATCTCATATCTATCTATCTATCTCATATCTATCTCATATCTATCTATCGTAATTTTTTCCAACCTAATTCATAGATCCAAAGATGATAAGAATATGAAGCTTTCAGTTCTACATTTTCCATTTCTGCTTTTCGTCTAAAAATAAAATAAACGACCGAATCAAAACTACAAAAGTGAGAAAATAAAAATCCCCTGTTCCTCCGGAGAGGGTGCGCGGCGCAGCGCGTGTTCCTTTTGATGTGTACCCTCTTGTGTCCGTACACAGTATTTTGTCTATGAGCTGTGGGTGGCGGAAGGGACGGCCTCCTCCTCATTCCTCCCTCCATGCAGATCCGTGTGTCACAAATACAATCAGACAAGGCAAACAGAGATGTTTTTTCCTGCCTGGCTCGGGCACAACGTGACTCAGAGAGGGGTTAAAAGGCTTTTGTCTAATGTTTTTTTATTTTTTATGTGAAGAATCTATGATCTCATATCACCTGGAGACTTACAGAATACTAGAGGTCTGAATACTTACCTCCAACACAATGTGGCCTTGTGGAGCTGACCTATATAGACACGATGATCGCATAGGATTAAGGAATGTTCTGTATGAACCAACATTGACCAAACGAGAAGGTTCTGCAATCAATGCGGTGTTTCCCTACCGGGGTGCCTCCAGCTGTTGCGAAACTACAACTTCCAGCATGCCGGGACAGCCGAAGGCTGTCCGGGCATGCTGGGAGTTGTAGTTTTGCAACAGCTGGAGGCACACAGTTTGGGAAACATTGGTATCGTATAGTAGTACATGTCTACAGCAACTGCAAACACACAACATGTTGGGAGTTATAGTTTTGCAACAGCTGGAGGCACACAGTTTGGGAAACATCTGTATCGCATAGTAGTACATGTCTACAGCAACTGCAAACACACAACATGCTGGAAGTTGTAGTTGTGCAACAGCTGGAGGCATCCTGGTTGGGAAACACTGGTATAGTATAGTAGTGCATCTCTACAGCAACAGCAAACAAATAACATGCTGGGAGTTGGTGTGTTGCAACAGCTGGAGGCACCCCGGTTGGGAAACCCTGGTATAGTATAACAGTACATGTCTACAGCAACAGCAAACAAACAACATGCTGGGAGTTGGTGTATTGCAACAGCTGGAGGCACCCTGGTTGGGAAACCCTGGTATAGTATAAGAGTACATGTCTACAGCAACAGCAAACACACAACATGCTGGGAGTTGTAGTTTTGTACCTGCTGCAGACATCCTGGTATAGTATAGTATAGTAGTATAGTATAGTAGTACATGTCGACAACCAGGCCTGATGCAAGGATTTTTGCCACCCTAGGTGAAAGCTAATTTAGCCGCCCCACCTTATTACTGAGATGACACACTGTAACAAACCTCCTCATGTAATCACCTTACTACTGGGGTGACACACTGTAACAAACCTCCTCATGTAATCACCTTACTACTGGGGTGATACACTGTAACAAACCTCCTCCTCATGTAATCTCCTTACTACTGGGATGAAACACTGTAACAAACCCCCTCCTCATGTAATCTCCTTACTACTGGGGTGATACACTGTAACAAACCTCCTCATGTAATCTCTTTACTACTGGGGTGACACACTGTAACAAACCTCCTCCTCATGTAATCTCCTTACTACTGGGGTGATACACTGTAACAAACCTTCTCCTCATGTAATCTTCTTACTACTGGGGTGACACACTGTAACAAACCTCCTCCCCATGTAATCTTACTACTGGGGTGACACACTGTAACAAACCTCCTCCTCATGTAATCTCCTTACTACTGGGGTGACACACTGTAACAAACCTCCTCATCATGTAATCTCCTTACTACTGGGGTGACACACTGTAACAAAACTCCTCCTCATGTAATCTCCTTAGTACTGGATAACACACTGTAACAATCCTCCTCCTCATGTAATCTCCTTACTACTGGGGTGACACACTGTAACAAACCTCCTCATCATGTAATCTCCTTACTACTGGGGTGACACACTGTAACAAACCTCCTCATCATGTAATCTCCTTACTACTGGGGTGACACACTGTAACATACCTCCTCCTCATGTAATCTCCTTACTAGTGGATGACACACTGTAACAAACCCCGCCCATCCAGGGTTTAGCTGGATGGGCGGGTACTTCAGATACTTGCTAACTTTATTGCAGCAGGCAGAGCACTGCCCCCATGAAGAGTGCGCTCCAGGCGGCTGCCTATTTTGCCTATAGGCAGAGCAGGCCCTGTCTACAGCAACTGCAAACACAGACCATGCTGGGAGTTGTAGTTTTGCAACAGCACATAGGTTGCCTAACACTGGCAGAGTATAGTAGTACATGTCTACAGCAACAGCAAACACACTACAGTAAAGTATGTGAATGTGTTTTATGCGGTGCGGTATAGCTGGGCTATAGCTTTGTTTCAGCGCTGGCAGATAAATCTAGAAGCGCTATACCACACCGTACATTTATGTGCATTTGACTTTGTTTTAACCGATGTAAATAACCAGAAATGATGGGAGCCCCATCACGGGGGAGAACATCTCCATACACATGACAGTATATGAAGCCTGGACTCAGGGCATGGCTCTGGACTCAGGGACAGGGAGCAGTACAAGCTCTGTGCCAGCGGGCATAACACTGTGAGTAAACGTACCTTGCTATAGAGCCCTGCATCGGAATTGGGATACTGCAGGTCCTGCGGGACCCAATAAGAAAACTTGCGGGCAGTAATGAGGCTGTTGCAGGTGGGAGCTGGTGGTCACAGAACATACAGCGGGTCCTGCGAAATCCTGGGCAGTACCGACAACCTTTGAATTGCCACAGGGGGCTAATGAAATGGCACAAGGGGGTAAGGAAAAAAGGCGCCGTTCATAGATCCCTTCCATATCATGTGTATTGCCAAAATCAGTGGATGCAACTCAGTCAGCAGAAATGTGTAAAACAAAAGGCGGAAAAAGGCGCAAATAAACCCTGCTTGCGTCTTTTTTGCGCCTTTTCTAGACACAAGAAACAGTCTAAAGACAATGATAAATGTCGGCCAGTATACATGTTTCAGATCCATGTTTCTAGGCCGAGAGAGGGCGCAATGTCTGCAGTAGATGCACGCATGGGACTCACAGCTCCCTCCGTGTCTGCTCATAGTGGCAGGTTGCTGCTGCAAGCAGGACACACGGGCAGGGACGGTTCTGCCTATAGGCAAAATAGGCAGCCCCCTAGAGCGCCCTCTTGATGGGGGTGCCACTCTGCGCCCGCTGCAAAAAAAAGTTTGTAGCCAGCCAGTATCCAAAGCACCCACAGCTCATCCGACGCATCCGTCCAGCCACCGCCCCCCTTCCCCCCCGATACCATAATAATCTGCATTCTTCAGCTTGCTGGCCAGACAGGCAGGTCAGGCCATCCAGCATCCTGACATCACGCACCTTCATACATCTGCCCCATGAGGAGGAGGTTTGTTACAGTGGTTGGGAGTGTCAAAGGGCGGGGCCAATGGGGGGGGGGTCAAGCGGCAGCATAATTAGCATTTGCCTAAGGTGTCAAAAATCCTTGCACCAACCCTGCACACGGGCACAGCTGGAGGCATAATCTAGGGACAGTCAGTAGCGCATCCACAGCGTCAAATACACTGCGGATGCGCTACGTGTGACCCTACCCTAAAACTTCTCTCTATATCTCTGAAACGGCGCAACCGATTTTAATTAGGTAAACTGCATTCTAATCAGCATCACCCGCACTATTATCTTGTATACGCGGGTTAATGCAGACGATGCTGCTGTCAGTATAATATACTGAAGTATATTCACTGTAATACACTGCAGACATGATCTCTGTAATGCCAGGTGTCTTAGCCGCTATAGCATACGCTCCGTATAATACATAACAGTGGGGCAGTCATCTTGTTTGGGCCTTTTCCCTTTCCATAAACCATGGGACACTTATGTAATTCTGCATTGTCCCATCAAGTCCCTGTTACTCCGCATCTCACCTCTTTGCAGACAGATGTGACGCAATACTTTGCCTATGAGAGGATGTGGTTACAACATTGCTTCCCGTGTCATCGTCCGGCTCCAGCCTACTGTCATAGGAGAACATAGCTTGTCAAAATACAGTATTTATACAATATAGTTTGTCAAAATACAGTATTTAATTGCACGAAAATACGCTTTAACCCAGTGTTTTCCAAACAGCGTGCCTCCAGCTGTTGCAAAACTACAACTCCCAGCATGCCCGGACAGCCTTTGGCTGTCCGGGCATGCTGGGAGTTGTAGTTTTGCAACAGCTGGAGGCCTTCCTCCTTGCCTTTTATTATTCCATCCACAGACCCATATAAGGCTTGTTTTTTGCGGACCTATTGTACTTTGCAAATATCTTGCGTGGAGGAACAAAGAATGTGGCACTCACCGGTCCAGGATAACACTTCTTTATTGAAGACTAGTCAGCGGGTTTACGGATCAGCATAACGTGAGCGTCTCCAGGGATTGTACTATTGTACTTTGCTATGATACCTTTAATTTTACCATAAAATGTAAGGCAATGCAAAACAAATATTATTTCGAAATCGAAACAACGCCCCTCAAGGGTCTCTGGCACCATCTTCCTACTCCATTCTCTCTATTCAGAACTCACACATGCTCGGGCCAATCAAGCGTGCATATTTTCCCAGGGCACCGGCAGTGGCAGCTATTGGCCCAACCAATGTTAGGTCATCAGCTGCTACACCCAGAACTGTATTCGGTGGAAATGATCGCCCCCCCCTTATCTGCCCAAACTGATGGATGGAAATATTATCATAAATAACGATACACAAAAGGAGATGCGGAGGCACTCGGATCTTCAGCGGTAAGTTTTATTTAGAAACAGGACATAGAACCAATGCCTGGTCCAGTGCGGTTCCTATCTGATCCTAGTGGCAGTGCCGACATTGGACTGTTTCTTACTATTTGTCATAAATAATTATACCAAATAGTTTGTATTTAAGAAGATTTAAAGGGGTTATCCACAATAAGGTCATTTTAGTACGTACCTGGCAGACAGTAATGGACATGCTTAGGAAGGATCTGTGCCTGTCTTGGGGATACAGTGGTCCCTCAATATACAATGGTAATCTGTTCCAAATGGACCGTGCAATGTAAAGTATAGGAAGTTGTATTCACCTGTCCCCGCCGCTCCGGACCATCACCGCACGTCACCGCTGCCCTTGATGTTGCGCTCCATCGATGTTGCCGCGTCCCCATGGTATCCCCAACGCTCAGGATCGTCTCTGCTGGCCCTGAACGTCGTTCTCACGTCGCCGTCATCACGTAACTACGCACGCCGCTCCTATTGTATGACGGGACGGCGTGCGCGACGACGTGATGATGACGATGGAGAGCGCCGGCGATGCAGGGGATCCCGAAGAGGACGCTCCCGAGCCCCGAGGACAGGTAGGAGACCATCACCGGAGTACACGGGGCACCGTAAACGGCTATCCGGCAGCAGCTGAAGCAGTCAGCGCTGCCGGATAGCCGTTTATGTGATGGCCCCGACATACAAAAGCATCATATGTTGATGCTGCTCTGAGAGGCCATCGCATGTTGAAATTATCGTATGTGGGGGCCATTGTGGGTCGGGGGATCACTGTAAATGGCTATGTTGTGAGATTACTAAAACGTTATGGCTTTCTTTTGGTGAACCAACTTTTTCCTGTTGGAGTTAATTCTCTCAAACTACAAATCCCATGATTTCTTGCGTGTAAATATGAGGTCATTTTTTTACTTTCCCACACACCAGCCACCCCATCCATTGAAACACACCTGTGATCCCTTTAATGCAACAAACCAGTGTTTTCTGATCAGGGTATCTCCAGCTGTTGCAAAATTAGAATTCTTGCAGAATGATCTCCCTCCCACCCAGCGGGAGCAAGGACAGGCTCCCTCTGATCACCTGACTAGTGATGTAATGTCTCGGGCCATACTGCAACCTTGGAAAACCTGAGACAGACACTATATTATGAACTACACTAACTTTACAGCCCATGTGGCATAGTCAAATAAAACTAAAATCCCGAAATACCATTTTAACGTAAAAAAAGAAAAAAAATCCCTATGGAAAGTCCTCTCTGTGCCTGTTACAAGTTCTGTATCTAGTCAGAGTGGAAACGTTGAATGAAAAGGGAAATGTCTTCATCTGTCTGTAGTCGCTGTTATCTTTTATCTTTTGTTCTTTCATCTTTTTCTTTCTGTCCTGCCTTGCCTGCTCCCCTCACTCCTGCACTCCACTTCACCGCCCCCTTCATCCTTTCTCTCCTCATCCCTCCGAGACCTGATGTTTTGCCCACATGCTCCTCACACAATAGTCTGGAAATCCCCGCTCTGTACGGCACATAGTGATCTCCTCAGCTTATTCATTTCTTCCTGTCCATTCAATAGTCAGGTGTCCTAAGCAAGGTCACTCCACCTGGGATCCGGCCTGAGTCAGCATCCAAGAAAAGCTTGTACCATCTTAAGGAGATAAACAGGAACCATTGCTGGACAAATATCTATGTGAACGTCATGTATCCTCAGTTACTTTTTACCTATTCTCTGCTCTGAATACCAACGCGATGACTAATCCTCAATCACTCTGTAACCAAAAAAGGCAAATTAGATCTATGTGGGAATCCTGGAGCTGAAGGTGCCTGTGCTTGGAGGGATCAGTCATGTTAATGATTGGCCAAAGAAGTATTGGCCGTGAATGAACATTCACACAATTTATTACATATTTATGTTTATTTTTTAAAATAAACTTGTTTTTAATATTTTATTGAACTAAACAGGATAGAATACACAGGGCCGGCTCTACCGTAAGGCAGCCAAGGGGGCTGCCTTTAGGCGTCTATGCTGCTGAGCCATGGGGTGGGGTGGAAAAATTTGAATCCCCAGCCACTCACTAGCAGGTGATTCAGATATTTAACTGCGGGTGGGCCGGAACTCCGGCATATTACTGTTCTGGCTGGGCAGGGGTGGCTGTGAACTGGAATGGCTAGGTCGGCAGCAACAGAGCGGAGTAGGGAGGAGAGGGTTAATTTACCTACTGCGTGAGTGCTCGCCACGGCAGCGACGTCCCCTGTGCACAAAGTAGGTAAATAAAATGTATATTTCTACTGTTCTTCTGTGTCTAACACACATTTGCAGCTTTGCCTGTGTAGCCTGTGTAGACACAAAGGGGGGCATTCATGAAAAACAGCGTAGGTGAACATCTTTTAACTCTATTAATTCATGTGGAGGAAACTGTGTACCTGCACTAAATTTATAACATGGTGCAGGGCATGTGCTAAATCTGGTGCTGATCACATTTCTTACCTCAGTGCTCTACTTGGTATGGGGTTTTTATTCAACTTTTTTAGTGGTGATTTGCTCCCTTTTGGGTACTTTGCGCCAAAGTAGGCAACTTTTTCAAAAAGTTGTAATTTCATAAATCCATGACCAAGTCAACTCAAAACACATTTACCACAGCAAAAAAACTAAAAGTCCGCGATAAAGCTTGTCAGTGAAATGCGTTGGATTGGTGGGTTACTGAGGAGTAAATCTTTCTACACTGTATGGGCCTTAATTAGTGTTTATTATATAACAGGCATATTGGGATGGCGAAGAGAAAGTTGTGGTCAGCTCACCCAGTATGACGGGTATGGACCTCACCAAAGGTAAGATAGCAGAACAGAACAGAAGCCAAGTGCGGTATTTTCAAAGAAGTTTGTGCAATTTATTACATAGAGCACACAGAACAGCAAAGATGCATGGTGGTGACGCGTTTCGTCCGGTTGCATCCGAGCATATTGGGATGGTTTGCATTCAGCCCACATCCACTGCACAGGGCACTCTCGGCCTAGCTCAGGGATCAGGGGGAGCGACTGCGATGTCTGGAGTATACTGTGCACGCACAAGCAACTCACAGATCCCTGTGTATCTGCTCGTAGCGGTAAATTGCTGCTAAGAGCAGACAAAGCAGGACACACTGGCACAGCAGGAACACTCTAGGGACAGCCAGTAGCGTATCCGCAGTGTCAAATATGCTATGGATCTGCTACATATGACTCTATTCACACGTGCAGTGTCCTGCGCATATTGGATGCGCAGGATTTGAAGCTGCAGATTTCAATGTAAACTAATTGACTGAACACAGCTTCAAATCCTGCGCATCAAACATGCGTAGGATACTGTACGCGTGAATACACCTACGTCACTTGTCTAACCTAGGAAGAAGTAGAGTGTTGCCTTAACGGAGATCTGCAGCCCTAGATACTTATCCCCTATCCGCAGAAGGTCACTGCCACGATATCCTGTACAGGACCCAGACTCTGCCGCAGCTCTCCCGTGCAGGAGGTGTGTTGGCCGCAGAATTACACGCCCCCTCCATGTATCTCTATAGGAGAGGCGGAGATGCAGCGTTCATGCATCCCCGCCTTTCCCATAGATCTGTATGGATGGGGCGTGTCAGGGCTCAAGTCCTGCAGGAACTCATGGGAACCGAGTTCCTGCCCTTTTTTCACAGCAGGAACACCATTCCCATTACAGGAGTCTTGCAGGGCCATCCCTTGAGTGGAAATCTTCGGTGAGTTCCCACACTTTTTTTCCCCTGGGGCGTGTCATCGACCTTAGTGATGTCGACGACACGCGCATTAGGCACACAGAGCCGAGGCTGTGCCAGGTCTCCATACGGGAGATCATGGAGGGTCCCAGCAATTGGACCCCCCCCCCCCCCGTGATCAGACACTTATCCCCTATACTGCAGAAGTGTCTAAGACTGCAGTACTACTTTAAAAACACTAAAATAGTCAAGCCCCCATGGTCTATATGACAATGGACCTGTCACAACTCAATACCAAGACTCTCTGAGAGCCTCCCAAGTTAGAAGAGTAGATCCCCACTGCTAAAACTATTGATTTATTTCGGATTATTCTGAAGTGGCAAAAATAGTTGACCCCAGATTCACAGTTTCCGACCTCATATCTGACGGACTGTCTCTTCCAATCCTCTTTGCTCATGACCTTCTGTGCACAATCGCAGGCATTCATCCTGGAAAATATCACAGTCTCCCATGAAGTCATCCAGTGAGAGAGGCATTTGTCACAGAATACCCGAGGGCAGAGAGAAAAGGCAAATAGACGTTCCCAGACACCTCTCCACCTCCGTTATCAAAAGCCGTCATGGATTATTAACCTCTTCAGGTGCATTGATAGTCGCAGACTGTATATTAGTGGTCTCAAACTGTAGCCCTCCAGATGTTGCAAAACTTCAACTCCCAGCATGCCCGGACAGCCAACGGCTGTCCGGGCATGCTGGGAGTTGAAGTTTTGTAACATCTGGAGGGCCACAGTTTGAGACCACTGCTGTATGTGGTGCAGTTGCTTAGATATAATATAATGTAATGATCTATCATAAATGACACTAATGCGCTCATGTATGGACCAGGGTTAGATTAAAGGGGTACTCCGGTGGAAAACAATTTTGTTTTTTAAATCAACTGTGCCAGAAAGTTAAAACGGATTTTTAAATGACTTCCATTAAAATGTTTTTTAATCCTTCCAGTACTTATCAGCTGCTGTATGCTTCAAAGGAAGCTGTGCAGTTCTTTTCTGTCTGACCACAGTGCTCTCTGCTGACACCTTTGTCCATGTCAGGAACTGTCCAGAGCAGGAGAGGTTTGCTATGGGGATTTGCTCCTGCTCTGGACAGTTCCTGACATGGACAGAGGTGTCAGCAGAGAGCACTGTGGTCAGACAGAAAATAACTACACAACTTCCTCTGGAGCATACAGCAGCTGATAAGTACTGGAAGGATTAAGATTTTTTTAATGGAAGTAATTTACAAATCTGTTTAACTTTCTGGCAACAGTTTTCCACCAGAGTACCCCTATAAGGGCATCTCACTATTAAGCACAAAACGTTTTTTAAGAGTTCATCTTCCACCTATATTCTATATTCAGGTGTTTTAGATAAAAAGATTTTAAAAGGGTACTGCAGCCGCAGTGGGTCCAACTGCTGGGACCCCCGGCGATCTCTGGCACAGGACCCAGCATGTGCAGTAAATGGCACACGCTCTATTGATTTCTATGGGAGCTCCGGGGAGACCCATGTCCACCATCATCTGCGCTCCTATAGAAATGAATGGAGCGAGTGCCGTCCAGCGTCTGAGGCAGATGCTGCTTTAATGTCTGTCTTGGGCCCACACTCCTCAGGACTCTATAATAATGCAATGTATTGCAATGGTTAATATATTGGTATTTTCTATATACTTGTCACTTTGAACCTTAAACCTGTTAAGAACCTTGTTGTTAGGGGAGTATACAGAGGTGAACCTTGTGACTTATCTGCCCAATGGGAATGCTCGAAACCTGCTCCATATATAGTGTAACCAGAGTTCTAGAGAGTTCTGAGTTAAGGTGGGTTCACACTACGTTTTCTCCCATACGGGAGCGCATACGGCAGGGGGGAGCTAAAAGCTCGCGCTCCCGTATGTGACCGTATGCGCTCCCGTATGTCATTCATTTCAATGAGCCGGCCGGAGTGAAACGTTCGGTCCGGTCGGCTCATTTTTGCGCCGTATGCGTTTTTACAACCGGACCTAAAACCGTGGTTGACCACAGTTTTAGGTCCGGTTGTAAAAGCGCATACGGCGCAAAAATGAGCCGACCGGACCGAACGTTTCACTCCGGCCGGCTCATTGAAATGAATGACATACGGGAGCGCATATGGTGGCATACGGGAGCGCGAGGTTTTAGCTCCCCCCTGCCGTATGCGCTCCCGTATGGGAGAAAACGTAGTGTGAACCCACCTTACAGTTGAAAGAAGTGTGAAGTCTGTCTGTGAGGTGATTCTGAAGGAGGCCTGAGGCCTAGTCCAGCAACCAAGTTGCTGGACTACCAGTTAACCCCTGTGCCTGGGTGAAAGTCAAAGTCTGACGGTAAGCACTAAAGTCTGGGGATCAGTTCAAGTCAAGTCAGTCAAGTTACTCAAGTCCAAGTAACTAAAGTCTAGCGTGGGTTGCATACAAGTCAAGCCAGTCATATACAGCACAGTCAGCTATAAGTCCCAGCAAGTTGAAAAGCTTCTCTAAGTTCATCCTTTGTGGTGTCCCAGTATGGGATGATGTGGTACCATACTGACCTCCTGCCCTGTCATGCAGAGTCCCTACATGTTCCCAGGGCTCCCCTGCAGCATACTCCCATTATGTATATAGGTTTGCCTCATTTAATGTACTGTTGCTTTAATGTTTGTACCACATGATTGTTACCCAGAGGGCTCCAGTGACCCGATGACTCCCCCCCCAAGTGACCTATGGGCTCCTTGCACAGCCCCCCTATATAGCCAGGGGAGGGGCTGCAATCTCTCTCTTAGTTCCTGAGGTCAAATACAGTCAAGTTGTTCCAGTGTCTGTGTCCAGAGCATTGAAGGCCTCAAGCCTAAAGTCCTGCAGCCACAAATTGGTCATCAGTAAGTCAAGTCATCTTATTGTCAGTCACCATCTCTGTCAAGTCAAGTCCATCTGTAGTCACTGTGGCCTGCACTAAAGTCAGTCTAACTACTGCAAGTCCCAGCAAGCCTGTGTCACTGGTCACCTCCCTGGGATATTTGGCTGTACTGCAAAGACTATATCACCTGTCTTGCCTCAGTAAAGCTGCTGTTATACTTAATCTGGCATTGGTGTCTTCACTGCCCTGCCTAACCCAGCATCAGCGATATTACCTTCAGGTGGTTAAGGCTAAACCACGCCCTGGCGTCACGACAAGAAGGGGTTAATACCATCTGCCCCTTGGGCCATAAAATCTGCCCTGCATCTACCTTGCATTGCACCCCAACTCCACAACTTTTTGGCTTCCTACGAACAGGATAGGGGTGTGCACCATTTACCACAAGCCACAAGTCCTCACCCCTAGTCTGAACTGTGTCCGAGGCTTTCTGTAATAGTCGCATGCCGTTGCGACAGAATCTGCGACAGAAAAGTGTACGGGACTGTATTTATTGGTGGCACCTGTGAAATAGAGGGGGAGGTTAAGTGTCACTGTGCAGTGTGAGAAGTCAGTACCTGAAAGAGTTAATCTGGTCTGGTGTTTCCCACGTGAGTGAGCGGTCACACCTCTGCCCCGCCAGTCCCCAGTGGTTATGCCTCTTCAGTGTTGCGAGGAGAACTAAGGATCCACCCTGTTTTGCACAGGGAAAGACTTTACCAACCGGACCAAAACAGGACGTCCCCTGGGCGCAGCCATATTGGAGGTTCTGGCGGCTGCGTCCGGCACTGCGGTTTATAATCAAGCACCCACTGCAGTGCAGACTCTGCATAAACCAACAATCTCCCTCAGCAAGTCTATGGTACCGGTGGAGAGTCACATTAACCCCCTTGTGCCCAGTAGCGTTATTGGGTACTTGCCACATAGTGGGGGAGCGCCACTCAGAGGGTTCCAGTCAGTCAAGATTAAGACTGCAGCATATCGCCAAGCATCTTAAAGCGACAGCGCACTCAAATTATCTCAAAGGGCCAATGCACTCAAATCATCTTAAAGCGACAGCGCACTCAAATTATCCTAAAGGGGAAGCGCACTCAAATCATCTTAAAGTGACAACGCACTCAATTCATCTTAAAGTGACAGTGCACTAAATTCTTCTTAAAGTGAAAGCACACAAAAAGTCTACAGGATGTCGGCACCCAGCTCTCCAGATCAATCAGGCTACAGTGCCCCCTCATCTCCAGCAGCTGGATAATCTGTTGCCCTAGCAGCCGGCATGTCACCAGTCCTGCCTGCAGTCCACATCAATAACCTGGGTGTTCCAGCATCGGCACCAGTATTCATGGGGAACCCTGTCCTCCCTACCTATAATGGAGACCCCTTCACCCTGAGGGATTTCAAGGAGAGGATCCAGAGTTTGTTTGTCTTTTATTCTCTCCCTCCTAATCAACAGGTGCAGTTGCTCACAGGACAACTACAAGGACCAGCACTGGAGGAAGTCCACACCTGGCCAACCTTCGAGAAGGTGACTGTAGAGCAGATATTTGAAGGACTCTACCAGGTATTTGAGTCACATTCGCCATCAGAGGTATGTCTCCGATTGTAAGAGAGGCGACAAAAGCCAGGTGAGACTTTAAGAGCTTATGCCGTAGCCCTATAGATTGCCCTAGAGACTGTTCAAAAGCTAGATGGCAAAACTCCCGAGCAGGGCAACAAGGTAATGATGGATAGATTTATTGATGGGGCTCATAATAAGTTAGACAAAGCCCACTTGAAAATGTTAGCAGTCCAAAACCCCAGTCTGTCCTTCCCCGCTTTTAAGAGACTGGCTATTCAAGTCATAGAGTCCGGGACTGAGTCAGAGGAAGTTTGTGCACCTGTCCCAGAGCCATTAGGTGTGGTAGCTAGGCCCATACCACCACCATCATCGGCCCCCGCCCCAGTGCCACCTACCTTGCCAGTTACTACAGCCTCAGAATTACAGAGTGTTAAGCAGGACATTGAGCAATTGACTAAGGCAGTGAAGGAGCTTGCCACCCGCGCTGTTCCACCTGACCATGAACCGCCTGTGCCTAGGAAATCTGCCCCTGCTCCCCACAATTTTAACCCCCGCAATCCTCCACCTAATAGGCCCTCTGGGACTCAAAGATCCTTTTTTACCTATTGCAATAAACCAGGACATTGGAAAATGCAGTGTTGGGATTTAAACGGGTTTCCCCTGAGGTCGCTGACCAGCCCTCAGGAAAACAGTCATCAGGTCCAAACCCCGAAGAACCTAAGTCAGGACTCTCACTTTATGTCGCCTCCTGCCCCTATGTAAAGATTATTGTAGAAGGTGTACCGTTGGAGGCGCTGATAGATACAGGGTCGCAAGTGTCTACCTAAATATGTTTTCTATACGCACTGGAATTACAGTTTATTGTGTGAACCCGATGATGTTTATTTTAGAGTAGTGGCAGGTAATGGGAATCCAATATCCAGACATGGATATTGGGAGCCAACCATCCAGTTGGGGAAGCATGTACTTAGAGGGCAGGGAGTGATTGCAACCAATGTGTCTGATAAAGGGTCTGCTGAGTTTATACTGGGGATGAATATCATGAAAAACTGTTTCTCTGAAATTGTAGATTCCTTGCATGCCTCTCTTCCATACATGTCCCCCTGAGGTCAGCGGGCTGCGCAGCACCACTTGAAAGTTCTACATGCTGAGCAGAAGTTTGCCAACGAACAAGGTGAAAACTGCAGAGTACGAGTCCAAGATATCAGGTCGGTGACCCTACAACCCAACACAGAGAACATCATCATCAACATCATCTAGAAGATACAGCTGGGCAACTAGGGTGTACTTAGGTAGCACAGTAGCAGCGTCAGACAGATTGACTAACCGGACAAGGACTCTCCTGTTGGTAACCATGTACAAGCTGCGAGAAGCCTTGTCATGGTTACCAACATGAGAGTCCCTGTCCGGTTCGTCAATCTGTCTGACACTGCTACTGTGCTACCTAAGTACACCCTAGTTGCCCAGCTGTATCTTCTAGAGTCAAAGGACATCCTAACAGAACACAAGGTGGCCCGACAGCGTGCGGCCCAAGTACCTGAATGATTCTGTGCAAGTACTTCTGAGCCCTGGTGGGCGCAACTCCAAGTAGAAGACGAGACTACCCCAAGGGATCAAGTCAAGGGAGTCGTCAATATTGCTAGAAGGTAACATGAGGCTTTCAGTAAACACCCAACGGACTTTGGGCACACGTCTATGATCCAGCACAGAATTCCTACTGGCGACAGCCCACCTATTAAAGAAAGACACCAACCGGTTGCACCAGGCATGTATCAGACTGTCAAGAAGATGCTGGCCGACATGAAAGAGGCAGATGTCATTCAAGAGAGTCAGAGTCCCTGGGCAGTGCCCCTTGTGTTGGTCAAGAAGAAAGATGAAACTATTTGCTTTTGTTTCGACTACAGGAAGTTGAACACTGTCACCCACAAAGATGCTTTTCCTCTACCCAGAATTGAGGAGTCACTTACAGCCCTCGGGTCGGCTGCTTACTTCTCCACTTTGGACTTAACCAGCGGATATTGGCAAGTAACTATGGGCGTGGAGGACCAAGAGAAGACTGCCTTTGTGACACCCATGGGACTGTTTGAGTTTGAGTATGCCGTTTGGGCTATGTAATGCCCCTGCTACATTCCAGCATCTGATGGAGCGGTGCCTGGGCCATCTGAATTTTCAAAGTGTCCTGTTCTAGCTGGACAATGTCATTGTGTATTCCAAGTCCGACCTGGAACACCTCAGTCATCTGTCAGACATCTTCCAAGTCCTGATCAAGCATGGGTTGAAGATTAAACCATCAAAGTGTCATCTGCTTAAACCTCAGGTACACTACCTAGGTCATGTTGTCAGCACTGAGGGTGTCCAGCCTAATCCTGAAAGGTAGAGATTGTCAAGAACTGGCCTACCCCGCGCATGGTGAAAGATGTCAGGAGCTTCCTGGGATTTGCCAGCTACTACCGCCGCTTCATTCCCCACTTCTCTCAGAGTGCAGAACCCCTCACAGCTCTTCTTCAGGGGTACAGAAAAGGAGAACTACAGTGGAAGCCTGTTGAATGGGCTGAAGAGCAAGAGACAGCATTCCGAGCTCTTAACCCCTTAACGATGCAGGACATAAATTTACGTCCTGGTGAGGTGGTACTTAAAGCGTACCTGTCAGATCCAACAAAAAAAACTTTTTTTTAAATATATCACTCAGTACCTAATCTTGACAATGTACATCTAATTTTTATGTGTCTAGCACCTTTATTTATTTATTTATTACACTTTTAATTTAGCTTACTAGTCTGAATTCCTCTCAAAGGGAGGGGGAGCTGCCCCCTCCCTCAGTATGCTGTCTGCTCACATCTCCCCTAGCATTAGCAAAACTACAACTCCCAGCTTGTCCTCACTGACAGTAGCGGGACACAAGGTGACAATGGGAGGATTTTTCCACTAGCTGTAAGCCCTGCGCTCACAGCTGTCAATCAAGGAAGTGTGTCCATGACATAGGTGATGATGAAGCATGGACACAGCAGAACTAGTATGTGTCCAAGCAGGCAGAGGGTGCAGTTGTTTGACTGGCTTTTTCAGTATGAAATACTGAAAATCTTCTAATGAAAGCAATTGCAAAACCTATTGGTTTTGCATGCTTTACAACATATCAAAAGTTTTTGTATCTGACAGTGCCCATTTAACGCACCAGGACGTACATTTACGTCCTATACATAACCGCTAGCATCGGAGTGATTCTCAGGTCACGCGCTGATAGCAGCCAGGGACCCGCCAGTATTGGCTGACATCCGCGATCGCATGCATGTCCGCCATTAACCCCTCAGATGCCGTGATCAATACGGATCACGGCATCTGCGGCAGTGCGGTCACTAAAATGGATGATCGGATCGCGGATATCCGACCATCCAGAACGGCAGATGGAGGTCCCCTCACCTGCCTTCCATGGGTCTTCTGCTCTGGTCTGAGATCGAGCAGACTAGAGCCGAAGATGACCAATAACACCATAACACAATTACACCAATAGCCCTATGCGTAGCACTGAACAGTATTAGAAATCGAATGATTGCTATAAATAGTCCCCTATGGGAACTATTAAATTGTAAAAATAAAAGTAAAAAAAGTTTTTAAAAAAAGTTTAAAAAAAATTGAAAAATCCCATCCCCCCCAATAAAAATGTTAATTTTCCCATTTTCCCCAATTCACCCCCAAAAGTAATAGAAAAGTATGTAATCGTGGGTATCATTTTAATCATAATGACCTACAAAATAAAGAACACATGCCATTCTTACTGCAAAGTGTACGGCGTGAAAACGAAACCTTCCAAAATTTGCGGTTTTCTTTTTTAATTTTCCCACGCAAATAGTATTTTTTTGGTTGCGCCATACATTTTATGGTAAAGTAAGTGATGGCATTACAACGGACAACTGGTTGCGCAAAAAACTATCCCTCATACTCGTCTGTGGATACAAATATAAAAGAGTTATGATTTTTTGAAGGCGAGGAGGAAAAAACGAAAACATAAAAATTGAATTGTCCTTAAGTCCAAAATGGGCTGTGTCCTTAAGGGGTTAAACACCTGTTGACAGAACCACCCCTCCTGGCATATCCAGACTACAGTCAGCTGTTCTGGTTGTATACTGATGCCAGCTTTGAAGGTCTAGGAGCTGTCCTGTCTAAAGTCCAAGAAGGGCAAGTGCGAGTGACAGCCTATGCCAGTCGTAACCTGCGAGGAGCAGAGAAGAACGATGCAAACTACAGCTCCTTCAAGCTGGAACTCCTGCCACGCCATTCACTGTTTACATGGATAATAACCCGTTGGCTTCTGAATACTGCCAAATTGGGTGCCATCGAGCAGCGTTGGGCCTCCAGATTGGCCAACTACAACTTCACCATCAAGTACAGAAGCAGAAAATCAAATGTCAATGCCGATGTACTGTCTCGGATGACCTCCGGCGAAGAACCACCTGTTGAAGACGAGTGGGAAGACGTGGAGATGCGCCCATTTTACCAGAAGTTCGTAAGTCAGGTCTAAGAAGACCTATATATCTGGAAGACTCTACAAGACGAAAGTCGAGTCATGAGGGATCTGTTGGACTATCTTCTGATGAAAAAGGTACAAACCTGTCTACACCAGGGCGTCTGTGGCGACAGAGGAAGCAACTGGTCGTGCACAAGGGACTGTTGTACCGAAATTATTTGGATCCGGTCTCTGGTGATCAACTTCATCAGATTCTGGTTCCCCAAATAGACGCGGCGATGGTCCTCAACGCATACCATGATCAGTCGGGACACTTTGGAATCCACCAAGGCTACTGTCAGATGAACCAAGGCTACTGTCAGATGAAGGTTCTACTGGATTGGGATGCGGAGCGACATCAAGAAATGGTGCAGTGAGTGTGCAGTCTGCAACATCACCAAGAACATGCGCAAAGAAGCAAGAGCACCCTTCCATTCCATCCAGAGCCTTACACAATAATGGCCATACCCTAACCGGGCTATGATTTGTACGAGATCCAGAAAACTGGGTATGAGCCACAAGTCGTCCACCATAAATGGATAAAGTAATGTCTCAAGGAAGGCCTGCTTGAACCTCCTGTACCCCTTCAACAAGTGGTCAGACTTGCGAGGGAGTACATGCCAGGAGAGGGTATCCACCCATCCATGCATGTCCCGAAGTTCTTTCCCAGCCAACCTGCAGTCTTCTGTGTCATGCCATCCCAGGGGCCTGTGCAACCAAATGTAGTCGCCTCACCAGCTCCAGTTATGTCACCATTGGCCCCAGCCTACACCCCGGTTTCCAGATCTCCAGTGTCTCTGCCAGCCAGCCTGAGTCCTGATAGTCCAGTACCAACACCAACTCTGGAATTTGATCACCGAGAATCCCCTACAACTCCAGTGATGACAAGAGCTCCCGAAGAGGGATGTGTTCCTGATTCACAAGAAGTGGTGCTGCATAGGTCCCAAAGGTCTACACAGGGCCAATGCCAGCAAGATACAAAGATTAAGTGTCAAATAACCGTTAGTGTCAGACATAGAGTCACTGTCACACATAGAGTACATATATATATATATATATATATATATATTCATGTACACATATCCGTCATTTCACTAGGTCGCAGGGGTGGTCAGACTGCTGGGACCCTGTAATATCCCGCATGGCAAACAGGCTCTCTGCATGAAAGGAGCAGTCTCGACCACAGAAAGAAGCTCCCCTCCATTCACTTCTATGGCAGAGACGGATATAGTGGAGTGCAGCACCCATAGAACTGCATGGTTACTGATCATGCACCATGTGAATACGGCCTGAGATCCCAATGAAGAGAAAAGCATCTAAGGCCATAACACAAACATATCTGGGTCCAAATCTAAGATCTATAGTAAATATTTTCTGTGTTTAAGAGAACGTTCACACATTCGTAACTAGCAGTAGGTTTCCACTGCGGGTTATGATACCATGCACTTTGTTGGGTACATGGACAGTCTGTAATAGTGGCAGGGTTGCAAACCCGCCATGCCCCCTCCCATATACTTGCATTGAGGGGGCGGGCGTGGCGTGTCCCGAACGCTTGGGCAGGGGAGTACCCCTTTAAGATATTGTACGCATTCCTGAAGTTGAAATACATTATTCTGAAGGGGGAATATTAGGAAATATTAGTAAATCCCCCCCCCCCCCCCCACACACACACACTGTGTGAACACAGCCTAAGAACAAACGCACTTGGGAACATTCCAGTAGTCGCGATTTCATTGCCGAAGCATAATATCACCTGTTATTCACCACCGTAACCAGGATTTTCTACCACTTCAATCCCCTTTCATTCTCTTATTATCTTCTGTTTTCGTTCTAGCCCACAAGACACATACTGAGGTTTTTAAGACAACATGTGAGCCGTCCTTTTACTCTTTGATGTGCATGTGTAATGCCTCACCTCTGATGAAAGGTAGGAGTGAGAAATCCTTTAGAAGTGAGATTTACACAAGATCAAACTCTTCGCGTGTTTGATCCCGATTGTACAGCTCACTCCACAGTCTACAGGGGCAGCAAATCCCTTCTTAGCAAGATGCGGCCCCATAAGAAAGCCTGTAATTAGGGAGGAAATGTCCTCCTCTATTTGGATAATGTATTTCATCTCTATACGGAGGAATTGTTTCCTTAAGGGGTTTCTAGTTTATTCTGATACATGGGATTGTTTTCATAGCCACTACCTGTACTGTACCCATATTGTGAAAAGAAGAAAGGTTTATTTTACATCCGGATCTTTGTAATGTTATATGGTTTTAGTTGCTCTAAAAAATAAAAAATTGTGAATCACAGGGAAAGCCCCGATGCTGACGTCAAATCAATGATGCAATTATTATCACTGAGTGGATCAAGGAAATTGTTAGAAATACAGATGAACCCAGCGTCATCTTCATCTTTGGTCCATTAAAGGAGTACTCTGCCCCTAGACTTCTTATCCCCTATGCAAAGAATAGGGGCTAAGATGTCTGATCGCGGTGGTCCCGCCACTGGAGACCCCTGCGATCTCGGCTGCAGCACCCAGACATCCGGTGCACGGAACAAACTTTGCTCTGTGCCAGATGACTGGCGATGCGGGGCAAAGGCTTGTGACGTCACGGCCACGCCCCCTCAATGCAAGTCTATGGGAGGGGGCGTGACAGCCATCATGCCCCTCCCATAGACTTGCATTGAGGGGGCGTGGCCGTGATGTCACGAGCGTGGCGGGGCCGTGATGTCACAAGCCTTTGGTGCTGCACCCGACACTCTAAACGAATGCCGTGTGCTGCAGGGAGATCACAGGGGTCCCCAGCGGCGGGACCACCGCGATCAGACATCTTATCCCCAATCCTTTGGACAGGGGATAAGATGTTTAGGGGTGGAGTACCCCTTTAAAGGAGTTATCCTTAGGATACGGGATAAGTGTTAGATCTTAAACCACGGGAACTGGGAAGCCTGCGATCTCCCATATGACTCTCCTCATAAATGGAGGCGTGTTGACCACCATGCGAAGCGATGGCCAACTTGCCTCCTCCATTCAACTCAATGGGACAGCAGGAGATACAGCATTCTGGCATCCCCAACTCTCCCATAGAAATGCATGGAAGGGGCGTGTTGGTCTCCGCTTGGTGCTGTGGTCGACACAGCATCATTTATGGAGCAATATTTTTAAGATATTGTATGGCACTCCTGAAGTCGAGATAAATTATCCTAAAGTGTTCTGTATGTACATCTGTATGTACCACCTCGTAGTGCCTTTATTAGGCAACCATAACATACTAAGGTATGGATATAAATACATTCCGGGAGCTTTAGCAAAACCTATGCAGAGGAAAAGTTGACCAGTTGACCATAGAAACCAATCAGATTGTTTGAAAGAAGCAACTGGTCAACTTTTCCTCTGCACAGGTTTTGATAAATCTCTCCCATATACTGTAGTACAGAAGTAAAAGTCCCAAATGGAATTTATAAAGATAGCTTGACTTATGAAAATAGCCTCTATTAATATGAGAGAGTTTGCACAAAAATATACATCAGCATACTTTTCTGCTGGCATCCCAATATTTCAGTTTCATTCCTTTTCTAACGGGAACATAGCCTTATAAATAAAATCCACAAAACAACAAAATATATTCTTATTTGATATAAAAATACATTAAATGAAGATAACACGTTATTTAAATGGTTGTAAGAAAATAACATAAATAAATTCTCTTGTAAATTGTGTCCATGATAAAAAAAAAATTATATGTAATAAACTTTTATTCATAGCTGAAATTGGTGCCTGAGATACCCTTAATTTGTAATTATATGAGTGTATAAGTTCTTATTCCTTTTTTTGCACACAATTATCGGAGCAGACAGCTTGCCTAGGCTTGTGGAACAGCAGCTGAAGGGATTTGCTTTATAGCAGGCACCTGGACATACGAAATTACGTCAGAAAATTACTCAAAGACTTCTTCGGGAGTGTCATGTGGGCATGCTCTGTGACATAAACAAAGGTCCCTGTGCAGGAGAGGGAGGTGTAAGCTCTTTCTATGAGTGGGTATTTCCATTATAAAAGGGGGCAACTCCTTAGGGTTCACTAATCTGAACTTTACTGTTCCAGCACCTAACCAGCTTTTGCACCCTCAAAGCATAGGCAACCTGAGACTGAGGTGGTGGAACATTGACCAGAGTCCCCACATGAGAGAGGTTGTGCCTGTGTCCATGCTACCATGGCTGGTAGATGAACATTGCATCTTCAAGTGCAAGAAAAAGTGCAAACGTGTTACACGAAAAAAAAATGCACAATGGATGCGGTCTATCGCAAGCCCTTCACCGACAGGAGAGAGGCCCCCCAACAAACCTTACCCTTCGCCTCCGGACCAAAAGGTACCTGAGAGGTTCCAGGTTCGATTTCCCTTTTCGCCAAGGCTACTAAGGGAACACAATTGCTCCTGGCATCCCCCTTTGGTGTTAGCCAAGGTATCTGCCAGCAGAGCCGTTAACGGTCTGTTCCCTGCCCATGCAGGAATACCCAGAGTTTTTGCAGGGAGGTGAGGAACCTAATGGCCACACACACCTCCCCTAGACCGCTAGGAGGGACACCGAGAAGGGCTACCGCATCCTAACAATCCTGTGGACACACAATGCGCAAAAAGTGACACAGTGACAAAAAGGAAATAAATAACGGAATGTGCACAGATGTCCGGACATCCGTCCAGATCTATAAAAATTTCTCTGATCCTAGCTAGAAGGCCGGGAATCAAGAGGTGAGTGCCACAAGGTGAAGAGTTCATGGTGCCCGTGCTTCCACTCAGTGAGCCAATACTCCCAGTGAGTTTCGGCACTAAAGTACCTCGGCTCTCGACCCTCCCAGCCTCATGGCGAGACCCGGGGGGAACAGGTCACATCGGGGCAGCCGTTAAGCTGATTCCTCTAAACCAGCCCCAGAACGCCCCAGTACACCTGTCCCCTCCATGCAGCACCCCTCCTCACCAGTCCCACATCAGTGATGCCCAATCCAACACTGAAATGAACACTGATAAGAACAGATACTACACTTGATCTTATCCAAAAGGCCGAGAAGTGCTACTGAGCGGAATACACAGTTGAAGGCCCCGGACCCTAGCTGTGCCATGGAATACTGTTATACTGGCACCTTGCATGCTGCCACAGGGCCTTGCAATTATTAATATTTATTTATATAGTGTCTTTGGTTCCAGGGCACTTTACATATGATAATGGTCACAGTACATAACACTAACATAGGTACATTGAGTGTTATACAGATTGGGGTTGCCACCTTTCTTGCAAAAAAAATACTGGTCATGATAATTTGCATAATTAATTATATATGCGTGACATCACAGGATACCCATTTGCGGGGGAAATTTGCCCTATTCTTACCCCTATAATGTTTTTATTTCTCCTTTATACGGGCCTGTATGAGGGCTCATTTGTGCCCCGATCTATAGTTTTTAACAGTACCATTTTTGTTTTGATGGGACTTTTTGACCGCTTTTTTTTATTACATTCGGGAGTTGCAGTTAGTTACTAACTACAACTCCCAGCATGCCCTGATACAGCCTCCTGATACAGCCTGTGGCTCTGCAGTTGCTCCAAATGAAAACTACAACTCCCAGCATGTTGGACTATATAACAGTATATAGTATACTTCAGTGTTTCCCAACCAGGGGTGCCTCCAGCTGTTGCAATTCTACAACTCCCATCATGTTGGACTATATAGTAGTATATAGTATAGGTCAGTGCTTCCCAGCCAGGAGTGCCTCCAGCGGTTGCAAAACTACAACTCCCAGCATGCCTGGACAGCCAACGGCTGTCCGGGCATGCTGGGAGTTGTAGTTTTGCAACAGCTGGAGGCGCTCTGGTTGGGAAATACTGGTATATAGTATATGGTGCAACATTCTGGGAGTTGGAGGAATGGTTGAATAAATACCACCCATTGCATTGACGGTATTTTTAATATAAAAATACGGGCAGGGTGGCCAAAATACTGGCTGTGCCGGTAAAATACCGGCCAGGTGGCAACCCTAATGCAGATTAACTTGCTGACTGACATAGGGGAGAAGAGGGTCCTGCCTGCAAGGGCTTACAATCTATAAGGAGAAGGGAAGGAAACAGTAGGCGAGGGGGGCAGCAGGTCATCTGGGAACAGTATTTCTACCTTTATTTTGATGGCAGGTACTTTCTGTTTATATGTTTGATCTTTGTTTGCAAGTGTGGTGAGGGTGTGATGAGGTCAGATGGAATTACCCTAGGGGCAGATGGCATTGACCCCATATGTTTGTGACGCCAGGGCATGGTTTATCCTCTGCACCACCCGAAGGTATACCGCTGGATCCTGGGCTAGGCACGGGGCAAATAATGACTCCGATGCCGAGTTACAGAAAGACGGCAGCTTTACTGATTCAGACAGATGTAACAGTCTTAACAGTTTGGCTAGGCCCACGGAGGTGACCAGTGAATTCAGAGACCACAGGGCTTGCTGGGACTTATAGTGGACTTGGACCATTTGATGCAGGGCCACGCTGACTTGAGACAGACTTGACTAGGACTGACTTGACTGAGACTGACTATGACAGACTTTACCCCGTTCGTAGCTTATCAGATTTTGACTTTCACCTGTGGGGTAGTGGACTTGTGGATTTGTGGCTGCGTGGTAGACTTTATGCTTCCTTAGGACACCAGACACTCTCTCAGGACTTGACCTCACTGTAGCTCAGCAAAGACTCAAAGAAAAAGAGGAAGCTCCACCCAGGGCTTATATGGGGGAGACTCTGGAGGGGTCCCATAGGTCACCCTGTAGGTCACATGGTCACTGGTACCTTCCCTGGTTACAATCACATGACAATAATGCTTAAAGGTATACAAAAATATGTACTTTACACAAGGCACTTAAAGGGGTAGTCCAGTGGTGAAAAACGTATCCCCTTTCCTAAGGATAGGGGATAAGTTTGAGATCGCGGTGGGTCCGACCGCTGGGGCCCCCTGCGATCTCTCTGTACGGGGGCCAGGCTCTCCGCCGAGATAGCGGGTGTCGACCTACGCACGAAGCGGCGGCCGACACGCCCCCTCAATACATCTCTATGGCAGAACCGGAGATTGCCGAAGGCAGCGCTTTTGCTCTGCCATAGAGTTGTATTGAGGGGGCGTGTCGGCCGCCGCTTCGTGTGGAGGTCGACACGCCCCCTTCCCGCGGGCTGTCGGGGCTCCGTACAGGAGATCGCAGGGGGCCCCAGCGGTCGGACCCCCTGCGATCTCAAACTTATCCCCTATCCTTAGGATAGGGGATAAGTTGTTCACCACTGGACTACTCCTTTAAGATGATACATCAGGCACAAGTACAGGGGGGCCCAGAGGTCACTGACATGGAGTCTGCCTGACAGGGCAGAAAGGGTACAGGAGTGCCACTCCTGTACTGGGCCACCATACAAATATAACTTTCATTACTGCTAAATTGTGGTGCATTCATCTCTATACTCATTGCAGTACATTTTATAGTCTGCAGTCTTTGTATGAGATGTTACCCTATTAATGTATGTATTAATGCCGTATATTTGTACAGTCCATGGTATATTTGCCGTTTCCACAGAATTCTCTTCTATATGTTCAGCCCGATGACGCAATATCTTTCTTATGCTCTTTTAATAAAAACTTTGGTTTCATATTGCAGTAGTTAAAAAATGTGGGTTCTTCTTTTTATTACTGTATTTTAATTTTAGAACATGGTAAAAAAGAAAAAACAGTATGTTTGGATGCAATAAGAAGTCTATTCCAACAGTGTATACATTATAAAACATAGTAAATATTTATATGTCATTATCATTGCTTGGATCCTGCAATATAGTATCTACGGTTCCTTTTCCGCAGGCTCTGCTATTAGGCATCTTTACAAAACCTGATTCCTGGTTATTTGGTTTATCACCGATCAGTAGTCCAAATTCTTGGTTTCCAGTGAAGGAGAACCAGTACAGTAAAAAGAAAATACATAAAACATTGTAAAAAAGGGAGCAACATAGATATGAAAGGGCTAATGGCTGACTGATTCATAGACTAAGAAGACATTTATTAAAGAGGTACTCCAAAGGATAGGGGATAAGATGTCTGATCGCGGGGGTCCTGCTGCTGGGAACCCTTGCGATCTCTCCTGCAGCACCCCCTGTCATCTGCTGCACGGAGCGAAGCTCGCTCCGTGCAGCAGATGACAGAGGGTGCTGCAGGAGAGATCGATGGATAGGGGATAAGATATCTAGGGGCGGAGTACCCCTTTACGCTATGACAGCAGTACAGATGCCCAAATGTTGCTGATTTTATTAATTTTTTTAAATTAGAAACATTTTAGCATGTGCGCTGCCCGCCCCAAGGGGGCATGAAGGGGGCATACCAGGGGTGTGCCCTCCTCACATGCGACTTCTGACCCAACTTGCAACACCAAAATATTCTAACTGGCTTATATTTCACGTCAGGTGGAAGGGCAGCCATGGTGCCACTGGATTTACTAAGAGGCGTGTGCCTATCTGGCGTGTGCCTCTTAGTAAATGCTGCGGACCTAAAAAGTACCAAAATGCTGCAGTTACTGAGTGTTTTGATGGAGGTTATCAAAGCAAAGTCACTTATTTAGAGAAATATATGCATTTTTTTTTTCTCAGCAGTTCTTATAAATGACTCGCATCTAACCGGAACATTTTTGTGGTTCCCAAATGTTTGCAAAAGTTGTAAAAAAAAAAAGATAACATAAAAGGAAAACATTACACGTGACTAATTTGACCTGAAATAGCTTTGCCAGTATTTAGACGTTCACATCTAGATATGTGGTAAGGGGGTATGTGCACTCAAAGAAATGCATTTTGTTTCCGGCACTGTGGTGAGTATATGACTCTGCAAAACCAAGGAATGGCAATAAATAGTAATGACTTTCACACAAAACAACATAGACGTATTGAAATGTGGTGACTTGTGAGCAACAGTGCATAAAGAATTTGCAAGAAAGCAACAAAAAGGTGCAAGTATGTTAAACCACTATCTACAAAGTATACCACAAGTCCTATGTGTCTCGAAAGGACAGAACAGGGGATAAGTCTGTGAGGCTAGAAGGGCAGATTTTATTGAAAGAAAATGGGCAAATAGGGTTTCTGCTAGTCTTTTTAGACAGTTCATGAGTTCAGCCAACATAATACTACCATAATGTTATATATAAAGCCGATCATACTGCTATATACAGCTGATGTAATAACTCTATACAGTAATCAAATTCTACTTCCTTAAGGATCCCCCAAGATACCATCATTCCTTACCAAATAATATGTAATAAATAGTATACTACTTGCTTAAAGAGGTTACCTCACAATTAAAAATTGTCTTCTATCCAGAGGAGAGAGGTTAACTAGCTGATCGGTGGAGGTCCAACCACTGGTATCCCCACCAATTCCAATAATGGAGGTCAAATGTCCCCCGAGCGAATGGAACACTGTGAATTCCAAATCACCCCTCTATTCACTCTCAAACATTACTTAGTGCTGAACTATATTTGAGACAGTAAAAGGGGCATTGATTGAGCCTATGCACTGATGCTCCAGTCACTTGGGGAGCATTTAAAGGGGTACTCCACATCTAGAGATCTTATGCCCTATCCAAAGGATAGGGGATAAGATGTCTGATCGAGGGGTCCCGCCGCTGGGAACCCCTCGATCTCCTTGCTGCACCCGGCATTCATTTAGAGTGTCGGCTGCAGTGCCGTGGGCTTGTGACGTCTCGGCCACCCCACGCTCGTAACGTCACGACCACGCCCCCCTCAATGCAAGTGTATGGGAGGGGGTGTGAAGGCCGCCACGCCCCCTCCCATAGACTTGCATTGAGGGTGGTGGCTGTGATTTCACGGGTGGGGCTTGGCCTTGTCTGGGGTGCCGCAGCCGAGATTGCAGGGGTCCCCAGCGGCAGGACCCTCGTGACCAGACATCTTATCCCACAACAAAAAATGTGGTCTCAAATGGCTGGAGGTGCTCAACCCCAAATGCGGTTGTGCATTTATACTGGGGGAGCAGATCCTGCCCTTGTAGTCCGTTGCTAGGGGCGATCCCCAGCATAAAAATGCATACAATGGAGGATGCCTGCAGTGGACTACAAGTACCACAATAGAAGCCTACGCCAGATAACCGGTGTGGATGTGTAACAATTAGAATAATACAATACAGAAATTTAGGTGCACTACTGTGGTTGATGTATAGAATGACATTGGCTAATCCCTCAACACTGATGTTAAAATTGAGACATTCGCCAGTGTATCCTTATATGAAGGACACACCAGAGCCCGCACACCAACGCCAAGGTTTCTCAGATGGCACGGGACCTAACGATAACCTACCTGTGCGTGATAAGCAAAAACCAGGGGCCAGTGGGCAATTACAGCAGCACTAGGTCGACATCTTATCCCCTATCCTTTGGCACATCATTAGGTCTTGTTCCGCTCCCATAAGAATGAATGGAGCATGTGCCATCTGCAGTACGCGCTCCTCACTGAGCGCCGGGTCCCGTTCCCAGTGATCACGGGAGGCCCCAGTGGTCGGACCCCCTGCGAACAGCTACTTATCCCCTATCCTGTGGAAGTTATTTTTCACCAGAGATCTTCTTTAAGGCCTAATAAAGGGGTTGCCCAGCCCTTAAATTCACATGAACAACCCATGGACTTCAATAAGCATCATTCATTTTCACTGTTGTGAGACAGCAAAGAAAAAAAATTAGAAACATGAAACCAGATTATCTATGGGAAACCCTTCTAATAAAAAGGGATGGTAATAAACTTAGGACTTTGTTTCACAAAATAAAAATATATATATTTATATATATATTTTTTTTAAATAGGGATGCTATTCATTTTCATTCTATTTGTATACTAATTGCGTTAACAAAATACAAAACAACAGAAATTAAAAATGTCCATAAGTTCATAAAAACAAATAAGGGAAACCAAGTATGTGCAAAGATTTATAAGCAGAACACAACACAAACACAATTGTGACAAACTTCCGAAATGAAGCCAGGGATTCCAATCCAAACATAGCAATGAAGATAGCAACCGGTTTCTATACTGGAGCTGGACGCTGATTCCATCCCTAATTCTACCAGAGGTTACAAAAATTAGGCACAGTCGTAGAATTTTACAACATGTAAATTGGGCATGAAGACCTAATGTGCCAGAGGAATAGTCAGTGAGAACGTTGGCCGGGAAACACAGTATTGTCCAAAGTGGTAAGTAGTAATGACTGGTAGTAAAGTATAATTCAAGTTACTTTTCAAAATGATCCCTTTCTCTCTTATAGACATACACCTGTGAGTGCAATATTAAAATTCTATTATACTATCCCTTCTAGCTAGTTATTCTTAAAGGGGTCATGCCCCCTCCCATAGACTTGCATTGAGAGGGCGGGGCATGACATCATGAGGGGGCAGGTCTATTATGTCACGAGCTCCTGGCGCTGGCGCCGGCTCCAGCGTTTGGAACAGTTTGTTCCAAACGCTAAGCAGCGGAGTGCCCCTTCAACTGCTCCCTCCATTGAAATGAATGGAAACTCTTATGTAACACTGGCGGTTGACAGTCACCAGCGTGTACCACGTACCGCTGCCTACCATGGCCAAACAGCTTGCACAGCTTCCCGTCTTCGCTGCAGGCTCCGGAATGTTCCCTCCGTCTCTCCTAGCAATAATATCTGGTGCATCAAGCAGGGGCCGCAAGTTATTTTTTGCCAGAAATCTCCTTTATTACATGATCACAACCTGGATTGTTTTTTCCTATATACAGTTTCCTGGTAAATGTTTTTATGTTTGCATTGAAATATCGAAGAATGCCTGACACTTGCTTCTTTTTCAATACTTTTTTACTGCATGTGCCTATATTATAATATTATGGTTATAATATCAGCAAATGTATTCCCTTAAAGGGGTATTCCAGGCCAAAACATTTTTTTATATATCAACTGGCTCCGGAAAGCTAAACAGATTTGTAAATTACTTCTGTTAAAAAATCTTAATCCTTCCTATAGTTATTAGCTTCTGAAGTTGAGTTGTTGTTTTCTGTCTAACTGCTCTCTGATGACTCACGTCCCGGGAGCTGTGCAGTTCTGATGGGGATATTTTCCCATCATGCACAGCTCCCGGGACGTGACATCATCATTGAGCAGTTAGACAGAAAACTTCAGAAGCTAATAACTATTGGAAGGATTAAGATTTTTTAAAGAAGTAATTTACAAATCTGTTTAACTTTCTGGAGCCAGTTGATATATATAAAAAAAAGGTTTTGCCTGGAATACCCCTTTAACCCGTACAGGACCTAGGGCGTATGGATACGCCTTCTGTACCTGGGTCTTAAGGACCCAGGGCGTACCTGTACGCCCGTGGGAATTTCGGTCCCCGCCGCGCGCCGGGCGGGGACCGGGCCGGGGTGACTGCTGATATCGATTAGCAGGCACCCCGTGCAAATGCCCAGGGGGGTCATCAGACCCCCCCATGTGCAAATCGCAAGTGAATTCACACTCATTCGGGTCTATGGTGACCCGGTGACCCGGAATAGAAGGGGGATCGCGGGTGTCTAAGACACCCACGATCCCCCTGTAGCCATAGGAGTGAGGTGGCAGAGGTGCCACCCCTCCTATCTCTGCTATTGGTGGTCTAGACGCGACCACCAATAGCAGATTAGGGGCGGGGGGGGGGGGGGTTACTTTCATTTTCCCCGTTCTGCCCACCCACAATAGGCGGGGCAGGACGGGGAAATGACGGGGACCGAACGCCGAAGATCCACTTACCCGTCGGTGGAAGCTGCGGGACCGGATCGACGGCGGTGATCGGCGCGGCCGGCTATGTCGTGCGGCAGAAGAGGACGGCTCCCTGGATCCGACGGAAGCCGGTAAGTTGCCTAGCAACATCTAGAGGGCTACAGTCTGAGACTGTAGCCCTCCAGATGTTGCAAAACTACAACTCCCAGCATGCCCAGACAGCTGCTGGGCATGGTGGGAGATGCAGTTTTGCAACAACTGGAGGTCTACAGTTTAGAGACCACTGCACAGTGATCTCTATACTGTAGCACTCTAGATCTTGCAAAACTACAACTCCAAGCATGCCCACATAGCTGTTTGCTGTCTGTGCATGCTGGAATTTGTAGTTTTGCAACATCTGGAGGTCCACAGTTTGGAGATCACAGTGCAGTGGTCTCTATCTGTAGCCCTCCAGATGTTGCAAAACTGCAAATCCCAGCATGCCGAAACAGCTGTCTCGGCATGCTGGGAGTTGTAGTTGCGATCCCTCCAGCTGTTGCATAACTAGATCTCCCAGCATGCCCTTCGGCGATCAGTACATGCTGGGAGTTGTAGTTTTGCAACAGCTATAGGCACACTGGTTGAAAAATACTGAGTTAGGTAACAGAACCTAACTGAAGGTTTTCCAACCAGTGTGCCTCCAGCTGTTGCAAAACTACAACTCCCAGCATGCACGGTCTGTCAGTACATGCTGGGAGTTGTAGTTTTGAAACAGCTGGAGGTTTGCCCCCCCATGTGAACGTACAGGGTACATTCACACGGGCGGGTTTACAGTAAGTTTCCTGCTTCAAGTATGAGCTGCGGCAAAATATTCGCCGCAGCGCAAATTTCTAGCGGGAAGCTCACTGTAACCCGCCAGTATTACCCTAAAAACACTACACTACACTAACACATAATAAAGGGTAAAACACTACACATACACCCCCTTACACTGTCCCCCCAATAAAAATGAAAAATGTATTGTACGGCAGTGTTTCCAAAACGGAGCCTCCAGCTGTTGCAAAACAACAACTCCCAGCATTTCCGGACAGCCACTGACTGTCCAGGCATGCTGGGAGTTTAGCAACAGCTGGAGACACCCTGTTTGGGAATCACTGGCATAGAATACCCCTATGTCCACCCCTATGCAATCCCTAATTTAGTCCTCAAATGCGCATGGTGCTCTCTCACTTCAGAGCCCTGTCGTATTTCAAGGAAACAGTTTAGGGCCACATATGGGGTATCTCCGTAATCGGGAGAAATTGTACTACAAATTTTGGGGGGCTTTTTCTCCTTTAACCCCTTATGAAAAGGAAAAGTTGGGGGCTACACCAGCCTGTCAGTGTAAAAAAAAATTAAATTTTACACTAACATGCTGGTGTTGTCCTTTACTTTTCATTTTCACAAGTGTTAAAAGGAAAAAAAGCCCCCCAAAATTTGTAACGCAATTTCTCCTGAGTACAGAAATACCCCATATGTGGGCGTAAAATGCGCATAACAAGGCTCAAGAGTGAGAGCGCACTATGTACATTTGAGGCCTACATTGGTGATATGCACAGGGGTGGCTGATTTTACAGTGGTTCTGGCATAAACGCAAAAAAATAAATACCCACATGTGATCCCATTTTGGAAACTACACCCCTCACGGAAAGTAACAAGGGGTATAGTGAGCCTTAACACCCCACAGGTTCCATTGTTCTGGCTCTATGGGGGCTTTGTAAACACACGTAGCCTTCAATTCCGGACAAATTTTATCTTCAAAATCCCAATGGCGCTCCCTCTCTTCTGAGCATTGTAGTTCGCCCGCCGAGCACTTTACATCCACCCTTCCCAAAAGTGATAGGGAGATGTAGAATAAATGCAATGTCCACAACCAGAGCTTTGCTGAAAACTTTCGGAAACTTTACTGAAGATTTTCTGTAACATGGGATAACAGGAACAGTCCTTATAACAAAGTCTATGTACAGCGCAGCTGAGATTGACGTATTGTTGGGACTTTTGTAAATTCTTTAGATTATTAGGATTTTGTAAGCATAGATCCGCTGGATTTAGAGTTATGTTTAGGTCTAGAGGTCTCGCTAGCATAAGCGGGGAAGTTGTAAGAACCCACTGTTTCGTTTCAGGCCGAGGCCAGCAGGCTGTGGCCTAGTAGCAGTCGTTGTAAGTTGCGGAGGTCTGTCCTAATGAAGTGTCAGCAACCCAAGAGCAAAGAGATGCTGCTTGCTTTGCAGCGCAGGAACAAGAGAGCGTCTATTGGCTGCAGCTCCCATATATGGGCAGGGGCTGGCCATTTTAGGATTGGTCCAGACCATCTGTCAGTCAGCTTTATAAAGTCTTATGGGTAATCACCTGACCCATGAACCTCCAAAGGTCCTTTTACCTACCATAGAGTACTAACCCGAATCACATGACCTAAGGTCCTGCGACGCTACGAAGGTAAGCGCATATATATATATATATATATATATATATATATATATATATATATAATATACAGCATAATATACAGCATTTACATACAATTCACTAGAATATGAACTATTTCAGGGGTGACTAGGGGATCACTAAAGAAGGGGAACCCCACAGTTACTAGGAACTCTGACTTTGGGGACCCCTAACCAAGGTACGGTATGCAATACGATACTGGGACACCATACTAAATGATGAGGTCGAAAGAACTGCCTGTAGAGCTCAGAGACAGGATTGTGTGGAGTCACCGATCTGGAGAAGGGTACAAAATAATTCTGCTGCACTGAAAGTTCCAAGAAGCACATTGTCCTCCATAATTCTTAAATGGAAGAAGTTTGGAAAAACAAGGACTCTTGCTAGAGTGGGACACCCCACCAAACTAGGCAATGGTGGAAAAGGCCTTAGTAAAAGAAGTGATCAAGAACCCGATGATCACTGTGGATAAGCTCCAAAGGTTCTGTGTGCAGATCAGAGAAACTTCCAGAAGGTCAACCGTCACTGCAGCCTCCATAATCTGGGCTTCATGGCTGCGTGGCCAGAAGGGCTTCTTCCCTCAGTAAAGGCATATAAAGCCCACTTGAACTTTGCAAAAAAAAAAGCACCTAAAGGTCTTTCAGACTGTGAGAAACAAGATTCTCTGGTATCAGTTCTAAGAATCATGTCTGGAGAAAACCAGGCACTGCTCATCACCTGCCCAATACTCCCTATAGTAAAGCGTGGTGGCCGCAGCCTCATATTGTGGGGATGTTTTTCAGTGGCTTGGACAGGGAGAATGGTCAGCATTAAGGGAAAGCTAAATGGAAATTAAAGGGGTACTCCGGTGGAAAACATTTTTTTTTTACATTAACTGGTACCAGAAAGTTAAACAGATTTGTAAATTAATTATTTTTAAAAATCTTAATCCTTCCAGTACTTAACTGCTGTATGCTCCAGAGCAATTTCTTTTCAGTCTAACCACAGTGCTCTCTGCTGACACCTCTGTCCATGTCAGGAACTGTCCAGAGCAGGAGAAAATCCCCATAGCAAACCTCTCCTGCTCTGGACAGTTCCTAACATGGACAGAGGTGTCAGCAGAGAGGACTGTAGTCAGACTGAAAAGAAATTCCTCTGTAGTATACAGCAGCTGATAAGTACTGGAAGAATTAAGACTATTAAATAGAAGTAATTTACTAATCTGTTTAACTTTCTGGCACCGGTTGATAAAAAAAAATGTTTTAAAGTTGGAGTACCCCTTTAAGCACAGTCAAGACAACATAGGAGTGGCTTAGGGCACCTGTGTGAATGTCCTTGAGGGGCCCAGAGCCCTGACTTGAACCCAAAGAAACATCTCTAAAGAGACCTGAAAATTGCTTCTACCACTGGTCTCCATCCATCCTGACAGCTTGAGAGGAACTGGAGAAATTAATGGCAGAAAATCCCAAAATACAAGTGGGAAAACCTTGTTGCATCATCCCCAAGAAGACTGGAGGGTGTAATCGCTGCAAAAGGGGTGTTACGCCTAGCGCTCCGGGTCCCCGCTCCTCCCCGGAGCGCTCACGGCGTCTTTTTCCCTGCAGCTCCCCGGTCAGTCCCGCTGACCGGGAGCGCTGCTCTGTCACGGCCGTTGGGGATGCGATTCGCACTGCGGGACGCGCCCGCTCGCGAATCGCATCCCAGGTCACTTACCCGTTCCCGTCTCCTGCTGTCATGTGCTGGCGCGCGCGGCTCCGCTCTCTAGGGCGCGCGCGCGCCAGCTCCCTGAGACTTAAAGGGCCAGTGCACCAATGATTGGTGCCTGGCCCAATTAGCTTAATTGGCTCCCACCTGTTCCCTGGCTATATCTAGTCTCCTCCCTTGCACTCCCTTGCCGGATCTTGTTGCCCTTGTGCCTAGTGAAAGCGTTTTGTGTGTTTATAGCCTGTGTACCAGAACTTCTGCTATCTCCCCTGACTACGAACCTTGCCGCCTGCCCCCGACCTTCTGCTACGTCCGACTTTGCTTCTGCCTACTCCCTTGTACCTCGCCTATCTTCAGCAGTCAGAGAGGTGAGCCGTTGCTAGTGGATACGACCTGGTCACTACCGCCGCAGCAAGACCATCCCGCTTTGCGGCGGGCTCTGGTGAAAACCTGTAGTGGCTTAGAACCGGTCCACTAGCGCGGTCCTCCCCATCCCTCTCTGGCACAGAGGATCCACTACCTGCCAGCCGGCATCGTGACAGTAGATCCGGCCATGGATCCCGCTGAGGTCCCTCTGCCTTATATCTCGGATATCACCACGGTGATCGCCCAGCAATCCCGACAGATCGCCCATCTAACCCACCAGCTGTCGGAAATGTCCACCATTGTGCGCCAACTTCAGTCGCAACTTCAGCAGCAATCATCTCCTCCGCCAGCTCCTGCACCCCCTCCGCAGCGAGTGGCCACTCCTAGCCTCCGCCTGTCCTTGCCGGACAAATTTAATGGGGACTCTAAGTTTTGCCGTGGCTTTCTTTCGCAATGTTCCCTGCACATGGAGATGATGTCGGACCAGTTTCCTACTGAAAGGTCTAAGGTGGCTTTCGTAGTCAGCCTTCTGTCTGGAAAAGCCCTGTCATGGGCCACACCGCTCTGGGACCGCAATGACTCCGTCACTGCCTCTGTACACTCCTTCTTCTCGGAAATTCGAAGTGTCTTTGAGGAACCTGCCCGAGCCTCTTCTGCTGAGACTGCCCTGCTGAACCTGGTCCAGGGTAATTCCTCCGTTGGCGAGTACGCCATACAATTCCGTACCCTTGCTTCTGAACTTTCCTGGAATAATGAGGCTCTCTGCGCGACCTTTAAAAAAGGCCTATCCAGCAACATTAAAGATGTTCTGGCCGCACGAGAGACTCCTGCTAACCTGCATGAACTCATTCATCTAGCCACTCGCATTGACATGCGTTTTTCTGAGAGGCATCAAGAGCTCCGCCAGGAAAAAGACTTAGATTTCTGGACACCTCTCCCACAGTCTCCATTGCAATCTGCGCCTAGGCCTCCCGCCGAGGAGGCCATGCAAGTGGATCGGTCTCGCCTGACCCTGGAAGAGAGGAATCGCCGTAAGGAAGAGAATCTTTGTCTGTACTGTGCCAGTACCGAGCATTTCTTGGTGGATTGCCCTATCCGTCCTCCACGCCTGGGAAACGCACGCACGCACCCAGCTCACGTGGGTGTGGCGTCTCTTGGTTCCAAGTCTGCTCCTCCACGTCTCACGGTACCCGTGCGGATTTCTACTTCAGCCAGTTCTTCCCTCTCAGCCGTGGCCTGCCTGGACTCTGGTGCCTCTGGGAATTTTGTTCGGGAGTCCTTAGTGAATAAATTCCGCATTCCGGTGACCCGTCTTGTCAAGCCACTCCACATTTCCGCGGTCAACGGAGCCAGGTTGGATTGCACCGTGCGTTTCCGCACGCAGCCCCTCCTAATGTGCATCGGACCTCATCAGGAGAAAATCGAATTTTTGGTCCTTCCCAATTGCACTTCCGAAATTCTCCTTGGACTACCCTGGCTTCTACACCATTCCCCAACCCTGGACTGGTCCACTGGGGAGATCAAGAGTTGGGGTCCCTCTTGTTCCAAGGACTGCCTTCAACCGGTTCCCAGTAATCCCTGCCGTGACCCTGTGGTTCCTCCTGTATCCGGTCCCCCTAAGGTCATTAAGGACTCTGCCTGCCACAGGAAATGCCTCTCCCCCCCTCCCAGTCCCATCAGGCAAGCCTCTGTGTCCCCTCATGGCTCCCGTCCTTGTGTCTTCCTGCCCCGTGCCAAGCTTCACCCTCTGCCCTCCCTCCCCATTCCTACTCCTGCTGTACTGCCTGCCATTGAGGAAACCATCCATTCCTTCCCGGTGTCCTCATCCCAGGGGAGGCAGCCACCGGACAAAAAAAAGGGGAGACCTAAGGGGGGGGGTACTGTTACGCCTAGCGCTCCGGGTCCCCGCTCCTCCCCGGAGCGCTCACGGCGTCTTTTTCCCTGCAGCTCCCCGGTCAGTCCCGCTGACCGGGAGCGCTGCTCTGTCACGGCCGTTGGGGATGCGATTCGCACTGCGGGACGCGCCCGCTCGCGAATCGCATCCCAGGTCACTTACCCGTTCCCGTCTCCTGCTGTCATGTGCTGGCGCGCGCGGCTCCGCTCTCTAGGGCGCGCGCGCGCCAGCTCCCTGAGACTTAAAGGGCCAGTGCACCAATGATTGGTGCCTGGCCCAATTAGCTTAATTGGCTCCCACCTGTTCCCTGGCTATATCTAGTCTCCTCCCTTGCACTCCCTTGCCGGATCTTGTTGCCCTTGTGCCTAGTGAAAGCGTTTTGTGTGTTTATAGCCTGTGTACCAGAACTTCTGCTATCTCCCCTGACTACGAACCTTGCCGCCTGCCCCCGACCTTCTGCTACGTCTGACTTTGCTTCTGCCTACTCCCTTGTACCTCGCCTATCTTCAGCAGTCAGAGAGGTGAGCCGTTGCTAGTGGATACGACCTGGTCACTACCGCCGCAGCAAGACCATCCCGCTTTGCGGCGGGCTCTGGTGAAAACCTGTAGTGGCTTAGAACCGGTCCACTAGCGCGGTCCTCCCCATCCCTCTCTGGCACAGAGGATCCACTACCTGCCAGCCGGCATCGTGACAAGGGGCTTCAACTAAGAAAAGGATCTGAAACTCCTAATACTTCTTTTAGTGCAATATTTCAGTATTTTCTTTTTAATAAATTAAAAAAATTTCTAACATTCTTTTTTTCACTTTGTCATTATGGGGCATTAAGTGCAGAACTATGGGGAAATTAGATTTTTTTTTATTTTAGCACAAGTCCGCAACAAAACAAGATGTGAAAAAAAAGCGACAGGGTCTGAAGACTTTCCAAATGCACTGAATGTCTAGCTTCAGCTGTAACTCTACAATCATACATAAAGATGCCAACACTCGAGCACCAATACTGACAATCACTTATATATGATAGGCCAGCAGAAGAGTACACGTACTTGAAGCTAATGGGTGTGAACACAACAATGTGCAGGATGAGATTAGGCCATCATAAAGCAAAGGTCAAGAATGCACAAGTCAGGTACCCAATAAATCAATTGAGAAACAGGAAGGGTATATAGATTCAAGGATCTGGAATTGTAACTTGATCAAGTCTCAAGACAGGATTGCTGAAGCAACAGGATGACAAATTTAGTCTTCCTGCTCACAATTGTTGGTTCTTTTGCACTAAATTAGTCAAAGCTTCATACAACTGGAGGACCATTCTTTTTGCCGATAAGTTGTGTAATGTTTTTTGTGATCCTCACTAGCCGGCAATTTTATGTCCATTTTGTGATTTGTGTGACAAATTTGGAATAGGATTCTCTTACCGAGAATAGGATTCTCTTCATCGTTGAGCTCCGCACCCGATAGATCCCCTTCAAGTTAATGGGATCCCTCAAAGGGTCCATTCAATTAGGCTCCTTTCTCAGTTCAGCTCCTAGCTCAGTAGTCTTATCGTAAAAGATGAGTACCCTGCAAGCTTCTTAGTCTCAGGTCTGCCTCGCTCTCGCCCCTGTACCACTTATATGTTTGTCCCACGGTTACGAGCAGGTGTCACTCCAGCTGGTTCCATTGGGCTTCGGAGGTCATTGCTAACTTAGATAGAGACTGTTGCTCGTGACTGTCTTTTACCTCTGATCTGTGTAGTTTCTGTTTGATTGCACTAAATGTGGGAGCCCATCCCCGATGCCATGGGACGATGTTGCCACCTGTGACTATATCTTGTGCATTCACTGCTTGATTGCTTATTTACAATGTTGTAAGTACCTGTTCATACCGGCGAGATGTTTTTTTCTACTGCCCTTTTGACATTGTATATGATACTCATTGATAATAAAAACGTTATTTTGAAAAAAGGATGAGCACAGGCAAAGCTGAATCACACTTCACGACAAGTTGACGTATTTAAAGTCAAAATCCGGTACATCAGGATGTATATGAAAATAAAATTAACCACAAAGATCTAAACTTAATCCAAAATCCTTCAATTCAAATCATTTTGTTTGAAAACATGATGAAAAAAGCACATAGAAGGAAACTCAGGAGAACTTCCTTTGTAAGAGGAAATTCATAAGAGAAACACGCGGCACTGCCGCACCTGCAAGGAGGATGCCAAACCCACAAATAAAGGTCTCAGGAAGTCAAGACAATTACCCACTTAGAAAACGAAGTAAACGCTGTAATGATAGTTTTACTTCTGAGATGCTTAGAGAGGGGAGAAGAGTCAAAATGTCAATAATTCTAATGGGACCTATTTTTTTAAAATTATTATTAATGATATTTTTATTATTGTTATTGTAATGCAAAGAAACTTTAAATATCATACAGGTGGGGATGGGGAGTAAGTGATGCCCAATCTGGAACACAAGCTTAGAAGACTAGTGGGAAGAATACTGAGGACAGAGGGGAGGGGGGATTTCAGTATTTCCTACACAAGTTCCTTGGAGACTTAGGGTCTATTCACACAGCAGAATTTCTGCCTTAAAGGGGTACTCCACCCCAAGACATCTTATCCCCTATAGGGGATAAGATGTCTGATCCCCAGCGGTGGGACCCCCGCAATGTCATGACTCCGCCCCCGTGTGACATCAAGCCCCGTCCCGTCAATGCAAGTCTATGGGAGGGGGCGTTACGCCCCCTCCCATAGACTTGCATTGAGGGGATGGGGCATGACGTTACACAGGGGCGGAGTCGTGAGTCGCGACCCAGACCCTCCAGCGCTTCCGGACAAGAAACAGGTGGGTGCCGCATGCTATATTGCGGTGGTCCCCAGCGGCTGGACCCCCGCGATCAGACATCTTATCCCCTATCCAAAGGATAGGGGATAAGATGTCTAGGGGTGGAGTACCCCTTTAAATTAAAGCCCATAGACTTCTATGGGATTCCGCACTCTCAATCACGCTTATGAATTTCCGCTTGCGGAATTCCGCAAGCGGAAATTCAGAAGTGTGAATAGGGGTGCGGAATCCCATAGAAGTCTATGGGCTTTAATTTGAGGGGGAATTCCGCCGTATGAATAGACCCTTACAACACACCTGCTCAGCTGTCGTGGCCAGCAAAGGTGTCAGCTGAGATTTCTGCATTTGTACAATGTGGTGGTATAGATTATTGCTTAAAAATGAACTTATCTCCTATCCACAGGATAGGGGATAAGTAGCTGATCATGGGGGGGTCTGAGCGCTGGGACCCCCGCGATCATCAAGACGGGACCTGGCGCTCCGGGTCTTTTGAGCGCCGGATCCCGTCTTGGTGATCGTGGGGAAAGACCCAAGTTCAGTCATAGAACTGAATGGAGGGCAGGCGAGAGCTGGGGTCCCATCCCAGTGATCACGGGGCGTCCCAGCACTCGGCATTTTTATACTCTCTGAAAGGCTTAGTAATTCATAATGTACTGGGATCTAGCTGCCTGTATCAATTTCATGCTGCCTGTGCTTTAGGCAGCATAAAACTGATGACAGGTTCCCTTGCTGGTAAACTATATGATTAGTAAAAGATCCCATTCAACTGAATGGTCCTCCAGGAAGTAGAATCCTATCTGGGTTTTAGGGAAAGCAAATGAAGCATTTGCCTTTGGGTTATGACTATCTGTGATATCACCATTGAAAAACAAGAAAATAAAAGGACCTTACTTCTAATAGAGTCCATTGTGAGCAACCCATACATTTATGTGCTCAAAAATAAAATGGACTGTCAGTAAGGAGGAATAATCTGCATACCGTATATACTTGAGTATAAGCCGAGTTTTTCAGCACGATTTTTCATGCTGAAAACGCCCCCCCTCGGCTTATACTCGAGTGAACTCTCTGCCTGTCAATCCCTTCTCAGTGGTCTTCAACCTGCGAACCTCCAGAGGTTGCAAAACTACAACTCCCAGCCTGCCCGGACAGCCATCAGCTGTCCGGGCATGCTGGGAGTTGTAGTTTTTAAACCTCTGGAGGTCCACAGGTTGAAGACCACTGCGGCCTTCGTCATCATCCAGACCCCCCCCCCCCCCTTTATTTTTCTACTAACCTCCCCTCGGTGGGAAGGAATTGTGAGCTGGTCCGGGCCATCTATGCTGCAGGGACCGTCCGGTGGGGAGGGTTAGTCGTTCCAGACTGTCCATTTTCAACGGAGGGGGGCCCTCTTCTCTGTGCTCCTGGCCTGCCCCGGACTAGTGACGTTACCCAGGGACGCGCATGAACGCATCGTCGTCAAGGCAATGTCACTAGTCCAGGCCAGGCCCAGAGCATGGAGAAGAGGGCCCGCCCGGAGCGACTAACCCTCCCCACCGGACAGTCCCTGCAGCATAGATGGCCCGGACCAGCTCACTCCACCCTTCCTTCCCACCGAGGGGAGGTGAGTAGAAAACTGGATGATGACGAAGGCCGCAGTGGTCTTCAACCTGCGGACCTCCAGAAGTTTCAAAACTACAATTCCCAGCATGCCCAGGCTGGGAGTTGTAGTTTTGCAACATTTGGAGGTCCGCAGGTTGAAGACCACTTATGAAGGGATTGACAGGTGGTGATAATGAAGGGGGGGGGGGATGATGATGGGGGTCTGGATGATGACAGGGGGGGGGGGGATGTTGTATTTCCCACCCTAGGCTTAAAGTCGAGTCAATAATTTTTCCTGGGTTTTGGGGTGAAATTAGGGGCCTCGAATAATATTCGGGTCGGCTTATAATCGAGTATATACGGTATGTGCATTACAATTCCCTTATGTTAGGACAGAGTCTATGGGGGAGATTAACCTAAATGACTGTATGTACAACCATGAAGACTAAATAAAAAAAAGTCCTAATGGAAAGGACACGCGAAAACGGCATTGTCTCCGGATAATTCGACGGCTGGGCTCAGGAAACAAGACTTTCAAGGCATAATAATAGAAAATGAACTAGGCAAAGGCAGAGACATATATTAACCTCTCGATGTCATGTCTGCTATCCACAATAGTATTACTAAGAGGTCTGCAGAGAGTGATACTGGGAGAGACAGTGACCAAACAGGAAGTCGTGACACCAACGCGTTATTTATAGCTATGGCGACAATGTATATGGAATTCGTCTATTGTTTGTAGAGGTGAAAAGATCATGTGCTTGTTTCAAGTGGGGTGCACGGCTGACAGATGACTCTGGCCATTAGCACAATGGCTTTCTTGAGAGATGGCAGCATGTCTGAAGCTATTGGAGCCTCTTTTTCTTCTATATTTAACATCATGTTATTCTAAGAATTTTTTTTTTTTTTTTAAGAAAGGAGATATACTACCAGCTCAATAACCAAATGGCAACACTTTAATGGCCCATCTGTTATGGTCTGAGCAGGAGAACAATGGCTTAGACTGGAGATTCTACCTCCTTCAGTTGTCTTTAGACTACACTTGATGATGGACTGGTGGATGGTTTCACTTTCTGGAATTGCCCAATCCCATGATAATGTGTCTGAACAAACTAACACCATTATCTTTCATTTGTTTTTCTTATAAGCATGCTTCAAAAGTTGGACAAACGGAATAAGCTTTTGCTCATGACTTAAAGGGGTACTCCGCCCCTAGACATCTTATCCCCTATCCAAAGGATAGACGATAAGATGTCTGATCATGGGGGCTGCGATAACGAAGTTCGCTCCGTGCACCAGATGTCTGGGGTGCCACAGCCAATATCAGAAATCTTATCCCCTATCTTTTGGATAGGGGATAAGATGTCTAGGGGTGGAGTACCCATTTAAGCCATGGCTTAGAACCATATTTGACAGTAGGTTGGTACAAATACCACTCACTTTGGCCCTAGTCCTTTGGATACTATATTTATGCACATACACATATGTACTTAAAGGGGTTTTCCTATCATACAAAGTTATGCCCTATTCATGGGAAAGCTATCTGATCGTGGGTGGGTCCAAGAGGTGGGGCCCAACAACCGTTTCATTAAGTTTCCATGGAAGCCACCGGTAATGGCTTAATAGATAGCTTAATAGAGCATTTGGCTGCCTCCACAGCTCCGATAGAGAGGGAATAAAGAGGTGGAATACACTCCCATTTACGAGATCGTGGGGAGCCTCAGCGTTTATCCTCTTTGTAAGATGGAAAAACCCTATAAGAAAAATAACTTAAAGGTTCAAAAGCAATATACACATGTAAGTCACTCAGCTGTAGCAACTCACCTAAAATATATCCTGTTTATATACCTGTACTTTCCAATTATTATAATTTTTTTTATTAGAAAACTGCATAGTTTTGTTAGATTAACCCTTCGGAATGGTGACAAGGGGATTTTAGGACTTTCACGGCTGCTTATTGTGCTATTGAGAGTCCCCTTTATGGTGCACAGTTATTTCTTATTTTCTTCATTTTAGGGTGCAGGACCAGAGCTGGACTACTTGAAAGCAGTATTCACACATGGACATTCTTTACCTCACTTGTCTGGCCAATCATATTACAGCACTTACTCCTCTCTTCTATGACATAGTGAAGGTGACAGTGGACTGGGAGTTGTAGTTTTGCAACAGCTGGAGGCACACTTGTTGTGAAAAAATGCATTAGATGGACACCTAGTCCTGGTGAAATTGGCGGGCCTGGTGAATATTTATCTAATGTGTGTCACGATGCCGGCTGGCAGGTAGTGGATCCTCTGTGCCAGAGAGGGATTGGCGTGGACCGTGCTAGTGGACCGGTTCTAAGCCACTACTGGTTTTCACCAGAGCCCGCCGCAAAGCGGGATGGTCTTGCTGCGGCGGTAGTGACCAGGTCGTATCCACTAGCAACGGCTCACCTCTCTGGCTGCTGAAGATAGGCGCGGTACAAGGGAGTAGGCAGAAGCAAGGTCGGACGTAGCAGAAGGTCGGGGCAGGCAGCAAGGATCGTAGTCAGGGGCAACGGCAGAAGGTCTGGAACACAGGCTAGGAACACACAAGGAACGCTTTCACTGGCACAATGGCAACAAGATCCGGCAAGGGAGTGCAAGGGAAGTGAGGTGATATAGGGAAGTGCACAGGTGAACACACTAATTGGAACCACTGCGCCAATCAGCGGCGCAGTGGCCCTTTAAATCGCAGAGACCCGGCGCGCGCGCGCCCTAGGGAGCGGGGCCGCGCGCGCCGGGACAGAACAGACGGGGAGCGAGTCAGGTACGGGAGCCGGGGTGCGCATCGCGAGCGGGCGCTACCCGCATCGCGAATCGCATCCCGGCTGGCAGCGGAATCGCAGCGCCCCGGGTCAGAGGATGTGACCGGAGCGCTGCAGCGGGGAGAGTGAAGCGAGCGCTCCGGGGAGGAGCGGGGACCCGGAGCGTTCGGCGTAACAGTACCCCCCCCCTTGGGTCTCCCCCTCTTCTTAGAGCCTGAGAACCTGAGGAGCAGACTTTTGTCTAGGATGTGGATTCAAGTAGAATACAGACATAGCGCACATCTACAATCTTGTATAATGATCTGATTGCTTCTCAGCATAATATCAAAAACTAACAGGTTGTTAGTATACATTTTTGATCAAAAAGTACAAGCCCACTCGCCACGTCAAGGCCACCTATTCAGAGTGGGTCCCTAACGTCCCTAGCATAAAATGGCGCAGCACCAGGCGGCGACCACCACCGCCGCGACACAAGTGCCCACGGGGGGGAGCGACCCACTGGCAGAGCGGCCCCAATGCCTCTCAAACCAGTCTATAGGCCGCACCCGCCCGCAGACACAGCACCACGGCAGCAACAGACGCCGCCCCGCACCACACCAGTGTGAACAAGGTGTAATGGTTCACTTACCTTGCTCTCCCAGTCAGACTGGGAGGCTGCTAGGAGTGAAATGGCCCTGTTGTGGTTAATTACCACCTATATAGGTTTAGGCTGTGGGGGGTGGGGAAGAGTGCAGCACATGTTTAAAAAACAAAAAAAAGGGGGAAGAAAGAAATCACAATGTGGATTCAAGTAGAATACAGACATAGCGCACATCTACAATCTTGTATAATGATCTGATTGCTTCTCAGCATAATATCAAAAACTAACAGGTTGTTAGTATACATTTTTGATCAAAAAGTACAAGCCCACTCGCCACGTCAAGGCCACCTATTCAGAGTGGGTCCCTAACGTCCCTAGCATAAAATGGCGCAGCACCAGGCGGCGACCACCACCGCCGCGACACAAGTGCCCACGGGGGGGAGCGACCCACTGGCAGAGCGGCCCCAATGCCTCTCAAACCAGTCTATAGGCCGCACCCGCCCGCAGACACAGCACCACGGCAGCAACAGACGCCGCCCCGCACCACACCAGTGTGAACAAGGTGTAATGGTTCACTTACCTTGCTCTCCCAGTCAGACTGGGAGGCTGCTAGGAGTGAAATGGCCCTGTTGTGGTTAATTACCACCTATATAGGTTTAGGCTGTGGGGGGTGGGGAAGAGTGCAGCACATGTTTAAAAAACAAAAAAAAGGGGGAAGAAAGAAATCACAATGTGGATTCAAGTAGAATACAGACATAGCGCACATCTACAATCTTGTATAATGATCTGATTGCTTCTCAGCATAATATCAAAAACTAACAGGTTGTTAGTATACATTTTTGATCAAAAAGTACAAGCCCACTCGCCACGTCAAGGCCACCTATTCAGAGTGGGTCCCTAACGTCCCTAGCATAAAATGGCGCAGCACCAGGCGGCGACCACCACCGCCGCGACACAAGTGCCCACGGGGGGGAGCGACCCACTGGCAGAGCGGCCCCAATGCCTCTCAAACCAGTCTATAGGCCGCACCCGCCCGCAGACACAGCACCACGGCAGCAACAGACGCCGCCCCGCACCACACCAGTGTGAACAAGGTGTAATGGTTCACTTACCTTGCTCTCCCAGTCAGACTGGGAGGCTGCTAGGAGTGAAATGGCCCTGTTGTGGTTAATTACCACCTATATAGGTTTAGGCTGTGGGGGGTGGGGAAGAGTGCAGCACATGTTTAAAAAACAAAAAAAAGGGGGAAGAAAGAAATCACAATGTGGATTCAAGTAGAATACAGACATAGCGCACATCTACAATCTTGTATAATGATCTGATTGCTTCTCAGCATAATATCAAAAACTAACAGGTTGTTAGTATGCATTTTTGATCAAAAAGTACAAGCCCACTCGCCACGTCAAGGCCACCTATTCAGAGTGGGTCCCTAACGTCCCTAGCATAAAATGGCGCAGCACCAGGCGGCGACCACCACCGCCGCGACACAAGTGCCCACGGGGGGGAGCGACCCACTGGCAGAGCGGCCCCAATGCCTCTCAAACCAGTCTATAGGCCGCACCCGCCCGCAGACACAGCACCACGGCAGCAACAGACGCCGCCCCGCACCACACCAGTGTGAACAAGGTGTAATGGTTCACTTACCTTGCTCTCCCAGTCAGACTGGGAGGCTGCTAGGAGTGAAATGGCCCTGTTGTGGTTAATTACCACCTATATAGGTTTAGGCTGTGGGGGGTGGGGAAGAGTGCAGCACATGTTTAAAAAACAAAAAAAAGGGGGAAGAAAGAAATCACAATGTGGATTCAAGTAGAATACAGACATAGCGCACATCTACAATCTTGTATAATGATCTGATTGCTTCTCAGCATAATATCAAAAACTAACAGGTTGTTATGCTGAGAAGCAATCAGATCATTATACAAGATTGTAGATGTGCGCTATGTCTGTATTCTACTTGAATCCACATTGTGATTTCTTTCTTCCCCCTTTTTTTGTTTTTTAAACATGTGCTGCACTCTTCCCCACCCCCCACAGCCTAAACCTATATAGGTGGTAATTAACCACAACAGGGCCATTTCACTCCTAGCAGCCTCCCAGTCTGACTGGGAGAGCAAGGTAAGTGAACCATTACACCTTGTTCACACTGGTGTGGTGCGGGGCGGCGTCTGTTGCTGCCGTGGTGCTGTGTCTGCGGGCGGGTGCGGCCTATAGACTGGTTTGAGAGGCATTGGGGCCGCTCTGCCAGTGGGTCGCTCCCCCCCGTGGGCACTTGTGTCGCGGCGGTGGTGGTCGCCGCCTGGTGCTGCGCCATTTTATGCTAGGGACGTTAGGGACCCACTCTGAATAGGTGGCCTTGACGTGGCGAGTGGGCTTGTACTTTTTGATCAAAAATGTATACTAACAACCTGTTAGTTTTTGATATTATGCTGAGAAGCAATCAGATCATTATACAAGATTGTAGATGTGCGCTATGTCTGTATTCTACTTGAATCCACATTGTGATTTCTTTCTTCCCCCTTTTTTTGTTTTTTAAACATGTGCTGCACTCTTCCCCACCCCCCACAGCCTAAACCTATATAGGTGGTAATTAACCACAACAGGGCCATTTCACTCCTAGCAGCCTCCCAGTCTGACTGGGAGAGCAAGGTAAGTGAACCATTACACCTTGTTCACACTGGTGTGGTGCGGGGCGGCGTCTGTTGCTGCCGTGGTGCTGTGTCTGCGGGCGGGTGCGGCCTATAGACTGGTTTGAGAGGCATTGGGGCCGCTCTGCCAGTGGGTCGCTCCCCCCCGTGGGCACTTGTGTCGCGGCGGTGGTGGTCGCCGCCTGGTGCTGCGCCATTTTATGCTAGGGACGTTAGGGACCCACTCTGAATAGGTGGCCTTGACGTGGCGAGTGGGCTTGTACTTTTTGATCAAAAATGTATACTAACAACCTGTTAGTTTTTGATATTATGCTGAGAAGCAATCAGATCATTATACAAGATTGTAGATGTGCGCTATGTCTGTATTCTACTTGAATCCCTTTTGTCTAGGATGTTGTCCTCAGGTTCCCAGGATCTCTCTTCAGGGCCACAACCCTCCCAGTCCACCAAAAAAAAAGTTTTCCCTCTGACCTTCTTGGAAGCCAAGATTTCTCTGACAGAGAAGACGTCCGAGGAGCCGGAAACAGGAGTGGGAGGAACAGATTTGGGAGAAAAACGGTTGAGGATGAGTGGTTTGAGAAGAGAGACGTGAAAGGCATTAGGGATACGAAGAGAAGGGGGAAGAAGAAGTTTATAAGAGACAGGATTAATTTGACACAAAATTTTGAAAGGACCAAGATAGCGTGGTCCCAACTTGTAGCTAGGGACACGGAAGCGGACATATTTAGCGGAGAGCCATACCTTGTCTCCAGGGGAAAAAACGGGAGGAGCTCTTCTTTTCTTATCCGCGAACTTCTTCATGCGTGATGAAGCCTGTAATAGAGAATTTTGGGTCTCTCTCCATATGATGGAAAGGTCACGAGAAATTTCATCCACAGCGGGCAGACCAGAGGGCAAGGGAGTAGGGAGGGGGGGAAGAGGGTGACGGCCGTACACCACGAAAAATGGGGATTTGGAGGAAGATTCAGAGACCCTGAAGTTATACGAGAATTCGGCCCATGGGAGGAGATCTGCCCAGTCATCCTGGCGGGAGGAAACAAAATGTCGCAAATAATCACCCAAGATCTGGTTAATTCTTTCTACTTGTCCATTGGACTGGGGATGATATGCAGAAGAAAAATTTAATTTAATCTTGAGTTGTTTACAGAGAGCCCTCCAGAATTTAGACACGAATTGGACGCCTCTGTCCGAGACAATCTGCGTGGGCAACCCGTGAAGACGAAAAATGTGTACAAAAAATTGTTTAGCCAACTGAGGCGCAGAAGGAAGACCAGGAAGAGGGATGAAATGTGCCATTTTGGAGAATCGATCAACGACCACCCAAATAACAGTGTTGCCACGGGAAGGGGGTAAATCAGTAATAAAATCCATACCAATCAGAGACCAAGGCTGTTCGGGGACAGGCAGAGGATGAAGAAAACCAGCGGGCTTCTGGCGAGGAGTCTTATCCCGGGCACAGATAGTGCAGGCTCGCACAAAGTCCACAACATCCGTCTCCAGAGTCGGCCACCAATAGAAGCGGGAGATGAGTTGCACAGATTTCTTGATGCCCGCATGACCTGCGAGATGGGAGGAGTGACCCCATTTGAGGATTCCGAGGCGTTGGCGTGGAGAAACAAAGGTCTTTCCTGGAGGAGTCTGCCTGATGGAGGCAGGAGAAGTGGAGATCAGGCAGTCAGGTGGAATGATGTGTTGCGGAGGGAGTTCAACTTCTGAGGCATCCGAGGAACGAGAGAGAGCATCGGCCCTAATGTTCTTATCGGCAGGACGAAAGTGAATCTCAAAATTAAATCGAGCAAAGAACAGAGACCACCGGGCCTGGCGAGGATTCAGCCGTTGGGCAGACTGGAGGTAGGAGAGGTTCTTGTGGTCGGTGTAGATAATAACAGGAAAACTTGATCCCTCCAGCAGATGCCTCCATTCCTCAAGTGCTAATTTAATGGCTAGAAGCTCTCGATCCCCGATGGAGTAGTTCCTCTCTGCTGGAGAGAAGGTCCTAGAGAAAAAACCACAAGTGACAGCATGCCCGGAAGAATTTTTTTGTAGAAGAACAGCTCCAGCTCCCACTGAGGAGGCATCAACCTCCAATAGGAAGGGTTTGGAAGGGTCAGGTCTGGAGAGGACGGGAGCCGAAGAAAAGGCAGACTTGAGTCGTTTAAAGGCGTCTTCTGCTTGAGGAGGCCAGGACTTGGGATCAGCATTTTTTTTGGTTAAAGCCACGATAGGAGCCACAATGGTAGAAAAATGTGGAATAAATTGTCTGTAATAATTGGCGAACCCCAAAAAGCGTTGGATAGCACGGAGTCCGGAGGGGCGTGGCCAATCTAAGACGGCAGAGAGTTTGTCTGGATCCATCTGTAGTCCCTGGCCAGAGACCAAATATCCTAGAAAAGGAAGAGATTTGCATTCAAACAGACATTTCTCAATTTTGGCATAGAGTAGATTGTCACGAAGTCTCTGAAGAACCATACGGACATGCTGGCGGTGTTCTTCTAGATTGGCAGAAAAAATTAGGATATCGTCCAGATATACAACAACACAGGAGTATAACAGATCACGAAAAATTTCATTGACAAAGTCTTGGAAGACGGCAGGGGCGTTGCACAGGCCAAATGGCATGACCAGATACTCAAAATGTCCATCTCTGGTGTTAAATGCCGTTTTCCACTCATCCCCCTCTCTGATGCGGATGAGGTTATAGGCGCCTCTTAAGTCCAATTTAGTAAAGATGTGGGCACCTTGGAGGCGATCAAAGAGTTCAGAGATGAGGGGTAAGGGGTAGCGGTTCTTAACCGTGATTTTATTAAGACCGCGGTAGTCAATGCAAGGACGTAGGGAGCCATCTTTTTTGGACACAAAGAAAAATCCGGCTCCGGCAGGAGAGGAGGATTTACGGATAAAGCCCTTTTTTAGATTCTCCTGGACGTATTCAGACATGGCAAGAGTCTCTGGGGCAGAGAGAGGATAAATTCTGCCCCGGGGTGGAGTAGTGCCCGGGAGGAGATCGATAGGACAATCATAAGGCCTGTGAGGAGGTAGAGTCTCAGCTTGTTTTTTGCAGAAAACATCCGCGAAGTTCATATAGGCCTTAGGGAGACCGGTTACTGGAGGAACCACAGAGTTACGGCAAGGGTTACTGGGAACCGGTTTTAGACAGTTCTTGGAACAAGAGGACCCCCAACTCTTGATCTCCCCAGTGGACCAATCCAGGGTTGGGGAATGAAGTTGAAGCCAGGGAAGTCCAAGGAGAATTTCCGAGGTGCAATTGGGGAGGACCAAAAGTTCAATCCTCTCGTGATGAGATCCGATGCTCATAAGAAGGGGCTCCGTGCGGAAACGTATGGTACAGTCCAATCTTTCATTATTTACACAATTGATGTAGAGGGGTCTGGCGAGACTGGTCACGGGGATGTTGAACCTGTTGACGAGAGAGGCCAAAATAAAATTTCCTGCAGATCCAGAGTCCAAGAAGGCCACAGTAGAGAAGGAGAAGGCAGAGGCAGACATCCGCACAGGCACAGTAAGACGTGGAGAAGCAGAGTAGACATCAAGGACTGTCTCACCTTTGTGCGGAGTCAGCGTACGTCTTTCCAGGCGGGGAGGACGGATAGGACAATCCCTCAGGAAGTGTTCGGTACTAGCACAGTACAGGCAGAGGTTCTCCATACGGCGTCGTGTCCTCTCTTGAGGTGTCAGGCGAGACCGGTCGACCTGCATAGCCTCCACGGCAGGAGGCACAGGAACAGATTGCAGGGGACCAGAGGAGAGAGGAGCCGAGGAGAAGAAACGCCTCGTGCGAACAGAGTCCATATCTTGGCGGAGTTCCTGACGCCTTTCGGAAAAACGCATGTCAATGCGAGTGGCTAGGTGAATAAGTTCATGTAGATTAACAGGAATTTCTCGTGCGGCCAGAACATCTTTAATGTTGCTGGATAGGCCTTTTTTGAAGGTCGCGCAGAGGGCCTCATTATTCCAGGACAATTCTGAAGCAAGAGTACGGAATTGTACGGCATACTCGCCAACGGAAGAATTACCCTGGACCAGGTTCAACAGGGCAGTCTCAGCAGAAGAGGCTCGGGCAGGTTCCTCAAAGACACTTCGGATTTCCGAGAAGAAGGAGTGTACAGAGGCAGTGACAGGGTCATTGCGGTCCCAGAGCGGTGTGGCCCATGACAGGGCTTTTCCGGACAGAAGGCTGACTACGAAAGCCACCTTAGACCTTTCAGTGGGAAACAGGTCCGACATCATCTCCAGATGCAGGGAACATTGGGAAAGAAAGCCACGGCAAAACTTAGAGTCCCCATCAAATTTATCCGGCAAGGATAAGCGTAGCCCAGGAGCGGCCACTCGCTGCGGAGGAGGTGCAGGAGCTGGCGGAGGAGATGACTGCTGAAGCTGTGGTAGTAACTGTTGTAGCATAACGGTCAGTTGAGACAGCTGTTGGCCTTGTTGCGCTATCTGTTGTGACTGCTGGGCGACCACCGTGGTAAGGTCAGCGACAACTGGCAGAGGAACTTCAGCGGGATCCATGGCCGGATCTACTGTCACGATGCCGGCTGGCAGGTAGTGGATCCTCTGTGCCAGAGAGGGATTGGCGTGGACCGTGCTAGTGGACCGGTTCTAAGCCACTACTGGTTTTCACCAGAGCCCGCCGCAAAGCGGGATGGTCTTGCTGCGGCGGTAGTGACCAGGTCGTATCCACTAGCAACGGCTCACCTCTCTGGCTGCTGAAGATAGGCGCGGTACAAGGGAGTAGGCAGAAGCAAGGTCGGACGTAGCAGAAGGTCGGGGCAGGCAGCAAGGATCGTAGTCAGGGGCAACGGCAGAAGGTCTGGAACACAGGCTAGGAACACACAAGGAACGCTTTCACTGGCACAATGGCAACAAGATCCGGCAAGGGAGTGCAAGGGAAGTGAGGTGATATAGGGAAGTGCACAGGTGAACACACTAATTGGAACCACTGCGCCAATCAGCGGCGCAGTGGCCCTTTAAATCGCAGAGACCCGGCGCGCGCGCGCCCTAGGGAGCGGGGCCGCGCGCGCCGGGACAGAACAGACGGGGAGCGAGTCAGGTACGGGAGCCGGGGTGCGCATCGCGAGCGGGCGCTACCCGCATCGCGAATCGCATCCCGGCTGGCAGCGGAATCGCAGCGCCCCGGGTCAGAGGATGTGACCGGAGCGCTGCAGCGGGGAGAGTGAAGCGAGCGCTCCGGGGAGGAGCGGGGACCCGGAGCGCTCGGCGTAACAATGTGCATGTGTACCTTTATTGTATGGACAGCTTTACTCCTATTTGTTAAAATGTTATTCAAAAATTCATTGAGAAGTCCATACGTGTTAAATATTATTGCAATTCAATGGACACTGTCATAAGCTAAAACGTTTTTATATGTTTATATGTTGCATATTATACCTTTTTTTTTTTTTATAGAAATCATGGCATATATAAAATACCACTAGGGGTCCCCATACCATCTAGAACATAATCTTGTCTGGTTGCAGCATAATCTTTGTCCCAGCTGAAGCACAGGCTGGGTAAAAGTCTAGAAGGTAAGGGGGCAAGACTAGCACAAATCTGTGCTCACTCCTGTCCTATCAGACTGCAGCATGAAAATAGAGAGGAGGGGGTTACAGAGCAGCCTGCAGTGACTGGATGAAGAGACTCAGCACAGGACAGCAGACTCAGGGAGGAAGTGAATGCATAGTGAGTGAGGGCATGCCCTTTCCTGAGCAGTAGATGTCAGAATGAGTGAACAGCAGAACAGAGGGATTTGTGAGCCAAATACAGAAGCTAGACACATTAAAAAGACATGTAAAACATCCGCATGACCTAGTGAGAAACATATATGTTTTTTTGTTTCTGTAATATGACAGGTTCACCGTGAAGAAAGAATATACACTGCTTAAAAAAACTAAAGGGAACACTTAAACAACACAATGTAACTCCAAGTCAATGACACTTCTGTATAATCACACTGTCCCCTCAGGAAGAACACTGATTGACAATCAATTTCACATGCTGTTGTGCAAATGGAACAGACAACAGGTGGAAACTATAGGCAATTAGCAAGACACCCCCAATAAAGGAGTGGTTCTGCAGGTGGTGACCACAGACCACTTCTCAGTTCCTATGCTTCCTGGCTGATGTTTTGTTCACTTTTGAATGCTGGCGGTGCTTTCACTCTAGTGGTAGCATGAGACAGAGTCTACAACCCACACAAGTGGCTCAGGTGGTGTAGCTCATTTGCCAGAGAACACCAAGATTGGCAAATTCGCCACTGGTGCCCTGTGCTCTTCACAGATGAAAGCAGGTTCCCACTGAGCACATGTGACAGACGTGACAGAGTCTGGAGATGCCGTGGAAAATGTTCTGCTGCCTGCAACATCCTCCAGCATCACCTGTTTGGCGGTGGGTCAGTAATGGTGTGGGGTGGCATTTCTTTGTGGGCTGCACAGCCCTCCATGTGCTTGTCAGAGGTAGCCTGACTGCCATTAGGTACTGAGATGAGATCCTCAGACCCCTTGTGAGACCATATGCTGGTGCGGTTGGCCCAGGGTTCCTCCTAATGCAAGACAATGCTAGACCTCATGTGGCTGGAGTGTGTCAGCAGTTCCTGCAAGAGTAAGGCATTGATGCTATGGACTGGCCCGCCCGTTCCCCAGACCTTAATCCGATTGAGCACATCTGGGACATCATTTCTCGCTCCATCCACCAATGCCACGTTGCACCACAGACTGTCCAGGAGTTGGCGGATGCTTTAGTCCAGGCCTGGGAGGACATCCCTCAGGAGACCATCCACCACCTCATCAGGAGCATGCCCAGGCATTGTAGGGAGGTCATACGGGCATGTGGAGGCCGCACACACTACTGAGCCTCATTGTGACTTGTTTTGAGGACATTACATAAAGTTGGATCAGCCTGTAGTGTGGTTTTCCACTTTGATTTTGAGTGTGACTCCATATCCAGACCTCCATGGGTTGATACATTTGATTTCCATTGATAATTTTTGTGTGATTTTGTTGTCAGCACATTCAACTATGTAAAGACGAAAGTATTTCATAGGATTAGTTCATTCAGATCTAGGATGTGTTATCTTAGTGTTCCCTTTATTTATTTGAGCAGTGTATCATTTTGACAGGCAGAGCCACTGCAACATATAGAGACAGGCGGGATAAAGTCTGTGAAAGGAAAAATGGTCGGCAGCTGAATTCTTTAACTCTTAGCAGCTGCTCACTAAACCACAATGACCATATTTCACAGTAATTTCTTCCATAATAATGAAAATGAGCAAATACCGTATATGTTCATAAGTTCTGTAGGAGACATCTGAGACACTTTTTACTTTCTATAAGACCTGAGGACTTTGACAAGTAAGCAGTGAGTCACGCTCTAAGGCACTTCATTCTACGCTCTAAGGCACTTCATTCTATGTTCTCGAAGACTGCAGGAAGAGATAGCAGTCATCCTTATGCAACCTGATTAGTACTGAGTCCTCTATTAAGCATTACAGGACATTGTCTGGACCAATTCTCTGTGTAGCCCTACACAATGCGGTGAGTCAGTGGTCCCTGAGAGAGTCAGCACAATAGTGATGAATCAGTAGTCGCTGAGTGACATAACACACTTCGGTGAGTCAATGCTCCCTCTCGCACACAGACATGGCGCCTCTGTTTGGATATGAAACTTCAAAGTGTATGAAATAAATAAAATGGGAAAACAGCATAGCATCTGGGTAGAAGGAAATGTATAGATAGGGAAATAAAGGGATAGAGATAGACATTGATAGAATTGGAATATGCCACCAATGCCCAGTTGCTGTACCCAGGGCTGTATTTACATCTTGGTATTCGGACTGAATACCCCCCCTTAGGGTAATGCCACATGTCTTGTCACAAATACGCAGCAAAAACATCACATGCAGCTTTTGCTGCAGATTCAATAATAACTCATAATGAACGCATGGAAATCTGCAAGTCAATTTTGCAGCAGTTCTGACCCATATGGAGTGAACCAAAGGGAGAATATTGGTTTGTTTCTCCATGCCTCAACAGTATTTGGAGTAAATTTATCCAAACTTGTGTAGAGGAAGAGTAGTGCAGTTGCCCATAGCAACCAGATTGCTTCTTTTATGGTTCAAAGGCTTCTTTAAAAATAAAAGAGATCTGATTGGTTGCTATGGGCAACTTCACCACAATTCCTAAGCACAGATTTTCATAACTCTCCCCCTTTATTTATTTATTGATTTTAATCAAATTGCTGCCTCCTCAAAGGAGTACTTCAGCGAAAATTAACTTATTTAACATAAGTAGATGATCGCTGGGTCCCCCCCTGCAATCACTGAGATGGGACCCAGCACTCAATGAGGAGCGTGTGCTGCAGCCGGCATGCGCTCCATTCACACGGGAGCGCTGAAAAGATACAGAGTAAAGCTATCGGGGATCATCGGCACTCCCACAGAAATGAATGGAGAGCGTGCCGTCTACCTGTAGACGATGGGCGCTCCTCACTGAGAGCGCTGGGGTCCAGTCCTGGTGTTCACGGGGGGCCACAACGATCGGACACCCGTGATCAGCTTCTTATAAGTAATTTTTCAGTGGAGTACTCCTTTAACAATGCTGCCCTGGGCACAGGTCCACAGGTGTCTAGTGGCCAATACAACCCTAGCTACGCAATATTATCTTCCACTATCTATAATATTGAGAAAAATGTCAAGCGCAGGCAACAGAAGATGAACCGACATGGCCGCTTTCCTAGCTATGCAAAGATAATATACACATTAGTCTGACATTGACTGAGCGTATAGCTGATGTCAGCTTTAAGAGACTAAGCACAGGGGTATGGAACAGAAAATGGCCTTAAGCTAGGATTCCACTGAGGTTTTTGTCTTGCGCTTTTTTTAGGCTTAAAAACATCAGGAAAACTGCCACTGATTTTCTCAGCATTTCTGGTGTTTTTGCCTTTGAATGGAAATAGCATTTTTGGCCCGTTTGGCATTTTTTTTTAAATAATTTGTTGGGTACCAAAAATAAATAAATAAATTAAGGATGTAGTAGGGATGGAAAAAAATGTATTTTACAAAATGTATTTTTTTTTATAACAAATTTTTTTATTAATTTTTAAACAGGGATCAATTTATGTGGGCGGGCAGGGAACTAAAAATGTAGCCGATAATAATAAAAATGTAGAAAGGGGCCATTTAAATATAAAAATTATATATTTTTCATAATTTTTTATTTTTATTAGTAATGTATTTTAATAATGTGTTTAATAAAGTGTGTGTTTCACTTTTTCTTTCTCTATTTTTAATTTTTTTAGGTAGTACTACAGACTATTCCATGATGGGAGTAGTAGTACTTGTACTAATAGACAGATCGCCTTTGGTGTCACTCCTGACACCCGATGCGATCGTCCTATCTATTGCAGAGTATTGTACTACGACCGGCCAGTGATGTGAATAGAAATTTACCTCACTCATTCATATTTTCTGCCCAGAGTGGGGATTGGACGCATGGTTGCAGCTAATCATCGCTCTCAGCAGGAAATATGAATGAGTGATGTTCTATTCACATCACTGGCCAGAGTATATTGCAGAGCGCTGTAGAGAGCTGCTCCGCATCTCTGCAATAGATAGGACGATCGCATCAGGTGTCAGGAGTGACACCCGCCTTGATCTGTCCTTAACTGCAGGTACTACAACTCCCAACATGGAGCACACTCTGCTCCATGCTGGGAGCTGTAGTACCTGAATTAATAGATTGCAGTGAGTGTCACTTCTGACACCTGTTGCAAACTGTCTATTAATGCAGGTACTACAGTTCCCAGCATGGAACAGAGTGTGCTCCATGTTGGGAGCAGTAGTACCTGCAGTTAAGGAAAGATCACAGCGGGTGTAACTCCTGACCGTCCTGTATAATGTATGGATGCGGGCGGACGGCCCCTCTTCTACGGTCCCCTGCACTGACGTATATATATACACCTATTCATATTTCCCACAGAGAGTTGTGATTGCCTGGAACCATTCGGCCAATCACAGCTCTCTGTGGGAAATATGAATAGGTGTATATATACGGCAGTGCAGGGGACCATAAAAGAGCGGCCGGCCGCATCTAAACATTATACAGAGGGATCACAACGGTGTCAGAAGTGACCCCCGGGGCGATCTGTCAGTTAGTACATGTACTACTACTCCCATCATGGAACAGTCTGTTCCATGCTGGGAGTAGTAGTACTACCTAAAAAAAAAAAATCAAGAAAAAAAAGTTAAAAACACACACACACTTTATTCAACACATTATTAAAATACATTATAAATAAAAAGTTTAACAAAATTAATTAAACATTTTTTTTACATTAAAATGGCCCCTTTCTAAATTTTTATTATTGTCGGCTACATTTTTAGTTTCCTGCCCACCCACATAAATTGATCCCTGGTTTAAAAATTTATAAAAATTTTGTTACAAAAAAGATAAATTTCATTAAATACAATTTTTTCTATCACTACTGTATCTTTTTTATAATTTTTATTTTTTTGGAATTTTATTAAAAAAGTATCTGAAAAACGCCAAAGTTAAAACCCACATTGCGTTGCTCTTGGTGTTTTCTTTACTGTCATAGACTTCCACGGGAGAAAAATGCCAAGATTTTCTAAATAAAAAAATCGCCAAAGTCTCAACAAGAGGTCGTTTTAGAAAATCTGCCAAGGAGCCAAAAAGAGCTGAAAAACGCCCAAAGGATTAAAAAAAAACGCAAAACTGAAAAACGCCAAGTGGATCTGGCATTTTACAGTTCACTATTGACTTGCAGCTAACATCTGGCACTATTTTGCTGCATATTTTCCTGCCCATTGAAGTGAATGGGTAGAAAATCAGCATTGACCCCAACGGGTAGGAAAATCTGCAGCAGCCAATCCGCAGCAAAATACAGTAGTGTGACCCTACCCTTATTTCACGCTGCAGATGTGCCAACGCCCCTTACAAGAGCGAGCGAGCTCCTGCAACTGGATAGCTCTGTGTGTCCGCTCGTAGTGACAGATCTCCTACTGTAGACACAGTGCCTGCTCATAGCAGATGTGCACAGACACACTTAGCTACCCCACTGCAGCAGGGAGCTCGCCCCTGTGACTGTGGATGCACTACTTCTGACCCTATCCTAACAGAGAGATTAAAGAGTACCTATCATGATCTAAACTCTCCCTCATCCCCCCTCCCCCCCATCTGTCCCTGACTCTCACTGACACCATGCCTGCGTTTCCTTTCATTCAAAACCCCCTCTTTCTACCTGATTTATTTGATTCTTGGCTGCTCATTCAGCCTTCCTAGTGTGAGGGAGGAAGGGGGCGTGGCCCAGCAATAGAGGCTGTGAACACAGCAGCCATAAGCTCTGAATCTTCTCCTCTCTGTTTACAACTGCATGTGCAGAGAGAAGAAAGATCGGAGCTCAGATAGTAAAATTAATGAGGGCATGCAGTAAGGCAGAGTCAGGAGTATGCCCTGCTGTGCTATGAGCACAGTGCTGGCTCCTACCTGTCTGACTGACAGGTAGGGAGCAGTGCTGAGCTTGTCTGTGTCCAGGCTGCAGTCTGAGATTTAGGACTCCAGCATGATTCTAAAATCTATAAAAAGGGCTTGCGGCCAGGACTGGACTATTTTTTAATAACATGCAGTTGGAAAGTTATTCTGCATACATTAATCTATATATATATATATATATATACAGTTTCCATCCTAGACCCACAGTTAAATCACTCCCATGGAGCCAATTGCTACGTGTTAAACGGATAGTCTCAGATCCTATACAGTCCTCTAAAAGAATTGATGAAATGCAAGGGAAATTTAGACGTAGGGGTTATCCACAACGTTTGTTAAACCATCACTCAAATAGACTCTTACAAGTCGAGAGATCCACTCTATTACATAGTACCCCTAAACAACCCACAGATAGGATACCATTTGTGTCTACGTATTCAGTTAATAGCCAGGCTATAGCTAATATTATTAGGCATAACTGGTCACTCGTGAGTAAGACTACTGGCTTAGATAAGCCACCAATAATGGCATACCGAAAGGGACGCAGTTTTAAAGACCGTCTCATTAAATCTGATGTCGGCTCATTTAAAGATAAAGGTACACAAAAATTTAAACAGGGCAATTTTCCCTGCTTAAATTGTAGTCATTGTAATTCTATGTTAAAGGGCGATTCATTTAATCACCCACATACAGGCAAACCATTCAAGATTCATGGTAGATATACATGCCGCTCCTCCTTTGTAATCTATCTGTTGACCTGCCCATGCGGGCTTTATTACATAGGTGAAACCACCAATGAATGCCGGATAAGATTAAATGGTCATAAATCTTCCATTAGGACCAAGAGGGTTGATCTCCCACTACCTAAGCATTTTTTGGAATTTGGTCATAGTATCAGTCAGCTAAGATTTCGCATTATAGATCATGTACCTGTTTTAAGACGAGGGGGTGACAGGGAGAAATTATTGCGCCAGAAAGAACTTAAATGGATCTATACATTAGACACGATGTGTCCAAAGGGATTGAATATGGATTTTGGCTTGAAACCCTTTATGTAGGCATCTAGGTTATCCTCTATTCTTATTCTTCTTCTTTCCCCTCTTTTTTTCAATTTTTATTCCCCTTCCTTTTCTTTCCCCTTCTATCTTCCTCTTTTCCTTTTTATCTTCTTACTCTTCTTTTCTCTATTTCTATTTATTTCCTTTTTTCCCCCTCTTTTTTTCCCCCCCACCCCCTTTTTTTCCCCTTCCTTCTTTCGCCCCCCCCCCCCTCTTTCCCCCCTTCCCCCCCCCCCCTTCCCCCCCCTTCCCCTCCCCCCCCCCCCCCCCCACACTCTTCTCTCCCTTTTTTTCTCTTTTTTTCTTTCTCCCCTTTTTTCTCACCTCTTTTCTTTTTCTTCTATTTTACTTTATTTGATTTTATTTTTTTCCCCACCACCCCCCCCCCCCCAAACCCCCCCCCCCCCCTCTTTTTTCATTTATTTACATTTTTTGTTCTCACTCTTTTTTCTCACCTTTTTTTCACCTGATCCCTATATTTAATGTTTACAAGTGACAACATGAGGTTTTTGGATATCTTTCCACGATAATATTTTAAAATATTTTTTATGTATATTTTTTTAGATTCACCTCACTTATTATTTATCACCACCCTATATGAAGATTACAGCGGAGGATGGATTCACTGAGGACTCCTGGGAAAAAAAAGTTTTCTTTTGCATAATTATAGACTCTATGATTTAAATATAGTTTATGATACATTGATCCCTGTTTCAATATGACATCTTCCTGTGACATATTTCTGTGCTGGTATTTATATAGACGCCCGTGGTTAAAATAAATTCGTCTTGAGCAATACATGTATAGAAGTCTATTCGGACTCATATGTATTTTATACTATGCGGTGCGTTTTTTTGTCAGGGGCACTTCGGGTATCGACAGGCGCATTTGATATGCGCAGGTCGACTCACCGATATGCGATGACCCATGTAGACACACCACGCATGCGCAGGCAGTTGGCGCTTGCGCGGATCATTTTGTTCTGATCCCGGACATCTATGACGCTCCTGCATCAGCTGACCTATAGTGGTCAGCTGATCGGAACTACACGATGTGGAGCCACGCAGCCGCAGTTTGTTTATTTACATCTATGACGCTCCTGAATCAGCTGACCTATAGTGGTCAGCTGATCGGAACTACACGATGTTGAGCCACGCAGCCGCAGTTTGTTTATTTACAAACACAGCTGTCACACACGCACGCTAGATCTCTTATGCGATCTATATGATGAAGATGCAATCGGAGACATGGATCAATGTAAGTGAAGTCCCAGTGAACACATCTGAAGCTTATATATGTTTCGATGGTCGTTTTTTATACTCTTTAAGATTTATAGCTTTTGTGTATTTGAATCACTATGACAACACAACTTAACCAATAGGATGTGGTCATTGATTGTAATGATATATGTATAACACCTGTTATGTAACCAATCACAGCATGTTGTGATTCCTATATATATGCACATTGTCACTTTGTTTGATATGCTTGAAAAAGGCAGTTTATTGCCGAAACGTTGCACATGGATGGCAAATAAAACCTTGCTCCATCTACCAGCTTGAGTCCTCAGCTATTTGGTGCTGTATCCCTTCTGAATTTCTGCATGCTTTTCCGGGTTGGCATTCCCGGATGATCACCTGCACATGCTGATCTGATCGGTGCTGTCTCCCCCATCATCCATATATATATATATATATATAGAAAAAATGCAGGCAGCACACCACAGCTTGTATCAAAAAGGAAGGTGAGTTTATTCCATGATGTGATAGAGACTACGTTTCTCCAGCCTCACGCTGGCTTTCTCAAGTGCTTAACAGTTGACATGTATGAGGCTTAAATAAGCCAACCAATCACAAATTTATGACATCACATAGTGATTTACATATGTAAACAGAATACAAGAAAGCTTAAAATTAAGGCATCCAGAACACCTGAATGCAAATCAGTGTCCATACTTTGTGCACAAAGTGTATATGGTTCATTGTGCATCACCCGATCGTGAAGTGCAAACAGTGTCCATAAAGAAAATGTCCAAAATCCATATATAAATTGTCTCCTGAGCCGCTACCCCGGTACTCTCCTTCCGGGACGTTTATTTCATCCTATCGCAGCCTCCCGCTGTATAAGCTTACGACTTCTGGTCTGTTAGACACGTCACATAGCGTCCATGGCAACCTGTATTGCTGCACCCGGCAACTCTTCTGTGTTTAATTGCAAAGCCCGGCATCCATAGCAACCAATGTATCATCCAATGCTTGTCCGTTGTTCTGCGCATGCTCACTTCCAAAATCGGCATACTTGAAGAGATGGCTTCGCTCATCTATATGGCTGTTGTCCTTGGCAACTGAATCCTGTCACATTATTCAGGTGAGCGGAAAAATGATTTTCCTTATAGTTGGATACTTATATCAAGGGTAACAATGTCGCAACGGACACATTCAGATCAGATGCTTCGGGGTGGTGTCATTGTAGTCCCCTGTGTATAGGGCGCATCGGGAGGTGCCTTCACAGTGTATTATATGTATCACTTACACCAGCACCGGATCAGGGACATTCCAGTAACCTAGACTAGATGTCCTCTCTTGTCATCCATGATCCCTTGCCCACACAGTTTGAAGGGAATTTACACCAAGTTACCCCCAACATACATACATAGATTTCATGCATACCTGTTGCAATGACAATGTTCCCCTTGAATAAGATGTTATCTCGACACATGAGAAAGAGGCAGGTCCGATGTAAATTGATTCATTTCTCAGCAAGCTTGGTTGCAAGGTTGCTATGGGTAACGGGAAAAAAAATTTTTTACAAAAAGGAAGAAAAAATAAGCATGCAAAATCCTGATGTGAAAGCTCTGAATCTTCTCCTCTCTGTTTACAACCTTATGTGCAGAGAGAAGAAAGATCGGAGCTCAGATAGTAAAATGAATGAGGGCATGCAGTAAGGCAGAGTCAGGAGTATGCCCTGCTGTGCTATGAGCACAGTGCTGGCTCCTACCTGTCTGACTGACAGGTAGGGAGCAGTGCTGAGCTTGTCTGTGTCCAGGCTGCAGTCTGAGATTTAGGACTCCAGCGTGATTCTAAAATCTATAAAAAGGGCTTGCGGCCAGGACTGGACTATTTTTTAATAACATGCAGTTGGAAAGTTATTCTGCATACATTAATCTAAATATATATCACATTTTTTTAATGAAAGGTACCCTTTAAATAAATGAAAACTGCTATAGTTTCCTGACATGTATAAAAATAATAATAATGGGAAAAAAAATCTCTACGAAAAGGGGAAAAAATATGTAAAAATAGTGAAAGAGGGCCATAGTGGTTTTGGGCTATGGAAAGGCATTTGACACTGTCCCTCATAGACGCCTTGGAAAAATCAGGTCTAAAGATTCAGAAAGGTTCAGAATGCCAAACTAATTCAGACACACTGAGTGTTTGGGCATCCACTTGGTAAACAAGGTTATGTATCTGGGTACTTTTATGCATCATATGCCCTAGGGGGAAGAAAAACTGGGAGAGTGACTCATAGAGGTGGATCTGGTTGTACTTGTAGATCATAGAGCAGGTAATCTGCATCCAAGGTCTGCAGGGTATTGTATTAAAGGGCTATTCCCATCTCATAAAGCTATGGAATATTGCTAAGATATCTAAGATATGCCATCATTTTACGATCTGTGGGGTTTGACCTATGGGACCCCTACTGATCTTTCATCAGGATAAATAGGGTGCAGTCCGGATGTGTCAGGGATACCCCTTCACTGTTCTGGTTTTTACCAACCAGTGTGCCTCCAGCTGTTGCAAAACTACAACTCCCGGCATACTATTTTGAATGTTTATCCAATCTGATCTGGACGGAACTTTTTTTTTTTTCCTATAGAGCAGTTGTGCCTATATTTTTTCCCCTACTTTACACTTAAAGGGGTACTGTGTAAAAGTAATGAGTTACTTTTTTTTTGCTGCAGAACCCTTTTAAGAGGGAGTTCAAAATGTACTCATATCCCTCTTCTTTATCCATGTCTCCTTCCTTACCTAGGTTGAATCAAATATGCTTTTTTTTTTATTATTTAACTGTTCTATATGGTTGTATATAACCTTTTTTTCATATATTTATGATGTGCAGGATGGGGCTCCCAGCAGCAGTATAGCAGGGGTAGCAGTATATACAGCAGCAGTATAGCAGGGGTAGCAGTATTTACAGCAGCAGTATAGCAGGGGTAGTAGTATTTACAGCAGCAGTATAGCAGGGGTAGTAGTATTTACAGCAGCAGTATAGCAGGGGTAGTAGTATTTACAGCAGTAGTATAGCAGGGGTAGTACTATTTACAGCAGTAGTATAGCAGGGGTAGTAGTATTTACAGCAGCAGTATAGCAGGGGTAGTACTATTTACAGCAGTAGTAAAGCAGGGGTAGCATAATTTACAGCAGCAGTATAGCAGGGGTAGCATAATTTACAGCAGCAGTATAGCAGGGGTAGCATAATTTACAGCAGCAGTATAGCAGGGGTAGCAGTACATACAGCAGCAGTATATCAGGGGTAGTAGTATTTACAGCAGTAGTATAGCAGGGGTAGCAGTATTTATAGCAGAAGTATAGCAGGGGTAGCAGTATTTACAGAAGTAGTACAGCAGGGGTAGCAGTATTTATAGCAGCAGTATAGTAGGGGTAGCAGTAGTATGTACTGTTGAGTAGGGCTAGTAGTAGTAGTGGTAGCTGCAGTAGTACAGTATAGAACATGATGGACAAGGTAGAAGGTGTGCTGCAGTGAAGGTCTAGTAGTAGTAGTGGTAGCTGCAGTAGTACAGTATAGAACATGATGGACAAGGTAGAAGGTGTGCTGCGGTGAAGGTCTAGTAGTAGTAGTGGTAGCTGCAGTAGTACAGTATAGAACATGATGGACAAGGTAGAAGGTGTGCGGCGGTGAAGGTCTAGTAGTAGTAGTGGTAGCTGCAGTAGTGCAGTAGAGAATATGATAGACAAGGCAGAAGGTGTGCTGCGGTGAAGGTCTAGTAGTAGTAGTGGTAGCTGCAGTAGTGCAGTAGAGAATATGATAGACAAGGCAGAAGGTGTGCGGCGGTGAAGGTCTAGTAGTAGTAGTAGTAGCTGCAGTAGTACAGTATAGAACATGATGGACAAGGCAGAAGGTGTGCGGCGGTGACCATGAAGGTCTAGTAGTAGTAGTAGTGGTAGCTGCAGTAGTACAGTAGAGAATATGATAGAGAAGGCAGAAGGTGTGCGGCGGTGAAGGTCTAGTAGTAGTAGTGGTAGCTGCAGTAGTACAGTAGAGAACATGATGGAGAAGGCAGAAGGTGTGCGGCGGTGAAGGTCTAGTAGTAGTAGTGGTAGCAGTACAGTAGAGAACAAGATGGACAAGGCAGAAGGTGTGTGGCGGTGACCGTGAAGGTCTAGTAGTAGTAGCTGCAGTAGTACAGTATAGAAGATGATGGACAAGGCAGAAGGTGTGTGGCGGTGAAGGTCTAGTAGTAGTAGTGGTAGCTGCAGTAGTACAGTATATAACATGATGGACAAGGCAGAAGGTGTGTGGCGGTGAAGGTCTAGTAGTAGTAGTGGTAGCTGCAGTAGTACAGTAGAGAACATGATGGAGGAGGCAGAAGGTGTGCGGCGGTGAAGGTCTAGTAGTAGTAGTGGTAGCTGCAGTAGTACAGTAGAGAACATGATGGAGAAGGCAGAAGGTGTGCGGCGGTGAAGGTCTAGTAGTAGTAGTGGTAGCAGTACAGTAGAGAACAAGATGGACAAGGCAGAAGGTGTGTGGCGGTGACCGTGAAGGTCTAGTAGTAGTAGCTGCAGTAGTACAGTATAGAAGATGATGGACAAGGCAGAAGGTGTGCGGCGATGAAGGTCTAGTAGTAGTAGTGGTAGCTGCAGTAGTACAGTATAGAAGATGATGGACAAGGCAGAAGGTGTGTGGCGGTGACCGTGAAGGTCTAGTAGTAGGAGTAGTAGCAGCAGTAGTACAGTATAGAAGATGATGGACAAGGCGGAAGGTGTGCAGCGGTGAAGGTCTTGTAGTAGTAGTAGTGGTAGCTGCAGTAGTACAGTAGAGAATATGATGGACAAGGTGGAAGGTGTGCTGCGGTGAAGGTCTAGTAGTAGTAGTAGTGGTAGCTGCAGTAGTACAGTATAGAACATGATGGACAAGGTAGAAGGTGTTTGGCGGTGACTGTGAAGGTCTAGTAGTAGTAGTAGTAGTAGTAGCTGCAGTAGTACAGTAGAGAATATGATGGACAAGGCAGAAGGTGTGCTGCGGTGAAGGTCTAGTAGTAGTAGTGGTAGCTGCAGTAGTGTAGTAGAGAATATGATAGACAAGGCAGAAGGTGTGCTGCGGTGAAGGTCTAGTAGTAGTAGTGGTAGCTGCAGTAGTACAGTGTATAACATGATGGACAAGGCAGAAGGTGTGCGGCGGTGAAGGTCTAGTAGTAGTAGTAGTGGTAGCTGCAGTAGTACAGTATAGAACATGATGGACAAGGTAGAAGGTGTTTGGCGGTGACTGTGAAGGTCTAGTAGTAGTAGTAGCTGCAGTAGTACAGTAGAGAATATGATGGACAAGGCAGAAGGTGTGCTGCGGTGAAGGTCTAGTAGTAGTAGTAGTAGTGGTAGCTGCAGTAGTACAGTATAGAACATGATGGACAAGGCAGAAGGTGTGCTGCGGTGAAGGTCTAGTAGTAGTAGTAGTAGCTGCAGTAGTACAGTATAGAACATGATGAACAAGGCAGAAGGTGTGCTGCGGTGAAGGTCTAGTAGTAGTAGTAGTAGCTGCAGTAGTACAGTATATAACATGATGGACAAGGTAGAAGGTGTGCTGCGGTGAAGGTCTAGTAGTAGTAGTAGTAGCTGCAGTAGTACAGTATATAACATGATGGACAAGGTAGAAGGTGTGCTGCGGTGAAGGTCTAGTAGTAGTAGTAGTAGTAGTAGTAGTAGTGGTAGCTGCAGTAGTACAGTATAGAACATGATGGACAAGGCAGAAGGTGTGCTGCGGTGAAGGTCTAGTAGTAGTAGTAGTAGCTGCAGTAGTACAGTATATAACATGATGGACAAGGCAGAAGGTGTGCTGCGGTGAAGGTCTAGTAGTAGTAGTAGTAGCTGCAGTAGTACATTATGAAACCTGATGGAGATGAGCAGCTGTGTGAGGCTGGTAGTAGTAGTAGTAACAGTAAAGTATGGAACATGAAGGACAAGGCAGGAGAGGATCATGTGTAGGCTGTCCGGGCATGCTGGGAGTTGAAGTTTTGCAACATCTGGAGGGCCACTGTTTGAGACCACTGCTCTAAAGCTTCTCCACTTCACACACTATTCCTCCCTTTTTCTCATCTCCATCTGAATGAACATTCCTGTTTCTTTTCGGAGCTCTATTTTTTCTCTACCCTCCCACAGATCTTCTCTCACCTCCCTATCTATGTTACATTATGACCTTCTGTGTACTGAATCTGCCCTCAAGTGCTGGCTGTGCTGTGTTAATGTCTGACTTCTCTTCCCTATTAATCACCGTCTGGTACCTCTCCAGGTATCCGAAAAATGCAGCAATAACAAGGAATTCCCCTCATCCCTCTAGGCGTGGGGACAGCATACACACGGTGGGGGGTCTGCAATCCCAGGAGCTCTAATGCCTGTCAACACTTTCACTGTGAAAGCCACAGGAGCCTCCAGATTACGGCTATAACTTCACAACATATGGCTCTTTCCTGATATTTGGATCCTCACAAAAAAACTTCTGATCCTCCTGCCAACATTTTTTAGTTCCCTTCCCAGATTCACATTTCGGTTATTGTTGCCAATTTTCAACTCAATAAATTTTTTCGAGTGTGAAAACAGCCGAGTCCTTTCATCTGGGGAGATAACATATCAGGAGACTTAAAGGGGTACTCCGGTGGAAAACTTATATATATTTTTTTAAATCAACTGGTGCCAGAAAGTTAAACAGAATTTTAAATTATTTCTATCAAAAATTCTTAATCCTTCCAGGACTTATTAGCGGCAGTATACTACAGAGGAAATTCTTTTCTTTTTGGATTTCTTTTCTGTCATGACCACAGTGTTCTCTGACCATTTTAGGAACTGTCCAGAGCAGCATATGTTTGAAATTGGGAGTTTCTCCTGCTCTGGACAGTTCCAAAAATGGACAGAGGTGTCAGCAGAGAGCACTGTGGTTATGACAGAAAAGAAATCCAAAAAGAAAAGAATTTCCTCTGTAGTATACAGCCGCTAATAAGTACTGGAAGGATAAAAAAAATGTAATAGAAGTAATTTACAAATCTGTTTAACTTCCTGGCATCAGTTGATTTAAAAAAAAAAAAAAAAGGTTTCCACCGGAGTACCCCTTTAAGGATCAGGCTAAAGGCAAATACGCTTGTACAATATAACACAGCAACCAGACACTTCATACTTCATAGGAGAATGTTCTGCATTATGTTTTACTGTTCACCTAGTGTCTTATTATTTTATATTTATAGTGACACCTCTTGGGTGGTTAGCCATTGGACTCATCTGGGGGAGAGAAATATTAAATCTAAGTACACATTAACACTTGGCCAAACTGGAAGAGGGGAGGTAAGCCGCTGCCAGACAGCTCTATCTAGCTTATCTCCCTGAGAACAGAAGGATCAACTGTTGAAATCCAACATGCCCGATCCTTCTCTCCATCTAAATCTTCTGAGAGTTGGGGACCTTCCATAAAAATTAGACAGTCGCCCAGTCCGGTGGGAATTGGTGAGTTCAACTGACTTTTCCCTAATGTGAATAAGGAACTTAAAGGAGTACTGCAGCCATAGAACATTTATCCCCTATATATCCACAGGATATATATGGAGTGTAGGGTTGTCACCTGGCCGGTAATTTACCAGCACAACCGGTATTTTGGCCACCCCGTCAGTATTTCTATATAAAAAATACCAGCCATGCAATCCTCCAACTGCCGGAATATTGCACCATATACTATACCAGTGTTTAAAATAAGGAGAAATAAAAAGGTTAAAGGGGTCAGAATAGGACAAAATTTCCCCTGCACATGTGTATCCTGCGATGTCACGCATATATAATTAATTATGCAAATTAGCATGGCCGGTATTTTTTGGGAAGAAAGGTGGCAACCCTAATGGAAGAGGTGTGGTGGCCCCCCCGCTTCGGGCAGGGGGGCGAGGCTCCATACAAGAGATCACGGGGGGCCCCAGGGGTAGGACCCCCGCTATCTAAAACTTATCCTGCGGACTTTTCCTTAAAGTACATGAAGTGATGCACAAAAATGTTGTACCATTTAAGGCTCTTTTCACCCTCACTTTTTCACACTTTCAGCAGTCCCCAACGTATACCTATACTAAATGCCACTATGTCCTTCACAGGTAACATAGGTCCCATGTTAAAAAGATTTATATTGTGCTCTATACTTTATTTTTTCCTTTTCACCATATACTGTTCTTACACTCAGCAAATAAATGTAGACTCCAATGTAAACCACGTATGTCACTAATGGCCTCCATTAGATAATAAGAATCTGTGGCTGCACTTACCATATATGCCGGGAGAGCCTGAAAAGGCAAGAGGAGATGTGTGCCTTTGTTCGCTTGTTGCCGAGGGTCTTATTTTCAATGAAGCTGACCCTTCCCCTGGTAGTCAAGCATTATTACCTTGGGACTCAATGTATGGGGAATTAGACAGAGGAAAACTGTCTCACTTTTCTCTTTAATTTCAGATGAGTTGAGACAGGGTTGTCGTACCCAATCCCTTTCCTTTTCACTGGTTTTGATAAAAACAACAAGGCATTCCAACACCTGGAAATAGTAGAGAATACACTTGGTTTAAAGGGGTACTCGGCCCTGAGACATCTTATCCCCTATCCAAAGGATGAGGGGATAAGATGTCTGATCACGAAAGTCCGCAGCTGGGGACTCCCGCAATCTCCATGCTGCACTCCATGCTGGATTCAGCGCCGGAGGCTCGTGACGTTACGGCCATGCCCCTTCAATGCAAGTCTATGGGAGGGGGCATGACGGCCGTCACGCCCCCTCCCATAGTCTTGCATTGAGGGGGCATGGCTATGACGTCACGAGCCTCCGCTCCATATCGCCAGTCATCCGGCACCTAGCGAAGTCCTATCCTTTGGATAGGGGATAAGATGTCTAGGGGCGAAGTACCCCTTTAATATTTTTCCTTCTGTGATCTCCATTACCATAACTATTGAATACATTAAAGAATAAATAAATAATGAATTTCTAGCCTACACTATATTCAGGTTTTCACTGTATTACTACTTAAATATTTAAACATTGTGTAGTGGCCCAGTATGGGAGGTGTTACCCCATTCCCTCCCTACAGTGTCTCCTGGGCCCCTTGCATCTGTCCCCCCATGTAAATATGTTTCTAATGTATTACACCATGTAATGTGTTCAGGAAGCGTTGTCACTTTAAGACTGTTTACCATGTGACTTGTCATGTGATTGTTACCCAGGAGGTACCAGTGACCAGGTGATCCCAGGGGTGACCTATGAGCTCCCTGCTAGTCTCCCCCATATAAGCCCTGGGTGGAGCTTCTCTCTCTTTCCTTACAAGTCTTTGCTGAGGTCAAGTCGAGTCCTAGAGAGTCCAGAGTCATCGGAGGCCTCAAGTCCAGTGTCACGATGCCGGCTGGCAGAAGGTGGATCCTCTGTGCCAGAGAGGGATAGCGAGGACCGTGCTAGTGGACCGGTTCTAAGACACTACTGGTTTTCACTAGAGCCCGCCGCAAAGCGGGATGGTCTTGCTGCGGCGGTAGTGACCAGGTCGTATCCACTAGCAACGGCTCACCTCTCTGGCTGCTGAAGATAGGCGAGGTACAAGGGAGTAGGCAGAAGCAAAGTCGGTCGTAGCAGAAGGTCGGGGGCAGGCGGCAAGGTTCGTAGTCAGGGGAGATAGCAGAAGTTCTGGTACACAGGTTATAAACACACAAAACGCTTTCACTAGGCACAAGGGCAACAAGATCCGGCAAGGAAGTGCATGGGAGGAGGTTAGATATAGTCAGGGACCAGGTGGGAGCCAATTAAGCTAATTGGGCCAGGCACCAATCATTGGTGCACTGGCCCTTTAAGTCTCAGGGAGCTGGCGCGCGCGCGCCCTAGAGAGCGGAGCCGCGCGCGCCAGCACATGACAGCAGGGGACGGGAACGGGTAAGTGACCTGGGATGCGATTCGCGAGCGGGCGCGTCCCGCTGTGCGAATCGCATCCCCAACGGCCATGACAGAGCAGCGCTCCCGGTCAGCGGGACTGACCGGGGAGCTGCAGGGAGAAAGACGCCGTGAGCGCTCCGGGGAGGAGCGGGGGCCCGGAGCGCTAGGCGTAACAGTACCCCCCCCCTTAGGTCTCCCCTTCTCTTTGTCCGGTAACTGCCTCCCCTGGGATGAGGACACCGGGAAAGGATGGAGGGATTCCTCAACGGCAGGCAGAACCGCAGGAGTAGGAATGGGGAGAGAGGGCAGAGGGCGAGACCTGGCACGGGGCAGTGTGACACCAGGACGAGGGCCATGAGGGGACACAGAGGCTTGCCTGATGGGACTGGGAGGGGGGGAGGGGCATTTCCTGTGGCAGGCAGAGTCCTTAATGACCTTAGGGGGACCGGATACAGGAGGAACCACAGGGTCACGGCAGGGAGTACTGGGAACCGGTTGAAGGCAGTCCTTGGAACAAGAGGGACCCCAACTCTTGATCTCCCCAGTGGACCAATCCAGGGTTGGGGAATGGTGTTGAAGCCAGGGTAGTCCAAGGAGAACTTCAGAAGTGCAATTAGGAAGGACAAAAAATACAATTTCCTCGTGATGAGGTCCGATGCACATTAGGAGGGGCTCCGTGCGGTAACGCACGGTGCAATCCAACCTGGCTCCGTTGACCGCGGAAATGTGGAGTGGCTTGACAAGACGGGTCACCGGAATGCGGAATTTATTCACTAAGGACTCCCGAATAAAATTCCCAGAAGCTCCAGAGTCCAGGCAGGCCACGGCTGAGAGGGGAGAGCTGGCTGAAGTAGAAATCCGAACAGGCACCGTGAGACGTGGAGAAGCCGACTTGGCATCAAGAGACGCCACACCCACGAGTGCTGGGTGCGAGCGTGCGTTTCCCAGACGTGGAGGACGGATTGGGCAATCCACCAAAAAATGTTCAGTACTGGCACAGTACAGACAAAGATTCTCTTCCTTACGGCGATTCCTCTCTTCCAGGGTCAGGCGAGACCGATCCACTTGCATGGCCTCCTCGGCGGGAGGCCTAGGCGCAGATTGCAGTGGAGACTGTGGGAGAGGTGTCCAGAGATCTAAGTCTTTTTCCTGGCGGAGCTCTTGATGCCTCTCAGAAAAACGCATGTCAATGCGAGTGGCTAGATGAATGAGTTCATGCAGGTTAGCAGGAGTCTCTCGTGCGGCCAGAACATCTTTAATGTTGCTGGATAGGCCTTTTTTAAAGGTCGCGCAGAGAGCCTCATTATTCCAGGATAGTTCAGAAGCAAGAGTACGGAATTGTATGGCGTACTCGCCAACGGAGGAATTACCCTGGACCAGGTTCAGCAGGGCAGTCTCAGCAGAAGAGGCTCGGGCAGGTTCCTCAAAGACACTTCGAATTTCCGAGAAGAAGGAGTGTACAGAGGCAGTGACGGGGTCATTGCGGTCCCAGAGCGGTGTGGCCCATGACAGGGCTTTTCCAGACAGAAGGCTGACTACGAAAGCCACCTTAGACCTTTCAGTAGGAAACTGATCCGACATCATCTCCAAGTGCAGGGAACATTGCGAAAGAAAGCCACGGCAAAACTTAGAGTCCCCATTAAATTTGTCCGGCAAGGACAGGCGGAGGCTAGGAGTGGCCACTCGCTGCGGAAGGGGTGCAGGAGCTGGCGGAGGAGATGGTTGTTGCTGCTGTAGCTGTGACTGTACTTGCTGTAGTTGTGACTGGAGTTGCTGTGTCATGGTGGTCAAGTACGACAGCTGGTGATCTTGTTGGGCGATCTGACGAGCTTGCTGGGCGACCAGCGTAGGGAGGTCAGCGACAACTGGCAGAGGAACTTCAGCGGGATCCATGGCCGGATCTACTGTCACGATGCCGACTGGCAGAAGGTGGATCCTCTGTGCCAGAGAGGGATAGCGAGGACCGTGCTAGTGGACCGGTTCTAAGACACTACTGGTTTTCACCAGAGCCCGCCGCAAAGCGGGATGGTCTTGCTGCGGCGGTAGTGACCAGGTCGTATCCACTAGCAACGGCTCACCTCTCTGGCTGCTGAAGATAGGCGAGGTACAAGGGAGTAGGCAGAAGCAAAGTCGGTCGTAGCAGAAGGTCGGGGGCAGGCGGCAAGGTTCGTAGTCAGGGGAGATAGCAGAAGTTCTGGTACACAGGTTATAAACACACAAAACGCTTTCACTAGGCACAAGGGCAACAAGATCCGGCAAGGAAGTGCATGGGAGGAGGTTAGATATAGTCAGGGACCAGGTGGGAGCCAATTAAGCTAATTGGGCCAGGCACCAATCATTGGTGCACTGGCCCTTTAAGTCTCAGGGAGCTGGCGCGCGCGCGCCCTAGAGAGCGGAGCCGCGCGCGCCAGCACATGACAGCAGGGGACGGGAACGGGTAAGTGACCTGGGATGCGATTCGCGAGCGGGCGCGTCCCGCTGTGCGAATCGCATCCCCAACGGCCATGACAGAGCAGCGCTCCCGGTCAGCGGGACTGACCGGGGAGCTGCAGGGAGAAAGACGCCGTGAGCGCTCTGGGGAGGAGCGGGGGCCCGGAGCGCTAGGCGTAACATCCAGTCTGCAGCCACAAGCAGCTACAAGGAACCACAGTCTTATCAGTCATCGGTCAAGTCAGTCACAGTCACCATTTGTCAAGTCAGCGTGGCCTGCATTAAATTGACTCCATCTACTACAAGTCCCAGCAAACCCTTAAGCCCACCTCCGTGGGCCCTGGCTGAACTGTATAGACTTTACCATCTGTCTACCCTCAGTAAAGCTACCGTTATCTGTAACTTGGCATCCGAGTTATTATTGCCCCCCGTGCCTAGCCCAGGATCTAGCGGTATACCTTCTGGTGGTATCAAGGATAAACCACGCCCTGGCATCACGAATCCAAATGGTTGATGCCATCTGCCCCTAGGGTAATTCCATCTGCCCTCTACCACAATTGTATATGTGCTACCACTGTACAGAAGATGACATTGCTATATACATTGATAATAATGATGAATTGGAGGTGGTAGAATGTTAACCTAAAATGTAATGTTCAGCTGTCAGTCGGGTCATACCCTTACCATCTAGCAGACAGCACTAGGAATCCTAATTTGTTAATAGCTCTGGGCCACCCTTACAGTGGATTCCAGCAGCCAGGTGGAATATACAGTACAAGTAGTTGCCTGGCACTGGTAACACACACTTAAAGCTCTGGCTAGACAGTACATAGCAATAAGCATTCTGAGTATGTGCGAACAAGTGAGCAGAGCAACACTCCCTGCATTATACACTCACATGCTAAATATTAATACTATTTACACACTAGATGATTTCACTGCAATCTAAAATACATAACACCAGGCAATGTGTCCTATTCCAGTTCCCAAATGATGGTTTAATATCCAGTATTGCCTTAGAGCTTAATATTAGAGTCTTACTGGCCTGTACATAATACTTTATAATTTAGTATCCTAAGTACAGTAGTTATAAAATAAACATGAAAATAATATATTAGGACTCCTGTTTTCCTGAGTTGGTCTTAATGCAAAGAGCGTTGTGCCCACTGAATTTCATACATCTTTGACTGTCCACGTGCCAGAGACCTTGAAATAGGTGCCAGCTTTGGTCTGGTGTGGACTCCTACAATAATATCTGCCTATTTCTGATATAAAGTATAGTAAACTCATTTCTGATATAAAGTATAGTAAACTCATTTCTGATATAAAGTATAGTAAACTCATTTCTGATATAAAGTATAGTAAACTCATTTCTGATATAAAGTATAGTAAACTCATTTCTGATGTAAAGTATAGTAAACTCATTTCTGATGTAAAGTATAGTAAACTCATTTCTGATATAAAGTATAGTAAACTCATTTCTGATATAAAGTATAGTAAACTCATTTCTGATGTAAAGTATAGTAAACTCATTTCTGATGTAAAGTATAGTAAACTCATTTCTTATGTAAAGTATAATAAACTCATTTCTGATGTAAAGTATAGTAAACTCATTTCTGATATAAAGTATAGTAAACTCATTTCTGATATAAAGTATAGTAAACTCATTTCTGATATAAAGTATAGTAAACTCATTTCTTATGTAAAGTATAGTAAACTCATTTCTAATATAAAGTATAGTAAACTCATTTCTGATATAAAGTATAGTAAACTCATTTCTTATGTAAAGTATAGTAAACCCTCTCCATGCTACGTCCTGGGGGTTTGGAAAAGCAGCCACACCACGTCACATTTTTAAGTATAGAAGGTCCAGATCGCAATGATGACACCTTATCTTTATTCTGTAGGTCCATACGGTTAAAATGATCCCCTACTTATATAGGTTTGATTTTATCGTACTTCTGGAAAAAATCATAACTACATGCAGAAAAATGTATACATTTAAAATTGTCATCTTCTGACCCCTATAACTTTTTTATTTTTATGCGTATGGGGCGGTATGAGGGCTAATTTTTTGTACCGTGATCTGAATTTTATAGCGGTACCATTTTTGCATTGATAGGACTTTTTGATCGCTTTTTATTCATTTTTTTCATGATATAAAAAGTGACCAAAAATGCACTATTTTGGACTTTGGAATTTTTTTGCGCGCACGCCATTGACAGAGCGGTTTAATTAATTATATATTTTTATAATTCGGACATTTCCGCGATACCACATATGTTTATTTTTATTTTTATTTACACAGTTTTTTTTTTAAATGGGAAAAGTGGGGTGATTCAAACTTTTATTAGGGAAGGGGTTAAATGATCTTTATTCACTTTTTCTTTGCAGTGTTATAGCTCCCATAGGGACCTATAACACTGCACACACTGATCTTTTACATTGATCAGTGGTTTCTCATAAGAAACCACTGATCGATGATTCTGCCGCTTGACTGCTCATGCCTGGATCTCAGGCACTGAGCAGTCATTCGGCGATCGGACACCAGGAGGCAAGGTAGGGGACCCTCCCCGTGTCCGAACAGCTCCCTGAGCCGGCTGTGATTTAGTTTCACTTTAGAGGCGACGTTCAACTTTGAACACGCTATTAGCCACGGGTCCCAGCCGTTGTTAGAGGTCGGGCCCGACCCGCTATGACGCAGGGCCACGCCATGGCCCCACATTATAGAATGGGAGCGGACTCAGGACGTACAGGTACGCCCTGGGTCCTTAACAGGTTAAAGCCCATAGACTTCTATGGGATTCTGCACTCCCATTAACCCTTCTGAATTTCCGCTTTCAAGCGGAAATTCAGAAGTGTGAATGGAAGGGCGGAATCCCATTGAAGTCTATGGGCTTTAATTTGAGGAGGAATACCGCAAGTGGAAATTCTGTCATGTGAATAGACCCTAAGAGTGTGTAGGTAGGCAAGTTAGGTGGGGGTAGATACATCCCTCAAGTAGGTAGGTTCCAAAATAGTAGGTAGGAATTCCTCTTGGGTAGGTAGTCCCCCCTGTAGGTAGGCAGTCCCCATAGTAAGTAGATTGGGAATGAGACTGAAACCATTAGCACTCATCTTCAGCTACCGTATTGCACTATTCATATGTTGTTAGAAATACCATCTAATTATAAAGTAAAAACAATCACAAGTATTACACCCCTCCAGAATGGCCTAAATGTGAGTATGTATAGAAAGGGGGCCCCTTACTAAATGATGTCACTGTCTCAGAAAATGCTAAAATAGCCTTTGAATCACTGATACAATGGATAATGTGAACTTTTAAAGCCTACAGATTTTCCAGTGTTCTATGGAAATAGTCTGTGAGTGGGTGTTTGCTGAAGCCCAGTGTAGGAGAGGAATACCTTTCATAGGGGCACAAATTTGTAGGGAATTTCCTGACCCTATAAATAGCCACGAATTCAGCCCCAACAGGAAAGCCTGAGTTCATCTAAATAAACAGGCAAAACTCTTGTCTCTTTTAACTTCCTTTCTTTCAGTCTCTCTTAAGTCATTTGAAGTACTGAAATCCTACATGGTACCATATACAATGATCTTGCTTCCGCCTTCTAAATACCCTGTAAGGTAGCAAGTAGCCTATGAGTTAATTACCAGGAAAACCACTTTACACTGTCCAGATAGGCATCACCTGATGGGCATCACCATGGCAATAATGCTTCATGAAGTGCACCAAGGAATATGGCCATTCATAAAGGGACACACTGTTTATCCAAAGTGGACAACCCATTCAAAGATGATCCCCTATTGGTGGGTGTTACGCCGAGCGCTCCGGGTCCCTGCTCCTCCCCGGAGCGCTCACGGCGTCTCTCTCCCTGCAGCGCCCCGGTCAGTCCCGCTGACCGGGAGCGCTGCACTGACATGGCTGTCGGGGATTCGATTCGCACAGCGGGACGCGCCCGCTCGCGAATCGCATCCCAAGTCACTTACCCGTCCCGGTCCCCTGCTGTCATGTGCTGGCGTGCGCGGCTCCGCTCTCTAGGGCGCGCGCGCGCCAGCTCTCTGAGACTTAAAGGGCCAGTGCACCAATGATTGGTGCCTGGCCCAATTAGCTTAATTGGCTTCCATCTGCTCCCAGGCTATATCTGCTCACTGCCCCTGCACTCCCTTGCCGGATCTTGTTGCCTTGTGCCAGTGAAAGCGTTTAGTGTTGTCCAAGCCTGTGTTACCTGAACTCCTGCTATCCATCTTGACTACGAACCTTGCCGCCTGCCCCGACCTTCTGCTACGTCTGACCTTGCCTCTGCCTAGTCCTTCTGTCCCACGCCTTCTCAGCAGTCAGCGAGGTTGAGCCGTTGCTAGTGGATACGACCTGGTTGCTACTGCCGCAGCAAGACCATCCCGCTTTGCGGCGGGCTCTGGTGAACACCAGTAGCCTCTTAGAACCGGTCCACCAGCACGGTCCACGCCAATCCCTCGCTGACACAGAGGATCCACAACCTGTAAGCCGAATCGTGACAGTAGATCCGGCCATGGATCCCGCTGAGGTGCCGCTGCCAAGTCTCGCTGACCTTACCACGGTGGTCGCTCAGCAATCGCAGCAGATTGCCCAACAAGGACAGCAGCTGTCGCAGTTGACCGCCATGTTACAGCAACTTCTGCCTCTGCTACAGCAGCAACCATCTCCTCCGCCAGCTCCTGCACCTCCTCCGCAGCGAGTGGCCGCTCCTAGCCTCCGCTTGTCCCTGCCGGACAAATTTGATGGGGATTCTAGACTCTGCCGTGGATTTTTGTCTCAATGTTCCCTGCATATGGAGATGTTGTCGGACTTGTTTCCTACAGAACGGTCTAAGGTGGCGTTCGTAGTGAGCCTTCTTTCAGGAAAGGCCTTGTCTTGGGCCACACCGCTCTGGGACCGCAATGATCCTGCCACAGCCACAGTCCAGTCCTTCTTCGCTGAAGTCCGTAGTGTCTTCGAGGAACCAGCCCGAGCTTCTTCTGCCGAGACTGCCCTGCTGAACCTGGTCCAGGGTAATTCTTCAGTAGGCGAGTACGCCATCCAATTTCGTACTCTTACTTCCGAATTATCATGGAATAACGAGGCTCTCTGCGCGACCTTTAAAAAAGGCCTATTCAGTAGCATCAAGGATGTGCTGGCCGCACGAGAGATTCCTGCCAACCTGCAAGAACTTATTCATTTGGCCACCCGCATTGACATGCGTTTTTCTGAGAGACATCAGGAGCTCCGCCAGGAAAAAGACTTAGATCTCTGGGCACCTCTCCCACAGCATCCTTTGCAGTCTACGCCTGGGCCTCCCGCCGAGGAGGCCATGCAAGTGGATCGGTCTCGCCTGACCCAGGAAGAGAGGAATCGCCGTAGGGAAGAAAATCTTTGTCTGTACTGTGCCAGTACCGAGAATTTCTTGGTGGATTGCCCTATTCGTCCTCCACGTCTGGGAAATGCACGCACGCACCCAGCTCACGTGGGTGTGGCGTCTCTTGGTTCAAAGTCTGCTTCTCCACGTCTCACGGTGCCCGTGCGGATTTCTCCTTCAGCCAACTCCTCCCTCTCAGCCGTGGCCTGCTTGGACTCTGGTGCCTCTGGGAATTTCATTTTGGAGTCTTTGGTGAATAAATTCTGCATCCCGGTGACCCGTCTCGTCAAGCCGCTCTACATTTCCGCGGTCAACGGAGTCAGATTGGATTGCACCGTGCGTTACCGCACAGAACCACTCTTGATGTGTATTGGACCCCATCACGAAGTGATTGAGTTCTTCGTCCTTCCCAACTGTACCTCTGAGGTCCTCCTCGGTCTGCCATGGCTCCGGCTTCATTCTCCCACCCTTGACTGGACCACCGGGGAGATCAAGAACTGGGACTCTGCTTGCCACAAGAAATGCCTCTCCCCCCCCTCCCAGTCCCGTCAGGCAAGCCTCAGTGCCTCCTCATGGCCCCCGTCCTGGTGACACACTGCCCCGTGCCAGGCTTCGCCCTCTGCCCTCCCTCCCCATTCCCACTCCTGCTGTACTGCCTGCCTTTGAGGAAACCCTCCATTCACTCCCGGTGTCCTCGTCCCAGGTAAAGCAGTTGTCGGACAAAAAAAGGGGGAGACCTAAGGGGGGGGGTACTGTTACGCCGAGCGCTCCGGGTCCCTGCTCCTCCCCGGAGCGCTCACGGCGTCTCTCTCCCTGCAGCGCCCCGGTCAGTCCCGCTGACCGGGAGCGCTGCACTGACATGGCCGTCGGGGATGCGATTCGCACAGCGGGACGCGCCCGCTCCCGAATCGCATCCCAAGTCACTTACCCGTCCCGGTCCCCTGCTGTCATGTGCTGGCGCGTGCGGCTCCGCTCTCTAGGGCGCGCGCGCGCCAGCTCTCTGAGACTTAAAGGGCCAGTGCACCAATGATTGGTGCCTGGCCCAATTAGCTTAATTGGCTTCCATCTGCTCCCAGGCTATATCTGCTCACTGCCCCTGCACTCCCTTGCCGGATCTTGTTGCCTTGTGCCAGTGAAAGCGTTTAGTGTTGTCCAAGCCTGTGTTACCTGAACTCCTGCTATCCATCTTGACTACGAACCTTGCCGCCTGCCCCGACCTTCTGCTACGTCTGACCTTGCCTCTGCCTAGTCCTTCTGTCCCACGCCTTCTCAGCAGTCAGCGAGGTTGAGCCGTTGCTAGTGGATACGACCTGGTTGCTACTGCCGCAGCAAGACCATCCCGCTTTGCGGCGGGCTCTGGTGAACACCAGTAGCCTCTTAGAACCGGTCCACCAGCACGGTCCACGCCAATCCCTCGCTGACACAGAGGATCCACAACCTGTAAGCCGAATCGTGACAGTGGGTTCATTGCCTGACAAAGAAGTGGATAATGTGCTCAGAATTAAAGGGGTATTCCAGGCCAAAACTTTTTTTTATATATCAACTGGCTCTGGAAAGTTAAACAGATTTGTAAATTACTTAGATTAAAAATTTTTAATCCTTGCAATAGTTATTAGCTTCTGAAGTTGAGTTGTTTTTTTCTGTCTAACTGCTTTCTGATGACTCACGTCCCGGGAGCTGTGCAGTTCCTATGGGGATATTCTCCCATCATGCACAGCTCCCGGGACGTGACATCATCATTGAGCAGTTAGACAGAAAACTTCAGAAGCTAATAACTATTGGAAGGATTAAGATTTTTTAATAGAAGTAATTTACAAATCTGTTTCCCTTTCCGGAGCCAGTTGATATATATAAAAAATGTTTTTGCCTGGAATACCCCTTTATGTTTTTTGTATACTTTCATTCCAATATAAATGTAAATAAGGTTTTAGTTTTCTTTTATTAAAGGGGTACTCCACTGCTAGTCATTTTATTCCCTATCCAAAGGATAGATGATAAGATTTCTAATCACAGGGTCCCGCTGCTGGGGCCCCCTGTGATCTCCCGCAGTACACGGCGTTCTAAACAAATGCCGGGTTCCTGTGGCAGTGGTCGTGAAGTCACGGCCACACCCCTCATGACATTTCACCACACCCCCTCCATTCATGTCTACGGGAGGGGGAGTGTCGGCCGATACGCCCCCTCCCATAGACATGAATAGAGGGGGCATGGCGTGACATCACAAGGGATGATGATGTCACAATCATGGCCTCCGCCTCAGAGCATTCTTAACAAAATGTTCAGAATGTTGGAGCACTGGAGTACCCCTTTAAAGGGGACCTGTCATATGGCAAACACAGCCAAATCTGCAGACATAATGTAAGAGAACAAAAGAAGCCAAGCAGATTAATATATAGTTGTAACGGCTGGTGATGGAGAAGTGGATCCGCTGGACCTGTGTGGAAGATGACGTGGGCCGTACCAGGGAGCGGAGTCTAAGGGAGACGGACTTGCTGCGGCAGGCGGCACCCAGGTCGCTACCCCTGATACGACTCGTCCACACAGGCTGCCGAGGTATAGCATGGCACAGGAAGGATAAGGCAAGCTCTTAGTCAGGTCAGGCAAAAGGTCAGGGCTGCTGGCACAGGAGCGTGGTCAAGGAAGTGGCAAGGTGGTCACAGGATGGCGGCATAGATGCAAGGTCAGGAACTAGCAGGAAGGTATGGTACACGGATAATCAGAACACACAGGAAAACACTTTCTCTAAGGCTCTAGGAGACACAAAGATCCGGCAGGGGTCAAGGGGAAGTCAGACCCCTTTATAGGGTCAGTGCCGGCAAACAGAATACACAGGATCAAGGAGAGGTGAGTAGGGGCAAGGTACATGGGAGTGCCTGCGGTCTGGGGAGCTGACCACAGCACCAGAGGGGGAGAGAAGCAGGAGCCGCAGGAGCACCCATAACAGCAAAGAAGCGCCTGCGGCCAGTACACCAGATGGTAGGAGCACCTGTAACAATAGTTTTGGGAAAAATATTAAGTATAACATGTAATCTATTAACTTAAACATCTGCTCATTTTTGGATTTAGGAGTCCATTTGGCTGCAAGGCTTTTAATCACTGAGTAGGACCGCCCACTAGACTCCTAAGCTAAAAATGAGTTGAGGTTTAGATCCATATATTACAGGATAGACTGAGTATATCCCAACAAAACTATATATCAGTCTGCTCAGCTCCTCCTGCTCTATTACCAGAAGATGGTTAGTAGATGCCAGAAGACTAGACTGCATCTTCAAAGTGATGGATCCCTATAATTTTAATTTTGGAAGACTTTGTAATCTATTCTGTGTAGTCATTTGGTACAACAAAAAGATTTTGAGGGAACCTTTGTTTGCATAAAAGCACCCTGTAAAATAACAAAGCAAAACTTTCAACCATGGTAGATGACTCTTGGGAGTAAAACACTACATAGTGAAGGTAAGTATGAGTCCTTCAGTAGAACCCATCATTTTTAGGGGTAGAAGTTACTTTACGACTTTTGGGAAGTCTTTTTTCTTGGCAACCATAATATAACCACAGTCGTGATAAAGAATGACCTAAAATGTCTGTTTTCAGTGTAAATTCCCTTAAGGGCTCATCCAGTAGGCTTAATTTATGATGTGATGGTCTTCTCTACTGTTCTGTAAAAAAAGACAAAAAAAAAAAAAAAGGGGAACTGATGAGATCAGGAAGAAGCATGATGTAAAAACCCAACAGATCAATATAGCCTGAGAAACTGAACTTTTGTATTGTTTCTAGTAAATGGCACATAAAGGCTACACAATGACTAAATAAGAAAGTCCAAAAATGGCAAAATTCACACAGTTGCTGCAGATTTGTTGGCTGCACGTCCATGATGCGAGTCTCCCATTTCACCACATCCTAAAGGTTCTCTATTGGATGAGATCTGGTGACTGTGGTGGCTATTGGAGTCCAGGGACCTCATTGTCCTGTATGAGATGATGTAACATGGTGCATTATTCTGCTGGAAGTGTCATCAGAAGATGGTCGGTAACAATACACAGGTAGGCTGTGGTATTTAAACGATGCTCAATTGGTACTTTGTCCAAAGTGTGCCAAAGAAATGTCATCCCACACCAATACACCACCACCAGCCTGAATCATTGGTACAAGACAGGGTGGATCCCTGCGTTCATGTTGTTTACACTAAATTCTGACGCTGCCATCTGAATGTCACGGGCGAAATTAAAACGCATCAGACCAGGCAAAGTCTTCCATTGCCCAATTTTGGTGAGTCTGTATCAATTGTAGCCACAGTTTCCTGTTCTTAGCTGACAGGAGTGGAATCCGAAGTGGTCTTCTGCTGCTTAAAGGGGTACTCTGCCTCTAGACAACTTATCCCTTATCCAAAGGATAGGGGAAAAAATGTCTGATCGTTTGGAGTCCCGCCACTGGGGACCCCCGCAATCTCGGCTACGAACTTTGCTTTGTGCCAGATGACTGGCAATGTGGGGCGGAGGCTGTGACATCACAAGCCTCTAGCGCTCTGGTGCTGCACTCAGACGCTCTGAACGAATGCTGGGTGCAGCAGGGAGATCGCAGCGAGATCCCCAGCGGCAGGACATCCGTGATCAGACATCTTATCCCCTATCCTTTGGATAGGGGATAAGATGTCTAGGGGTGGAGTACCCTTTTAAGGCCTGTGGCTGGACTTCTTACAAGCTGGATTCCAACAGACCTTATTGATTTTCATATAGGGTTCATTGGTCTTGCATTTCAGTGGACAAAAAAATCCAGATGTAGATGTGAATTAAGTCTGATAGACATCTATAAGATCACCACTGCTCACAATGGACAGGTAAACTTTTTTTATTCGTAAAGTTTCAATAACATCAGGGACACACAGTACTTTTGCAGCCAAAATTTGCATGGTTGGGGAGAGAAGGGTTGCCATCCTGGAATAGCAATGCCAGGGCAGGGCTGATGAATGGGCAACTGAACTGCAGATCTGTGTGTGAACGTTAGCAAACAGGAATTTGTGGTGGAGGAGAACCCAACTCAGTCTTTTCTCCAGAGTAAAAGAAACATAGCTTCATTCCTGCAGGGTTCATTGGATGACCTGGGATGCCTATCTGAGATGCCAGGACTTTAGCAGCTAAACTGAGCTAGTGCCATCCTTCCAAACAAGGCAGACCAGCAGACAAAGCTGTACGAGATTCTGGATATGTGGACGGAAGATGAATAGACCAAAAATTCTAAACAAAGGTGTTTGTTCTGAACGTTCACAGTTCTGTATTTGCAGTATAAAGGTTAACTCTATTAATAGCCAGATTCTTTATCTGTGTAGAAAATAAACAGAAATCTGATCTAATTGCCGGTGTCGATTTTACAATTCTATCGTTTATTTTCTGGATGGCTTTTATAAGTTTATACAGTAACTTTCTTTGGCCACTGAATGGTACTAGAAAATGGCAATGGCATTTCTGAATCATAATAAGACACAAATATTTCTTCTCAAAAACACAATTTGTTGCGCTCACCATAATCATGCATGACGCCAGACCCAAGCAGGTGCAAAGGACGCTTGTGGACCAACATTCACTTGGCATGGTAAAATCCAAACTTTTTTATTCTATTCTTATTCCAGACATAAACAGCATAAAAGGATCATAAAATGCATCACTTCGACACATTTCAAACATTAGTTCCATTTAAAATCCTTACTATTGGCTTTATTTACATGGCTCAGCGATGACGTCCCATTGCAAATGTTTTTAATTGAAAATGACTTTATTAACCATTTGTCATAAACATTCATACAATGTTCTGCGACACAGCGCAGGTTTGGAAGCAGAACATAAATTAATACAAATACTGTACATAGCGCAACAGTACAACCAACAGCATAGATCTCCCTAAGCTATACATCATGCCACATGCTACACTAACATTCCTGCACACATTATCAAACACACTCAAACAATAAACCATTGCAGCTAGTAATAGGGGATGGGAAAAAAGGGGATAGAAAAGCAAGATCACAGGCCCAAAAGTGCCTTGAGAGACAAAACACACAAAAGGGAGAGCGAGAAGGAGAGGGATGTTAATTCCTCCTCGATGTCCAAACTGTCCATGATGGAATAGTCTCTGAATAGTCATGGACAGACATCCTCTCTGAATTTATAATCAGGCGTTTCCTGGCAATCCATAATTCATAAGGAGCCAGGCCTCCTGGATAGCCCCAATTGTGGGATTCCAGTGATTCACTGTAATGGTGATGTGGTTGTATGGACATGTAATTGCTGCATCCATGTATAGAGAGCTAGCAGGGAGGACCATAGCAGCACTGCACAAGGTGACGATTAACCTGGTGTCTATAACAGTGTCTTAGGCCAGTACAAGGCAATTTGGTTCAACTGGAAAAATATGTTAACTTACGCTCCACCCTTTCTTCATATGATCAATTAAGAATTGTTGTGATTGGGTATTGGTCAATTTCCTGGGGTCTAGTGGTTTAGTCTCACAGGCTCCAGTCTGTGCCTTATTTACTGCTATTAACTACTAAGCTGGAGAGTGCAGGATCCCACCATAGAGACAGTCAGATAAGCAGACACTTACACTCACCTGGATATCAGGAAAAGGCTTACACCTGCACCAATAGACAGCATACACCCACACATAGACTCACACACCATAGTTGCTTTCTTTTGACTGTGACGAGATCATCGATCTAAAACCGTAAGACCATATTTCACTTAACTTTGCATAAAATGATGTTCGCCAAACACTAGAACTTTGCCAGGTGTGCTTTGCGCGAGCCTGGCAACGGCGCTATTATAGGAGAAGAGATGAGGAACACATGGCATATTGGCACCAGAATGCATAGGATAAGTAGGAGTACTGAGATGATGTCAGGGTAACCCAGCTATCCCAGCACGATCACATGGCCAAAGGTTAGTTTTCAAAAGTTCCCTCCACTCTACTGGTGACATCATAAAGATCCTGAGAAGCCGTCTGAGAAGGGATACACAGGTTTGTTTTTATCCTATGATTGGACATGTACATAGGCCATGCCGCCCAGATACCAGTAACCTAACACATTTGAATCACAAGTAGTAGAAACAATTCCGCCATCACACCACAAAAATTATAACAGCAACCTCCAAATACTCCCAAGGGACTTCAATAGGTGCAGAAAGGATGAGGGGTGATAGATGTATAGATGATAGCATTTATTTATTATTTAAGTTCTGCAAATAAATGCTATCATCTATACATCTATCACCCCTCATCCTTTCTGCGCCTATTGAAGTCCCTTGGGAGTATTTGGAGGTTGCTGTTACCATTACACCTATGTTGTGGCGGGATTGGCTGCATTTTGGAAACTCTTAACAGTGTTGTGCCTGGTACACTAGCACAACTTACCGGGTAAGTGCTTCCAGTAAACTACTGTGAAATTCCACTTGCCCGGTTAATGCACTATGGAGCGCTTCTTTTTCTTTTGTATTTGATCACAAAAATTATAAAATTAAAGTGAAAGTTTTTTGCCCCACAATCCTGCTCCAGTATCTGAACAGTGTGCAGCTGAAGTTCCCACCGTTGTCCACATAGTTGCCTCATTTAGTTAAAAAAAGTTTATCGCTAATTGACTGTATAAAAACAAGGAGATGGAGACGCTGCCGATAGATGTCCCCGCCCTAATTCCCCCATCCCTCAGGACATGGAATTTGATCCCGGGACTCTGGGACATCAATTAGGGCCTGGCTGAGAATAACCTTGACGAACTATGGATGCACAGTGTTTAGGAACTAGTGCAAGACTTTTTGACAGGTCCCCATTAAGAGATTTTTCTTTACAATGGATGTTTTTTATGGAGCTCCTCTCCTTTTAAAGTACTGATTCTAGGGGACAATATCTTTGTAATATGGTACTTTACCAGAGACATAACTTGTAGCTTTTGGACTCAATGCAAAGTCTGCAACAGGTTCCCATATCTACCATGAGAAATGTATACGGGTGCGTTCACACGGAGTAATTCAAGAGGAATTTACTTGAGTAATTCCTCTTGAATTCACCGCTCCAAATTAATTCACATCTCCTCTGCCCATTGACTTTAATGTTTTTTCCGCTGTGCTGTTCACACTGCGGAAATTCTGCTAGCGGAATTCTGACGCTGAATTCCGTTCCACTTGAAGAAAGAACATGTTCATTCTTCAAGCGGAATCCGCTAGCAGAAATCAATAGAAGTGAATGGTTAAAAATTTGGGTGGAATGTGCGCGGAATTCGCGCAGAAATGGCTGAAAAACCCTTCACTTCTTTCTCCCCCATTTCCACGCGCAATTCCACGCGAATTTCGCACAAATTTTGAGCCAAAATTATTTTTTCCACCCGGAAATTTTTTGCCATGAATACCTCTTGATTTACTCCCTGTGAACGCACCCTAATAGTGGTCTCATATGGGGCAGTTATTCTTTGGGGCCCCCTAAAGCACCAGGGCCCTGGTGCGAATGCTATCTCTGCACCCCCATTAGCTATGTCTCTGTACCATACGAAAGCCCCATATTCTAGTGGATGAAATGCCTACATCTCCATAGTACTGTGTCACAAGGACTCCATGGGCCTTTATATAGGCTCCCTGCACATGTGCTCAATCACATTGGCTAAAAGTTGGACAAACCTGCTGACTTTACCTGGACTGGCCGACTAACTAATGTGTATGGGGGCCTACAGAGGAGTCTTCACTGAGAACACATGGTTTGGCCAAGCCGAACATTCATGTGTATAGGATTGTGAGTGACTGCTGTCAGCTATTGAGCATGCATGGTCATCTTTAAAGGGTATATTCTGTTAAAAACATGACTAGGGGATCTGCTATCTCCGCTAAACCTTTTCCCCCACCCCCTTTTCCCCATCAAGAACTTCATACACATATTTTTTGGTGGAAAAGGCCATAGCGGCCGCATTTATTAAACCAAACATAAATAATATAAATAACCATCTTTTATAATTTTACCTTGAGCAATCGGGTAAACATTACCAATTAAACATATTAACATATTGCATAACAACAGTGCAAAATAGTGCAACCAAATATTTTAACCCTATTCAAAGGCAAGGGGACTTGAAGGCATCCTAAACTTCTACCGGGCTCTTACTTTGCCCTTGGCCGTGGTCACCGGACCCAAAGGCACCGCCTTCGGAGCCCCCCCCATCCATTAGTAACCTCAACCGCTGAGGTACCACCATCTACTGGGGCACCGCCCCCAACCTCTCCATACTATTCCATCCAAGCCTCCATCATCATAATCCTTCCAGTGCCTCCAAGTCCCCCCCCTCCTCCATTTTCTGCCATGACGGCAAAGTGTGAACCTTTACACTCTGCTGGCCACCCACAACCAGACCACTCTCTCCACAGCCTCTGTGATTTCCCATGCCCACAGGTCAGTACCTATCCCATTCAGATGAATCCCATCACCATCCATGAAGCCCCAAGAAGGAACCTCCAACTCCCGGTGGCGAACCACCAGCCCTCAATTCCTGGCCACGAAGCGGCCCACTACACGGTTGACCTTTGCCCTTGCCCTGTTCAACTTAGGAACCGACCGTGCGTTGCGCCATTTAAAGCGCTCCACAATGTCGGACCAAATCAACACAATCCCAGGAAAGGAAGTCCAAATGCGCAAAAGGTCCAGCTTAACGTCCCTCATTAGTGCTCTAGCCGTCCGGCAACCCAAATCGTTCCCCCCAAGGTGCAAGACCAAAACATTGGGGGGCCTGTCCTACGCTACATAGGACTGTAATAAGGGAAGCAAGCCAGCCCACTTCATCCCACCCCGGCCTACCCAACGCACCTGCGCCACCTCCCTGGCCAATCCCAATTGTCTCCCGTCTGGACGTACATCGGCACGCAAGGCCCCCGCCTCACGTAGGAATGCCCCACGATCCAGACCAGGCACTGTCCCAGTCCTGTAAAACATAAACAGCACAAAAATCAAAAACCCCGCAGAACACAACCCACCACGTCCAACCCCACCCGTTACAACAGCCGAGGGCGAGCATACAGTCTAAACCTATCAGACTCCCACCTACCTATCCTGCGGATAACCTCCGGACCCAACCCCCATCTGGACGCCTCTGTAGCTGCCCCAATCCTGAAAGAATGAGAGCTGAACTCCCCCGAGGCCCTTCCCAGCGTCTCCAGGCATTGTCTAAAAACCCGTACAAACAGGAAACGCAACAAAAATTCACCATGCCCATGTACCAACAGAGGAACACCCCCCAACGGCCTCACCTTCAAGTACTCCCGGAAACAAAACACCGGACACATCCCCTCACCCCCCAACTTGGCCAACCTCACGGCAAAGCCCCTACCCACCTGATCTGTCTTTGACCGACGCACCCGACAAACCAACACCGACCCCTCCAAACTAACATCGGCGAACAACAGCCCGCCCTCCCTCACCTTACTCGGAGCCACTAGCTCTGACACCCGAAAGGCCCCAAAAAACACAAGAGAAAAGGCAAGCCGAAAAAGGACCAGCTCAAAACTGGAAAAACACACTGTTTCCAAAACCCTACCCAAATCCTGCAATAACGGAAAAGACACGGGCCTCCTAGAATCCCTCTGAACCACCCCTCTACGAAATCCCCGGGACGCCTGACGCACCAAAAAGGATTTAGTCGCGTCAGGCAAACCATTAAATTTAAACCAAAACCCCAAAGCCGCCAGCCGGCGGCTAAGTCCCGATGGAGACACACCGTCCCCAAACAAACGACCCACAAAGAACAACACCACTCCTTCCCAATCGGCACCTGTGACAGCCCCAAGTTCCCCCAACAAGGCCTCGCATTCCCGCCAACACCTGTCGTAACCTGACCAGGTGCTCTCGCTGACCGATCGGCGTATCAAAGCAAAGGCCGTCCTCAGACCACTTGCCACAGGACCTCCGGACACGGAATCCCACAGGGCTCTGCTCCCGGTGCCAGCTCCCAAAACCTGTCCCACTGGAAACGAGAGAGAGAATCAGCAATTTCATTGCGAAACCCTGGAACATGCTGCGCCACAAAATGCACATTCAAATCCAAGCAACACAAAACCAATTTACGCAGCAAGCGCACCACTGGCGGCGACTTGGCCCTCTGCGCATTCACCACCTGCACCACCTTCAAATTGTCACAATGAAAGCACACCTTCTTATCGAGCAATCTCTCGCCCCAGATGACCACCGCAGCTAAAATAGGGAACAGTTCAAGAAGAGCCAGGTTAAGCACCAAACCACTTGACTGCCACGCCTCAGGCCACTCCCCCACATACCACTGCCCTTGGAAGTAAGCCCCAAAACCCCGACTGCCCGACACGTCTGTGAAAAGCTCCAACTCCCCGTTAGCCATCTGCCGTTCCAGAATAACCGACCTGCCGTTATACCTCCCCAGGAAATCCAACCAAACCCTCAAATCCTCCCGCAACTCCGCAGATAACCGAACAAAATGTTGAGGCCGCCATACACCCGCCGTAGCACCCGCCAACCGCTGACAGAAAACCGGTCCCATGTGGATGATACGGCAAGCGAAGTTGAGGCGACCCAGTAGGGACTGCAGGTCCCTCAATTGAATCTTCCTTGCCCCCACCGCCGAAACAAGCGACTCCCGCAATTCCCCAAAGCGGGCCGCCACCCTCTCCATGGTCTGTAACAAAATTGCCAACCCCGCCTTTCCCAAAAACAGGAAATCATCCAAGTAATGCAGTACGGACGCCACGTGAGCCTCCGACCGCACCACCCACTCCAAAAACGTGCTGAAAAATTCGAAATACGAGCACGATATAGAGCAACCCATCGGCAGGCAGCGATCAACAAAAAATTCCCCCTCCCAACAACAACCCAACAACTCAAAGCTATCCGGGTGAACGCGAAATGCCGCCTCAATATCCATCTTCGCCATCAGGGTCCCGTGCCCATACCTCCGCACCCAAACCACCGCTGCGTCAAAGGAGGTATAAGACACGACACACAGTGCCGGGTCAATTCCGTCATTCACCGACTCCCCTGCCGGATGAGAGAGATGGTGAATGAGCCGGAACTTGTTAGGCTCCTTTTTAGGCACCACCCCGAGCGGTGACACCCGCAACGCCTGCAAAGGCGGCTCCCCAAAAGGACCCGCCATCCTATCCAGTTCAACCTCCTTAAACAATTTTTCCCCCACAACCGCCAGATGCGCCAATGCGGATGCCAGACTGCGCACCTCCCCCAAAGGCTGCACCATCGAACACAGGATTTTGAAACCAAACATAAACCCCCCCCCCCCCCGTAGCAACTCAGCCACCCGTCTATTTGGGTAACGCGCGAGATATGGCAGCATCTCTGCCACTCTCACTGCCGTGTCCCCCCTTTGCATCAGCATCCCCGCCCTTCCCTTTTCCCTTACGGAAACAGCGGGCCAAACTATGGGCGCCTCCGCAACCGGAGCACTCGTGCTTAAACCTACAAGAGTCCCTGAACTTATACTGGCCTTCGTTGAACTGCCAGCAGCCCCCCTTTGCGGCCGCGTCCAGCCGCCCGGAACCAGATCCCGGATCCGAATGGACTGCTGACCCCCCCACCCCTGGGCGCGGCCATAAACTTCATCAACAAGCCAATGTCCTTTTGGTCCCACCTCAGCGAAGGGCGGACCGCCTTACGCTGTCTGAACTGCTCATCATATCTAAGCCAAGCAGTACCCCCATAAACTCTATAAGCCTCACCCACCGAGTCCAGGTAACAAAAGAGGCCGGAACAGTTTTCCGGCGCCTTCTCGCCAATAACGCTCGACAGAATGGCGAACACCTGCAACCAATTTGTGAACGTCCTTGGTATCAAGCTACCGACACCGTTCTTCCTCCTCCTTTTTGGATTCGTCAGGCTTGACTCTATCCAAATTAAACTTCTCCAAGGGGAGCAGAGAAAATATCTCTACATACTCCCCTTTCCAAATGCGCTCCCTAACCTCGCTCTTTAAATGCGCAACTAACGGCCCTTCAAAACAAACATAAACCTCCCCCTTTGCAGAATCCGCCAAACGCACCTCGTCCACTGCCTTCTCCCCAGGCCACCCCGCGGCCGCCGCCACCTGAGCCAGGGGCCCCCCCACACTAGACGCCCCCCCGACTGCCACTGCCGCCTCCCCGGCATCCCCTTGCCCCCCACTCGCCCCCACCGCCACAGGCGACCCCCCCTAAGACAAGGCCCTATCCTGCAACAAACCCCTCACATCCCGCAAAAAAGCAGTAAGCTCCTCCCACAAACCCTCCCCCCCCAATCCCCGCCATGGTGGTACACTCACCCAACCTCTCTGGATCACTGGACCCAGCGGCTGTGACACTCCTCTGTCCACGGCGACCGGCTCTTCCATCATCGAGCAGTGCACCAGCCCAGGTAGCAGCAGGCGGGACCACCACACTGCCCACCACAGACCGCATGCTCCGAACATCTTGCCCACGTGGATCCTCCTCTGGCCCAGAGGCAGGGGAAGCCCCCCCATCACCTTCATCACTAATTTCATCCCCTGCAGCATCAGATAAGGGGGCGGGGCCAGCCGACGGCACCCCCTGCATCTCGCGCTGTCCTCCGCCCGATCCGGAAGCAAAACTCCGTCGGCTCCCTCCTTCTGGGACCGCCATGGCTCCCGCACCCCAGCAGTCACGTGACCGCCCGGCCGTAGATGGCGCCTGCAGCGCATCCCGCCGGGCCGCCAGGGACACACTCCGTGTCCTCACCGCACAATGGGCTCGCCCTGCACGGGGGCCACAGGGCTAGGGCCTGCCGTCTGAGGCCCCGCCTTACTTCTGCTGCCTCGTCCTGACCTCCGCCTCGTCTCCTGCGCCGGTACCGCCATCCCCGCCACCTCCCGGAGATTCCTCCCGACCCCAACACTGCCCTGAGAAGCGGTAGCAGCAGGCACAGCCGGAGGGTCCCTGGTGGGGCTCTCATGTCTGCAGCGGGCACGCAGGATCACCTCGGGGCTCAGCCTGGATGGGGCCCTGGACCTCCGGGCACTGGATCGCACAGGGGCCGCAGAATCTGTTCCTCCAGCCACGCCGACCCTCTCGCCCGGATCTTGTCTCTCACACGCCGCACCAAGGCCTCGATATCCGCCATCGCTAAGGTACGCTGGGCTGCAACTTTCTTCGGTGGTGAACTCTCACTGACCCTTACCTCACCCCGGCCCTCCCCTATATACCCTCTATTGACCACCCCCCTTTTCTCCTCCCCCCAGAGCCATTTTTCTTTTTCCCTCCATTTTATTAACCCCTTCCTTACCGCTGAAGCTGCCCCCTATCATGTGCCCCTCCATTCCCATTTTGTCCATTCCGTGGCTTTCTTAACCTCCTTATCCCCGACTGCTGCAACCGATAATTGACTAAGTGACCTTTACTGCCGAGACAAGTATGCATTGGAAGGTGGGGGCTAGAGTGCACAACATTATGAGAGAGGCCAGACCCCCTGCAAAAAGGCACTTATCCCCTATCTACATCTTTTTCCCATAGCAACCAATCAGAACACAGCTTATACTTCTTATTCTGCTGCATAAACTGCTCTGTGATTGGTTGCTATGGGCAACAGAGAGTCTTTCTTTTACACAGGTCCTTAAAGGAGAAGTCTGCAGGGGTCCAACCACTGGGACCCACCGTGATCTCCTGTACAGGGCCCCAGCTCTACACGGAGGGGGCTTGGCTGCCAGTAACCGGACCCCCCACAATCTTAAAGGGTAGCTCCCACCATCCCCCTTTTTTTTTTTCTGTCCCTGCCTATTGCCCATCTATTCCTAACCCCCTCCCTGCCTTTAATTTTTTTTTAACATATTAAAAATGCCTTTTGTCTGCCTGGTAGTGTGCTCACCACCAGGCAGACTTCCCCAGCAGGCACGACGTCACTGATGCCTGCTGGGGGGGGGGGGCACACTTCCGCCCTTAGTTCACCTATTCAGTGTACCTCCAGCTGTTTCCCCACTACAACTCCCAGCTTGCAACATCTATTGGCTGTCAGGGCATTCTGGGAGTTGTAGTGGGGAAACAAATGGAGGCATACTGTATAGGTGAACATCGTATCTATGATGGCCGCACATACCGCTCCCCGCCGCGCAGCCCGCAACCCCCCCCCCCCGGCCCCGCCGCGCCGCTCAACCCACTCCCCCCCCCGGCAAAAGAACAGTCACAGCGGAGCTGTCTGATTTACAGGCAGGGAGCGAGCGCAGCCTGACTGAATTCGGACCGATGCCTGGCATCGGTCCGAATTCAAGCGTGACGTCACGCCAGGCTGCAGCCAGCCACTAGGAGGGAGACCCCTAGTGGCCGGCTTTTAAATGTAAACTAAACCCTTTTAATTAAAAAAAAATTATTTAAGTATATTAGAGATATGTTTTAGTACATAAGCACTACAACATATCAAAAAAAAAAATTGGGTGACAGTGCCCATTTAAACTTATCCCCTATTCTGCGGATGGGAGATATGTTTTTTTGGCATAACACATCTCCTTTTAATCTGCCCCCACATGATACAAGATATTTTTCTAGGATGAAAATGGATTTTCTCATTTTGATTGTATTAAAATAAATTTTTATTCAAAAGTATAAATTAATAGGAGAATCAGCTCTATTCGGGAGCCCTGACCCTATTAACTGCATTGTAAAGATGGTTTTAATGGGACTAATATTCTGATTTAAATTACATATTGGATCATTCATCTTTTTTTATGGCTATATCCCCATTAATATGTCTTCGACTTGAAAAACTACCTCAGCAATGTAATGAAAACATTTACAATGTCATAAACTCTTCTTGAAAATGAAAGATCACTTTTTAAAGTTTCTATCAATAGATAGATATGAGTCCAGACAACTGTGTCTATATATAGTTACCTAGTGATATCATCCTCTATATAGAGATACAGGTCATCTAGTTACAGACCAGTAGCAACGGTCAGTGTTTTCCCAACCAGGGTGCCTCCAGCTGTTGCAAAACTACAACTCCCAGCATGCCCGGACAGCCTATGGCTGTCCGGGCATGCTGGGAGCTGTAGTTTTGCAAAAGCTGGAGGAACTCTGGTGTAGATTTTATAAGAGATATAGTAAAAGAGAAGCACATTTTAACCCCCTACACTCTGCTGCGATGGGTTTGGCATTATGCATCGTATGACTACATGGCCATTTATATTATGTGTCACTTTATCACTAGGCCCTGTATTACATTATGCATTTTTGTAGGCACGCACAATTCTTAAAGGGGTACTCCACTGGAAATGTTTTTTTTTTTTAAATCAACTGTTGCCAGTAAGTTAAACAGATTTGTAAATTACTTCATTATAAAAATCTTAACCCTTCCAGTACTTATCAGCTGCGTTATGCTCCACAGGAAGTTCTTTCCTTTTTGAATTTCTTTTCTGCCTGACCACAGTGCTCTCTGCTGACACCTCTGTCCGTGTCAGGAACTGTCCAGAGTAGGAAAGGTTTGCTATGGGGATTTTGCTCCTGCTCTGGACAGTTCCTGACTTGGACAGAGGTGTCAGCAGAGAGCACTGTGGTGAGATAGAAAAGAAATTAAAAAAGAAAAGAACTTCCTCTGTAGTATACAGCAGCTGATAAATACTGGAAGGATTAAGATTTTTAAATAGAAGTAATTTACAAATCTGTTTCACTTTCTGGCACCAGTTGATATAAAAAAAAATAATAATAATTCCCCCAGAGTACCCCTTTAAGGGTAGGGTCATAGGGGCTATGTTTTGCTGCATATTTTTCTACACATTGAAGTCAATGGGTAGCAAAATCAGTTGTAGAAAACATGCAGCAAAATATGGAACCTGTGACCCTACCCTTAGATTGTATTCACACGTACAGTATCCTGCATCGGATTTAAAGCTGTGTTCAGCCATTTAGTTTACATTGACATCGGCAGCTTAAAATCTTGCGCATCAAATGTGCAAAGAATACTTTACGTGTGAATACATCCGAAGGTTATGTTCCCATGGCGAAATATCCGGACAAATTCTGAATATTCTGCACAAGTGCAACTGCGGAATTTTGCTGGAATTGCAGCCGAATTGCAACGGGATTCTGTGTTCTTAAAACAGAACTCTGCTGAAGTCCAAAGCCCCATTGTCTTCAATAGGATTCCACGCGCAAAATTCTGCAAAATTAAAGACAGGTCTTTATATTTTGCAGAAGGTGGAATTCCGCTGTGTTAATGGGACAGCGGAATCCCATTAAAATCAATGGGCAGTAAATTTAATCAGAATTTCCAGAGAACATAGCCTTATATAGACGGCAATGCATTTCCGGGTGGATTCCGCCGTAAGGATTGACCGGTCAATTCTTTTTGCAGAGGCCAGAATCGGGAATTCCGCGATTTCCGCCGTGGAAATTTCGCCGTGCGCACGGTGCAGCAGAATCCCATTGAAAACAATGAATTTTTCTGCAATATTCTGCCCGGAAATTACACTATGTAAACATGGCCTCACACAATGTAGAGTCATACCCTGAAGTGTGGAAAGCTCTGCTGCTGCCTTTCCAATGGTGTCTGGGTTCCTGCCGGTCTCCACTTCCAGATCCCCATTTTGGAAATATTAATCACTGGCTGGCAGGGGTCATGTTACACCCAGTGCTTGGCTGAGTGGGCATTAAAAGTGTAAAAGTGGATCCGGAAGTGGAGGTCAATGGGGGCCCGGGCACACCTAGGAAAGCAGCAGGGGAGATCAGTAATGTGTGCACTTTTTTCAAATTTTTTAACTAGTCCCCCCTTTTTTAAGGGGTTATCCAGGAATAGAAAACCAGAGCCAACTTCTTCCAAAAAACAGCACTACACCCGTCCTCAGGTTGTATGTGGTACAGCGCGACTCCATTCACTTCAATGGAACTGAGCTGCAATACCATACACAACCTGATGACAAGAGTGGTGCTGTTTTTAAAGATATCAGCTCTGGTTTTCTAATTCTGGATAACCCCTTTAATACGAGTAGTTTTGGGTGTGATGGAACTAGTAATGTGAATGAATGAATGAATGAATGAAGTAGTGCCTACCCTACACATGACAAGTTATGCACACATTAAACACAGGTTCGGATCCAAGATCACATTGACTTCTTGAGTCGGTGTCCTCCTACTACAGCTCCAGCAGTGGGGGATTAGGAAGGTGAGTAGTGCTTTTTATATTTTAAACCCAGTCTGCTTCCTTCTAATTTGATCCCAATGTACAACCCCTTTAATGGAGGACGACCTGATGAAGAGGGTTTGACACCTTCAAAAAGTGTTGTCCTTTAATTATGAAATAAATCTTTATTATTTTTATTCCTTTAATGCAAATATTATTGATAACATACATGTAAAAAAGCATAGAAAGGGGATAGTGCACTACACTGCACTTACAGAAGACTTGGTGGTGGTAGTGGCAGACATATCATTGAGATGTTGTATTATGTCACACAAGATGTGTAATTAAACAGCGGTGTCAATAATACTGATGCCAATACAGTGGTCCCTCAACATATGATGGTAATCCGTTCCAAATGGACCATCGTTTGTTGAAACCATCGTATGTTGAGGGATCCGTGCAATGCAAAGTATAGGACAGTGGTCTACAACCTGCGGACCTCCAGATGTTGCAAAACTACAACACCCAGCATGCCCGGACAGCCAACGGCTGTCCGGGCATGCTGGGAGTTGTAGTTTTGCAACATCTGGAGGTCCGCAGGTTGAAGACCACTGGTATTGGAAGTTCTATTCACGTGTCCCCGCCGCTCCGGACTGTCACTGCTCGTCACCGCTGCCCTGGATGTCGCCGTCCATCGCTGTCGCCGTGTCCCCGAGGTGTCCCCGACGCTCCGGCAAGGCCTCTTCTTCCTTCCCCCGGCATCCTCGCTCTCTGTCGCCGCCATCACGCCGCTCCGCACGCCGCTCCTATTGGATGACGGGACGGCGTGCGCAGCGACGTGATGACGACGATGGAGAGCGCCGACGATGCAGGGGATCCCGAAGAGGACGCCCCAGAGCCCCGAGGACAGGTAAGTGATCGTCAGCGGACCACACGGGGCACCGTAAATGGCTATCCGGTGGCAGCTGAAGAAGTCTGCCCTGCCGGATAGCCGTTTATGCGATGGCCCCGACATACAAAAGCATCGTATGTTGATGCTGCCTTCAACATGCGATGGCCTCTGAGAGACCATCGTATGTTAAAATGATCGTATGTCGGGGCCATGATAAATAAAAAACGAGAAAAAAACAACAACAAGAGGTGCGCCCCTAGTGAGGACCGTTTGATGATAGTGAAGATGTAGCATAAAGATGGGTTCTTACCCCTAAGTGTTGCGCTTAGAGCACAACACCTGTAGTAGCGTAGAAATCACGGGAAACCATGATAGGTTGGGGGGGTCACTGTATACTAAAACAGTAACAAACAGTACTGGATATGTAGTCACTAGGTATAAAGACACATGATATAGGTTAACGTAGTGGACATAAACTGCAAACATATAAGTAAACTCAAATAGCAAAAGGGACATATGAATAACTGCCATGTACTCTGCCTTAGACTAAACTATCTGCATACCCCAACTTATGTTTCGCACTAAGGCTTCATCAGGGGGTGTCTTATGCAGTTATATTGTATACAGTACATGGGATTTGTGCAATGCTCTGCATGTTTGTGTTTTTCTCACAAGATAATATAGGTCAATACTAATGGCAAATGCTACTTCATTTTTCGTCTTAAGGACCAACGACAAAACAATAATTGTTAACACTAGTAACATTTTCCAGTTCACTAACAATGACCTTTCTATCCAACACTCTATATACATGCCCTAAAGCTACGAAGCTGCGACAAGTATAAATGCTTTGCAATGCCCGTAACCAGAAAGCAAGCAACGTGTGAACCGAGATCAGTAGATGAAGGATTCGTAAATGATTTTCCCTTATCATTCCAGTGCATGTTGTGTCTGCACCGTTACAGGGTGTTCACTGCTCCCTCCTTGTGGCAGAGACATCACTCCCATTCTACACACCCTCCCTACACACCTTTACACACAGTCCTGACTATAGCAGGCACCCTCCCTCCCAGCCAGGCCCTTCCCCTCTCAGCTCACGCCTCTTAGCTGGGATAGCTAAAGAAAACTGCACACTTCGAATTTGAGTCAGTGGCTTTGGGTCAGCTCTCAGCATCTGCTCTGGAAGGAAACCCTAGACCATGACAGTCGGTGTCACTCTGCGGGAATACTGATGCCACCTATCACCTTTCACGTCTCGGTTCTCCCATTCTACATACGACCTTAGAATTCTACCTTCTTCAACAAACCTCCATCCTGAAGATTTTGGAATAAGGAGACCTTTTCTTCAAAATTTTTTTTTTTGGGGAGGGGTATCCCCTTACTGGAAGGGTGCCAGCCTCCCTGCTATTCACTATCTAAGAAGATCTGACAGCTGCTATATACATGTTCCAAATATTCTCTCTTGGACTACAGGATGAATCTTGGGGGTCTGCTAATGTCTATTTGGCTTCTGCATATGGTTCGTGCTGAGGTAAGAACGTCTCCAGCAATTCACTGAATATTTCAGATCTAAGGTGGGGGGGGGGGGGGTCAAGGGCGCACCTCCATACTATCGTCAATATACCGGATTCTTTCGTAATTCTGTTCGCTGTGCGTCTGGCAAACAAATCCGATTTTGAAATTCTGAAATTTGAATTTTTAATTTTCTTTATTTGTGCAATTAAGCCGGATTCCCAGAAAATTTTTAACCCTTAAGATCTCACTGGCTGTAGCACACATCGTTACTTTACCTCATCAGATGTTTCCCAGAATATTTAGGATCTTGAGGTTAAGGGCGCACCTCCATAATATCGTCGATATACAGGATTCTTTCTTGATTCAGTTTTCTGTGCATCTGGCAAATCCATTTTGAAATTTTAGCATTTTATTTATTTTTTTAATTTGTGCAAATCAGCCGGATTCTTAGCAAATTTTAACCCCTAAGACCTTATATGACTGTAGCCCAAATCATCACTTTCCTATTTCAGGTGGTTAAGATCTTGGGGTTAGGGGCGAACCTCCATACTGTCATCGGTATACCGGATTCTTTCTTGATTCAGTTTTCTGGGCATCTGGCAAATCCATTTTGAAATTTTCAAATTTAATTTTTTATTATTATTATTTTTTTAATTTGTGCAAATCAGCAGGATTCTTAGCAAATTTTAACCCTCAGGACCTTACATGACTGTAGCCTAAATTATCACATCCCTATTTCAGGTGGTTAAGATCTTCGGGTTAAGGTCGCACCTCCATAGTGTCGTCGATATACCGGATTTTTTCGTAATTCTGTTTGCTGTTTATCTGGCAAATCCGCTTAAAAATGGTACAAAAATGGAAACATCTTTTAACTTGAGAAAATCTGCCGGATTCCCAGCATATTTTAACCCTTAAGATCTCACTGACTGTAGCACATATTATCGCTTTCCTATTTCGGGGGTATCAATCTTATGTATTCCTATAGTGATCCATGAGACGCTCATAGGCTGAGATTTGTTACATTGTAGCCAGAGCATTTAATACAGTTATAAGCAAATTCTTGTTTTCACCTGCTATAGAGCAGTGTTTTCCAAAGAGTATATCTCAAGCTGTTGCAAAACTACAACTTCCAGCATGCCCGGACAGCCTTCGGCTGTCCGGGCATGCTGGGAGTTGTAGCTTTGCAACAGCTGGAGACGCAGTGCTTGATAAACACTGCTACAGAGACTGTGTACTGGCCTTTTATTAACATGGCAGGTCGTGCTTCACCTGGGCACTAGCATGGGGAGTGTTGGGTGCCACTTGTAGAGGTGACCTGCACAGCACCTGCCAGCAGTGCCTGAGTGTGTATACGGAAGTGGGTGTATGGCCAGCTGCCTGGAACACACTGTATGTGCAGCCTCAGGGAGGGCAGGTTACATTACAACACGCACACATGCCTGCCAGGCAGGGAGAGCGCAGCATGGAGGGAGGAATACACATGTACCAGAGGTTGCAAAATAGGAGAGAGGGGAAGAAAGAAATCCGGGAAAAACATTAGCCTTAGGTGTGCAAAATGCCTTCTGAGCGGAGCTGAGTTACTCAATGCAGCAGAGTCGAGTTTGTCAATACAGCAATACAGAATGTGTTGCTACCTGTGAATTTTCACAGAACGGTGCCGGGTTATTTGAACTCACTCGAATACAATTCACACTTACAGGACTCGCGTTCCCAATCGGAATCTTACAAGGTGTCCGATAATTAGATAGATATATCTACGGTTGTTTGTGTCAGTCATCGCTGTACTTCTGCGAATAGAAGGAAATTATTATATTCTATGAGTGTTATAGAATCCACCTTGACTTTTAAGGTGTACACTATGGAGGGGGTGGGGGCGGATAGATCATTGGTTTTACTCAATTTTTTTGGTGGTAAGTTGTTGCAAAGATTTGCGAGATGGGTGGAAAAAGTGGCAACATTTCCATGCAACTCATTTAGTCTCAGACGTGGTGGTATAGTTTGCTACGTTTTATGCGCTCTCCTATAGAACGCTTTAGTAAGGTGCTTTTTTTTTATAGTTTTAATTTTGCTGGGAGATGTTGTTCGCCAAGCGAGGTCTGTCGTCGGACCTATACGCCTTCTCTTTGCATGGATAGCTTCTTGTAAAGGACAGTGATTTATCAACAGTGACTTTATAAAATTGTTGCTAAATTTTTTGCGCCATCTCAGCCCAGTCTGGACCACACTTGATTACCTCTAAGCTACTTTGCTATAACGTGCACCTCCTTGTTGAAAGTACACATGATGTACGTACTAGGTGAGTTCTTTAGGACCACTCAAAATATATACATTCTGATACCAAAAAAAGTAAATAGGGTCGGACCCCCCATCTCTTCAGGAATCACAGTTCATCTCTACGCACCAGCTGCCAGCGTCTAAACATGGGGCAGTCACGATGCGTGTTCTTTGGATGACATCCAATACAGGTGCACTATGTCAGGCTGTCTGGACCTCCTGTCTACTCATGCATTCCTCTTTGTTTCTTTGTTCATTGAATGTTTATTTTACCTTTTTCTTTCTATTTCTTAAGATAGATTTGCTTCAGATGAATAATTGATGACTTGTTTTTAGACATATCTATGTATTACCTATAACAGAGAAATATTAACCTACGCACACACAGTCCGTCCAGGCCTTCATTGAGGTTCTCCTTGTCATGAGTGGTACTTTATCTAAGGCAAACAGGTATACCTTTGCGTGGCCCTTGCCAGGTTTCAGTCTCCAAGTCCACTCCTATTTGCAAGGGTTCCCCCAGCTTCTCACTTTCTCCGTTCAGCCCTCTCACCTCTCTCCACCCGGGCACTAAGTCCCTTTGAAGAACAATAGCTGGCATCCCTCCCTGCAGTCCTAGTATTTCTTTCCTAGAAAGGTTTGCTTGCCAACATTTTTTTTTTGTCCTGGCTTGTTCAGCCACTGGGTTGGGATTTTTCTCTCCTGTGAGAACTGAGTATCCGAGCACCTTATTAAAATGGAGAATGGTCTTAAGAAAGGTTGTCTTGGTCATGCGTTGCGACTGACTGACTCACTGCCATGTGCTGATATCGGTGAAATAAACCAATGATGGCCCTTGGTGGGGGGGGGGGTGTTGATCTACAGAAGTGTTCCCATAGAGTTAGGACCGTGTGATGCATCTTGAATCTGCAAATCCTCATGACACATGGTTTAGTTGGCCGAACAAAATCTGGTTTGAAGCGATCAGTCCCGAATTTCACACATCTCAAGATACATCATAATAATATATAAATAATGCTTATTTTCTATGAATTCGTTCATACATTTATATATGGGGGGGAGATTTATCAAAACCTGTTCAGAGAAAAAGTTGCTGAGTTGCCCATAGCAACCAATCAGATTGCTTCTTTCATTTTCCAGAGGCCTTTTCAAAAATGAAAGAAGCGATCTGATTGGTTGCTATGGGCAACTCAGCAACTTTTCCTCTGGACAGGTTTTGATAAATCTCCCCCATGGATTTCAGTCTGTAGACTGGACATATGGCCATGGGGGGTAGATTTATCAAAACCTGTGTAGAGTAAGAGTGGTGCAGTTGTCAATAGCAACCTAGCAGATCGTTTCTTTCATTTTTAAAGAGGCCTGTGAAAAATGAAAGAAGCAATCTGAACGGTTGCTATGGGCAACTGCACCACTCTACGTTCATCTACACAGGTTTTGATAGATCTCCCCCATGGTCTCCAAACTGTGATCATAGTCTCGAAACTGTGGACCTCTAGTTGTTGATCATGGTCTCCAATCTGTGGACCTCCGCATGTTTCAAAACTACAACTTCCAGCATGCCCGGACAGCCGTTGGCTGTCCGGGCATGCTGGAAGTTGTAGTTTTGAAACATGCGGAGGTCCGCAGTGTGGACCTACAATTCCCAGCATGCCCAGACAGCACAGGCCCACAGTTTGGAGACCACTGCTGTGTACATTATTGTTCCATTGTTCTCAATGATACAGTGCTCAATGCAATGTTGAGGTTCCCCCCATTCATACGCACCTGGCAAGCATCACTTCGAATGGTGACAGCAGCGACAATAATGTATTCATATTGCAAATAAGATGGTTCAAATTAATAGTGTGCTATGGCAGGAAGACAAGAACAAAAAAGGTGAAGTAGCAAGAACACGTGTTAACACAGGGTCTATTTCAAATTAATTAAAGGGATACTCCAGTTATGTAAAACTTACCCCCTTTTTACAGGTTAGGGGATAAGTGTCTGATCGCGGGGGTCTGACTGTTCTCCAGAACAGGGCCCATCTCCTACCTCGGAGTGCTTCGGCCACCAACTTCCGAGACGCACCGGTCTCTGGAGTAATGGTTTGCTCCTCCATGCAGCAATGTCCTGCCTCAGTTGGCGATTGGCGTAGCGGACTGTAACTCTTGAGACCACACAAACTTTTCTGACATAAGAGACGGGCTCTGTTCTGGAGATCATGGGTGGTCCCAATGACGGTCAGACCCCCCCCCCCCCACAGTCAGACACTTAAGAATGGTACTAGCCATGGTTCTCAATGGCTTCCTTGCTAAGGGTCTATTCACACTGCAAAATTTCCGCTTGCAGAATTCTGCCTCAAATTAAATCCCATAGACTTCTATGGGATTCCGCACTCCCATTCACACTTCTGAATTTCCGCTTGCGGAATCCCGCAAGCAGAAATTCTGAAGTGTGAATGGGAGTGTGGAATCCCATAGAAGTCTATGGGATTTAATTTGAGGCAGAATTCGGCCGTGTGAATAGACTCTAAGGCTGGGTTCACACTGCAGAATTTCTGGGCAGAATTTCTGCCGGAGATCGAGCCAGCGGCACTCGGACCGAGCAGACTGCATTGCTGCCCCCATAGACTGCATTGCATTTCTGGGTGGATCTTTTGGGGAGATCTGCTCAGAAATGCATTGCCATCTATGGCGACGGCAATGTAGTCCACGCAGTCCTAGTGCCGCCGGCTCGATCTCCGGCAGAAATTCTGCCCAGAAATTCCACAGTGTGAATCCAGCCTAAGGGTTCAGTTACACAAGACAATCACCTACATGGGGTTGGAGGTGTCTTTAGAAATTCACAGGATAGAGGATACATTTGGCAAAACTGGGGTACCACTTTAATTTATAGTTCTGCAATATTCATCAAATACAGTATATAGGTAAGTTAGAAAAGCTTAAAAAATCTGTTCCAAGAAACATGGTTGGAAAAAGAAATGTCCATCAAATTCAACCAGGGGAGGAGAGATGATGTTGATGGAGTGGAGGGTTATGAGTAGTTTTCGACCTTTGTTTCTCCCTGTTGATCCAGAGTAAGGATAATAATAAAAATATATACTGTACTATAGGCATAATCACGTTGGAAAACTAGGTAATCTATATTGTTCTGGTTAAGTTACCAATTGTTATATTAAGTTACATATTTCAGACCGTGTATATGCAAAAAAAGAAACAGAGAAGAGAGCGCACTAATGTGCCATGATTCTGTATGTATAGGAGATACACAGGTGAACAAAGACTGGTGCGCTCACCTGGGGGTGTTGTGTTACAGACACAACACCGTGGAAGGCTTATTCCCCAGATCCCTGGGAGGTGATGGTGGAAGAGCTGCTGGGCACCCGTTCGTCTCGGGAACTGGTCCTGGACGTCTGGTATAGGGAAAAGAGCAGTGGAATCCTGGTTCCACGAAGAAGCGGTGCTTAGTAGCGCTCGTTTCCAGCGAGAGACGAAAGATTATAGTCTACGAACACTATGGTCCATGATGCGGCGCGGGGCACTCCGGGAGCGGAAGCCACAAATCGCCGATTTGTGGCTTCCGCTCCCGGAGTGCCCCGCGCCGCATCATGGACCATAGTGTTCGTAGACTATAATCTTTCGTCTCTCGCTGGAAACGAGCGCTACCAAGCACCGCTTCTTCGTGGAACCAGGATTCCACTGCTCTTTTCCCTTTATTTCAGACCGTGACATTGATGTGTGATATTGTAATTCTATTACTGTATGTCCTTCCAATACCGTTCCTCTCACACCTTGGATGTTTTACCTTGGTGACTGCCTAATCATTTTATTAATTCTGGTATAAATATTTATATGTTTTTTTTAACAGGGGGACCCCATTCCAAGAGAAATGTTCGAGAAGATCACAGGAGGATCTGTCAAGTCTATAGCAGACATAAAAAGGTTGCTGCAGATAGAATCCGTAGGTAAATCTCTACAGAATTGTGTTTGATGTTGTTGTTCTTGACATTTCCTACTTGTTGGATAGATCCCTTGACAATAACATGATCACAAGGTGTCCTCCTACTGGGATCTCCAGAGATCAGCTGTGCTGTGTCAGTAATCCTGACAGTAGATGTTTTATTTCCCTGCAGCGCCACCACAGGGGATATGAAGCATTACACAGTGCCCATTCAAATCAATTGCTTGTCTGTGTAATAAGAGACAGGACTGGTCCTCCAGACCAGGAGACACTCTTTGTTCGTTTTCCACTCCGGTCAATTAGGGTGTATGAAAGCGAATTAAAAAAAGTGGACAACCGCTTTAAGGCTGGGTCCACACTACGTTTTGTCCCATACGGGAGCGCATACGGCAGGAGGGAGCTAAAACCTCGCGCTCCCGTATGTGACCGTATGCGCTCCCGTATGTCATTCACTTCAATGAGCCGACCGGAGTGAAACGTTCGGTCCGGTCGGCTCATTTTTGCGCCGTATGCGCTTTTACAACCGGACCTAAAACTGTGGTCAACCACGGTTTTAGGTCCAGTTGTAAAAGCGCATACGGCGCAAAAATGAGCCGACCGGACCGAACGTTTCACTCCGGTCGGCTCATTGAAGTGAATGACATACGGGAGCGCATACGGTCACATACGGGAGCGCGAGGTTTTAGCTCCCTCCTGCCGTATGCGCTCCCGTATGGGACAAAACGTAGTGTGAACCCACCCTAAGTCTGACTATTACAATATACTATGTCAGTATTTCCCAACCAGTGTGCCTCCAGCTGTTGCAAAACTAGAACTCTCAGCATACCTGGGCGATTACAAGGCGATTCAGTGTACATATTGTCATAGGCAGACTGTTCCATGATACCGGCATGGGACGGTAACTAAACTGCGGCCGACAAACTATATAAGAGGCTTGTGATAGTGGAGTCAGGTGCCTATAACAAATTATACTACATGGGGGCATATAGTCTGGAAAAGGGGGCCTATGGCTGATGCCTCCAACGATATGGGGGCGTAGAGCTGCTTGGGGGCCTATAAACTATCTAATAAATGTTTAATATATATTCACAATATATGGGGACACAAATTCAGGGGCCTATAACACACACACACATATATATATACATATATATATATATATATATATTATTTGCGGCACTATATCATATATGTATAGTATATACAAACAGTATATTGGGGCACAGAGTTGGGGGCCTATATATATATATGTATATATATATATATATATATATATATGTCCAAAGAGAAACAGAGGCACTCCCGTTGATTCAGTGCAAAGTGATGTCTTTTATTCACTCCACCGTGAGCTACGTTTCGACAGCCTCTCGCTGTCTTTGTCAAGCCAGTCTTATTTGGTCACTATATAATAGATGTATACATACACAATATATGGGGGCACAGAGCCGGAGGCCTATATATATATATATATAATCTTATTTGGTCACTATATAATATATGTATACATACACAATATATGGGGGCACAGAGCCGGGGGCATATAACTATATATATATATATATATATATATATATATATATATATAATTTTATTTGGTCACTATATAATATATGTGTACATACACAATATATGGGGGCACAGAGCCGGGGGCCTATATATATATATATATAATCTTATTTGGTCCCTATATAATATATGTATACATACACAATATATGGGGGCACAGAGCCGGGGGCCTATATATATATATATATATAATCTTATTTGGTCCCTACATAATATATATATACATACACAATATATGGGGGCACAGAGCCGGAGGCCTATATATATATATATAATCTTATTTGGTCCCTATATATGTATACATACACAATATATGGGGGCACAGAGCCGGGGGCCTATAACTATATATGCATACATTACATAACCCCGTCCCGTTTTTGCTATCCCAATGTCCCCTTTTGGCTCAAAAAAATTGTATGGTCAGCCGATATAGTCCGCACCATCCCAGGAGAACCCAGGAGAGCCATTATTCTTTGGATTGCACATAACGGGTTTCTCATGTTGACATTCGCCATAATACGGTCTCGTTCTGTGCGTCCTGTGTGTTATTTGCCTTTTATCGGCATGTCGGTGCACGACCATTTCTAGGAACCAGGTGCCTACAATTATTTGCAAGTTACAATTCGCAGTCCTAAACCTACAGGAATGTCCTGGCCTCGCTTATAATTTAGATATACGTTTTTTTGTTGTTGTTTTTTTGGGGGGGTGGGGGATTGTTTTTCGCCTTAGCATAGGGGTTAATGGCCTTAACACGTAGAGCTGGCCTGAGGGTGCATGAAGTCATGCCAGGAGCCCAGTGTTTGGAGCACATCAGAGTTGTGCTGTGCTGTACTGCGACCTCCCTCCTTGCTATTGTCTCCTTGCGCACGTCAGACCCCTGCACTCCGCTATCTGTGTCTGGACACAACTTCCCCTCTTTGTCTGATGTGCCAGTCTAAAAAACTCTGGCTTGTGCTTGAAAAGAATTCTTTTGCACTCCCTCCCCTTCACACTAGCCGCCCTCCAGACTTCATCCAGCTGCTACAGCTGTATGTGCTATTAATACCCATCAGGGACATCAGCTGCAGGCATCTGTGGGCATCAGGTGGCATGGAATGACATGTTCATTCAGATTGGGTATCATTTTTTTTTTGTCCAAAGCAGTGTATCCCAACCAGTGTGCCTTCAGCTGTTGCAAAACTACAACTCCCAGCATGCCCGAACAGCCATCGGCTGTCCGGGCATGTTGGGAGTTGCAGTTTTGCAACAGCTGGAGGCACATTGGCTGGGAAAAAACTGGCTTAAAAGCCCAGTAAACAAAGAGTAATGGCCAATATTTGAGTTCGGAGCATTGTTGTATGTGCATATATATATCCCAACCAGTGTGCCATCAGCTGTTGCAAAACTACAACTCCCAGCATGCCCGGACAGCCATCAGGTGGCATGGAATGACATGTTCATTCAGTTTTTTTTTTTTTGTCCAAAGAAGTGTATCCCAACCAGTGTGCCTTCAACTGTTGCAAAACTACAACTCCCAGCATGCCCGGACAGCCATCGGCTGTCCGGGCATGCTGGCAGTTGCAGTTTTGCAACAGCTGGAGGCACATTGGTTGGGAAAAACTGGCTTAAAAGCCCAGTAAACAAAGAGTAATGGCCAATATTTGAGTTTGGAGCATTGTTGTATGTGCATATATATATCCCAACCAGTGTGCCTTCAGCTGTTGCAAAACTACAACTCCCAGCATGCCCAGACAGCCATCGGCTGTCCGGACATGCTGGGAGTTGCAGTTTTGCAACAGCTGGAGGCACATTGGTTGGGAAAAACTGGCTTAAAAGTCCAGTAAACAAAAAGTAATGGCCAAAATTTGAGTTCGGAGCATTGTTGTATGTGCATATATATATCCCAACCAGTGTTCCTTCAGCTGTTGCAAAACTACAACTCCCAGCATGCCCGGACAGCCATCAGGTGGCATGGAATGACATGTTCATTCAGTTTATTTTTTTTTGTCCAAAGCAGTGTATCCCAACCAGTGTGCCTTCAGCTGTTGCAAAACTACAACTCCCAGCATGCCCGGACAGCCATCAGGTGGCATGGAATGACATGTTCATTCAGGTTTTTTTTTGTCCAAAGCAGTGTATCCCAACCAGTGTGCCTTCAGCTTTCGCAAAACTACAACTCCCAGCATGCCCAGACAGCCATCGGCTGTCCGGGCATGCTGGGAGTTGCAGTTTTGCAACAGCTGGAGGCACATTGGCTGGGAAAAAACTGGCTTAAAAGCCCAGTAAACAAAGAGTAATGGCCAATATTTGAGTTAGGAGCATTGTTGTATGTATATATATATATATATATATATATATATATATATATATATATATATTTATTTACACACATATATTAATGGTTGTAACCAACAAGCCCCTGTGCCTTTGCGAGATTTCATAGAACAATTAAAGCTTTGCCCTGGATGAAGGAAAATCCAGCTACTCCTTTGCTTATGTTTACGTCTTGAGGTCTTGTCCCGGAATAATTTACACCATTGTGTAAATAGGATTATTTTAGCAATTACCGCAAATCCTAACATTCCTGGATAAACACTTAGGGTAGGGTCCCACGTGCCGTATTTTGCTGCACATTTGCTGCTGCGTATTTTCCTACCAATTGAAGTCAGTGGATAGCAAAATATGCAGTTGATTTTGCTACCCGTTGACTTATACAAAAAATACGCCGCAAAATACGGCAGGTGTGGCCCTACCCTAAAGGGGTCCATACGCCTTCTATAGCTGTCCTTCGAATGCGTGCCGGGCCGATATCTGTTCTTCCTATACATGCATACTCACCTTGGCCGAGCATGCATGTGTTTTCAACCGGGGAGATGACTAAAGGCTGCGCCAGATACTGAAGTAATCTCTGGGGTAAAAAAAAAAATATATATATAGGATTAGGCATTGAATTCATTGTTCATTCCTTTTTGTTTATCCCCAAAATCAATTTGGAAGACCACCATGCCCATAAGATAATTCATAGGTCCAGCTTAAATCAGCGGGGTTGGCTAACTTGGATATGTGTCCTTAACATTTAGAAGAATTTTTACAAGTAGAAGACATTTTCTATTCCCCAACTCACCCTCCATGTTCCTGTGCTCAACAGATTCTTGTGGTGGACAAGGCCATAAGGCCAAAGGCTGTCCGGGCATGCTGGGAGATGTAGTTATGCAACAGCTGGAGGCACACTGGTTGAGAAAAACTGCTCTATACACAGAAAAGGCGATAAGTAGCTGATCGGCAGAGGTTTGACCACTGGGACCAGTTTGTAGGTCAATTGTCTCCTAAATGAACATGCTCGGCCACTGCTCCATTTACTTTCTAAAGGACTGCCGACTATAGCCGAGTTCAGCGCTCAGCAATGTCCAGAAGCCCCATAGACAATGAATGGAGTGGTGGTCAAGCATGGGTGCTGCTCCTCCATTCACATCGGACACAATAGACCTCTGATCGATGGCGATCTCAGCGTCAGACCCCCCACCCCCGATATGCTAGTTAGCACCTATACTGTGGCTAGAGGACAACTTTTATTTTGGGATGTAACCCCTTTAATCTGTGACTAATGTTATTTATTTACTATTTATATCACCTGCCTGAGCAATAACAACAGCAAAGTACAAAGCCATTTGCACATGCATAGGTTCTATACCCTATTTAAAAATATGGTCCAGCACTGTGTAAGTCAGTGTTTCCCCACCAGAGAGCCTCCAGCTGTTGCAAAACCACAACTCCCAGCATGCCCGGACAGGTCTAGGTTCTACAATTTTTTAAGCAAAAAAAATAATTTCACAAGATCCTTATTCAATAAGACACTGCTCAAAAAAAAATAAAGGGAACACTAAGATAACACATCCTAGATCTGAATGAATGAACTAATCGTATGAAATACTTTCGTCTTTACATAGTTAAATGCGCTGACAACAAAATCACACAAAAATTATCAATGGAAATCAAATTTATCAACCCATGGAGGTCTGGATATGGAGTCACACTCAAAATCAAAGTGGAAAACCCCACTACAGGCTGATCCAACTTTATGTAATGTCCTTAAAACAAGTCAGAATGAGGCTCAGTAGTGTGTGTGGCCTCCACGTGCCCGTATGACCTCCCTACAATGCCTGGGCATGCTCCTGATGGGGTGGCTCCTGGACAGTCTGTGGTGCAATGTGGCGTTGGTGGATGAAGCGAGACATGATGTCCCAGATGTGGTCAATCGGATTCAGGTCTGGGGAACGGGCGGGCCAGTCCATAGCATCAATGCCTTACCCTTGCAGGAACTGCTGACACACTCCAGCCACATGAGGTCTTGCATTGTATTGCATTAGGAGGAACCCAGGGCCAACCGCACCAGCATATGGTCTCACAAGGGGTCTGAGGATCTCTTCTCAGTACCTAATGACAGTCAGGCTACCTCTGGCAAGCACATGGAGGGCTGTGCAGCCCCCCAAAGAAATGCTACCTCACACCATCACTGACCCACCGCCAAACCAGTCCTGCTGGAGGATGTTGCAGGCAGCAGAACATTCTCCACGGCGTCTCCAGACTCTGTCACATGTGCACGGTGTGATCCTGCTTTCATCTGTGAAGAGCACAGGGCACCAGTGGTGAATTTGCCAATTTTTGTTTTCTCTGGCAAATGACAAACGTCCTGCACAGTGTTGGACTGTAAGCACAACCCCCACCTGTGGACGTCAGGCCCTCATACCACCCTCATGGAGTCTGTATCTGACCATTTGAGTGGACACATGCACATTTGTGGCCTGCTGGAGGTCATTTTGCAGGGCTCTGGCAGTGCTCCTCCTGCTTCTCCTGCAACAAAGGTGGAGGTAGCGGTCCTGCTGTTGGATTGTTGCCCTCCTATGGCCTCCTCCACGTCTCCTGATGTACTGGCCTGTCTCCTGGTAGTGCCTCCATGCTCTGGACACTACGCTGACAGACACAGCAAACCTTCTTGCCACAGCTCGCATTGATGTGCCATCCTGGATGAGCTGCACTACCTGAGCCACTTGTGTGGGTTGTAGACTCCTTCTCATGCTACCACTAGAGTGAAAGCACCGCCAGCATTCAAAAGTGACCAAAACCCTCAGCCAGGAAGCATAGGAACTGAGAAGTGATCTGTGGTCACCACCTGCAGAACCACTCCTTTATTGGGGGTGTCTTGCTAATTGCCTATAATTTCCACCTGTTGTCTGTTCCATTTGCACAACAGCAGGTGAACTTGATTGTCAATCAGTGTTGCTTCCTGAGTGGACAGTGTGATTTCACAGAAGTGTCATTGACTTGGAGTTATATTGTGTTGTTTGAGCAGTGTATGATCCTGCACTGTGGGAGTCAGTGTTTCCCAAGCAGAATGCCTCCAGCTGTTGCAAAACTACAACTCCCAGCATGCCCGGACAGCCAAAGGCTGTCCGGGCATGCTGGGAGTTGTAGTTTTGCAACAGCTGGTGGCACCCTGGTTGGGAAACACTGATGTAAGTAGTGAGGCAGTGGACAGCCGGACCCCAGCGTCTCCCGGCCTATTCACTGTTTGTCCTTGGTGTGTTCTCATACAGACAGGGTGTGGTAAGCAGCTGTTTTGGAAACATAGCCTTCTTATGTATTACCTAAAATTGAAATAATAGCCATTGTCTTGTCTTATTCCTTTCCCAGAAAGGACTTTTCACATTAACGCAGGTCATGCAGAATACAATGTAATTAATTGGCTTTTTTATTTATTTTTGAGTCGAATGTCACTACTTTACTTGCTTATTCGTCTATTGTGGTTAAGTAGTATTTTGTTTCGTTTTTTTTTATACCCCCTTAAATAACCTTAGTCTACATCTCCTTCTCCGCCTCCAGTGATGTAATGTAAACCTAAATGACATTTATTAGCAAAACTGACTAGATAAGCGCTGCAGGGCAGCTCCCTGTAGTCCTACACGGTGATGACACATATACTTTTGTTATCCCTTTTATGACAGCGTTGCTTGTAATGCCTTCAATGAGAAGTACTAATAACCAAGGTTTATGTTCTTTACATAGCCCTAGCACTTAACTCTAAAATGTTCTGTTCATTTAGGCTCAGGCCTATAATCGGTGCAGGTTAGGGCCGATAGCCGATAACTTATACCGATATTCCGGTATAAGTTATCGGTTATTTATCCCCCCGCGACAGCCATGCAGATCATTGATTTAAAGCGGGCGCTTTAAATCAATGCACTGCAGTGGCTTTTGCGGTGCCATAGGCCGCCGCCGCCACCACCACCCGCTTCTCTCCCCCTACCTGTCAGGGTGGTCCGGGCCATCCATCCTTCCTGTAGTGTCCGGCGGCATTCTGGGTGGAGGGTGAACCGGTCCGGGCTGTCCTTCTTCTCCGGCGGTCATCTTCTCCACTCCGGGCAGGCTCCGGCCTAGTAACGCAGCATAAACGCCGCTGCGCAGTGACGCCCGTGCGCAGCAACGCACCTGACGTCACGGCGTAGCGGCGTCTATGCAGTGTACTAGGCCGGAGCCTGCCCGGAGTGGAGAAAAGCACCCCCGGAGAAGAAGGACAGCCCGGACCGGTTCACCCTCCACCCGGAATGGCGCCGGACACTACAGGAAGGATGGATGGCCCAGACCACCCCATTACAGGTAAGTTAAATATTTTTTTATTGACTCAGAGGGTGGGGGAGGGGCCCGACCGGTATAGCGGTATGGGCAAAAATCCATACAGTGGGAGAAAAAAAAAACGGTATCCGGATCATACCGGTATACCGCCCAGCACTACGGTGGGGGGTGCGACGCGGTGCGGTGGGTCGGGGGGGCGGTCGCGGTGCGGTGTGGCGGGTCGGGAGGGGGGACGGTTGCGGTGCGGTGGGGGCGGGGCATTATCGGCTTATCGGCAAGGTAATTGCCGATACCGATAATGCCCAAAATCGTGATTATCGGCCGATAATATCGGCCATACCGATAATCGGTCGATCCCTACCGCATACGGGTCAAAACTGAGCCGACCGGAGTCACCTTTTGACTCCGGTCGGCTCATTAAAGTAAATGGAGTCAAGGACTGATCCGGCTGGGGTACGGGAGCGCCCGGTTTGCCCCTCCCCCCGCTGGATCCGGCACCCATATGTACAAAACGTGGTTTGAATGCAGTCTTAAACCATATACGTTTTTTTTTTTTTACATGGGTGTCAATGGGATCCGTACAGAACTGTATGTGCGTACGGTTCCATACGGTTTTTACCATACGGTTTTTGACTTTGCACAGTTTTTTTTCTTGGAATTTCAATCAAACAAGTGAAACTTTATTCATAATGAAGTGTAAAGTTCAAAACATATACGTTTTTTTTCTTAAAATCACTTTTCAAACCGTATACAGATAAAACTTTGTACATACGTTTTGATACAGTTCAGTCAGGTTTTGAGGAATCCGTTTTTTTAATCAAAAACCTGATAAAAAAAAACTGTATGGCAAAAACGTCGTGTGAACCCAGCCTTAGGCTGGGTTTCCACTTTTTTTTTTTTTTTTTTAACCAAAAAGACGCCACAAATACTGAGCTGCATTGTTTGGTGAAATAACGCAGTGACCAGATATAAGCTGCAAGTTAATAGTGATTTATGAAATGCCATACCCACTTGGACTAAAAGACCTAGTAGGAAATTTGGGAAGATTTATAAAAACTTGTGCAGGGGAAAAGTTTGCCAGTTGCCCATAGCAACCAATCAGATTACTACTTTCATTTCTCATAGGCCTTTTTTTTTAAATGAAAGAAGCGATCTGATTGGTTGCTATGGGCCACTGGTCAACTTTTCCTCTCCACAGGTTTTCATAAATCTCATCAATTGTCTTGAGAAAATAGGTAGTAGTGCCCTGCAGGGTGTTGTATAGTCGCGGTTCTTTCTTAATAATGTTGTGACCCCATGTGCCATTGTTCTCCATCACTTGTGTCAATGTGTCTTCATCCTAGGATTCCTCATCTCAGCATGTCCATTGTTCTTGGTCCATTGGTGGAAGTCAATGTGTCATTATTACGGGGCTCCGAGTGTCAGCGCGCCTTTGTTCCGGGGCCGACACTCTCGCTCATTTTGTCATTCTTCTGAGACCTCAAGTGCCAGTGTATCAGTGAACTTAGACCCTAAATGTCAGCGTGCCATTCTTGCTGGACCCTAAATGTCAGCCTGGCTACGGCGTGTCATTGTCCAGCTACCTTAAATGCCAGTTTGACATTGTTTCATAAAGTCAAAAAGGTAAAATAATGATGTGATTCTGTCTATACACAATTAGGAACATAAAAGCTTAAACTAAACTAAAACTAGACAGACTGCACACCCTAGACATAATAATAGTGATGTTACTAACGATTTTTGGTGCAAATTTTGGGGAAGATTTATCAAAACCTGTGCCGAGAAAAAGTTGACCAGTTGCCCATAGCAACCAATCAGATTACTACTTTCATTTTTCAGAGGCTTTTTCAAAAATGAAAGTAGCGATCTGATTGTTGCTATGGGCAACTGGTCAACTTTTCATCTGGACAGGTTTTGAAAAATCTCTCCCTTTGCCTTCAACTGCACCAGACTTGCGAGTTGCGACACATTTATTATAACTGGTGTGCCAAAAAGTGCTGTAAAACGCACTGGCCCTGATTTACTAACATGATCCGACTCTTTTTATTGGGTTATGTGAAACAATGTGTGTCGCAAGTCCTCCGCGACACTTTGTGCAACACATTTTACTGGTAAAAACCAGATGGTTTTCTAATTATTCAGAGAATTTTTTTAACCTGACTAAAGGGGCGTGGTTTTCTTAATTAGGGGCGTGTTCCTGATATTTTTCTGAAAACCCAACAGTTGTATTTAAAAACCCACCAGAAAAATAGTGAAATACTGAACTTGAAAACCCGACTGCCTTGAGGTGTGGGGAATCTGTTAAAAAGTGTTTTTTTTTTTTTTTTTTTAGAAAATCCTGTTACTTTGTCCCTTAGTAGCTTTTTTTATTACATTTTTTATTTTTTTTATACATTTTTTTGAAATTTCTCTTTTTTTCTTTTTTGTTTAAATCTTGGCTTTCATTTCCTTTTTTTTTCTCCTTTTTTCCTTTTTGTTTGTTAACCCATTTACGACCATGAATGTAAAGTTACGTCCTGGTGCAGAAAATACTCTGAAAATAACCCGACACTCTTAGTAAATCAGGGCCATAATGTATGACTAGTTTAGCTTAAAGGGGTATTCCAGGAAAAAAAAATGTTTTTAATATCAACTGGCTCCAGAGAGCTAAACAGATTTGTAAATTACTTCTATTAAAAAATCTTAATCCTTTCAATAATTATCAGCTGCTGAAGTTGAGTTGTCCTTTTCTGTCTGGCAACAGTGCTCTCTGCTGACATCTCTGCTTGTCTCGGGAACTGCACAGAGTAGAAGTTTGCTATGGGGATTTGCTTCTAAACTGGGCGGTTCCCGAGACAGGTGTCATCAGAGAGCACTTAGACAGAAAAGAACAACTCAACTTCATCAGCTCATAAGTACTGAAAGGATTAAGATTTTTCAATAGAAGTAATTTACAAATCTGTTTTACTTTCTGGAGCCAGTTGATATATATATATATATAAAGTTTTTTTCCTGGATTACCCCTTTAAATGGGGTTGTGGATTAAAATATGCTGCTGTGCATAGCAGGCTAACTAATTGATGGTCTAAACCAATGGTCTCAAACTGTGGCCCTCCAGATGTTGCAAAACTTCAACCCCCAGCATGCCCGGACAGCCGCATGCTGGGGGTTGAAGTTTTGCAACATCTGGAAGGCCACAGTTTGAGACTACTAGTCGAAATGTTGGCTTTACATCTAAACATGTGCATTGATCATTCAACCTGAGCTACTATGATATATCTGGAACATTTTTTGACTTAAAAAAGTAGAAAAAAAATCAGACGAGGGAGCTTACCACCAAAAGTCTGTACACGTTTTCAGTAGGGTCATGCATTCTCTGGAAGCACGGACAACATGGAACAAAACAGGACGGTTACCTTGTAGACATCCAAAATGCAGACAAGTTTAAGTCACCAGCTTCCAATAAAATTCAAAAATAAATTCAATTCAAATTATAAAAGAATTAACGTGGATAAAAAAAAAATAATACATTTTATAAAAGCGCGTTTCGAACTGCTGAACTGTTTTTTCATCAAGGCTACAGCAAGGCTAGACATTCTAGTCATTGGCTGTCCGGGCATACTGTAGTTGTAGTTTTGCAACATCTGGATATTAGTAAATTTGCCCCATTATGTGTATAAATTGTATTTTCCCATTAAAGGGGTTCTCCGGTGCTTCGACATCTTATCCCCTATCCAAAGGATAGGGGATAAGATGCCTGATCGCGGGAGTCCCGCAGCTGGGGACGCCCGTGATCTTGCACGTGGCACCCCGTTTGTAATCAGTCCCCGGAGCGTGTTCGCTCTGGGTCTGATTACGGGCGACTACAGGGCCGGCGGCGTGTGATGTGACGCCTCCACCCCCGTATGACGTCACGTTCCACCCCTCAATGCACACATATGGGAGGGGGAGTGATAGCTATCACACCCCCTCCCGTTGGCTTGCATTGAGGGGCGGAGTGTGACGTCACACGGGGCGGAGGCGTCACATCACACGCCGCCGGCCCTGTAGTCGCCCGTAATCAGACCCGGAGCGAACACGCTCCGGGGACTGATTACAAACGGAGTGCCGCGTGCAAGATCACGGGCGTCCCCAGCAGCGGGACTCCCGCGATCAGGCATCTTATCCCCTATCCTCTGGATAGGGGATAAGATTTGTAAGCACCGGAGAACCCCTTTAAGAGGACAGTTAAAGACACAACATTAAAATCTTTCCATAAACTATTAGAAGTCCCCCCCCCAGGCTCCTGGTTTATTGCTAGAAGCCCCCCATAGGTTTCCTGGTAGCCAGTCCTCTACTGTAGTCCGCCTACGTAGCTGGTGCTCACACATTTGCATGCTTGTTGTTCCATGGAATCTCTCAGCAGGTCGTGTTTTCGCTAGAGCCAGGTTCTTTGGGGAAAACAGTGATATCATTCCAGAGTCTATCCCCTTTGGAAAAAAAAGTTTCAATCTCTTTCACCTACATATTTGTAGAACGTGCCAAAAATAGCATGAAAGGGTTTTTCGTTATTGTCAGCCAGGGGTGCGTGACCTTAATTCTGCAGCTGTAGTTAACACAGATCGTTCATAATGGTTAGATATCACGGCTCGTGGAAGGTGGCCATCTATTTGTTTCCTAGTTAAAGGGGTATTCCAGGAAAAAAACTTATATATATATATATATATATATATATATATATATATATAATCAACTGGCTTCAGAAAGTTAAATAGATCACTTTCTGTAAATGACTTCTATTAAAAAAAAATCTTAATGCTGTCAGTACTTATTAGCTGCTGAAGTTGAGTTGCTCTTTTCTGTCTAAGTACTCTCTGATGTCTCGAGAGCTGTCCAGAGTAGGAGCGAATCCCCAAAGCAAACCTCTGATTGCTCCGGACAGTTCCTGAGACAGACAGAGATGTCAGAAGAGAGAACTGTTGTCAGACAGAAAAGAACAACTCAACTTCAGCAGCTGATAACTATTGGAAGGATTAAGATTTTTTTAATTGAAGTAATTTACAAATCTGTTTAACTTTCTGGAGCCAGTTGATCTTTAAAAAAATTAAAATAAAGTTTTTTCCTGGAAAACCCCTTTAACATCATGAGAAACTATTATAAAGGGCCACTTTTGGGTTGTTTTTAAGACAAAAATATTAAACTATGCTATTAAACGAAGTCTATGTACTTCAGGAATATAAGAATTCTGGATATCGTATTGCAGAGTAAGTCAGAGTCTGGATTATAACATCTGACTAGTCCATACCACAACAATTGTCTGGGCCCGGGATTAGTAGTGTCATGCGATTCTTATATCAAGTGGGTCATTTACTGAGTCACACAATGCAAATTGCATGTGACCTGAGTCATGCTTCAATAGAAGTTGATATAACTGTTGTGTGATCATCACGTAAGACCCCTATGACGTTTGTTTACTAGTGATATTTTTGTAAAGAAATTAAGGAAAATAAGAGTTTACATATGAAACAGTAAAGCAACTTTGTTCAACAACTTTCTAGAAAAAGGATGTGATCTTTTCAGTGTGAAGACTAAACCAAACATTGTATATATGTCAGGATACAAAAGTCAAGGTCCTAGGACTTACCAAGTTCTGCTAGGAACATTGTTTATTGATGTTTCACATATACAGGGGTATACATGACATGTTTCGGCAAATACCTTGCCTTCCTCAGCTGACAGCTGAGAAAGACAAACTGGTTGCCAAAACGCGTCCTGTATATTCTTATATGTAAAACTTTGATAAACAATGTTTCTAGCAGAACTTGGAGAGTGGGACCTTGACTTTTCTGATTGTACCTACCTCCATGTGTACGTACTACTGCCTACAGAGTGCTGACAACCTAGGCTTCTCTGATAGTGGATTATCTTCCTTGAGAACAAAACAACTGATGATGAAATTTAAAATGCATAGCCCTTCTTAAGGTCCCTATACTTTAGTCAAAAGTCAGCTGATCTCAAAGACTTTGGTAGGATGATCTGACTTTCTGAAGTGTATTGGAGCCTCTCGATTCTTCCCTTGATATTGGGAAACAGAAGAGTTGGGCATGGACCAACGATTTTTTCTTAGAGAGATAAGCCACCACCAGAACTGTCTGGAAACAGCTTTCCCCTTGTTTTCAGTGAGGAACGAACATTTAGCCATGCCGAAAGTTCACGTGTATGGGGAGAGCAACAGCTATTGAAGGTGTTTGGTGACTTTTACCCTCAAAGTTTTCTTTCAGAGGAGAGCCCCCTTGCCCCATACATATAAGTTAGTTTACCAATCTGCATCATATAACTTTGATCTTATCTGCAGGGGCCAGTGGCGGATCCAGAGCCTAGTCTCGGGAGGGGCACTATCAGGCTATACTCACACGGTGTAATGTCCACCTGGAAAATAGTATATATAGTGGCAGAAGGGGCCCTCGGGGGGGGGGGGGGGGGTATGGGCACCTCTGGAATCACCTTTTTTATTTGATGTAATGTCTTTTGTAATCTGACCATCTTGTTGCATGATAAGTTACATTTCTGATTTGTATTCAACTTGTGTCTCCCCCAATAGATGAAGAGGACGATGTATACGAGCTAAACAGGAATGAAGCAAGAAGCTGGCCTAGGGGCAATTCCAGCCACTCCCGGGTCATTCGTAGCGTAGGTAAGCAAGATGCTCTGGGCTAAACCATTTCAAAGTGTCCCGGAGGCATTATTCAGGAGTGACATCATGCATTCCGATTTTATGGAGAGTCGCTCATTTCATACTGAAGCTATGTGTCGTTCACAGCTCTGATGCTTTAGGTGTTTTAGCAATTGCACATTTCACCTAAATTTCACAACTCTGTACCAAACAGTTTTGTGACCTTGTCTGTGGTTTAGGATATTGACACTTATTCTTTGGATTTTGCGAAACTAACTGATGGCTTCTTGTTTTTTTCCTTTAGATGTAGAACAAGCTCAGCTCGCACAGTGCAAAACAAGAACAGAGGTTTTCGAAATCACTCGCAATCTGGTTGATCCAACCAATGCTAACTTTGTGGTTCAGCCATCATGTGTGGAGGTGCAGAGGTGCTCCGGATGTTGCAACTCAAGGAACATGAAATGTGTGCCAATTCGCAAACACATCCGACATGTCCAGGTAACTTTGAGCCAGTCGATTTGGCATCATATATGTTGCGATCTCCATATGCTGTCAATCAGCGAGCAGCCATGTTTGCCTTCATTTCGAAAAGTTGTTAGCTGGCGATATGTAATCTGTGCGTGGCTGGTATTTTTTATTCTCTTGGTCTATCCAGCCAGAAGTATTGCATGTTCTCATGTGGCTCTGTGCCATGTGATGGAGACAGACTTATATTATAAGTCTATGGGATTGTCTTGGTTGCACGCACAGAGAGTGGGGAGAAAATTGCTCAGCCGCACGCCTGTTTCCCCGTTCGTTCTAGCTACCAGTCAGAGTCCCTTGGCGCGAGCGGTGCAGACTCACTGTTGCAGCTTGATGAATGTTCCCCATTGACTTTTGGCTGGGCAGTAACGCTGCAACAGACATGTCAACAAACATGATAAGAAAGTGTTGTAGGATTCATGACTGAACATTACAATAGCTCCAAAGTGCTCTATAAATTCACAAAAATGTTTCACAATCTCTGTTTAAAAACAAAATAACTTACTTCAAATGCAATATCCCTCCTCCTTTCCATAAAATCAAAGCTATGTTATACTTGACACGCTGCCAAGCTTCTAAGTCGAGCTGTTAAGTTGATGGACAAATGTTTTTTAATGATTACAAATGTCCAGTCAAAAGGCCGTAATACAATAAAGGTATTTCCACTGGTAGATGAATATTTCATAGACAAGCATTACATTGTCCATAGTCACACTCTACTGAGTTGTATCACCCATTGTGCTGCTAACGTACCCTCCGCGGTCGGGGGTACTTTCCAGGAAATCACTGTGCTTTGGAAAATTTGAGTATTTTTTATGGAATGTTCCTAGCTGGATATTTGTGTGATGGAATATGTAGCTGGACAGTGGAAAGGTTTACTTCAAACACAGTGTGATCATTCAATGGAATGTGAGCCTGCTATAGCATGGACTGTTCCAGCCTGTGTCGCTGACGTTTCTACTATCTAGTGGATTATGGCTATCTATGCCATAAGCGATATCTATGGCACTTGGTGAATAAGTTGTAAAAAGTTTAATGGTTTGTTTTATAGTTTGTTTGTTCCGATCCCTGAACTTGTGTTAATGACTGCCGTGTTGATACAGGTGAAGAAAATTGTGCTTCATCGAACCATGAAAAAAATCGAACATGTTCCAGTTGCATTAGAAGACCATGTGGAGTGCAAGTGTGAGCCTATCAACCCGGTATCTGTAAGAAGTCACCACCCTGTCAGCGAACACAGGATAATAGCAGGTAGTTATCATCCCTTTCTTTTGAGTTTCTTAGGCAAAGTTCACATTGCTGTTGTGATCAGTCCCGTTCTGGGTCCGTTTGGCTCTTTTGTGCCACATGGCCCCAAAACGGTTTGGAGCTCAACTGACTCCACCCAACAGATCCCATTCACTTAAATGGAGTCATTGAGGATCCGGTAGTTTACTGGAGGAAAAAATATAGTGAATGCACTATTTTTTTTTTCTCCTCAGTAAACTGCCGGAATTGCCAATGGAGCTCCATATAGCTGAGCCCCAGGCCGATAACTTCTTCATCAAGTTGGAATGACTTTTTATTCTTCCCGATTGTTTGTTATAGCAGTAACTGCAACCACTCCGCCTCCAACCACTATAAGTCGTAAAGAGGAGTCTCAGGTACGACAGTTCAAACGAAAAAATAGAAAATTCAAGCATCTACCCAGCAAGAAGGAGCAGAGACATCTACTCACCACGTAGTGACTTGGGAATGGGTCTTTGTATCTGTTACTTAGCAGGTGAGATTTGATTCCTCCCTAACCAATTTTAACACATTAAATTAATCCTAAAAGTGCTGGGGGGAGAGGGGGTTATAACAATTACTTGTAGGACTAAATACACCGGAGTGGCCAGGAAATTCTTTAAATCTTCACCTACTTAAACACTTGCTATAAGAATGGAGAAACAATCCTTTAAATCTTCTTCGCCAATTAACGAATAGTTATGAGATTATCTCAGACTATTTTAGCATAATATATTCAGCCTTTAAGAGTGTTTAATCCTACTATGTCATTTTACATAATGGCAGATAATGTTACCTTAGGGCCCAGATTTTTTAAGCATGTAACAATGTTCCCTATTAGAAGTTGCTGGTTAGTTACCTGTGAAGTGACAGGTATCATCTTATGACTTTGTGGATGTAAAAGTTCCAACAATGAATGTTGAAACTTAGTATGTAATGCAGGTAAATTCAAAAGGATGGTAAATTCCACAAATTTATTTACAACGTACACCATCTATCCAAGTCTTAACTATACACTACAAATGTGCAAAGTGATTTCCATTGGAGACACGGCAGATGTCTACATGGTAGTCAAGTCCTTTCCAGACATGGCAATCATATCTTTGGATGTCGACTCCACTGTGATGCGTGGTCTCAGGTCATTCAGATCGTGTGGCTGGGAAAGTCCTTGTTGTAGCCCCTCAGAAAGATGTCGCTAGGCGTTAGATCTGGTGATCACGAAGTTCATGTCAACCTTGGTGAGTCATTGTTTCTATTTGGATGTTGCCAATGGCTGAATGAAACTTGGAATGGTGGTTCGGCCACACCGGAAACAATGATTCACTTATGTTACTCTGGCCCTAATGATCGCCAGAGTTAACATCCCTCTACTTCTTTCTTTGGGGGTACATCAAGGATATAGTGTATCTGACCCCCAACCCCCCAGCCACCGGACCTGAATGACCTGAAACAATGCATCACTGAAACATTGGAATCTGTTGGGGAGATTTATCAAAACCTGTGCAGAGGAAAAGTTGACCAGTTGCCCATAGCAACCAATCAGATTGCATCTTTTATTTTGCAGAGGCCTTTTCAAAAATTAAAGAGGCAATCTGATAAGTTGCTATGGGCAACTGGTCAACTTTTCCTCTGTAAATGTTTTCCAAAAATATGCTGGCACGCTGGACCTATGCCATGTCCCTAATGGAAATCACTTAAAACGACTTGGATACATATAGTGCATCTTTTCATAGTAATAAATTTGGGTTCTGTTCTCTAAGTTAGGAATACCAAGAGTGTTATTTTGCAACATCCTTTTTAAATCACCTTGTAAGGCCATGTTCACATGACAGAATTTCCGAGTGGAATTTGTTGGAAAAGGTTAGCTTAGAAACTCCATTGCAGCTGAGATCTGTTTTCACTGCACCGTGCACACGGCGGAATTTCCTCAGTAGAAACATTTTCTGCTGAAATTCTGATTCCGGCCTCGGCCGAAAGAAATGGCTTGTCAATTCTTTTGGCAGAATCCGCTCAGAAATGCATTGCCGTCTATGGAGATGGCGCATTTCCGAGCAGCTCTAGCACTGGTATGTACTGCCGGCGTCGGCTACTTGCGTGTTTTCCAAGCAGACATTCCACAAATATTCTGCTGCGTGAACATAGCCTTAGACAGCCACTTTTTTTCCCCCCATATTTCTAACATAACTTAATATGAATTCTAATGTTCAGTCATGTTTCCCAGGGTATAACAAGAATAGTCAGTATTGGAGAATACTGGTATTTTACGCTGTGGATCTGCCGCCAAAGGACCGATACAGGGGGCCTTTAGATGTGCCTGCTCGGAGCGGCAATATGCTGCTACGAGCTGACACGCTGTGATGTGCGAGCTGCAGCTCGCATGCGCAGTAAACTCACACATCGCGGCTGCTCAGGGAGCATGGGGAGTGGCCACGATGTGTGCGAGTACACTGCGCATGCGCGGCAACTCGCACATCACAGCAGTGCATCTGCTCGTAGCGCCGTAGTGCCGCTCTGAGCAGGCACATCTAAAGGGATCCTTCGGCGGCAGATCCGTAGCGTAAAATACGCTGTGGATCCGCTTGTCTGTGAACATATCCTTAATGATTTGCCCAATCTCACACAATCTAATCTGTTTTTTTTCACCCCCCCCAGGATACACAATAAGATTAAATTTGGCCCCTATGGGGTCCACGGACTTCTGACCGGATGCTTCAAACGCCGGACTTTGTGCCGCTGGTGCTTTACAGAGACAAAATAGGCCATTTTTTCCCTCTGTACCCACTGCTCCCACTGCTCATTTCTCCGAACAACAGAGACATAGGACCGTGTTCCTTCGACAGCAGTGAAGAACTTACTGCCAAGTGTAAAAAAAAAAAAAACTTTCGGGGGTGGTGGGAAAAGAATGGGGAACACAAAAGCCACTCGAACTCACTGGATGAATTTTGTCACCTTATTTAATGTACTTTATGTGGTATTTTTTATATATATATAAAAATATACATATTTTTGTAAAAAGTGTTTTCCTTTGCTCAGATTGCACGAGGCAGGACAGAGACTGAAAAAAAGGGGAATGGGACTGAATTTTTATTGACCTTTATCACCATAGCCCAGTATTTATGTATTTCTACTATGTTGCAACCTCCGAGAAGGAAGAGGCCACGTGCCGGATATACCCGGTGTATTTCTGCTTTAAGCTAAGTTAAGAAGTTTTTTCCAACCAGAATGCCTCCAGTTGTTGCAAAACTACAACTCCCAGCATGCCCGGACAGCCTTCGGCTGTCCGGGCATGCTGGGAGTTGTAGTTTTGCAACAGCTGGAGGCCCCCTGGTTGGGAAACACTGGATTAAACAATGAACAGGCAACTTGATGTTACCAACTACAAGGTATAATACAACATGTTCACTAGTTGTATTTTAATATCCGTAGAGAACTACAGGTTGTCTCATCCTTTGACAGTATTTTTTTTTGTTTTTGTTTTTTTGTTTGTTTTTTCCATATAAAAATGGCAGAAAACAGTTCAAATGTGGCTCTTGGAATATTTCCTTCTTTTTTTTATTGTTTCCAGTATTTCTATGACTTATCCATCTCCCTCCCGTTACTCTGAATTCCTTTCTCTTTGCACACAGCTCTGCCTGTCAAAAAAAAAAATGTAAAAAAAAAAAAATGCAAAATCTAATATGTAAAGTAATTTATATTCAATATTTAAAATGTACAAAGAAAACCCCCCAACCAAAATTCAATTTGTATTAAAAGGGATGACATTTGTATTAAAAAGACATGAATGTTTTTGAATCGGTTCTTTTATAAAATGTATTTATTATTTTTATTAACATTTTTTTTTTTTTTTGCATTTTGGGAAATAAAACAAGACCCCTTCTCGGCTATGTTGAGTTTTCATGCAGCATTTAGCCAACCATGGGTTGAATTGACAAGTATGGCATAAATATAAACTTAAAGGGGTATTCCAGGAAAAAAAAATTTTTAGATATCAACTGGCTCCAGAAAGTCAAACAGATTCATAAATTACTTCTATTAAAAAATCTTAATCCTTTCAGTACTTATGAGCTTCTGAAGTTAAGGTTGTTCTTTTCTGTCTAAGTAATCTCTGATGACACGTGTCTTGGGAAACGCCCAGTTTAGAAGCAAATCCCCATAGCAAACCTCTTCTAAACTGGGCGTTTCCCAAGAAACGTGTAATCAGAGAGCACTTAGACAGAAAAGAACAACCTTAACTTCAGAAGCTCATAAGTACTGAAAGGATTAAGCTTTTTTAATATAAGTAATTTACAAATCTGTTTAACTTTCTGGAGCCAGTTGATAAATAAAAAAAAAGTTTTTTCCTTGAATACCCATTTAATGCATACCTGTAATCACCGAACAAGATAATCCTTATATGTGTTACTCAATAGGTCATGCAGATGTTTTACATGTCTCTTTTATGTGTCTAGCTTCTGTATTTGGCTCACAAATCCCTCTGTTCTGCTACTCACTCATTCTGACATCCACTGCACAGGAAGGGGCGTGTCCAGGGCAAGCACTGAGCCCACTACCAGTCTGCTGTGCTGGGTCTCTTTATTCAAACCCTGTAGGCTACTCTGTAACCCCCTCCTCTCTATTTTCTGACAGGACAGGAGTGAGCATAATGGAGTGCTAGTCCCACCCTCACTTCCTGGACTTTGTCAGAGCCTGTGCTTTAACAGGGACAAAGATGATGATGCAGTAGGACAGAATTATATTCTGGATGGTATGGGGGCCCCTAGTGGTCTCTTTTTTTTATAAGCCATTATTTCTATAAAAAAGGAGATAATTTTATGAAAAATATTAGAAAGGTTCATGTTTTGCCAAGATGTACAACATATAAAATGTCTTTGAATACAAAAATATTTACCATTTTTACGTGCATGCCTCCGTTCCTCAAAAACTGTAAATATGCAAATAATATAGCTAGGTGCACTCATGGCGTTCTCATATACTGTTGTTGCACAGTGATAATCGCGCATGCAATCAAAGATGGTTGTAAAGCGTTGTTGGCGCAAGCACAAATGTCACTGTGAGCCGACAGTATGTGAGAGACATCTTATTTGCATATTTTCATTTTCGAGCACAAAGAAGGAAGGGATGATTAAAAGTGGTAAAGACATGTATAATGTAGCGCCACCTGTGCTATAAGTCTGTACCAGCAGACGGGAGACGCTTATGACAGATTTCCTTCAAAAAAGGTTGTATTTACCTAACATTATTGCAATTTGCTTGACTCATAGCAAATGATAAAGTTTAAAGCTATATGTAAAGATAGTAAAGGAATAATATGGCGCTCTAGGTGTCGTAATCCCATAGCAGATGTTATGAAGTGTAAAATGCATTCACCTATAGATGTTGCGCTCCAAGCGCAACACTGCAACTTGCACGTGGAAGTTGCAGACGATCATCCAGGGGGTGTTGGTGGTCGTTCGTAGTCGTTCGGTGCTACTGTCACAATGGACTGAGTGCGGGTAAATCTAGTCTGCCGCGGGGAGAAGTCCGGTCCATGGTCAGGAGTCTGCCCAAAGAAAATGGTTGCTATGAAAGGCGGTTGTATCAAATTTTATTCTAGAGTTTATAAAATAAAATAAAGTTTCATACAACCGCCGATTGGTGCCTTTGATGGTATCCATCTTCTTTGGGCAGACTCTGGCTAAGGACCGGACTTATCCCCACCGCAGACAAAATTTGGAGCTAGCTTAAAATGTACGTTAATGCTATTAGGACCCAGGTTGAAGTTATACCATGTACATAATATAATATGGAGACTAGATGGACTCTAGAGGCTAGAGTTACACAGTAGTTGTGGCCACAACACAGGCCATGAGGCCAAAATGGCTGTGAGCCCTAGTGTAATTCTGCCGACAATCTTCCATGTTTGGGAATGGGTTGTGCTGTCCATACATCCTATCATATATCATACATATCATACAGGGGATTTTATGCGAAAATGACAGAATGAAGCAGGAAGTGCTAAAATGCTTAAAATAGGACCAAATTCTAGGCTATTCCTTGGTCAACCTCCATGTACACCCCAGTATTGTTAAATATTCCATCATAACAAGATCTTTTTATATATAGGTAGTGTTGCTCGCGAATATTCGCAATTCGAATATTATTCGCGAATATCGCATATTCGCGAATTCACGAATTTCGCGAATATAGCGCTATATATTCGTAATTACGAATATTCGTTTTTTTTTTTTGTTTTTTTTCTTCCCAGTACACATCACAGTGATCACCCCTCTCTGCTTCCAGCTTGTGTGGTGTAAAGAAGGCTGTAATACTACTGTGTGAGACTGGCGTGTAAAAATTCGCATATGCGAAAATTAGCATTATGTTAATTTTCGCATATGCGAGTTTTCGCATATGCGAAAATAAAACGAGAATATAACGAATATGCGAATATTCGCAAATATATGACGAATATTCGTCCATATATTCGCGAATATTCGCGAATTCGAATATGGCCTATGCCGCTCAACACTATATATAGGCATTATTGGAGTACATGTTAAAGGGGTAGTCCGCCCCTAGACATCTTATCCCCTATCTAAAGGATAGGGAAAAGATGTCTGATCACGGGGGTCCCGCCACTGCTACAGTATGTTTAGAATGCTTGGTTCCTGCGGAGGGAGACGTGACGTCTAGCCACGCCCCCTTGTGACATCACGCCATGCCCCCTCCAGCGGCAGAACCCCCGCGGTCAGACATCTTATCCCTTATCCTTTGGATAGGGGATAAGATGTCTAGGGGCGGAGTACCCCTTTAGTGTGTCTGAAGGCTGTAGGAAGAAAAATGAGGCAGCTTTAGTTCCATCTTTTTTAAGATGAAACAGTAAAGATTAAAAATATATTTAATTCATCACTTCTTCTTGGATACCAACTTACTGGGAGTGTTTGATGTCAACCGAGGGCGTAATGTCTGTTTCCTGCCAAATCTGTCATCTTAAAGGGAATGTATCCCCTAGACTTTCTTAACTGATTAGAAACAGATATTGAAACATGTTCTTTTTACTAATCTGTTTTTTATTTTCTGATTGCTATTTTTATTTATTTTTATTTTTATACATAATAATAAGGGCTCCCAATTTGCCTGAGCTGTTTTTAACAGCATTTAGACATATGCTTTACAGCAGGACTAATGAACATGGACAACAATAGACTGAACCTGTCTTATTCAGATGAATAGGAAAGGTGTCTGGGCGTGCTTGGTAAATTTTTCAGAGGTCATTCCACAGAGAGAGGGAGGCTGATCTGTGAGCAACAGCTATTATGTGCACGTTAGTTATCTACATACAATGGTCCCCGGATATACGATCGTTTCAACATACAATGTCCTCTCAGAGGCCCTCGTAGTTTGAAGGCAGCATCAACATATGATGCTTCTGTGTGTCGGGGCCATCGCAAAAAATGGATATCCGGCATTGCTGACTGCTTCAGCTGCCACCTGATAACCGTTTAACGTGCCCCGCTCAATGATACTTACATATCAGTTTGCCGCTCTTCTGCTGCCGCTGCCCTGCGACATCTCTCTTTGTCGTCATCATCACGTAGTGATACAGCAGCAGAGGAGCAGCGAACTGAAGGCCGGAGCAGCGAACTGATGGGCCGGAATGGCGGGGACATGTGAGTATCATTAAGCATTCATTAATGACACAGTCACAGTCATTAATGACCTGATAGAGGGGTTGGATAGTAAAGTAGCAATCTTTGCAGATGATACTAAACTCTGTAAAGCGGTAAACACTATAGAGGACAGTGCACTGTTACAAATGGATCTGGATAGGTTGGAGGTTTGGGCTGAGAAGTGGCAGATGAGGTTCAACACTGATAAAAGTAAGGTAATTCACATGGGGAAGAGAAGTCCGGGCTAGTAAATTTAGCTGTAGTGACCAGTGTCGGGCAGCTGCTGCCAAGGCTAATAAAATCATGGGGTGCATCAATAGGGGCATAGATGCCCACAACAAGGAAATAATTCTACCGCTGTACAAATCACTGGTCAGACCACACATGGAATACTGTGTACAGTACTGGGCACCAGTGTACAAGAAAGATATAGTGGCGCTGGAGAGGGTTCAAAGACGGGCAACCAGAGTAATATGGGAAATGGGAGGACTACAGTACCCAGAAAGATTATCAGAATTAGGGTTATTTAGTTTAGAAAAAAGAAGGCTTAGGGGCGACCTAATAACTATAATAACTATATATCAGGGGACAGTACAGGGATCTCTCCCATGATCTATTTATACCCAGCACTGTATCTATAACAAGGGGGCATCCTCTACGTCTAGAGGAAAGAAGGTTTCTACACCAGCACAGACGGGGGTTCTTTACTGTAAGAGCAGTGAGACTGTGGAATTCTCTGCCAGAGGAGGTGGTCATGGTGAACTCTGTAAGAGAGTTCAAAAGGGGTCTGGATGCATTTTGGGAGAGTAATAACATTGCTGGTTATGTATACTAGCTTTATAGGGACAGAACGTTGATCCAGGGATTTATTCTGATGCCATATTTGGAGTCGGGAAGGAATTTTTACCTCTAGTATGAGGGTTTTTTGCCTTCCTCTGTATCAACTCAGTAGGGATTCATTAGGGTTATAGGTTGAACTTGATGGACTCTGGTCTTTTTTCAGCCTTATGAACTATGTTACTATGTATAGTGTCAGTGTTCCCTCAACATACGATGGTTTCAACTAGGGATCGACCGATTATCGGTTTGGCCGATATTATCGGCCGATAATCACGATTTTGGGCATTATCGGCATCGGCAATTACCTTGCCGATAAGCCGATAATGCCCCGCCCCCCGCCCTCACCGCACCGCCCCCCCCCCACCGACCCGCCGCACCGCGTCGCACCCCCCACCACACCGCCCCGGCCCCATTGCCTCCCCCATCCCCGGTTTTATAATTACCTGTTCCTGGGGCCCGGGGTCCACGCTACTTCTGGCTCCTGCTGCGTCCTGCGTTACACTGTGCGCAATGACTAGTGAAGTCACGGTCAGTGCGCACAGTGACAGCTCAGGAGGATGCCACCGGAGCCAGATGTAGAGTGGACCCCGGGCCCCGGTAACAGGTAATTACAAAACCAGGGATGGGGGAGGCAATGGGGCCGGGGCGGTGCGGTGGAGGATGCGACGCAGCGCGGTGCGGCGATAGGGGGCGCGGAGCGGTGCGGCGGTGGGGGGGGGGGAGCGGTGCGGCGGGGGACGGTCGCGGTTGATAGGACTCAGGACCCCAGACAGGCAGGGGGAGAGAAGCGGGTGGCGGCGGTGGTCTCTGGCACCGCAAAAACCACTGCAGTTCATTGATTTAAAGCGCCCGCTTTAAATCAATGATCTGCAGCGGTGTCGCGGGGGGATAAATAGCCGATAACTTATACCGGAATATCGTTATAAATTATCGGCTCTCAGCCCTAACCTCCACCGTTTATTGGTATCGGTATCGGCCCTAAAAACCAATATCGGTCGATCCCTAGTTTCAACATACGATGGTCTGCCTGGAACCACTGTACTGGTATCACCCTTACTATACTTCCGTGTTGATAAAGAGGAGACCGCTGGAAAATGATCTGTACAGCTAGTGGCCAGAATGGAAACTTCAAGATTTCAGGATTATTTTATTTTATTTCAAGATAAAAATGGAAAATAAAAAAAACACCAAAAATTCTTTAAAGGGGTACTCCGGTGAAAAACTATTTTTTTTAATTAACTGGTGCCAGAACATTAAACAGATTTGTAAATGACTTCTATTTAAAAATCTTAATCCTTCCCGTACTTATCAGCTGCTGTATGCACCAAAGGAAGTTCTTTTAATTTTAAATGTCTTTTCTGTCTGATTACAGTGCTCTCTGCTGACACTTCTGTCTGTCTCAGGAACTGTCCAGAGCAGGATAGGTTTTCTATGGGGATTTGCTCCTACTCTGAACAGTTACTGACATGGACAGAGGTGTCAGCAAAGAGCACTGTGGTCAGACAGAAAATAAATGTAAAAAGAAAAGAACTTCCTTTGGAGCATACAGCAGCTGATAAGTACTGGAAGGATTACGATTTTTAAATAGAAGTCATTTACAAACTGTTTAATGTTCTGGCACCAGTTGATTTAAACAAAAAATGTTTTTCACCAGAGTACCCCTTTTAAAAATATGGTCCATGTGTAATCTGTGTAAACAGAGGAGTGAGCCACAGTGGCACTGGCTTAAGGGTACTCCACTAAAAAAAAAAAAAAAAAAAAAAAAAATTCAAATGAACTGGTGCCAGAAAGTTAAACAGATTTGTAAATGATTTCTATTAAAAAATCCTAATCCTTCCAGTACTTATCAGCTGCTGTATGCTCCAGAGGAAGTGGAGTTGTTCTTTTCTGTCTGACCACAGTGCTCTCTGCTGACACCTCTGTCCATGTCATGAACTGTCCAGAGCAGTAGCAAATCCCCCACAGCAAACTTTTTCTGCTCAGGACAGTTCCCGACATGGACAGAAGTGTCAGCAGAGAGCACTGTGGTCAGACAGAAAAGAACTACACAACTTCCTCTGGAGAATACAGCAGCTGATAAGTACTGGAAGGATTAGGATTTTTTTTAATAGAATTAATTTATAAATCTGTTTAACTTTCTGGCACCAGTTCATTTGAAAAAAAAAATAAAAAATTTCCACCGGAATACCCCTATAACCCTTCCAGAACAGGGTCCGACAGTGAAATTCCAACATGCCCAGCCCTTACCTCCACCAACATCATCGGTAGGTGGACAGTGGGGAGGCCGCCATACACTTTAGAACAGTGGTCTCAAACAGTAGCCCTCCAGATGTTGCAAAACTTCAAATCCCAGCATGCCCGGACAGCCGTTGGCTGTCCGGGCATTCTGGGATTTGAAGTTTTGCAACATCTGGAGGGGCCAAATTTGAGACCACGGCTTTAGAGAGTTGTCCGAACCTATAGAAATTTTGGCTGATTTTAGTCATTAGGCAACAGTAACCTCTTAACAGAGACGTAACTTTAAGCTACAGCGATGGTCTTCGCTCACATCGACCATGATGCTAAATCTGTAAAAGGGTCCCCCACTTACAATGCGCCATTTTAATACTGGTGCTTTCTTATTTAAAAAAATAAATAAAAAAGATTAAGTAAAGAAAAAGTTTTTTTTCAGAAGAGTGGCAATCCTTTTTAATGCCCTTTATCTATTCACATATAGTGTGACCTGCCGTGACTCCGTGACGTCTGCTGTTGTGGTATTTTCAGGTTCCATCAAGGCCTAAGATTTCATGGTTCTGGAGGGGGATTATTTTAGAGGAAAGCATTCTGTGACCTAGGTGTGACATTAGTGACCTTTAACCTCTGGAGCTTAACACATCCTTTGTGTTCCAGATGGTTGGTTGGGGCATTTCACATACTGGTGTCTGAAAATGTCTGGGCTAATGTCATGGTATTAGCAATGGAAGTAACTGCGTAAGCTGCAAATGATTTTACTAAAACCATAAAATAATGACTTTTTTTTTTCTGGTGTCAACTTTTTTGTTATAACAAGTCCAAATGTCCCTATCCAATATAAAATGACTGTATAGATTGTACAATGGATTCTAATATACTGCTACGGCCTGAGCAGTGTTCTTTGAAAAAATGCAGTTTTTTTTAACTGAGGCCAGGAGTGGATCAAAAGAAATTAGGAACAAAAAAAGGAAGGACTAATAACAATAATAATACTAATTATTATTATTAATAATAATATGTATTATTTATTGTTATTATTTATTATTATTATTGTTATTATTAATTATTGTTGTTATTATTATTGACTATTATTAATTATTATTTTTGTTGTTATTATTATTATTAGAGATGAACGAACTTACAGTAAATTCGATTCGTCACGAACTTCTCGGCTCGGCAGTTGATGACTTATCCTGCATAAATTAGTTCAGCTTTCAGGTGCTCCGGTGGGCTGGAAAAGGTGGATACCTGGGACTGTATCCACCTTTTCCAGCCCACGGGAGCACCTGAAAGCTGAACTAATTTATGCAGACTAAAGTCATCAACTGCCGAGCCGAGAAGTTAATGACGAATCGAATTTACTGTAAGTTCGCTCATCTCTAATTATTATATTATTATTATTATATTATTATTATTATAAATAATAAAATTATAATAATCAATATTTTTATTAACAATTATAATAATAATTACTTTATTTATAAAGTGCCAACATATTCCACGGCATTGCACAGAGATTGTCTCACATCAATATGTTTTTCTTGCTTCTAGCTACAGCTTAAAGGGATACAGGAATGTGGGTGCACTCCTGTGGTAGATGTGTACAGTGACATTGGCTATCCCTCAACACTGATGTTAAAATTGAGACATTCGCCAGCATATCCTTATATGAAGGACATACCAGAGCCCGCACACCAACGCCAAGGTTTCTCAAATGGCACGGGACCTAACGCTAACCTACTTGTGCGTGATAAGCAAAACAGGGGCCAGTGGGCAATTACGGCAGCATTAGATCGACTCACAGCGTTCTCCCAGGTACCCTCCAGCGTGGCTACAAGCACAAACATACAATGGGAGGGGGAGGCAAGCTGCAAGCCCCACCTGAGTTGGCTAATGTAGGTGCATGGCCTCACAGGTGCTACCATAATGCTGCCTGGATGATATTCAAGGCGCATTAACTATGGAGTTTACACACCTCCAAGTATAAAATTTAAACGAACAACAAAAAATGTGGTGTCAAATGGCTGGAGGTGCTCAACCCCAAATGCGGTTGTGCATTTATACTGTGCATTTATACTAGGGTAGCATCTGTGAGGCCATGCACCTATATTAGCCAACTCAGGTGGGGCTTGCAGCTTTCCCCCCTCCTCCCATTGCATGTGTGCTCAGTCACGCTGGAGGGTACCTGGGAGAATGCTGTGAGTCGATCTAATGCTGCCATAATTGCCCACTGGCCCCTGTTTTGCTTATCACACACAGGTAGGATTAGCGATAAGTCCCGCACCATTTTGAGAAACCTTGGCGTTGGTGTGCGGGCTCTGGTGTGTCCTTCATATGAGGATACACTGGCGAATGTCTCAATTTTAACATCAGTGTTGAGGGATTAGCCAATGTCACTGTATACATCTACCACAGTAGTGCACCCACATTCCTGTATTGTATTATTCTAATTGTTACACATCCACACCGTCTATCTGGTGTAGGATTCTATTGTGGCACTTGTAGTCCGCTGCAGGCATCATCTATTGTATGCATTTTTATGCTGGGGATCGCCCCTAGCAACAGACTACAAGGGCAGGATCTGCTCCCCCAGTATATATGCACAACCGCATTTGGGGTTGAGCACCTCCAGCCATTTGAGACCACGTTTTTTGTCGTTTACAGCTTAAAGGGGTTATCCAGGAAAATAATTATGTATCAACTGGCTACAGAAAGTCAAACAGATTTGTAAATTACTTATATCAAAAAATCTTAATTCTTTCAGTACTTATGAGCTGCTGAAGTTGAGTTGTTCTTTTCTATCTAACTACTCTCTGATAACACCAGTCTCGAGAACTGTCCAGAGTAGAAGCAAATCCCCATAGCAAACCTCTTCTACTCTATGCAGTTCCCGAGACAAGCAGATATGTCAGCAGAGAGCACTGTTGCCAGACAGAAAAGAGCAACTCAACTTCAGCAGCTGATAATTATTGGAAGGATTAAGATTTTTTAATAGAAGTAATTTACAAATCTGTTTAACTTTCTGGAGCCAGTTGATATATAAAAATTTTTTTTTTCCTGGATAACCCCTTTAAAATAATTGCATCAAAAACTAAAATTGCCTATTTTTTTCATCTATAAAATGCAGTGTGTTGAACCACCTTTAGGGTGTACCACAAAGATATCAGGCTCAACCTAAAAGTATACACATGGGTGCTACCAATGCATTAAAATAACAAATTAAATTAAACCAAGAAAAAAAGTAAGGCAAGAAACAGGGGTGCACACCTATTATATAGCAATAAGTATTTTATTACGTATCAAATAACACACACACACAATTAAAACCACTTAAAAAAGGGGCCCAAAAAAACACATAGACCACCCTCAGCCACGGAGAGGGACCCCCAAACCCCAGGAGCTCCCCCCACCTTTAGGATGTTCTCTTGCCACATAAATTATGGCAACTTACAGACTAGTCAAGGCTAGGATGGGCTTGTTAGCAATAATGCAGCCTGTTTATAGTCACCGGTAAGGGGCTGGTCTCATCACACTTTACCCCCAAGTTTAGCATTCATGTTGGGAAAGATTCAAATGTCTCCATAGGGTTCCATTGTTAGACGTAGGCCAACAAAAAAAGTATCCTCCTGGCCTTTGTCTGGCTGGTGTACATCAATATTCTGAAAGACACAAAGTGTGGGATGGTGTAGTAGACTACAATATGCCATCCATTGGCATCCTTTATAAAGCGTATCAATTACATTTATTCCGTATTATCCTATATGGCCTCCATCACAGATGTCCATTAAACAGATACATCATGAGCTTTTCAATAGCTTTTGATGACGTATCTATTAAAGAGGTTATGCAGCGAAAACAAACTTATCCCTCATCCACATACAGAGAAATACACGAGTACAGGGCTCGTGTATCCCTGGCTCCCCCACAGAGATGAAAGGAGGGCATGTAAGGACCTCCGCTCTGTTTATGGGAGAGACGGGTCCAGCGATCAGCTACTTATCCGCTTTCCTGTCAATAGAGAATACGTTTGTTTCACTGCACAACCCCTTATAATGAGTGCGATTACAGCCTATGCCTGACGGTTCCTTTAAATGGATGCCTAAAAGTGCCTTCCATCACCCATAGTCTATGATCACTTCTGCTTGACAGATATATTAGACTGCTGAGACCCAATTAGCTCCTAGCAGGCTATAACTCCCCCTCCCCCTTACTACAATAAATAATTAAATAATAACTGACACAACAACAATTTAACTTTTCCGTGGGTGGGGATCGGCCACAGCTTTATTTATAAAATTACTTATATAAATAACAATTTAACTGTAACAAAGACACCGATTGGCTTCTTACCAACCCGAGAGGTGCTGCCACACCGTCCTGTGTGGAGGTCTACCCCGGGTTGACCCCGCTTTCACCATCTTCTTACCGCCAAGCTGTGACTTACAATAAACAGAGATACAAAAAAGGGAGGGAGGGCAAAACTCCGGGTCCTGGGCAGATTGAGGGGGGGAGGGAGGCACCACAGCTATAAATACCCAGGGGAGGGCCCCTGAAAGCCCGGGAAACTATTGAACCCCTGATTGGTGCACTCCTTCCCCCCACCCATGGGACATACCACTACAGTTACCGACAAATTTTACAGGCGGGGGAGGGGACTAAAAACCTTGCCTGTATTTTTCTTAACCACTTAACTGCTCACCAGTCAGGGTGCAAGCTAGTTATGCACAGCTTGCCCCGCCATGAAAAAGCTCACAATGCAGCCATTAAATTGGTTGTCTAGGATTATAAAAAAACAGAACAAATTTCTTCCACAAACAGGAACATACCTGTCCTCAGGTTGTGTGTACTATTCCAACTTCGCTCTATTCACTTCAGTGGAACTAAGCTGCAATACCACACACGATCTATGGACAGTTGTGGGGCTGTTTTGGCAGAAATCTTCTCTATTTTTCAAATTTTTTATAAAAAAAAGCGTTAAAAAAAGTCACATCAAAACAAAAATGGTACTGTAAAAAACTGCAGATCGGGGCACCAAAAATGAACCCTCAGAAAGGCCCATATAAGGAGAAATAAAAAAAGTTATAGGGGTCAGAACAGGACCAAATTTTCCCCGCATATGTGTATCCTGTGATGTCACACATATATAATTAATTATGTGTGGTGAGGGTGTGATGAGGGCAGATGGAATTACCCTAGGGGCAGATGGCATTAACTCCTTGTGTTCGTGACACCAGGGCGTGATTTATCCTCTACATGTCCCGAAGGTATACCCCTGCAACATGGGCTAGGCATGGGGGCAAATAATGACTCAAATGCAAAGTTACGGAACAACGGCAGCTTTACTGAGTCAGACAGATGGAACAATCTATACAGCTTAGCTAGGCCTAAGGAGGTGACCAGTGACTTCAGAGATCACACGGCTTGCTGGGACTTATGGTGGACTTGGTCAATTTCATGCAGGGCCACACTGACTTGAAAGAGATTATCTTGGACTGAATTGACAGAGACTGACTATGACAGACTTTACCCCGTTTGTAGCTTACCAGGTTTTGACTTGGACCTGGAGAGTAGTCGACTTATGGATCCGTGGCTGCGTGGTAGACGTTAGGCCTCTCTCCAGACTTGACCTCACTGTAGCTCAGCAAAGACTCAAAGAGAAAGAGGAAGCTCCACCCACGGTTTATATGGGGGAGACTCAGGAGGGGTCCCATAGATCATCCTGCAGGTCACATGGTTACTGACACTTTCCTTGGTTACAATCACATGACAACAACACTTAAAGAATATAACATTATATATACATTACACCATATAACATAGGCACTTAGCAAAATACATAGGACACAAGTACAGGGGGGGGCCCAGGGGTCATGGAATGGAGTCTGCCGGACAGGGCAGCAATGATACAGGTGTGCAACTCCAGTACTGGGCCACCACAAACTCCCCCTCTTAACAACAGCTGTCCTCGGCGCCCAGTCCTGGAGGGGGGATGACATGATGTGGCCACTGAAGCCTGTTGATAGCAATAACAGTTCCTGGGGCATTTTAAGACAATGTCCTTCTCAGGACTGGTGAATAAACAACTGGGGAGGAGTCCATGTGGCATTGCTCTTAATATCCTTACATGCTCAATTGATGAAGATATGAATAACTGGGATAACGATATAAACATGTGAGATTTTTTTGTACTTGCAACTGCATACTCCAGAATAAGGATAAACTCGGATTGGGCTGCCAGAGGCTCTCTGCCTGAATGTCTTTTGCTGCTGGGGCCCTTCGGCTATAGCTACTTCTCCCCAGAACATTATACAAATAGCAAATACACATTTTCTGACAAAACATGATGATATTACCTATACACATAGTAGCTCTGTCACTGTACGTGTTTACCTAGGCTTCCAGGAGAACTCTCTGGCCAGTAGAGCACCCTGTACACGATGAACAGGAAAATAGTTAGACATTAGATATGACATTTGATGACTGAAGTGGACTAGAAATATAAACTGGTTAGCTACAGTCCTAACTAGACATGACATTGGACTAGTTTAGATACACACAATGCTATGTACAACACTGACTATCTGTACATGAAATTACATTAGAATTATGTATTCTATACTGATTATGGGTATACTATGGACAAATAACTTTTGTCTAATATCATATTCTCTGTACCTGGCTAGTAACTGTCTTTGTGTAGACCTTTGGGATCTGTGCAGCACCACCTCTGGAGAATCAGGAACCCTCAGAGCTTCTGGAGCTTCAGCCGTCTCTTCTTCAGCAAACTCAGGAGCTGGAATTGGTTCAAAACTTGCTGGACTCAGGATCGCTGGCATTTGTGCTGGAGACATTGGAGATATTGTTGATGCTCTGGAGACAGGTGTATAAGCCGGAGCCAACGGTGATAGAGCAGGGAATAGAGTGTTGACTAACGTTGGTTGGCTTAATACTGGGGTTGGAGACACATAGAAGAATGCTGGCTGATTTGGAGAAAACATGGAGAAATCCATGGATGGGTGGATCCCCTCACCAGGAACATACTCCCTTGCAGGTCGGACATCTGGGGGAGGCAGCAATGGAAATACAGGTAAATCTTCTTTAAGACAGACTTTGATACGATTTCGATGAACGACTTATGGCTCATACCCAGGCTTCTGGACTTCATACATATCGGACTCGGGATAGGATATGGCCGTCAGCATATAGGGTTCTGTCTCCCAGATGGAATCTAATTTGTTGGTTCTCAGGAACTTCCGAAGCCAGACTTTATCAACCACCTCGAGGGGTTTGGAAGAGGCATGATGGTTGTAGTCTTCTTGTTGTCTTTGTTGGGCCTCACCCATTTTCTTACTGACAATCTCCTTGGCCTCTTGAATCCTTCTCTGATGGTCAGAAACCCACTCCAGGGATGTTTGTGGAGAACTGTTGATCGGGCCTCCAACCCAAATGTCTGGACTTTCGGCAGCTGCCCATGTCGTCCCATCATCAAGTAGAAGGGGTGTATCTGGTGGAGCAGTGCACTGTATTGTTGTAAATTTCCAACAACTCATGTAGTAACCTGGCCATTCTTCTTGCCTGGACACAGAGGCTGCTCGTGGCATATGGATGAAAACTTGGTTGATACGCTGTCAGAGCCTGTTTCCCTGAGGGCGATAGGCAGTGGTCCGGAGCTTCTTGCAGTCATGGAATTGACATAGTTCTTGGAAGAGTTGGGCTTCGAAGGCCGTTCCACGGTCAGTTGAGAAGACTTCGGACATCCAAGGGTCTGCACCCATTTGGAGTAGAACATCTGGGCCGCTGTCTTGGCTGTGAGATCTTTGACGTGTACAATGACAATTCATTTAGAGTAATGATCCACCATAGTGAGAGTATAGGTATACCCGGACTGGGTAGGAGACAATTTCACATGGTCTAGCGTGACCAACTGGTTTGGTCTGTCACTCTGGACGGAGTGGAGGGGTGCTCTTGTGTCCTTGCACACATTCTCGGTTATATTACAGACAGCACATTCACTGCACCATTTCTCAATGTTGCGCCGCAATCCGATTGAATAGAATCTGCGCCTGAAACTGGATTCGGTCTTGTGGACTCTGAAGTGTCCCGACTGGTCATGATATAAGTTGAGGACCATCGCAGCATCTCTTTGAGGAACCAGAATCTGATTAAGTCAATCACCAGAGACCGGATCCAAAGAATTTCGGTACAATAGTCCTTTGTGCACAAACAGTCGCTTCCTCTGTCGCCACAGACGTTTCCACTCAGCCTGGTGTAAACGGGTTGGTACCTTTTTCACCAGAAGATAGTCCAACAATCCCCCATAACTCGACTTTCATCTTGAAGAGTCTTCCAGATATGCAGGTCTTCTTTAACCCTTTCGGACCTGAGTTCACCATCCATGAAGGCGATCACAACAATCTGGTTCACAAACCGTTGATAAAATGAGGGCACCTCCACGTCTTCCCACACGTCTTCGACAGGTGGTTCTTCACCAGGGCTCATCCAAGACAGTATATCGGCATTGACATTTAACTTGCCGCTCCTGTACTTGATGGTGAAGCTGTAATTAGCTAATCTTGAGCCCATTGCTGTTAAATGGCACCCAACTTGTCAGTGTTCAGGTGGGTCAACGGGTTATTATCCGTGTAGACAATAAATGGCGTGGCAGCCAAATAATCCTTGAATTTTTCTGTCACGGCCCAAACCAGGGTGAGAAGTTCAAATTTGAATGAACTGAAATTGGCATCGTTCTTCTCTGCTCCTCGCAGGTTTCGACTGGAGTAGGCAACCACTCTCTCTTGTCCTTCCGGGACTTGGGACAGAACAGTTCCCAGACCTTCAAAACTGGCATCAGTATATACCGGAGCGGCTCACTGTAGTCTGGAACGCTGTCTCTTGCTCTTCGGCCATTTCAATAGGTAGTCTTCCATTGTAATTCTCCTTCATCGTATCCCGTTGGATAGCTGTGAGGGGTTCTGAAATTTGGGCAAAGCGTGGGATGAAGCAGCGGTAGTAGCCGGTGAATCCCAGGAAGCTCCTGATATCTTTCACCGTGCGCAGTGTATGCCAATTCTTGACAGAATCCACCTTTTTAGGATTTGGCTAGACTCCCTCTGCGCTAACAACATGTCCCACGTAATGGACTTGAGATTTGAGCAAGTGACACTTGGAGGGTTTGATCTTCAACCCATGCTTGATCAAGACTTGAAAGATGTCTGACAAATGACTGAGGTGTTCCTGTAAGACTTGCAATACACAATGACATCGTCCAGGTACAACAAGACACTTTTGAAATTCAAATGCCTCAGGCACCTATCCATCAGACGCTGGAACGTAGCAGGGGCATTACATAGCCCGAACGGCATACTTTTAAACTCGAAAAACCCCATGGGTGTCACGAAGGCGATCTTCTCCCGATCCTCCACGACCATGGCCACTTGCCAGTATCCATTGGTCAAATCCAGTGGAGAAGTAAGCAGCACACCCGAGGGCTGTAAGCGACTCCTCGATCCTTGACAAAGGATAAGCATCCTTATGTGTGACATTGTTCAGCTTCCTGTAGTCGACATAGAAGCGGATGCTTCCGTCTTTCTTTTTGACCAGGACAAGTGCTGCCACCCAGGAACTCTGACTTTCTTGTACTACATCCGCCTCTTTCATGTCGGTCAGCATCTTCTTGACAGTCTGGCACATGCCTGGTGTCCCTCCTTGATAGGCTGGCTGTCGCCTGTGAGAATCCGATGTTGGATCATTGATGTTTTCCCAAAGTCGGTCGGGTGCTTGCTGAAAACTTCATGATGTCTTTTAGTGACATTGACCTGGTCTCCTGGTGTAGTGTCATCCCCAACCTGAAGCTGTGGCCACAAGGGCTCTGGGGGGTTAGCACTGGATCCATCAGAAACTTGAGCTGCACACTATTGGGCCACCAGACGTTCTGTCACAATGTATTTCGGCTCTAGGAGGTACAACTGAGCCACTGGAGTGTATTTGGGTAGGACAGTAGCAGAATCAGAGAGGTTTACGAACCGCACCGGGACTTTCCCGTTGTTGACAGTGATGAGACTTCTTGCAGCTCGGACAAGAGGATGATCTTCTAACTGCATAGGTTCCAGCAGGGCCTGATAGTCCCTATTTTTGATTCCGGGAGGTGCACAACACCAGATGATGGTCTCCGTGTTGGGTTGTAAGGTCACCGACCTGATGTCTTGAACTCGTACTCTGCAGATTTCACCTTGCTTGTTGGCAAACTTCTGCTCCGCCTGTAGAACTTTCAAGTGGTGCTGCACAGCCCGCTGGTCTGAAGGGGACATTTGGGGAAGAGAGGCATACAAAGCATCTTATATCTTAGTGAAACAATTTTTCATAATGTTCATCCTCAATATAAACTCAGCAGACCCCTTATCTGACACATTAGTTACAATCACTCCCAACCCTGTAAGTACATGTTCACCCAATTTAATAGTTGGCTCCAAGTATCCATGTCTGGGGACTGGTTGCCCATTACCTGCAAATACCCAGAAATTAACATAATCAGGCTCAAATAATAAACTAGCAATGTTGATAGAAAACACGTTTAGATATGGTACTTCAAAGTAAGAAAAAAAGACGGACAAGATGCGCAGCTATGTGCCGTTACTCCAAAAACAATTAAATCAAGAGCAATGGTTATGCTAACCTTTTGATGTTGTACTAAGAGCACAACATCTAATAAAGCTTCTCACCCAATTAGGTAGGCAGGTAGCCGGGGTGCAGCCAGGAACTATCCCGTCCGGAGGAAGCTCCGGGTGGGTCAGGAGATGCTTGGAATAATCCCACGGAAGTAGGTAGGAAAATGTGCTTCACCCGTAGTCATAAGATCCTTGATGGAAAAGCTGTGCTGTATAGGCAATACCAGGGGCCAGTGGGCAATTACAGCGGCATTAGGTCCGACTCAGCCATACGGCACAGCTTTTCCATGAAGCGCCTGAAGGAGTACATTTTCCTACCTACTTCCGTGGGATTATTCCAAGCATTTAGATATGGAAGATGCTTGTGACCCTGTATCTATCAACACCTCTAAAGGTACACCTTCCACAATTAATTTTACATAGGGGCAGGAGGCGACATAAAGTGAGAGTCGTGATTTAGGTCATTCAGGGGTTGAACCTGATGACTGTTTTCCTGAGGGCCAGTCCTCGACGTCAGGGTGAATCCTTTTAAATCCCAGCACTGCATTTTCCAATGCCCAGGCTTGTTACAATAGGTGCAGAAAGGTCTCTGAGTCCCTGAATATCTACTGGGTGGAGGATTGCAATAATTGGTATTGTGGGAGCTTAAGCAGAGGCAGGTTTCCTAGGCAAGGGTGGTTCATGGTCAAGTGGAGCAGGCCGTGTGGCAAGCTCCTTAAAGGGGTACTCTGGTCCCAACAGCGGGACCCCCACGGTGAGACATCTTATCCCCTATCCTTTGGATAGGGGATAAGATGTCTCAGGGCCAGAGTACCCCTTTAACAGCTTTGGTCAATTGCTCAATGTCCTGTCTAACACTCTAGCTCTCAGGCTGCGGTGACTGGCAAAGTAGGGTGCACCTGGGCGGGGACAGGGGACTGTGATGATATAGGCCTGACTACAGCCCCCCAGTGGCTCTTGAACAGGTGCAAGGGGAGTACAAACTCAGTCCCAGACTCAATCACTTGGATATCAGCAGGTAATTACATGTTAGAGTTTTGGACTGCTAACATTCTCACTTGGGCCTTGTCCCACTTGTTATGGGCTCCATCAATGAATCTGTCCATTAACACTTTGTTTCCCTGTTCGAGAGTTATACCATCTAACTTTTGTATAGTCTCTAGGGCATTCTGTAAGGCTACAGCATATGCTCTCAAGGTCTCACCTGGCTTTTGTCGCCTTTCATACAGCCAGAGATGTACCGCTGATGGAGAATGTGACTCAAATACCTGGTACAGTCCTTCAAAGATCTGCTCCACCGTCGCCTTTTCAGATGCTGGCCAGGTGCGGACTTCCTCTAGTGCCGATCCCTGGAGTTGTCCTGTTAACAGTTGCACCTGTTGATTATAAGGGAAAGAGTAAAGACAAACAAACTCGATCCTCTATTTAAAATCCCTTAGGGTGAAGGGGTCTCCATTGTAGGTGGGAAGGACACGATTCCCCATGAATACCGGTGCTGTCACTGGAACACCAGGATTGTTGATGCTAGCAGGGGCCAGGACACTGGCTGCTGAAGCAGGTGATGATGTCACTGCCCAGTTGGTCTGTGGTGCTGGGTTCAGACATCCTGTTGATTTTTGAGTGCGCTGTCGCTTTAAGAAGAATGAAGTGCGTTCCCCTTTAAGATAACTGATGAAGTGCTGTGGCAGCTCCGGTGTGACTGATGGGGGTACTACAATGGGCACTACCCCTCTATTTTGCAGGTACCCTGTGATGAATGGTTTTGTGATCAGACTTGCTGACAGTAACGTGACAGTAATGACAGATTCGGGAACCGAAGACTTGATACTGATGATCGGTGGTGATTGCGGAGCCTGTGATGCAGCAAGGCTTTTCAGGTGACCGCCGGAGACGGGTGCAACAGCCGGAAGCTCCAAAATGGCTTCGCCCAGAGAACTTCCTGTCTAGGTCCAGTCAGCAAATTCTTCCCCTATGCAATACAGGGTGGCTCTTTGGTTCCTCCTCACTTGATTGAAGAGGTGTCATTGCTGAGGACTGAAGTGGATGGAGCAGCGATGCGGGAAACACTGGACCAGATTAACTCTTTCAGGTACAGACAGTTCACAAGATAGCAGTCTTTTCTTTACCTCCCCCTCTATTTCACAAGCGCCTCGGAACAAACACTTTTCACCGATAAAGTCCTGTACACTGGCTCAATTTTTTTTCGCATCTGCGTGCGAATTTTCGGCAACACTGGATTCAGTTCAGACTGGGGGTGTAATTGTTGCATAAGGCACACACCCGTATCCTGTTTGTGAAAAAAGTTCACAATAAAAGCCAAAAGTTGTGGTGAGGGTGTGATGAGGGCAGATGGAATTACCCTAGGGGCATATGGCATTAACCCCGTCTATTCGTGACGCCAGGGCATGGTTTACCCTCTACACCACCCAAAAGGTATACCACTGGATCCTGGGCTAGGCACAGGGGCAAATAAAAACTCCAACACCAAATTACAGAGCAACAGTAGCTTTACTGTTTCAGACAGATGTAACAGTCTATACAGCTTGGCTAGGCCCAAGGAGGTGACCAGTGATTTCAAAGACCACAATACTTGCTGGGACTTATGATGGACTTGGACAATTTTATGCAGGGCCACGCTGACCTGAGACAGATTGACTTGGATTGAATTGACGGAGACTGACTATGACAGACTTTACCCCATTTGTAGCTTACCAGATTTTGACTTGGACCTGGGGGGTAGTGGACTTGTGGATCCGTGGCTGCGTGGTAGACATTAGGCCTCTTTAGGACACCAGACACTCTCTCCAGACTTGCCCTCAATGTAGCTCAGCAAAGACTCAATAAGAAAGAGGAAGCTCCATCTAGGGTTTATATTGGGGAGACTCAGAAGGGGTGCCATAGATCACCCTGTAGGTCACATGGTCACTGACACCTTCCTCGGTTACAATCACATGACAACAACACTTAAAGGTATATAACATTATATGTACATTACAGCATATAACATTACACCAGGAATACATAATACACAAGTACAGGGGTCACGGAATGGAGTCTGCCAGACAGGGAAGCAAAGGTACAGGGCTGCAACTCCTGTACTGGGCCAGTACATATGCAAATTAGCATGGCCGGTATTTTTGCAAGAATGGTGGCAACCCTAGTGATGGATTGTTAGGCATCCATCCAGTAGCAAAAAAAAAAAAAAAATGGTGAATTATGATTTTCTAGCATTGATTTTTCTTAGCGGGGATGGTCCATTATACTGGATCATCCACATGTATCAAGCACAATAGTTATCAAACATGGAATTGGAATGTTTGTAAATAAACAATATTTTTCCCAAATTCTAGTGCTGGCAGTGTTTGTTTATATACTATTCTAATTGTCTGATAAACATATCCAGAATTCCACACTCCAGATTTTAGTATATATTTATTATGTGGTCACATAATGTATATTCTAAGAAGGAGTTACACCCTCTGGTGACCACTGATAGAAGACAGCAGCTGCAAAGGTAACCCCACTCCAGGAAGAAGGATCAAGTGGCTGCCGGAGGCGGCCATATCCCTAGGAAACTGAGAAGGGATTTTATAGATGGCAGAGAAGCTGGGCAGGCTGACAGCAGCTGCTCCTGTAACACACGAGTCTTGCCAAAAAATAGGGTGGGAGAACATCACCTACTCCTCCTCCTGAGACTGTGGGGTCAGGATTGAGGTGAGCAGACAGCAAGAAGCTATGTTTAACCCATACCAAGACTGGCAAGCCTACTACATTTTTCGGGAGAACAAACTTACAGAATTAGGAAACAGAACTCTTTCAATGTATATGTCAACTCCACTATATAATATTGTTCTAATACGTTTTATCTCCTAACTATAGAAACATCAAATCAAAGTATTGGGTTGGCTGTAATAGGTAACATGTATCAGGGCTTTAAATACAGGAAACATGTAACATATTAAGAAAAAATGGCTAGAATTCCTTGTTTGAAGGGTAGGGTCACACATAGCGTATACGCTGTATATTTTGCTGCTCATTCCCTTGAATGGGTTGGAAAATACGCAGCAGCAAAATATGCAGCGTATACCCTAAGTGTGACCCTACCCTAAATATTTTGAAGACATTGTAGTCACAGTTTCTCCTATAATGGCCTTAGACATTAGTAAAAAGATAGACTTTGGATTGGATGACTAATGTGTATGGGCAGGGGAGAAGTCAAAGCTTCATGGACCCTAGTGCAAAACTTCAACTTGGGCCTCCCTCACCACCGCCTTACCGGGCAACTGCTCTGCATGGCCACCAACATCACTGTGTCCCAAGCTACACAGCAAAGCTATCAAGTGATATATTTCACAGCATACAAGAATTGCCAAAGTCCATTGACCTGTTTGTTTAAGCTCTTTGTTAAAGGAAAATGGTCACCCGTTCACCCGCACTATGACCCGATACATCGGGTTATAGTGCAGGTGAACAGGAGACCGATGCTGGGTCTCAGACTGCTATACCTACATGCAGTCCGGGGCCCCTTTCCTCCCAAGGTCCCCTTTCTTCCAGCGCTCACTTGCGCACTGAGGCGGGCCCGCCGGCTAGATTTAAATATTCATAAGAGCTGGTCATGTGAGCGCTCGTGCCTAATGAGAGCTTAAGTGACCGGCGCTTATGAATATTTAAATCTAGCCAGTGGGCCCACCTCAGTGCGCAAGTGAGCACTGTAAGAAGGGGGACCTTTAGAGGAAAGGGGCGCTGGACTGCAGGTAAGTATAGCAGTCTGAGACCCAGCATCGGTCTCCTGTTCACCCGCACTATAACCCGGTGTATCGAGTTATAGTGCGGGTGAACAGGCAACCGTTTTCCTTTAAGAAATGCTATACTCACCCAGAGGAGATCTGCCAAAGAGGTGATGAAAGTTGACATAGTTTTTTTCCTTTACAGATTACATATGACACTAAGTCTTGCATTTGGATCGATCTGGTATAAGTATAGTATACTCTATGTGACTGTAAGCAGCAAGTGTGAACACATTAACTATTTCCTTCTCCATAGACAATTTTTTTTAAATTTTGGCTACAAGATATTGCACAACTCGTGCAAGAGAAAGGGAAATGAAAGTACATGGATATGTACCCCCTCCTCCGCTTCAAGCCTTGCCCATTAGGCAAGTGTGTGTGGCGGAGAAGAACAAAAAGTCGTGTAATTATGCATAAAATGTCTCAAATAATACTCTAATGAAAATTCCAAATAGAATTACTACTGGGCACTGCCCACGTATAGTTGAGCGGGTATGGATGTCACTTGAGGCTAAACAGGGGTAAGTACCGGACCTTACAGGGTGCTACACGGCCATGAGCAAACAGAACATAACATCAAATAGAAGAATAAAAGATCAGAGCACTCACCACATAATCCTTCAAGTTCAAATATGGAACATTAAGGCAAACATTATCCCCGTGTCACGAGCAGAGCTGGGATGGAAGGAGCGTACACCCGTCTTCTATTTGAAGTTATACACTAATAAAACTTTGCATATCATGGCATTGTTAGGATGTTTGTAAACTTGTGTCATTTTGTAGAAGTGTTTTTCCTAGAATTTTCTCCATAGAGTGGTCTATGGAGAAAAATGTCTGAAAAGGCCACATGTTCAATATGCTAAATTAAGGTAATTTTTAATGACTCCAAAAAAGTGTAATAGTGAGGTATTGTGGCAAGTCTACAGGGCTAATGTTAAAATAATCCCCTCTGTTGATAGGGAAGCACACAACATTGCACTGTGAGCCAGACATTTGCAAGGGGGGCAGTTTCATGGTTTCATGGACAGAGAAGGCTCATATAGTTGAATACTATGGTAGAGCCTGGAGCCATTAGCTCCTTACTCTTGTAGGCTGCAAGAACTTTAAAGGGGTACTCCGCTGCTCAGCGTTTGGAACAAACTGTTCCGGCCTGGAGTCGGCGCCGGGAGCTCGTGACATCATAGCCCCGCCCCCTCATGATGTCACATCCCTCCCCCTCAATGCAAGTCTATGGGAGGGGGCGTGACAGCCGTCACGCCCCCTCCCATAGACTTGCATTGAGGGGGCGGGGTGTGACGTCATGAGGGGGCAGGACTATGAGGTCACGAGCTCACGGCTCCAGCGTTCGGAACAGTTTGTTCCAAACGCTGAGCAGCGGAGTATCCCTTTTAGTCTGTAGCCTCCCAGACATGACTTGTGGCTGCTCTCCATGCCACCATTTCTAGCACACACTGCTTTACAATGCCTCCTCTATTGCGTAGAGTGTTTTCCACGCCCCCATCTCTCTCAGCCCCTCTTTCTTAGACTGCTCCTTATAGTTCCCCATCTCAGGAAAAAAAAATTCTTTATCCCGCTCCTGTTACACAAAAACCGTTCCTCATGCCATCCTCTTTCACAGACTGCTCCATCTGCCCCATAAAGAAGATTGCTCCTCTTGGTCTCCCCTCTCATATGGATTACTCCCCATTTGATTCTTTATTACTTAGATTGCTCTACGTGTCCCTCCTTTAAAAATGTCTCCAAAAAGTCGCTCCCTTAAACAAAGAGTGCTCCTTAACACCCCCTCTCACAGAATGCTCCCACCGCTACACCTTTATAGTGGGGAGATGAACACTGATTCAGCTTCCTGTCTCCAATTTGCACTGGTCATACAGATTAGTTCAATAAAGGGGCAGAGAGGACTGTGAAACTGCAACTGAACAGCCCCACATATCAACCGGAGCCAGTTGATATATAAAAAAAAGTTTTTGCCAGGAATATCCCTTTAATGATCAGGCAGAGCACTGATAAAGCTCTCTGCCTGATCATTAAAGGGGTATTCCAGGCAAAAACTTTTTTTCATATATCAACTGGCTCCGGAAAGTTAAACAGATTTGTTAATTACGTCTATTAAAAAATCTTGATCCTTCCAATAGTTATTAGCTTCTGAAGTTTTCTGTCTAACTGCTCAATGATGATGTCACGTCCCGGGAGCTGTGCATGATGGGAGAATATCCCCATGGGAGCTGCACAGCTCCCGGGACGTGACATCATCATTGAGCAGTTAGACAGAAAACAACAACTCAACTTCAGAAGCTAATAACTATTGGAAGGATTAAGATTTTTTAATAGAAGTAATTTACAAATCTGTTTAACTTTCCGGAGCCAGTTGATATATAAAAAAAAGTTTTGGCCTGGAATACCCCTTTAAAGGGAGAGCTCAGAAAGTTTAAGATGGAACAGTGCTGGGGAAGACTCTTTGAAAATGGGAGCATTATGCAATTGCCAAATTTGTCCCTCTCCTCTAAAACTGTCCATGTGACTGATTTCCAACAATATTATAGCTGATCACTGGGAATGTCCTGTGATCAGTTATTATGGAAGGCTGACAAAAGGGGATTGTCAGAAGCAGACAATACTAGATGACACCGTAATCTCTTTGAAAACCTTTTTCAATATCTATTTATGGGTCTTTCACACAGCCAAAAAGGTATGTATATTAAATTTTATACTATATGTATATAATACATATTATAATTTGTATATTTAATTATTATACAATTATATAACTCAATGGGGTTGATTTACTAAGAGTGGAGTGTAGTTTCTTTGTTGGGTTTTTTCCCGAAAGGTATTTTTCCATAGTATTTTCAAATTTTTCCCTACGTTTTGCTTTTTTTAAAACAGTTTTAAACTATCGGGTTTTCCAGAGCTCAAATTCACCACATTTTATGTTGAAACCTTAGTAAATATGTTGGGGACACGCCCCTTCTGTCAGAAACACACCCGTTTTGTTGGGGACACGCCTATTTCCCTGAGTGGCTACGCCCCTTTTTCAGTTTTTTTGTTTTTGTTTTATCCCTTGGGAAAATGGAGTGATTGTCAGGTTTGAACATGTTCAAGTTGATGACGTGCACCTAAATTCAGCTGCCAAACCCCAACAAAAAACATCAGAAACCCATTAGTATATGTCACGATGCCGGCTGGCAGGTAGTGGATCCTCTGTGCCAGAGAGGGATTGGCGTGGACCGTGCTAGTGGACCGGTTCTAAGCCACTACTGGTTTTCACCAGAGCCCGCCGCAAAGCGGGATGGTCTTGCTGCGGCGGTAGTGACCAGGTCGTATCCACTAGCAACGGCTCACCTCTCTGGCTGCTGAAGATAGGCGCGGTACAAGGGAGTAGGCAAAAGCAAGGTCGGACGTAGCAGAAGGTCGGGGCAGGCAGCAAGGATCGTAGTCAGGGGCAACGGCAGAAGGTCTGGAAACACAGGCAAGGAACACACAAGGAACGCTTTCACTGGCACTAAGGCAACAAGATCTGGCAAGGGAGTGCAGGGGAAGTGAGGTGATATAGGGAAGTGCACAGGTGAACACACTAATTGGGACCACTGCGCCAATCAGCGGCGCAGTGGCCCTTTAAATCGCAGAGACCCGGCGCGCGCGCGCCCTAGGGAGCGGGGCCGCGCGCGCCGGGACAGAACAGACGGAGAGCGAGTCAGGTAGGGGAGCCGGGGTGCGCATCGCGAGCGGGCGCTACCCGCATCGCGAATCGCATCCCGGCTGGCAGCGGAATCGCAGCGCCCCGGGTCAGAGGACGTGACCGGAGCGCTGCCGCGGGGAGAGTGAAGCGAGCGCTCCGGGGAGGAGCGGGGACCCGGAGCGCTCGGCGTAACAGTACCCCCCCCCTTGGGTCTCCCCCTCTTCTTAGAGCCTGAGAACCTGAGGAGCAGACTTTTGTCTAGGATGTTGTCCTCAGGTTCCCAGGATCTCTCTTCAGGACCACAACCCTCCCAGTCCACTAAAAAAAAATTTTTCCCTCTGACCTTTTTGGCAGCTAAAATTTCTTTGACCGAGAAGATGTCCGAGGAGCCAGAAACAGGAGTGGGAGGAACAGATTTGGGAGAAAAACGGTTGAGGATGAGTGGTTTGAGAAGAGAGACGTGAAAGGCATTAGGGATACGAAGAGAGGGAGGAAGAAGAAGTTTATAAGAGACAGGATTAATTTGACACAAAATTTTGAAAGGACCAAGATAGCGTGGTCCCAACTTGTAGCTAGGGACACGGAAGCGGACATATTTAGCGGAGAGCCATACCTTGTCTCCAGGGGAAAAAACGGGGGGAGCTCTTCTTTTCTTATCCGCGAACTTCTTCATGCGTGATGAAGCCTGTAAGAGAGAATTTTGGGTCTCTCTCCATATGATGGAAAGGTCACGAGAAATTTCATCCACAGCGGGCAGACCAGAGGGCAAGGGAGTAGGGAGGGGGGGAAGAGGGTGACGGCCGTACACCACGAAAAATGGGGATTTGGAGGAAGACTCAGAGACCCTGAAGTTATACGAGAATTCGGCCCATGGGAGGAGATCTGCCCAGTCATCCTGGCGGGAGGAAACAAAATGTCGCAAATAATCACCCAAGATCTGGTTAATCCTTTCTACTTGTCCATTGGACTGGGGATGATATGCAGAAGAAAAATTTAATTTAATCTTGAGTTGTTTACAGAGAGCCCTCCAGAATTTAGACACGAATTGGACGCCTCTATCCGAGACAATCTGCGTAGGCAACCCGTGAAGACGAAAAATGTGTACAAAAAATTGTTTAGCCAACTGAGGCGCAGAAGGAAGACCAGGAAGAGGGATGAAATGTGCCATTTTGGAGAATCGATCAACGACCACCCAAATAACAGTGTTGCCACGGGAAGGGGGTAAATCAGTAATAAAATCCATACCAATCAGAGACCAAGGCTGTTCGGGGACAGGCAGAGGATGAAGAAAACCAGCGGGCTTCTGGCGAGGAGTCTTATCCCGGGCACAGATAGTGCAGGCTCGCACAAAGTCCACAACATCCGTCTCCAGAGTCGGCCACCAATAGAAGCGGGAGATGAGTTGCACAGATTTCTTGATACCCGCATGACCTGCGAGATGGGAGGAGTGACCCCATTTGAGGATTCCGAGGCGTTGGCGAGGAGAAACAAAGGTCTTTCCTGGAGGAGTCTGCCTGATGGAGGCAGGAGAAGTGGAGATCAGGCAGTCAGGTGGAATGATGTGTTGCGGAGAGAGTTCAACTTCTGAGGCATCCGAGGAACGAGAGAGAGCATCGGCCCTAATGTTCTTATCGGCAGGACGAAAGTGAATCTCAAAATTAAATCGGGCAAAGAACAGAGACCACCGGGCCTGGCGAGGATTCAGCCGTTGGGCAGACTGGAGGTAGGAGAGGTTCTTGTGGTCGGTGTAGATAATAACAGGAGAACTTGATCCCTCCAGCAGATGCCTCCATTCCTCAAGTGCTAATTTAATGGCTAGAAGCTCTCGATCCCCGATGGAGTAGTTCCTCTCCGCTGGAGAGAAGGTCCTAGAGAAAAAACCACAAGTGACAGCATGCCCGGAAGAATTTTTTTGTAGAAGAACAGCTCCAGCTCCCACTGAGGAGGCATCAACCTCCAATAGGAAGGGTTTGGAAGGGTCAGGTCTGGAGAGGACGGGAGCCGAAGAAAAGGCAGACTTGAGTCGTTTAAAGGCGTCTTCTGCTTGAGGAGGCCAGGACTTGGGATCAGCATTTTTTTTGGTTAAAGCCACGATAGGAGCCACAATGGTAGAAAAATGTGGAATAAATTGCCTGTAATAATTGGCGAACCCCAAAAAGCGTTGGATAGCACGGAGTCCGGAGGGGCGTGGCCAATCTAAGACGGCAGAGAGTTTGTCTGGATCCATCTGTAGTCCCTGGCCAGAGACCAAATATCCTAGAAAAGGAAGAGATTGGCATTCAAACAGACATTTCTCAATTTTGGCATAGAGTTGGTTGTCACGAAGTCTCTGAAGAACCATACGGACATGCTGGCGGTGTTCTTCTAGATTGGCAGAAAAAATTAGGATATCGTCCAGATATACAACAACACAGGAGTATAACAGATCACGAAAAATTTCATTGACAAAGTCTTGGAAGACGGCAGGGGCGTTGCACAGTCCAAAGGGCATGACCAGATACTCAAAGTGTCCATCTCTGGTGTTAAATGCCGTTTTCCACTCGTCCCCCTCTCTGATGCGGATGAGGTTATAGGCGCCTCTTAAGTCCAATTTAGTGAAGATGTGGGCACCTTGGAGGCGATCAAAGAGTTCAGAGATGAGGGGTAAGGGGTAGCGGTTCTTAACCGTGATTTTATTAAGACCGCGGTAGTCAATGCAAGGACGTAGGGAGCCATCTTTTTTGGACACAAAGAAAAATCCGGCTCCGGCAGGAGAGGAGGATTTACGGATAAAGCCCTTTTTTAGATTCTCCTGGACGTATTCGGACATGGCAAGAGTCTCTGGGGCAGAGAGAGGATAAATTCTGCCCCGGGGTGGAGTAGTGCCCGGGAGGAGGTCGATAGGGCAATCATAAGGCCTGTGAGGAGGTAGAGTCTCAGCTTGTTTTTTGCAGAAAACATCCGCGAAGTCCATATAGGCCTTAGGGAGACCGGTTACTGGAGGAACCACAGAGTTACGGCAAGGGTTACTGGGAACCGGTTTTAGACAGTTCTTGGAACAAGAGGACCCCCAACTCTTGATCTCCCCAGTGGACCAATCCAGGGTAGGGGAATGAAGTTGAAGCCAGGGAAGTCCAAGGAGAATTTCCGAGGTGCAATTGGGGAGGACCAAAAGTTCAATCCTCTCATGATGAGATCCGATGCTCATAAGAAGGGGCTCCGTGCGGAAACGTATGGTACAGTCCAATCTTTCATTATTTACACAATTGATGTAGAGGGGTCTGGCGAGACTGGTCACCGGGATGTTGAACCTGTTGACGAGAGAGGCCAAAATAAAATTTCCTGCAGATCCTGAGTCCAAGAAGGCCACTGTAGAGAAGGAGAAGGCAGAGGCAGACATCCGCACAGGCACAGTAAGACGTGGAGAAGCAGAGTAGACATCAAGGACTGTCTCACCTTTGTGCGGAGTCAGCGTACGTCTTTCCAGGCGGGGAGGACGGATAGGACAATCTCTTAGGAAGTGTTCGGTACTAGCACAGTACAGGCAGAGGTTCTCCATACGGCGTCGTGTCCTCTCTTGAGGTGTCAGGCGAGACCGGTCGACCTGCATAGCCTCCATGGCGGGAGGCACAGGAACAGATTGCAGGGGACCAGAGGAGAGAGGAGCCGAGGAGGAGAAACGCCTCGTGCGAACAGAGTCCATATCTTGGCGGAGTTCCTGACGCCTTTCGGAAAAACGCATGTCAATGCGAGTGGCTAGGTGAATAAGTTCATGTAGATTAGCAGGAATTTCTCGTGCGGCCAGAACATCTTTAATGTTGCTGGATAGGCCTTTTTTGAAGGTCGCGCAGAGGGCCTCATTATTCCAGGACAATTCTGAAGCAAGAGTACGGAATTGTACGGCATACTCGCCAACGGAAGAATTACCCTGGACCAGGTTCAACAGGGCAGTCTCAGCAGAAGAGGCTCGGGCAGGTTCCTCAAAGACACTTCGGATTTCCGAGAAGAAGGAGTGTACAGAGGCAGTGACGGGGTCATTGCGGTCCCAGAGCGGTGTGGCCCATGACAGGGCTTTTCCGGACAGAAGGCTGACTACGAAAGCCACCTTAGACCTTTCAGTGGGAAACAGGTCCGACATCATCTCCAGATGCAGGGAACATTGGGAAAGAAAGCCACGGCAAAACTTAGAGTCCCCATCAAATTTATCCGGCAAGGATAAGCGTATCCCAGGAGCGGCCACTCGCTGCGGAGGAGGTGCAGGAGCTGGCGGAGGAGATGACTGCTGAAGCTGTGGTAGTAACTGTTGTAGCATAACGGTCAGTTGAGACAGCTGTTGGCCTTGTTGCGCTATCTGTTGTGACTGCTGGGCGACCACCGTGGTGAGGTCAGCGACAACTGGCAGAGGAACTTCAGCGGGATCCATGGCCGGATCTACTGTCACGATGCCGGCTGGCAGGTAGTGGATCCTCTGTGCCAGAGAGGGATTGGCGTGGACCGTGCTAGTGGACCGGTTCTAAGCCACTACTGGTTTTCACCAGAGCCCGCCGCAAAGCGGGATGGTCTTGCTGCGGCGGTAGTGACCAGGTCGTATCCACTAGCAACGGCTCACCTCTCTGGCTGCTGAAGATAGGCGCGGTACAAGGGAGTAGGCAAAAGCAAGGTCGGACGTAGCAGAAGGTCGGGGCAGGCAGCAAGGATCGTAGTCAGGGGCAACGGCAGAAGGTCTGGAAACACAGGCAAGGAACACACAAGGAACGCTTTCACTGGCACTAAGGCAACAAGATCCGGCAAGGGAGTGCAGGGGAAGTGAGGTGATATAGGGAAGTGCACAGGTGAACACACTAATTGGGACCACTGCGCCAATCAGCGGCGCAGTGGCCCTTTAAATCGCAGAGACCCGGCGCGCGCGCGCCCTAGGGAGCGGGGCCGCGCGCGCCGGGACAGAACAGACGGAGAGCGAGTCAGGTAGGGGAGCCGGGGTGCGCATCGCGAGCGGGCGCTACCCGCATCGCGAATCGCATCCCGGCTGGCAGCGGAATCGCAGCGCCCCGGGTCAGAGGACGTGACCGGAGCGCTGCCGCGGGGAGAGTGAAGCGAGCGCTCCGGGGAGGAGCGGGGACCCGGAGCGCTCGGCGTAACAGTATATAACCCCCTAAGTGTATAAGTGTGTATGTGTATTTGTGTGTGCGCATTTATGTTCCAGCATCACTTCAAAACATCTGGAAATATTTAGATGAAACTTGTCAGCTAAAAATAAACCCTTACCCTTAAACCCTTAAATTAACCCTTACCCACCCCTATTTGTGAGGGTCAGGCTTTTTGTCTAAAGTCCCATACAAGTCAATTGGATTTCCGGTACCTTACTCTACTAGCTCTGCATCTCCTGTGGTGAGTATTCACAGAAGAAAGGAAGACGGCACTCCAGTATTGGTGTCCAAATATAACAAGTGGTTTATTGGTCCCAATACATACAGGAAATTATGCAATGTTTTGACCTAACAATAAGGTCTTTATCTTGCTTGATAAAGACCTTATTGTTAGGTCGAAACGTCGCATCGTTTACTGTATGTATTGGGATCAATAAACCACTTGTTATATTTGGACACCAATACTGGAGTGCCGTCTTCCTTTCTTCTGTGAAAACTTCACCCTGGTCAAGCTACAAGACTGGCACCCTTTCCCCTAGAAAGGGGGTTTCTTCACTGTGCATCCACTGAAAAAACTTTTTGTTCTGTCTTGTGGTGAGTATGTTGGTCCACACAAGCCATGCCTCTTTGTAAGCCACGCCCCTCCCATAAGCCACACCTCTTCTACTTTCAGCTCTTTTTTTTTGCTTAAAGGGGTATTCTGGTGGAAAACATTTAAATTTTTTGTTTTTTAATCAACTGGTGCCAGAACGTTAAAAAGATTTGTGAATGATTTCTATTTAAAAATCTTAATTCTCCCAGTACTTATCAGCTGCCGTATTCTCCTGAAGAAGTTCTTTTCAAATTTCTTTTCTGTCTGACCACAGTGCTCTTTGCTGACATTTCTGTCCATGTCAGTAACAGTTCCTGAGGTGGACAGAGGTGTCAGCAGAGAGGACTGTGGTCAGACAGAATAGAAATTCAAAAACAAAAGAACTTCCTCTGGCGCATACAGCAGCTGATAAGTACTGGAAGGATTAAGATTTTTTAATAGAAGTAATTTACAAATCTGTTTATCTTTCTGGCTCCAGTTAATTTACAACATTTTTTTTCCACCAGAGTACCCCTTTAACGCCAAAAACACAATTTTCGCCCAATACACCCACATCACTGGTCCTTCAACCACAATCTTATCATCATAGCTCAGCCCCACCCTACTCCAAATGCTCTGCATCTCCGGGTGAATGTCTGTTATGCAAGCCACACTACTCCTTCAACTTACGCCCCCCACAAAGCCCCCTCTTCTATTTTCTGCCTACAATCTCTTCAACACAGCTCAGCCCCAACTGAGACCAGGATATGAGGACAGGATATAAGGTCAGGATATGAGGATGGGATATGAGGACAGTGTGGTGTCCCAGCACCAATGGCTGTCCTGTGGCTTTGGACTGCTTTGGGCAGCTTTGCAGCACAAGGTGTTGGGACCACCAAAGGACTTTTTGTACTATCAATTATGTTTGAACTTTGTTGAGAAGTAATATATTTTTCTAATTAATTCTATTGTTGTTATCTGTATGTTATTCATGTGTTACTGTACCCTTAAGACTGTGTTCACACCACGTTTTTGTAATACAGTTCCCGTATCAGGTTTTTGATGAAAAATGGATTCCTCAAAACCGGACTAAACTGTATCAAAATGTGTGTACAAATTTTAACTCGTATACAGTTGGGTTGCATCCATTTTTAAGAAAAAAAAAATAAAGAAGTTTTTAACTTTTCACTCTATTATGAATAAAGTTTCACTTGTTTGACTGAAATTCTAAGAAAGAAAACTTTCGGCTTTCAGTGTCAAAAAATGCCTGGGTAAAACTAGATGGAACCGTACGCACATACGGTTTTATACGGTTCCTATTGACTCCCATGTTAAAAAAAAATATGTATACGGTTTGTATACGGTTTCCATACAGTTATTCACCTGGACCAAAAACCTTGGTAGGCTATGGTTTTGGGTACGGGAAAAAAAATGGACAAAACCGTACATGATGCAAAAGGGACACAAACGGATGCATCGTTTGGCATACGGTTTCAATGGAGAGACATGTATACGGTTTTTAATACGGTTCAATACAGTTTTCACATTGAAAACATATACGGGAACTGTATTGCAAAAACGTGGTGTGAACCCAGCCTAAGAGAGGAGCTGTGTAAACCCCATGTGACCCTGCCTGCCAATGGGGACTCCTAAATTCTTCCCCATATAGTGTAGAGGGGGAGGAGTTGCCCCAGTTCACTGTAGTGTGTAGTCTGAGCAACAGTTTGGTTCAGGTGTGTTGTGTGCTCTAAGGGAAGGCCTAGCTCAAATCTACTTCATCTGGTCATTCTGCAAGGAACACCTGTACGGTGTGTAACACTCACGTTTCAGAAGACAGGAACTCCGGTGGATGTGGATCCGCTGGACCTGTGTGGCAGATGACTCGGACTGTACCAGGGAGTGGAGTATAGGTGCCACTGGTTTTCACCAGAGCCCGCCGCAAAGCGGGGCTGGACTTGCTGCGGCAGGTGGCACCCAGGTCGCTACCCCTAGCACGGCTCGACCACACAAGCAGCTGAGGAGATGCGAGGCACAGGAGGGATAAGGCAGCTCGTAGTCAGGATTGCAGAAAGTCAGGGCAGGCGGCAAAGTAGCATAGTCAGGATGTATCAGGAGGTCAGTAGGCAGGCAGCAGAGGAGCAAGGTCAAGTCACAGAGCAAAGGATCAGTTACACGGTAAGGCAACTCTCAGGAATGCTTTCTCTCAGGCACAAGGCAACAAAGATCCAGCAGGGAAGTGAGGAGGGTGGAGGAATTTATCAATGAGCCACAGGTGAATTACACCAATGAGCGCACTGGCCCTTTAAATCTTAAAGCTCCGGTGCGCGCACGCCCTAGGGGACGGGGACACGCGCGCCGGAGCAGAGAGGCAGAGGCTGGGGCAGGAGAAGCACCAGGTGAGTGACGGACTGGGGCTCGCACGCATCACCCGCGATGCGAGTCTCAGCCCCACCAGCAGCAGCAGGTAAGGGGACCATGAGCTCACGGCCAGCATGTGCGGCCGAAGCGCATAACGTAACACGGTGAAAGTTCATGCCCCAGCGGAGAAGGCTTTAGTACCTTGACAGAATCCTACCTACCTGGATTTATCTACCCATCTTACAAGTCAGTATTTATCAGTTTGGTGAAAGTACCACAAGTCTCAGCAAGACAACAGGGCTCCCAAGGGGTTATGCTGCATCACCCAAAGCCTGCTATATGTGTAATACCATCTGCTCAGTAAAGACAGTTATCTGTAACCTGACGGTGTGTTCATTTACTCCCTGTGTCTGGCCCAATAGAAGCTGTCTCCAAACTTGGACTGTGTACAGGATAACAGTGCCCTGGCGTCAAGAAGTGATGAGGTATTTCTCCTAACACCCCTTGGTACCAAAACAGGACAAGAGGACGATATAAGAGGATGGTATATGAGGAGAGGATATGAGGACAATATATCAGGTCGGGATATGAGGATGGGATATGAGGTCTGGATATGAGGACATGACATGAGGACGAGCTATAAGGACGGGATATGAAGACATGATATGAGGACAGGATATAAGGACGGTATATGAGGTCGGGATATGATGTTGGGATATGAGGACGGGATATGAGGACGAGATATGAGGACCGGATATTAGGTCGGGATATGAAGGTGGGATATGAGGACTGGATATGAGGACATGATATAAAGACAGGATATGAGGACAACAGCATCATTGTTGCTTTTCCTCTCCCACAAGGTTTAGGCAGAAAGACCGGGCAGCTCCGGGTACTCTGCTAGTACTATAATATTATAGCATACAGTATATTATTGCTATTATTAAATGCATTATAGAGAGTTAATTTACATTCTGTTTTAGCTGAAAATATATGCTGAATAAATGAATATATGGTGAAAATATGCAAATGTATTAACGTGACACATGCACATATCTTCCTTTGTTTTTGCATTTGTTGCTAAGCTTTCACCACCTTCCATTAGCTGCAGAATGTAGGTGTTAATTAGGAACATCTTTGGTTGTTTTTCCACAAACTTATTTAGGAAAAGAAAAGTTTCATTAGGTTAGGAACACATATTGTTTTTTAAACGTGATTTTTAAAAAGTTGTTCTGCGCTAATCCGAATGTATATAGAGGAGAGGGCCTCTCAAAAATGTAAGAAGCCATCTGATTGGTTACTGGGCAACTTTTCCCCTACACAGGTTTTGATAAATACCAGTAGCATATAACAGACATGGTGAAGATGCATCAATCAGATTCCACCTCTCATTTTTAGAGGCCCTTTGGGCAACTACTCCTAAAATTCAAAGACTGACAACTAAATGAATAGGTGGAGATTGGGGAAGGGTCCATTCTCACTGTTCATTCTGTAGCTGCTCTCAGGCAGGACTGCATGCTGGTGCCAGGACAAGCCTGAAGCCACCACGACTGCTTGATCCACCTATTCAGCAGTTCTGGATGGAACTGTTTTAACCCAGGGTATATATTGCAGTATGATAAGCTTATGTGTTTATACTCAGATAGGACAAGTAATTTAGGAACAGGTACAGTATGGCCTCTGCATGGCCATCAAATATCCTGATATTGTAGCTTTAACATTTAAGTAGTGGTGTAAAGTTAGTTGTCCCATGATGATTTCAGATATCCTTGGGTACTAGTTCAGTTTTTTTGAGAAAGAAGGGGTCAATAAGACATCAGAACCACTGGGTCAATAAATACTGTCACCAGAACCACTGGGCCAATCCAGGTTGTCACCAGAACCACTGGGCCAATAAATACTGTCACCAGAACCACTGGGCCAATTCAGACTGTCACCAGAACCACTGGGCCAATAAATACTGTCACCAGAACCACTGGGCCAATACAGACTGTCACCAGAACCACTGGGCCAATAAATACGGTCACCAGAACCACTGGGCCAATACGGACTGTCACCAGAACCACTGGGCCAATAAATACTGTCACCAGAACCACTGGGCCAATACAGACTGTCACCAGAACCACTGGGCCAATAAATACTGTCACCAGAACCACTGGGCCACTAATGAATTTGGTTTAGGACCAAGCTGTCACGCCGAGCGCTCCGGGTGCCGCTGCCTTCCCGGAGTGCTCACGGCGTTCCTCTGGCTGCAGCGCTCCGGTCGGCATTGCTGACCGCGAGCGCTGCTCTCTGGACCCCGGAGGGGACGCGATCCGAGGCACGGCTCGTGTCCGCCCTCGGATTGCGCCCAGTCTCTCTCACCTCTCGCTCCCGTCTGCTTCCTCCCGGCGCGCGTGGTCCCGCTCCCTAGGGCGTGCGTGCGCCGACTTGCTTAAATTTAAAGGGCCAGTGCACCACTAATTGGTGCCTGGCCCAATCACGCCCTAATGTATAAAAACCCACTTCCCCTTCCTCTCCTCGCCGGATCTTGTTGCCTTGTGCCCTGAGAAAGCGTTATTCTGTGTCCCAAGCCTGTGTACCTAGACCTTCTGCTGTTGCCCCTGACTACGAACCTCGCTGCCTGCCCTGACCTTCTGCTACGTCTGACCTCGCCTCTGTCTAGTCCTTGTGTACCGCGCCAGTCTCAGCTGCCAGAGAGGTCGAGTCGCTACTGGGGAACACGACCTGGTAGTTACTGCCGCAGCAAGTTCATCCTGCTTTGCGGCAGGCTCTGGTGAACACCAGTAACTGCTTAGAACCGATTCCCCAGTACGGCCCGCGTCATCGCCTCTCTGGTACAGGGGATCCACCTAAAGTGTCATCACCAGCCGCTAGCCCGGATCCTGACAGTAGATCCGGCCATGGATCCCGCTGAGGTACCGCTGCCAAGCCTCGCTGATCTCACCTCCGTGGTTGCCCAGCAGTCTCAGCAAATTGCTCAACAAGGACAACAGCTGTCGCAGTTGACCGCCATGATTCAACAGCTCCTGCCTCCACAGCCTCAACCTCCAGCTCCAGCATCTCCTCCTCTCCGAGCTGCAGCTTCTTCCACTAGAGTCCGCCTGTCTCTCCCAGACAAGTTTGACGGGGACTCTAAAAATTGCCGGGGATTCCTGTCTCAATGCTCCCTGCACTTGGAGATGTTGTCTGACCAATTCCCCACTGAACGGTCTAAGGTGGCGTTCGTCGTTGTCACGATGCCGGCTGGCAGGTAGTGGATCCTCTGTGCCAGAGAGGGATTGGCGTGGACCGTGCTAGTGGACCGGTTCTAAGCCACTACTGGTTTTCACCAGAGCCCGCCGCAAAGCGGGATGGTCTTGCTGCGGCGGTAGTGACCAGGTCGTATCCACTAGCAACGGCTCACCTCTCTGGCTGCTGAAGATAGGCGCGGTACAAGGGAGTAGGCAAAAGCAAGGTCGGACGTAGCAGAAGGTCGGGGCAGGCAGCAAGGATCGTAGTCAGGGGCAACGGCAGAAGGTCTGGAAACACAGGCAAGGAACACACAAGGAACGCTTTCACTGGCACTAAGGCAACAAGATCCGGCGAGGGAGTGAAGGGGAAGTGAGGTGATATAGGGAAGTGCACAGGTGTAAACACTAATTGGAACCACTGCGCCAATCAGCGGCGCAGTGGCCCTTTAAATCGCAGAGACCCGGCGCGCGCGCGCCCTAGGGAGCGGGGCCGCGCGCGCCGGGACAGAACAGACGGAGAGCGAGTCAGGTAGGGGAGCCGGGGTGCGCATCGCGAGCGGGCGCTACCCGCATCGCGAATCGCATCCCGGCTGGCAGCGGAATCGCAGCGCCCCGGGTCAGAGGACGTGACCGGAGCGCTGCCGCGGGGAGAGTGAAGCGAGCGCTCCGGGGAGAAGCGGGGACCCGGAGCGCTCGGCGTAACAGTCGTCAGTCTACTTTCCGGGAAGGCCTTGGCCTGGGCCACGCCGCTTTGGGACCGCAACGATCCTGCCACTGCCTCAGTCCAGTCCTTCTTTTCTGAAGTCCGCAGTGTCTCTGAGGAACCTGCCCGTGCCTCATCCGCAGAAACTGCTTTACTGAACCTTGTCCAAGGAGACTCAACCGTGGGCGAATATGCCATACAATTCCGGACTTTGGCCGCTGAGTTGGCCTGGAACAATGAAGCTCTCTGCGCGACCTTTAAAAAAGGTTTATCCAGCCATATCAAGGATTGTCTGGCCGCACGAGAGATACCCTCCTCCCTGACTGAACTAATCCACCTGGCTACCCGCATTGATATGCGCTACATTGAGAGACGTTAGGAGCTCCGCCAGGAGAAAGATCTCGTTCACACCAGGCGATACCCGCGCCTGGCTCCTCTCTTCTAGCATCCTTTGCAGCCTGTTACTGTGCCTCCCGCTGAGGAGGCCATGCAAGTGGACCAGTCTCGCCTGACCCAGCAAGAGAGGACTCGCCGGAGGAACGAGAACTTATGCCTATACTGTGCGAGCTCTGAACATTTCCTAAAGGACTGTCCCATTCGTCCTCAGCGTCAGGGAAACGCTCGCACCTAGTGATCGTGGGAGAGGCGTCACTGGGTGTAAATTCTTCCTCTCCACGCCTGACTATTCCTGTGCGGATTTCTCCAGCTGATAAAGCCTCCTTCTCTGCGGAGGCATTCTTGGACTCTGGTTCAACTGGAAATTTCATAAAAGCCTCCTTCATTGACCGGTTTAACATCCCTGTTATCCGCCTAGTCAAGCCCTTCTACATTTCCTCAGTTAACGGAGAACACCTGAATTCTACCGTGCGTTACCGCACGGCGCCCGTACGCATGACCGTGGGGGGTCTCCATCAAGAAAGGATTGAGTTCTTTGTCCTGCCTAATTGCACCTCAGACATCCTCCTTGGCTTACCCTGGCTCCAGCGGCATTCTCCTACCCTCGACTGGACCACAGGGGACATAAAATACTGGGGTTCTTCCTGCCACTCTCGCTGCCTTCAGTCGCTTCCCACCAGCCAAGTCTCTGTTGCTTCTCCTTGGCTCGGTCTTCCAAAGGCCTATCAAGACTTTTCTGACGTCTTTTGCAAAAAACAGGCAGAGGTCCTACCACCACATAGGCCCTACGACTGCCCTATTGACTTGCTCCCTGGGACCACGCCGCCCCGTGGCAGGATTTACCCTCTCTCCGCTCCTGAAACGGAGGCCATTATGGAATATATTCAGGAGAATCTCAAAAAAGGTTTCATCAGGAAGTCTTCTTCTCCTGCTGGAGCAGGATTCTTCTTTGTTGCCAAGAAGGATGGGTCGCTACGCCCTTGTATTGACTACCGCGGGCTCAATAAGATCACCATAAAGAACCGCTACCCTCTGCCACTCATCTCGGAACTCTTTGACCGGCTGCGCGGAGCAAAGATTTTTACCAAGCTTGACCTCAGGGGCGCGTACAATCTCATCAGAATTCGTGAAGGAGATGAGTGGAAAACTGCTTTTAACACTAGAGATGGTCACTTCGAATACCTGGTCATGCCATTCGGTCTTTGCAACGCCCCTGCAGTCTTCCAAGACTTTGTCAATGAGATCTTCCGGGACTTGTTGTATACCTGCGTGGTGGTCTATCTCGATGACATTCTAATCTTCTCCTCCAACCTAGAGGAACACCGCATCCATGTTCGCCAAGTGCTCCAGCGCCTCCGAGTTAACCATCTCTATGCCAAAATTGAGAAATGCCTCTTTGAACGTACCTGTCTTCCTTTCCTAGGATATCTGGTCTCTGGACAGGGTCTTCAAATGGACCCCGATAAGCTCTCCGCAGTCTTGGATTGGCCACGCCCCTCTGGACTTCGCTCTATCCAGCGCTTCCTCGGATTCGCTAATTACTACCGTCAGTTTATCCCCCACTTCTCCACTATCGTGGCCCCCATAGTGGCCTTGACCAAGAAAGATGCGAATCCGAGATCCTGGCCTTCCCAAGCAGAAGAAGCTTTTACTCGCCTTAAGGCCGCCTTCGCCTGCGCACCAGTCTTGACCAGGCCTGATCCTCTGAAGCCATTCTTCCTCGAGGTGGATGCCTCTTCAGTTGGAGCCGGAGCGGTTCTTCTTCAGAAAAATGCTAAAGGGAAAAACGTCACCTACGTTTTTTTCTCTAAAACATTTTCCCCTCCTGAAAAAAATTACGCTATTGGTGACCGAGAATTGCTGGCCATTAAAATGGCACTCGAGGAGTGGAGGCATCTCCTGGAAGGGTCTCTCCACCCGATCACCATCTACACTGACCACAAAAATCTGTCATACCTGCTTTCCGCCCAGCGTTTAAATCCTTGCCAGGCCAGGTGGTCATTGTTCTTCGCTCGCTTTAATTTCCAGATACATTTTAGTCCTGCAGACAAGAATGTCAGGGCGGATGCCCTTTCTCGTTCCACCGATGCCACGGAGGCAGAAACTGCTTTACAACACATCGTTTCCCCTGAGTGTCTGATCTCTGCTGCTCCGGCTTCCCTGGCACCAGTTCCTCCAGGAAAAACCTTTGTCCCTCCACGTCTTCGCCTCCGGATTTTCAAATGGGGTCACTCCTCCCACCTGGCAGGTCACGCTGGAGTCAAAAAATCCGCTCAGTTGATTGCCAGACACTATTGGTGGCCTTCCCTTGAAAAAGATGTAACTGACTTCCTACGCTAATGTACTGTCTGCGCACGTGATAAAATTCCTCGCCAAAGACCCGCGGGTCTTCTTCTTCCTCTGCAATTCCCGAACAGTCTTGGTCACACATTGCGATGGACTTCGTCAATGACCTTCCTGTATCCCATGGCAACACTGTCATCTGGGTGGTCGTTGATCGATTCTCCAAAATGGCCCATTTCGTTCCTCTCCCTGGCCTTCCTTCTGCGCCACAATTGGCGAAGCATTTTTTTTTGCACATTTTTCGTCTCCACGGACTGCCTACACATATCGTCTCCGATAGAGGCGTTCAATTCGTCTCGAAATTCTGGAGAGCACTCTGCACCCAATTAAAGATTAAATAGAATTTTTCCTCCGCCTACCACCCGCAATCTAATGGACAAGTGGAAAGAGTAAACTAAATCCTTGGTGACTACCTGCGACATTTTGTCTCCTCCCGCCAAGATGATTGGGTTGACCTGTTACCCTGGGCCGAATTTTCGTACAATTTCAAAGACTCTGAGTCATCCGCCAAGTCTCCATTCCTTGTGGTGTACGGCCGTCACCTACTTCCCCCCCTCCCTATCCCCACTTCGTCTGGAGTCCCTGCCGTAGATGATTTGACCCGGGACTTTTCCTCTATCTGGAAGGAGACTCAGAGGCCGCTCTCGCTGGCCTCCTCTCGTATGAAGAAACATGCGGACAAGAAGAGAAGAATTCCTCCTGTCTTTGCCCCTGGTGACAAAGTGTGGCTCTCTGCCAAATATATTCGGTTCCGTGTCCCTAGCTACAAGCTGGGTCCACGTTACCTCGGGCCATTCAGGGTCAAAAGTCAAATCAACCCTGTCTCTTACAAGCTTCATCTTCCTCCTTCTCTTCGTATTCCTAACTCCTTTCATGTTTCCCTCCTCAAGCCTCTCATTCTTAACCGCTTTTCTCCCAAGGTCACCGTTCCTGCTCCTGTCTCGGGCTCCTCTGACGTCTTCTCGGTTAAAGAGATTCTCGCTTCAAAGTTTGTCAGAGGTAAAAAAAAAATTCTTGTTGATTGGGAGAATTGTGGCCCCGAGGAGAGGTCTTGGGAGCCAGAGGACAATATTCTATACAAAGAACTCATCTACAGATTCCTCAGCTCCAAGAAGAGGGGGAGACCCAAGGGGGGGGGGGGTACTGTCACGCCGAGCACTCCGGGTGCCGCTGCCTTCCCGGAGCGCTCACGGCGTTCCTCTGGCTGCAGCGCTCCGGTCGGCATTGCTGACCGCGAGCGCTGCTCTCTGGTCCCCGGAGGGGACGCGATCCGAGGCACGGCTTATGTCCGCCCTCGGAATGCGCCCCATCTCTCTCACCTCTCGCTCCCGTCTGCCTCCTCCCGGCGCGCACGGTCCCGCTCCCTAGGGCGCGCGTGCGCCGACTTGCTTAAATTTAAAGGGCCAGTGCACCACTAATTGGTGCCTGGCCCAATCACGCCCTAATGTATAAAAACCCACTTCCCCTTTCTCTCCTCGCCGGATCTTGTTGCCTTGTGCCCTGAGAAAGCGTTATTCTGTGTCCCAAGCCTGTGTACCTAGACCTTCTGCTGTTGCCCCTGACTACGAACCTCGCTGCCTGCCCTGACCTTCTGCTACGTCTGACCTCGCCTCTGTCTAGTCCTTGTGTACCGCGCCAGTCTCAGCTGCCAGAGAGGTTGAGTCGCTACTGGGGAACACGACCTGGTAGTTACTGCCGCAGCAAGTCCATCCTGCTTTGCGGCGGGCTCTGGTGAACACCAGTAACTGCTTAGAACCGATTCCCCAGTACGGCCCGCGTCATCGCCTCTCTGGTACAGGGGATCCACCTCCAGTGTCATCACCAGCCGCTAGCCCGGATCCTGACACAAGCCGAATAGCAGAGTCAGAGATTTGCCTTTTTCACCCCTAACCTCATCTAGGAGTATGACCTGTCCCATAGGGAGTCTCCTGGTCACTACCCCTAAAGCATTCTCTGTTAACAATGGTTGATATGTAAGTAAGTAGAAGTCAAGCTATTATAGCAACAAGCAGGAATGGTAAGAAAGCACAGACAGGTCAAAGTGGGCAGAGATCGCTCAAAAGTAGTAGAAAGGCAAAGGTCAGAAAGACAGCAAACAAGAAGATGTAGTCCAATACTCAAAAGGGGTTAATACAAAACATAACAGGAATAAGTTATCTTTAAAGAACCAAACTAACTTTTTGCAAAGGTACAGAAGAGGTAGAAGAAGGGTCCTTAAGAAATCTGAGGCACTACATAAACAGCTCATGGTGCTATGCTTTTTGTGCAATCTGATTGGTTGCTATGGGCAACTGCACCGCTCTTTCTCTTCATAGGTTTTGATAAATTTCCCCTTTTATTCTCTTTTTGTCCAGGAAAACATTGGGGGGAAATGTGGCTCTGATACAATTGGTCCCAACATCCATCTATAGAGATATTTTTGGTGTGTTTATCCCCGGTGTGACGCTGATGTACAGAATCCCTAGCACTGGCATGTACGTGCTAAGTACATAGATTTACCAAGTTTTGTCTTTCAGAGCAACTGACACATGTGATATATGTTGTGGTAATTTATCGCAAGTGTTTGAGGACAAAAGGGTAACTACTCTGTACAGCGATTCTGTTCTGTGGCCCCATGAAACAGGAGCTACAGGCAGCACTGGAGATTATTCTCTCCAATGACCTCAAAGCTTTGAGCTGTTGCTTGGCACTTTAACCAATTTTACAGCCATTAGTTACCTCCATTACTAGTTTTAATGGCTGACTATAGGTCCCTGTGGTAAAAGCTGTGACCAACAGCCAGCAAACAACCGGTACCCCCAAGGATTCAAGGGCATTGATATAAGCAACAACTTTTAGGGGTGCCCCCCCCCCCCCAAAAGGGGTTAAGCCTAAAACTTGAAATCCCCCTTATTTATGTTAAAATTCCCAATGCTTTATTTCATTTATTTAAAATAATCTAGTATAGAGACAAAAAATGATGTGTGTGCTCATTAAAAACACAGCCAGTGCTCAGTCAGGTCACTGTGTGAGTCCACTGAAGTACTGAGTAGTTCTATAGTGATGAGCTATTTAGCTGTGGACATTCACTTATGTTACTACTGGCATATGCGGCTGCTTTTTAAAAAAGTGGTGCTAGCCATCCGCCCCCCGACGTTTCATCAGACCACGCTGACTTTCTCAAGGGAGTCCGGACTCCCTTGAGAAAGTCAGCGTGGTCTGACGAAACGTCGGGGGGCGGATGGCTAGCACCACTTTTTAAAAAAGCAGCAGCATAATGCCAGTAGTAACATAAGTGAATGTCCACAGCTAAATAGCTCATCACTATAGAACTACTCAGTACGGCTGTTAGAAAATCCCATTATAGTCTATGGGATTTTTAGATTATCTGTTTCAACCCGTTATAGCCCGTTATAAATAATGGACATTATTTTGTGACGGGTGAATGAATGGAAGAAATAGTGCATGCACTATTTCTCCCGTTACTAGCTTCCGTCATAAAATAACGTCCATTATTAATAACGGGCTATAACGGGTTAAAACGGATAATGTAAAAATCACATAGACTATTATAGGATTTTCTAACGGCCGTATGGGATTTTGTAACAGCCGTTTAACAGCCGATTTTCAGGGTTTTTATAACAGACGTTTATAACGGACCTTTTGACGGATGAATTTTATAGTGTGAAAGCAGCCTTAGCCTTTATTAGCCTATTTATTCAGAATATATTCTATACATAAATTTAAGAGGGTGAAACCTTGTATGTGAAATAGTAGATATATCTTATTAAGATAAAGATCATTGTTGTTGTTGTTGCCATACTGTTTTGCATGTAATTTTGCACTGTACTCCCATTTTGCTGTGCACCTGTTAGCCCTTGGGTGTTTGGCTCTGGCATGGAGCTTTCTGGCTCTTAGCTTACAGAAGGAGGTGTCAGTGTGAATATGGGCCTAGGTATAGTCTGACACTGCTATCATGATGTGCATTTTGGAACTAAGTGCTAAGACCTTTTTCTACAAAGGACTTGGACTAAGTTGACCTCTCTGTCATCTGGGACCATACTACTGTTCACCAGATTGTTAGGTGATGGCAGGCTGTAAGTCCTCATCTACAGGTGATCAAGCAAAGGTAAAAGAGCTATAACTAGTGACTGGTGCCACCCTGCAAGTAATGCTTCAGCGGTTTAGGCTGTGGCCTCTCAGGAACCCACAGCTGAACTGTAGGACAGACAAGTCTTCAGTGCCTTTTTGATGCACCACAACTTTTGTGTACCTGTTAAAGTATTAAATGGTCGCCACTCAAGGATCACTCAGAAATAGTTAGTGCCACTCTTTATGTTCTGTAATTATTAAGCACATTTTGCCACTAAATCTGTTCTGCACCCACAAAGAGCACTGAAAAACTGTTGTGAAGAACATCCTGACTCTCTACAGCCAGTGGTTGCAGGGGGTTACATGTCTGTATCAAGAGGGACCAGGAAGCAGAGAACTGGGGAAGTGTTGGAACTAGACATGTGTAATTCGTTTCGGAACAAATACTAAACTTAACGAATTTTCCCGTTTTCGGTTGTTCGTTGCAATCCGAATGGACAAAAAAAAATCGAATATTTCCGAAAAAGAATACGAATATACAGTTAACGAATGCATTCGTTAAGTAACGCAGAACGAATAATGCATGTTAACGAATAACGAATGCATTCGTTATCAGTAAACCGAATCTAAGGAATAAATTAGATTTTTTTCATTGGGTTTACCTGAGGAAAACTTTCCTTCCTACACAGAGAAAACTGCAAAAAAAGGTGAAAACAACAAGAATCCTAAGGTAACACCTGCTACTTATTACAAAAGAGGATCAGCAAGTGAAACTAATGTGCATTTCGTTTAGTAACGAATGCTAAATTTAACGAATTTTACAGATATAAGGAAAGACCCGAATTAACGAATGCATTCGATGTTATTAACGAATGCATCCGAAAAGAAAAAAGATTTCGCAGATGCATCCGAAAACTGAATATGACGAATGCACAGCATTACGAATATTCACAGAACCGAAAAATTTTTAAAAATGAAAACGAACAAAACGAAAAAAAACGAAATTTTGGGTTCTGCACATGTCTAGTTGGAACAGGAAAATTAAAGGAATGGTACCATACAGTGAATACTTCTTTAATGGTTAACATTAAATGTTTCTAACATGTTTATAAAAAAAAATTAAGGAACTGGACAACTCCTTTAAGATGTTGGCATTTTCTTCCGTGAAGAGAGGGGAATAGGCCACTACCAGACACCTATGGCATCAGCTTATCTCTCACAGAAACAAAGTATGAGGCATTTAAAAAAAGAAAAAGCATGTCTATCCTTCTTTCTCTCAACTCTTGCTGTAAAGAGACAGACAGGAGGCCTCATACAGATTTGATTAAAAGCCAAGTTAATGACCAGTGTATCACCAGCTTCACCAATAAAAATTGAATTTGCATTCAAGCAGTTAAATATCTGTTGAGATGAGTTTGGTTCGGCAAAACAGCCACATAGCATAAAGGAGAAGGAAGGACCACATGAGAATATCCCATAATGCCTTTCAAACTGCTTTCCCAGCCAATCAGCAGGCAGAATTGTGCTGATGTCAAAGCTATTAAAAAAGCCTATGCACATAGCTTTAGCAACCATTTTGAATATATCAATTGTTAGGTGAAGATCTCTGTGAGGGAAACTAAGCACTGAACAAGACAGACAGTAGTAGGACCACACAAAAAGTATTTAGTCAGCCACCAACTGTGCAAGTTCTCCCACTTAAAAAAAATTAGAGAGGCCTGTAATTTTCATAATAGGTATACCTCAACTATGAGAGACATGATGAGGAAAATAAAATCCATAAAATCACATTGTCTGATTTTTAAAGAATTTATTTGCATATTATGGTGGAAAATAAGTATTTGGTCACCTACAAACAAGCAAGATATCTGGCTCTCACAGACCTGTAACTTCTTCTTTAAGAGTCTCCTCTCTCCTCCACTCGTTACTTGTATTAATGGCACCTGTTTCAACTTGTTATCAATATAAAAGACACCTTTCCACAACCTCAAACAGTCACACTCCAAACTTCCCTATGGCCAAGACCAAAGAGCTGGCAAAGGACACCAGAAACAAAATTGTAGACCTGCAATAGGCAAGCAGCTTGGTGTGAAGAAATCAACTGTGGGAGCAATTATTAGAAAATGGAACATATGAGACCACTGATAATCTCACTTGATCTGGGGCTCCACGCAAGATCTCACCCCGTGGTGTCAAAATGATCACAAGAACGGTGAGCAAAAATCCCAGAACCACATGGCCCCCCCAGTGAATGACCTGCAGAGAGCTGGGACCAAAGTAACAAAGGCTACAATCAGTAACACACTATGCTGCCAGGGACTCAAATCATGCAGTGCTAGACGTGTCTCCCTGCTCAAGCCAGTATATAATAATTGTAGTAAAGTAACAGAGAGTGTTCTGCATCTGTTCTGTCTGAAAGTTAAGTGTGAAAGTTTTTTCGCTTTACAATAATTGTGAAAAAGCTGTGCATGGTGGATTTTGTGTCACTTTCTAAGATGCCAGTCCTGTTGGCCCCAAAATGGGAATCATTTTCCACAGCTTGTAAAAAGCAAGTGCTTCTTTACTTTTTTGCACCTGTTGCTATTCCCAAAAAGGGATAGTTTTTGGACCACTTGGAAAAAGCCATTGCTTCTTTCGATACCTCTGTGTGTATATAAACACGGGCAGACATTAAAGGGGTTGTCCAGTGTAAGACAACTTATTACTTATACACAGGATAGGAAATAAGTGTTTGATTGCAACGGGGGGGGGGGGGGGGGGTTTACTGCTGGGACCCCCTGCAATCTCCTGAAAGGGAACTCGGCTTTAAGAGAGGAGTGTGAGCTGCAGACGACACGCGCCTCATTCATTCTCTATAGGAGCACCGAAGATGCCTGAGTACAGCAATCGGGTCTCTTCGGCATCCTATAGAAATGAATGCAGCACACACTCCTCTCAGAGAGCTGGGTTACCTTCAGGAGAATGCTGTGGTCTGACCCCCTGCAATCAGAAACTTACCCCCCTGTGGAAAGGGGATAAGTTGTCTTTCATTGGACAACCCTTTTAATTTTTCAAGAGTATAAAAAAAATCTGCTATTGCAGTGTGTTTCTATTCAATCTGTTAGTTACCGCTGGGTACCATCTGTTCACCCATAGCTATACATGTTGCCGTAACTTTGAAATTAACTTTTCCTTAAAGGTGTTCTCCAGCATAAGGTGATTTTAGTACATACCTGGCAAGACAGTAACGGGCATGCTTAGGAAGGATCTGCTCTTGTCTTGGGCAAAATGGCTATGTTATGAGATTACCATAATACTGTGGCTAGCTTTCTCTGAACTTATGTTTCCTGTTTTCAGTTTTCTTGTTTGCCTACAAATCCCATGATACCATTTTCCTCCTTCCCACACATCAGCTACCTCACCCATTGAAACATAAATGAGCTGCAGACCTGTGGTTTTCAATCAGAGTGCCTCCAGCTGTTGAATTACTTGCAGATTGCTCTCTCCACCCATTGAAGCAGACAGGCTCCTTATCATCAGCTGACTAGTAAGTCAGGTCTCGGCCGCATTGCAAGCTGGGAAAATTCAGAGACAACAGTCATTTTGTGTGCTGTTAAAAATAAATATTGGGATGAAAATCACATAAGAATTGTGAGAAAACCGTCACACACAGGTAAAGACACTATATTATGAACTACATTAACTTTACAGCCCCTGTAGCATGGTCAAATAAAAAAGATTCCTGGAATACCCCTTTAAAAACAGCTCAGATGTCCATAAGTACACTCCCAGGTGACCTAACAGTGTGATACAGGGCTTTTAGGGCTCTCAAAGGGTTACTCTGCAACCCAGTGTCTGGAACATTGAGTTCCGAACGCTGTGTGCGGGCTTCCGTGTTCATGCCGGCCCCTTGTGATGCCACGGCCTGCCCCCTCAGTAAAAGTTTATGGGAGGGGGCGTGCCGGCCGTCGCGGCCCCTTCCCATAGACTTTTAATGAGGGAGCAGGCCGTGACATCACAAGGGGCCGGCGTGAACACGGAAGCCCGCACACAGCGTTCGGAACTCAATGTTTCGGATGCTGGGGAGCGGAGTAACCCTTTAAACAGTGTTATACACACATTGGGGAAGCACATGTTTGGACAGAAATAGTTCTGACAGAACCGAACTTTTGAAAAATTGTACATCTGATGAAGATTTCCAACAATTGTACAGGTAAAGCAGGGATACAATAATAAAGCTATATCATTATGCAATGGGTGGGGATTCCTTTTTTATTATACTTACACTCGGCGCCTAAGGCAACAATGACTCTGTTTTCTACAAGCAGCTTAGACATAGTTACAGTAGTAATGCAATTACTCTCAGTGGTTAGCACTGTTGCCCTGCAGCGCCGTGGCCCTGGGTTCAAATCCCACTAAGGACAACATCTGTGAATAATTTGTATATTCTCTTTGCGTGGGGTTCCTCCGTGTACTCTGGTTTTCTCCCACACTTAAAAAAAAATTAAAAAATGAAAAGACATACTGATTGTGAGCCCCAGTGAGAACAGGGATCAATCAGAGTGTACAGCGCTGCGGAATCTGTGTGCACTATATAAATAAAGAATTATTATTATTACTCAGTAAGCAGAAATATCTATAATGTACTATTCTGCTTGACCAACATGCACATGACACATTTATATCCAGACAACTGAGCCTGAATTCACTTTACAGACAATATTATCGGGCTGCAGAGGAAAATTCTCAGTGATGGAACCTGGACGAATTTCCACTCATTAAGTGTGAAAACAAAGGCTCTCCCCGAGAGGACACATTGAGGCGTGGAGGCCGGGGAAATGAGGAGGCGGCGCAGTTATGCTGCGGCACGGCCATGGAAATATTGAGATGTATTGTGTTTCAGACAATTCCATAGATCTGTGCACAGTGGGTTATATACTTTCTTTTACATGTGTATTATGTGGAGCCCTGTACATTTCATACTAGGCTACATTTCTTGTATATTAGAAGTGCAAATCTTTTAGTTTATTTACTTTAGGGCTCATAAACACCAATTGCATTATATATATATATATATATATATATATATATATATATATATATATATATTAGAGGTGCACCGAAATGGAAATTTCAGAACCGAAACGAAACCGAAATTTAAAAAAAATGTCCGGCCGAAACCGATACCGAAAATGGCTGTATGTCTGTACTGCTGCCCCCACAGTGTTCCGGTCACCGCTCCTCCGGCCCGGGGTCACATCTACTGCTATGGCCTATGGACCATAGCAGTAGGTGCCGGGACCGGAGGAGCGGTGACCGGAACACTGAAGAAGATGACGCGCTGCCGGTCACTTACCAGGCCCCGGCCAGCGCGCGTTCTCCTGCGACGATCCTGCGGTCCTCCTGCGTCCCCATGGGGGCCTCCAGCTGTTGTGAAACTACAACTCTCAGCATGCCCGGACAGACTTTGCCGGTCCGGGCATGCTGGGAGTTGTAGTTTCACAAGAGCTGGAGGCCCCCTGGTTTTTAGTATACAGTATTAGGTTTTATATGCTCTGGTCGGCCCCCACCTGCAGCCACACACGGGAGCCGGCCCGGGCACATAAAAAGAAGTATTCCTATCCCTTAGAGCGACGTGTGTGTGTGTGTCCCCCCCCCCCAGATAATGCGCCCGGCCCCCCCTGCACCCCCCACGAGTGCCTCTGTTTCTGGCAGTGTTTGTAACTTGTGCTGTGGGTGGGCAGGGGAGGTGGGTCATTATCGGCACATTTTTTGTTGTTTCGGCATTTCCCTGGCCGCCGATATATCGGTGCATCCCTAATATATATACATATATATATAATCTGCATGTTGTACGGTACTGTGAAGCTGGAAAATAGCTCTTGGCCAAGCGTCAATCCTGACAGTGTCTTATTTACTTAACTACCCAAAAACAAAAAGATTGAGCAATTGAAGTGCAACCAGCCTGATCTTTCTCTGTAGTAAAGATGTCTCCATACACTGTAGACCAGAGTTTTCCCAACTAGTATTCCTACAGCTGTTGCAAAACTACAACTCTCAGAATGCCCGAACAGCCTTTGGCTGTCCGAGCATGCTGAGAGTTATAGTTTTGCAAAAGCTGGAGGCACACAGGTTGGGAAACACTGCTTTAGACAGTTGGCCAGTTGTATTGGTCAGAGTAGAATGGGCAGACTGGTTCGAGATGACAAGAAGGCAACCGTAACTCAAATAACCACTTGTTGCAAACGAGGTATGTAAGGTAATACTATCTTTGAATGCACATGTGTGGTGTCCTGCTGCGGAACACACCTGTCCTCCTGTCCCATCAGGTGGATGTCACATAGCGTGTTTGCTCCAGGCCCACTACTCAGGTGTAACTGTGTAATTTAATGTATTGTATTATATTATCTATGCACTTCCATGCTGCTGTACCTTAAGTGGTTAACCTGCTGTAAAGGAGGATGCTAGGGGCATCACATGTTTGCTTCTAGCCAACCAGGGCTGCTGCCCTCCCGTCCCCCAAGTCTTCTAGACAGGGCGGAGTTAGTTCAGTGTAGAGTGAGGAGGAGAAGAGAGTGGAGGCCACCATTAGACCTCTGCTGTGGACCTGTACTTTACCACATGAGGTCAGGACTAAGAAAATTCTAGTTGCTGCACTAAAAATATTCCAGGGCTACAGCACCCAGTGAGAAGCAAGTCTGCAGTGGGGAGAGGAACCAAGAGAACCCACAGGCCTCATTGGCCAAGAAAAGGATTGCAGGAAGAAGAAAGCCTCGAGCACCTCCGGTCCATATTTCTACCGTTTCCACCTGGCGGTAAGCACTATTTCCGGATACCTGTGTGGAGAGGAGAGCTAGTGTCTGTCAGCTCCCGAGTCTCATAAGAAGCTACATAATCCAAGCTTGTTCAGTCTAAACAATATTAAGCAAGTAAGAGGCTAGTTTATCAGCAAGGACTACAAGTGCCTTGAAGCAACTGTGATCCCTGCAGCAAACTCCTGTGAGCTTTGCACTACTGTTTAAACTGTTCCTGTATTGTTGCAAGTTCTGGAGTAAAAGTTATCTGTAACCCTGCATTTTGGTTATTATTGTCCCCAGCGCTTGGCCCAAGAGAGCTGTCTAAACCTTGGAGCATGGTGGTTAATGCTACCCTGGCGTCACGAACTGTGTGTTACATAACTCACCAGCACCCACCACACATGTCCAACCTTGAAGCAGATGCTACAACAGCAGAAGACCACACTGACTACCACTGCTGTCAGCTAAAAACAGGAAACTGAGGCTACAATTTACACAGACTCACCAAAATTGGACAATGGAAGACTGGAAGAATGTTATCTGGTCTGATGAGTCTAGATTCGAGCTGAGACATTCAGATGAAGAACTAAGGCAATTTTGTAGGCAAAAGGGAGTCCAACCCAGTACTTGCAAGGTGTTCCTAATAAAGTAGTCAGTCAGTGTATATCCATAGAACCGACAAAGATCCCTGTCCGTCTTATAGACATTGAATGTAGTGGTAGTGCACATGGGACAACCATTTCATTCAGCGGTGGTCCCATACTGCGGTTCTGGACCCCTGTTCTTGTTAGTGGTGAAGATCCCAGAAGTTGGACCCACATCAATTATACGTTTTGTCATCTCTCTTGTGGATAGGTAAATGCTGTTTGTGGGATGACCCCTTTAAATGAGGCTCTTTGGTAAATAGTTTCTTTACTTCTTTTTACGTTTTTTTTTTTTTTTTCTTCCTTACACTGAGACCTAATGTGGTTGTTCTGCACTATTGCTTACACCATTGCATGAGAAATGCGGTGAACTAATAATTACTGGAAGAAACAGGATGTGAAACGTTCAGTAGAATGTTTTGCAAAAAATGATTGAGAGTTCATGATCTATTCCTATAGCTTATGTCATCTATTAGATGGTTCCGCTTGTGACTGATCCCCCTTCCAGCCCAAGTACGACTGCAGTAAGAGGGCTTATGTCATATCAGTTGTCAGTCCTCTCATGGCAGATGTCCGATGCAAGAAGTAGTGTATGACAGTAGCCTCTCTCCCCTACTGAGTAAACATCCTAATAGGGTGGATGGAGAAGACAGCTATTGAACTAGTTAACTGATGCATGTGAATTATGGACACACATATGTAATGCAACTGCAAAGAACATGTGGTACCACAGGTAGTGTAGGGAAATACCTTATCACTTTGTGACGCCAGGGCACCGTTAGCCTATACATAGTCTGAGGTTGGAGACAGTTTCTCCTGGGCCAGACACGGAGAGAAAAGGAACACACCAACGTCAGGTTACGGATAACTGTCTTTAGCGAGCAGGGTGCAGATGGTATTACACAGACAGTATGGTGCAGAGTGAGAGGATGCAGCGTAACCCCTTGGGAGCCCTGTTGGCTTGCTGGGACTTACGGTGCTTTCACCCAATTAATTGATACTGACTTGAGAGACCTGAAGATTGATCCAGGTAGCTAGGGTTCTGTCAAGGTCTTGTAGCTTTCTCCGCCAGGGAATGAACTTCCACTGTGTGGGTGATCCTTGCAGAATGACCTGATAAAGTAGATTTGATCTGGGCCTTCCCTCAGAGCACACAACACACCTTACAGTTTTACCACACTTGTGCTCACACTCAGCACTGGGGCTAGACTGGGGCAACTCCTCCCCCCACTACACTATATGGGCTAGAATTTAGAGCTTCCCATTGGCAGGCAGGATCACATGGGGATTACACTGCTCTCTGCTTAAAGGCACAGTAACACATTTATAACATACATAAGAATAACAACAACATATTTATAAAAATATATTAATTCGCAGTAAAGTGCAAAACATAATTATTATAACAAGAAGTCTTTCAGTGGGCCCAACACCAGTGCAGTCCGAAGCCACAGGACAGCCTTTGGTGCTGGGACACCACGAACATGTAGGGCAGGGATAAGGTGAAGCCCTGAACTCAGCCATACCTTCTGTCCCTTCCTAATGCGTACCCGCCCTAATGGGTCCACAAACATGAAGACTGCCTGTCTATGTGCAGGAACTTTCGGTGTCAAAAATAATAAACCTCAGAGGTATACAGTGCACGTCGGAAAAAGTTCGGGAATACAAGAAGAGGCTAACTCTAACAATACATGGGAAGACAGACAAATAAACAGATAAATGGAAGTCGACAAGCCGAAGTCTAAACCGAGAAGAGAGTCAAGAAGTGAGAGGGAAGTCTAGAGATTCAAAGCCAAAGTCAAAACCAGACAGCTGAATATCAATAGCAACACTAGTTACTGGAGAAAACTCTTTCACTGGCAGATTCTGAAGGCCACAGCACGTCTTATATAGCTAACAACACAGGTGAGGGCTCAGCATGGTTAAAGGGGTGCTCCACTGGCCAGCGTTCTGAACATTAAGTTCCAAACGCTGTGCGTGCGCTGCAGGGGTCGGCCACGCCCTCTCGTGATGTCACACCCCACAATGCAAGTCTATCAGAGGGGGCGTGTCGGCCACCACGCCCCCTCCCATAAACTTGCATTGTGGGGCAGGGTGTGATGTCACGAGGGGGAGTGGCCGACCCCTCATCGCGAGCACAGCATTCGGAACTAAATGTTCAGAACGCTGGAGTGGAGCACCCCTTTAACTGTCCACAGCCCCAGATTGGCTAGGGCATAGCCACAGCAACCAAGCCAAGCCAGAACTCAGAGAAATGTAACCCTTCGAAGCACACGAGTCCTTGAAAAAACATTTCTTCAGAACAGACATTTATACTTTTCCCTTAGTCTAATATGTTGTTAAAGTGTACCTGTCATATTTTTTGTTACTTTGGTCATGCAGATGCTTTACATGTCTTACTTATGTGTCTAGCTTTTGTATTTCTAGCTCATAAATCCTTCTGTTCTGCTGTTCACTCTTTCTGGCATCTACTGCTCAGGAAAGGGCAAGCACTAGGGCTGCTCTCACTCACTTCTCCAATCACTTCTCCCTGGTTGAACTTGATGGACGTATGTCTTTTTTCAACCATACTAACTATGTAACTATGTAACACTGCAGGCTGCGGTATAATTCTGTTTGTAAGTTGTTTGGCCTTAAACATGCGTGTGAGGGAAAAGTTAGTTAAGCACATTTTTACGTCCCATGCGTTAATATTCTAACTCATTCAGTATTTGGAACATTTTGTTATTTACACCACAGAAAAATGTTGTTACATTAAGTTTAGATTCGTTTTGTTAAGCACACTTTAATTTTGATAGTTTTCGTCCAAATATATGTTTTCGTTTTTTTTTATTTTGTACTTTCAGATGGATCAAAATGTACGAAAACAATGAAAAATCAATTTATTACAAAACTAGACCTTGGATTCTAACCTGCGTTGCATCCCAGCAAGTATCTGACGCTGGTGGTTTCCTTTGGTTGCCAGTCATCTGAACGAATCTACGCCTCCTCATGACTTCTGCTGTGACCCTACAGGTTCAGGTTCATAGCACTCCCATCCATGCCTGTCAGATCCCACAGAATATTTTAATGGGGGACATATCACCTATATCATTTCTTTAATATAATTGTTTGGCTTTGTGGTGTCTTGGGGGGGGTGTATGACAGTTGGGGTGTTGCTGTGAGGTATATCACGGGTATAATTAACTCTTGTCAGTCGTGACGCCAGGGTGTGGGTTAATACTGTGATGCTTGGCCTATCGCCACCCTTCCCAAAAGCGATAGGGAGATGTAGAATAAATGCAATGTCCACAACCAGAGCTTTGCTGAAAACTTTCGGAAAATTTACTGAAGATTTTCTGTAACATGGGATAACAGGGACAGTCTTTATAACAAAGTCTTTGTACAGGGCAGCTGAGATTGACGTATGGTTGGGCCTTTTGTAAGTTCTTTAGCTTAGTAGGATTTAGTATGCGCAGATCCGCTGGATTCAGGGTTAGGTTTAGGTCCAGGGTCCTTGCTAGAAGAAGCAGGGAAGTTTGTAAGAACTCACTGTTTGATTTGAGCCGAGGCCGGCAGGCTTTGGCCTAGTAGTTGTCGTTTAATGTTGCGGAGGTCTGTCCTTATGAAGTGTCAGCAACCAAAAGAAAAGAGATGCTGCTTGCTTTGCAGCACAGGAACAAGAGAGCGATCATTGGCTGCAGCTCCCTTATATGGGCAGGGGCTGGTTGTTTTAGGATTGGTCCACAGCATCTGTCAATCAGCTTTACAAGGTATTGTGGGTATCACATGACCCGGAACCTCCAAAGGTCCTTTTACCTACCATAGAGACTAAACCACAGTCACATGACCCGCAGGCCCTGCGACCTATGCAAGGTAAGTATACACTTTCTATACAGTATTTACATTTAATTTAGCAATATATTAACTATTTGAGGGGTGATTAGGGGATGACTAAAGAAGCGGAACCCCCACAGGTACGGTAGGCAATATGGTACCGGGACACCACATTTGTTTGTTTGTTTGTTTGTTTTTCTTGTTCAAAATTTTACCTACAAAGGGATACAGGAAAAATATTATTGTTTTTAATTTTTAATTGTGATTTTTTTATTTTCCTTTTTGTACATTATTATAGTGGCAGCCATCTTGCCTGAGCTATTTTTAACAGGATTTAGAGGTACGCTTTGCAGCAGAACCTATGGACATAGACAATGATAGACTGAAGACATTACTGAGCATTATCTGTGACCTTTTCTGAGGTCATACTACAGAAAAAGGGAGGCTGATCTCTGCTGTGAATGGTGGTGAATTTAATGGTGGTTATCTCTCTACTGGTGCGCCTTGTCTGCTCTAGGAAGAAAACCATTAGTGGGAAGTGATCTGTAGCTTAGTTTTAGGCCTAGTGGCCAGAATAGAAACTGCAAGATTTCAGAAATATTTTAAAATATAGATTAGGGGTAAGCAACCTTTTAGTAGATTAGTTCAAAATAAAAATTTGAAGCTTCTTGGTGTGCCGGCAATATTTTCAAATACCACAAAACAACCAATGTTTTTAAAATAATTTACAGGAAACACCTATTCAGTGAGATCCTTTTCATTGCTTTTTCTTGCTTAGTTCCTCTATGTCAGGAACATAATGTATAACTTTAGGTTTACCACAGGCTTCTGAATGAGCAGTGGTGAGACATATTTGCTCACAGATGTATGTCGACCCAAAGGCTGAAAGCAATGCAAATGAATAAAAATGTTTTAGCACTTAAGGGGTACTCCGTTTCTAGACATCTTTTCCCCTATCCAATGGGTGTTGGGACCTCTGCGATCTCCATGCAGACACCCAGTGTTCTCAACATTAAGTTCAGAACGCCCCCGGTTTGGGAAGCTGTGGTCGTGATGTCATGCCACGCCCTTCATGACATCATGCCACACCCCCTCATTCATGTTTATGGGAGGGGGCTGAGCTGTGCCCACAGCTATGCAGCCATGGGTACAGCTCTGGCTGGGCAGGAGTTATAATCTGTATATCTCCTTCCTAGCAAGAACAAACAGCAAACCAGCAATCTGTAAAGATCGCTGCTTTACTGTAACCCTTTGTTGGACTGAGCACTATGCTCCAATGAAAGAGTTAAGTTGACTATTTTATTGCTGGGCCGGCACATAGCGTTCAGCCCAGCAAGAAGTTACAGTAAAAAAGAAATCTATAGACATCCCTGCTTTGCTGAATATATTTACTGGAAAGTAGATATACACTGTATACTGTGGGGGAGATTTATCAAAACCTGTGCAGAGGAAAAGTTGCCCAGTTGCCCATAGCAACCAATCAGATCACTTCTTTCATTTTGCAGAGGCCTTGTTAAAAATGAAAGAAGCAATCTGATTGGTTGCTATGGGCATCTGGCCAACTTTTCCTCTAGACAAGTTTTGATAAATCTCCCCCTGTGTCTCCTGCCCAGCTCTAACTGAGCAGCTGGATAGCTGGGGACACAGCTCAGTCTTACTACAAGAAGGGACAGTATACAGCACTGTGCCATGTAGCACTGTATACAGTATGGCTGGAGTAGGTTAGTAGTAATGCTATCACTATTTCCCGCAGTGGGTAACCCACAGTGGATTTTTTATGTGTGAACATACCCTTAGGCTCAGTTTCCACTTGTTTTTTGGGGGCAAAAACAAAAAAAAACATCAAAACTGCTACACTGTATTTGTTCACGACAAAAACACTGCAGCCAGGTATTGGCAAGGAGTCAGCAGAGAATTAGAAAATGCCAAACCCAAAAAGTCAGTTTGGCATTTTATAATTCCATTTTCACTTCCTACCTACACCTGGCTGCAGCGTTTTTGCTGCAAAAAAAAAATGCTGTGCTGCACAAAGACCAAAGATGTCACAAAGAACAAAGATTTCACAGGTAACAAGCTCAAGAAGGGCTGGTTAAATAGAGTAAGTAAACACCATGTTTTTGCCTTCCAAGGCACATATCGCAGTGTAAATAGGTGATGTGCGGCCAATAATGATACATTTGAATGGCAGCATGAACGATCACTGGATAGGCTGCATGATTGATTGTTTGAGCCTTGCGAAAGCCAAGCAAATGAGTGTCGATCAGCTAGACATGCGCTTGTTTCCTTTTCTTTTAGACCCGTCTAAAAGGGCCCTAAATTTACACATCTGCCCAATTTATATATGCCTAGTCCAGGGCCATAGATAGTAAAATATTTTGTAAGGTTGAAAAAAGCCAAGAGTCCATCAAGTTCAACCTAATACCCTACTGGGTTGACCCAGAGAAATTTTGAGTGGTAATAGGTCACTCTTCATCAGGTCAAAACCTAGTGCAGGGCCACTGCATGACAAGGGGATTAACCTCTTTACCCCTTTAATCTGTCATGTGTCCCCTTATTTGGTTTTACTTATGAAAGCGATTCTGCGATTTTTTTTGTAACATATTGTATTTTACATAAGTGATAAATTTTGATTTATATATGCAGTGTTTTTTGTGAAAAAGTCCCACATTTTCAGAATTTTTTTTCATATTTGCATTTTTCTAGATTTTACATTTTCTTCTGGTATGACAAATAGTCATGCCATACCAAATTATTAATTAATTCAAATCTATAATATGTCTACTTTATGGTCCCATCATTTGATAAACATTCTTTTACTTTTTCAAATTGTTAGAAGGTTTATAAGTTTAGCAACAATTTTCAAGAAAATTTCAAAATCAGATTTTTCAGGGACCTGAAGTGGAACTGAGGGGCCTGCATGTTAGATACCCCCATAAATCACCACACTTTAAAGTAATCACCCCTTAACCCCTTCAGGACCAAGCCCATTTTGGCCTTAAGGACCGGAGTGTTTTTTGCACATCCTACCACTGTCACTTTAAACATTAATAACTCTGGGATGTTTTTTCGTGACATATTCTACTTTAACATAGTGGTAAATTTTTGTGGTAACTTGCATCCTTTCTTGGTGAAAAATCCGTAAATTTGATGAAAAATTTGAAAATTTTGCATTTTTCTAACTTTGAAGCTTTCTGCTTGTAAGGAAAATGGATATTACGAATACATTTTTTTTGGTTCACATATACAATATGTCTACTTTATGTTTGCATCATAAAATTGACGAGTTTTTACTTTTGGAAGACACCAGAGGGCTTCAAAGTTCAGCAGCAATTTTCCAATTTTTCACACAATTTTCAAACTCGATATTTTTTAGGGACCAGTTGAGGTTTGAAGTGGATTTGAAGGGTCTTCATATTAGAAATACCCCATAAATGACCCCATTATAAAAACTACACCCCCCAAAGTATTCAAAATGACATTCAGTCAGTGTTTTAACCCTTTAGGTGTTTCACAGGAATAGCAGCAAAGTAAAGGAGAAAATTCAAAATCTTCATTTTTTACACTCGCATGTTCTTGTAGACCCAATTTTTGAATTTTTGCAAGTGGTAAAAGGAGAAAATTTTTACTTGTTTTTGTAGCCCAATTTCTCTCGAGTAAGCACATACCTCATATGTCTATGTAAAGTGTTCGGCGGGTGCAGTAGAGGGCTCAGAAGCGAAGGAGCGACAAGGGGATTTTGGAGAGTACGTTTTTCTGAAATGGTTTTTGGGGGGGCATGTTGCATTTAGGAAGCCCCTATGGTGCCAGAACAGCAAAAAAAAAAACACATGGCATACCATTTTGGAAACTAGACCCCTCGGGGAATATAACATGGATAAAGTGAGCCTTAATACCCCACGGGTGTTTCATGACTTTTGCAAATGTAAAAAAAAAAAATGCTTGTTTTTCCAAAAATTTTACATTTTTAAAAAGGGTAATAGCAGAAAATACCCCTCAAAATTTGAAGCCCATTTTCTCCCGATTCAGAAAACACCCCATATGGGGGTGAAAAGTGCTCTGCTGGCGCACTACAGGTCTCAGAAGAGGAGTAGTCACATTTGGCTTTTTGGAAGCAAATTTTGCTCTGGGGGAAGCCCCTATGGTGCCAGGACAGCAAAAAAAAAAAAAAAAAAAACACATGGCATACTATTTTGGAAACTAGACCCCTTGGTGAATGTAACAAGGGGTTAAGTGAACCTTTATACCCGCAGGTGTTTCACGACTTTTGCATATGTAAAAAAAAATTTTTTTTGTACCTAAAATGCTTTAAAAAGGGTAAAAGCAGAAAATAGCCCCCAAAATTTGTAACACAATTTCTCCTGAGTATGGCGATACCCCATATGTGACCCTAAACTGTTGCCTTGAAATACGACAGGGCTCCAAAGTGAGAGCGCCATGCCCATTTGAGGCCTAAATTAGGGTCTTGCATAGGGGTGGACATAAGGGAATTCTACGCCAGTGATTCCCAAACAGGGTGTGTAGTGTAGTGTAGTGTTTTTAGGGTACAGTCACACGAGCGGGAGTTCACAGTAGTTTCTCACTGGCAGTTTGAGCTGCGGCAAAAAATTTGCCGCAGCTCAAACTTGCAGCCGGATACTTACTGTAAACCTCCGCCCATGTGAGTGTACCCTGTACATTCACATTGGGGGGGGGGGGGGGGGGACATCCAGCTGTTGCAAAACTACAACTCCCAGCATGTATGGTGCATGGTGTACGGTGACTGCTGTGAGTTGTAGTTTGCAACAGCTGGAGGCACACCGGTTGTGAAACACTCAGTTAGGTTAAAAAAAACTCTGAGTTTTACAACCATTGTGCCTTCAGCTGTTGCAAAACTACAACTCTGAGCAGTCCCCGACAGCCAACGGGCATGCTGGGAGTTGTAGTTATGCAACCAGCAAATGCATCACTACAACTCCCAGCATGCACTTTAGCTGTTGTGCAAGCTGGGAGTTGTAGTTCTACAACAGCTGAAGGTACACTTTTCCATAGAAAAAATGTGCCTCCAGCTGTTGCAAAACTATAAGTCCCAGCATGCCCATAAGGGAATGCTGGGAGTTGTGGTTGTCTGCCTCCTGCTGTTGCATAACTACAGCTCCCAGCATGCCCTTTTTGCATGCTGAGAGCTGTTGCTAAGCAACAGCAGGAGGCTGTCACTCACCTCCTACTGCTGCTCCGGGACACAGGTCAGTCCCTCGCCGCCGCTCCTGGGGCCCCGATCCCAACATTGACGCCGGGGATCGGGGTCCCCAGCTCCCGGGGTCCTCCTCACGCACCCGCTCACGTCCTCACTCACTGGAGACCTGATTGACCCGGAATCGCCGCAGATCGCTGGACTGAATTGTCCAGCAATCTGCGGCCATCGCCGACATGGGGGGGCATAATGACCCCCCTGGGCGATATGCCGCGATGCCTGCTGAACGATTTCAGCAGGCATCCGGCTCCGGTCCCCAACCGGCTAGCGGTGGGGACCGGAATTCCCACGGGCGTATGGATACGCCCTGCGTCCTTAAGGACTCGGAATGCAGGGCGTATCCATACGCCCTATGTCCTGAAGAGGTTAAACTCCCTCCTGGGAAAGGGGGAGGGGTGCATAGCTGGAGAGGGTGCCATTCCCTCAAAGTAACATACAACAAAAAACACAAATAGCCAGCACAACTACATGATATACGAGTGCATGCTCCAGTCAAGAGGCTATATGCACAGCAGAGGTGAGAGTTGTGAGTTGACACTTTCATTGGTAACATTCTGGGGTACATGTGACACTCTGATAATTTTTTATTTAATTTTTTATGAAGTATAAAAAAAATCTATTCTGAGGTTGTTTTTTATTTAAAAAAAATTTGTCATTCCTCATGCGGTATAAATGACATGTTAACTTTACTCTGCAGGTTGATATGATTATGGCGATACCAAATTTATATACCAATGTCCATAGAAAGAAAAATTCACAGACGAAAATTCACCATTTCTTCAATGCTTCGTTTTTATTCTAAGGTTCGTGCAGGTAAAGCAACTCCATGCTGCACCGGTGTGCTAGATGCTAGTGCGTTGATGATTACAGCGGTTTCTTTCTATTCAGGAACTTCAACAGATACCAAATTTATATACTTTTTTACATTGAAAACTATTTTTGTAAAAAAATCCTGTTTGTAAATCGCTGTATTCTATGAGCCATAACTTTTTTAGTGTGAGGACTCTTTTTTTTGCCAGAAATGATGATGTTTTTGGAAGACTAATTTTGGGTGTGTTTTTTGGGTGTATAATATTATGTATATAATTTATTTGATTATTTTTTTTATATTTTATTTTTTTTGACAATTGTTTTACACTTTTTTATTTTTGTTCAAAAATTTTATTTTTTTAACTTTTTTAACACTTTCATTTTTTTTTTACTATCATACACATATTTCAGTGGAGTACACATTTATAATCCACTGAATTATGCCTATGCCTGTCAGTTTTACACTGATAGGCATAGGATAGCAGATCAGACTCTACCTTAGGTTGACCAGCTTCTATTGCCATGACAATGGAGGCCATTGTCTGCCCTCCGGTTGGCAACCATCAGCACTCTGCTTTCACTTTGCAGAACGCAGATCGGGAACAGTGTCTATAGGGTTGAAGGGGAACTCTGCGGGAAACAAACAAGTAGAAAACAAATGTTTTCAAATCAACTGGTGCCTGAAAGTTAAACAGATTTGTAAATTTCTTCTATTAAAAAAAATCTTAGTCCTTCCAGTACTTATGAACTGCTATGTAAAACAGAGAAATTTGTGAATTTCTTTTGTCTGACAACAGTGCTCTCTGCTGACACCTCTGTCCGTGTCAGGAACTGTCCAGATTAGAATCATATCCCCATAGAAAACCTTTCCTGCTCTGGACAGTTCCTAACACGGACAGAGGTGTCAGCAGAGAGAGCACTGTTGTCAGACTGGAAAGAACTTCACAAATTTCTCTGTAGTATATAGCAGCTGATAAGTACTAGTAGGGTTAAGATTTTTAAATAGAAGTGATTTACAAATCTGTTTAACTTTCTTGCACCAGTTGATTTGAAAACATTTTTTTCCCACTGGAGTTCACCTTTAACTCAGCGCAGCTCCAATCCCGCCTCCCCTGACAGACATCCCCCCTCCTCCAATTGCTTCACTGTGTGAAGCAATGGAGGAGAGGGTGAAGGAGGTGACTTCTGCAATATCACTGCTAGTGGTCCATCAGTACTGACAGACCAATAGCAACAATGGACGCAGGGACCAATCCAGTGGCGCTGTAACAGTTTAAAATGATCAGGAGACGCGGCAAGTCCACCCCATGTACCTGACTTTGCGGGAACGGGTTAAAAAAACACGAAAAAGAGTTTTGAAGTGATCAATGGTTAAATAAACAATCCACCATATATGAGACTATATATATATATATATATATATATATATATATATATATATGTATATTCAGGTGGACAAGCAGGTTAGCTCACAAATGACACATGTTAAGAAATGCTGGTAAACACAGACTCTGTAAAGCTGGGTTCACACCACGTTTTTCAGATACGGTTACCGTATACGGTTTTCCGCTAAAAAACATATGGCAAAAACCGTATGCAACCGTATGACTCCAAATTAAAACGTATACGGTTTTTCCCCGTACGGTTCTATCCGTTGGCATCAGTGTTTGCCAACGGTTTTGCTATTTTGTTGGAATTAGTTTTCCAGCAATTTAATAAAGTTTCTATTGTTCTATTGAAATTCCAATCTGCGCATGTGTCAACTCCAAAAACGGATTCGAAAAACCGTGTGCAACCGTATTCTGAAATTCTGTGTACGGTTCTCATAGACAACAATGTTAAAAGAACCGCATACGGTTCGCATACGGTTTTCCAACCGGAGGCAAAAATGTGGTCGACAGCGGTTGAAAAATCGGCAAAACCGTATCCGAGGCAAAACGGATGCAACCGTACACAACATTTGGAATACGGTTTACAATGCATTCTCTATGCATACGGTTTCGGATACGGTCGTATACGTTTTTTTTTGCGGAAAATCGTATACGGTTACCGTATTTGAAAAACGTGGTGTGAACCCAGCCGAAGTCAGTGACTGTCATATGTAGTAACACATTGTCACAAACCCTATAGACTGCGCCCAATATACACAGATGGGGAGATTTATCAAAACCTGTGCAGAGGAAGAGTGGTGTAGTTGCCCATAGCAACCAATCAGATTGCTTCTTTCATTTTCCACAGGCCTCTTTAGAGGCCTGTGGAAAATGAAAGAAGCAATCTGATTGGTTGCTATGGGCAACTGCACCACTCTTCCTCTGCACAGGTTTTGATAAATCTCCCCCATAGTGACTGAGCCACAGCCACACACTGTCACACAATAATCTCAGTAATGCGATCTATCTTTAAAAATATATCCATCTGCTTGACAAATTGGCTTTGCAGTGTAACACAGGATTTGACATGCTTCTCACTGCTTTCTCATGTTTGAGGTATTTGCAGCTCCAGCTCTTGATAACAGGCCAGGATTGGGGAAAATGACTGCCTGGGATGAGTACGGGTTAGTTGGCGTTTCTTTCATCTTTTATGATTTACGCTCATTCAGGAGTCCATGGAGAACACAGGGTGCTAAATAAAGGACAATGTTCGGTACAAGTGCCAAATATATTCCTGAACACCATGCATACGCACCATGTTAGAATGAATTGTCCTTTTTATAGCCCGTACACCACTGTTTTCCAAACAATGCGCCTCCAGCTGTTGCAAAACTACAACTCCCAGCATGCCCGGACAGCTGTTTGCTGTCCGGACATGCTGCGAGTTGTAGTTTTGCAACAGCTGGAGGAGCACCGTTTGGAAAACACTGCCTTACACTTTACATCTGATAATTGTATAGATTTTGTATGGTCGGGTGGCTTCATCTTCCTCAGTGGGACACGCCCCTCCCTGAGTAGTGGATGTCAGAATGAGTGAGCGGCAGTACAGAGGGATTTAAGAGCCAAACACAGAAGCTAGACATATAATACATATACTTTTTTTTTGATTGGTTTATAAGTGGCCTGTCATTAGTGGGTTTGGGCTCTTTTTTGATTACTACTGTCAGAATAAAAAAGAAAAAAAACTTTAGATATTTTGTTCATTTTGGCAAAACATTACCCTTTTTTATACATTTCTTTAAAAAAAGTTTTATTTTGTTTTTATATGAATCATGGTATATATAAAAAGACCACTAGGGGTCCCCATAACACTCAGGATAATCTTGTCTGGCTACAACATAATCATTGTCCTAGCTGAAGGACAGGCTGGGACAAAGTCCAGGAAGTGAGGGTGGGACTATTACTCCACTGTGCTTACTCCTGTCCTGTCTATCAGATTGCGGCATGAAAAAAGAGAGGAGGGGGGTTCCAGAGCAGCCTGCAGTGATTGGATGAAGAGACCCAGCACAGCATAGCAGACTCAAGGAGGAAGTGAATACACGGTGAGTGATGGCGGGCACAGTGCTTGCCTTGGACAAGCCCCTTTCCAAGCAGTGGATGTCAGAATGAAGAAGCAGCGGAACAGAGGGGTTTGTGAGCCAAATACAGAAGCTAGACACATAAAATATGTAAAGGATCTGCCTACCTTAGTAAGTAATATACTATATATAAGCATAATTTTTTTCTGTGATATGACAGGTACACTTTAAAACCTATTGTAATAAGACTTTGTATGAGAATTGATGTTTACTTGTTGTACTGAGTTAAAGGGGTACTTTGGTGGAAAACACTTTATTCAAATCAACTGTTGCCAGATTAAAGGAGTACTCCGGTGGTAAACAGTTTTTAAAAAATCAACTGGTGCCAGAAAGTTAAACAGATTTGTAAATTACATCTATTTACAATCCTTCCATTACTTATTAGCTGCTGTATACTACAGAGGACGTTGAGTTGTTCTATTCAGTCTGACCACAGTGCTCTCTGCTGACACCTCTGTCTGTCTCAGGAACTGTCCAGAGCAGGAGCAAATCCCCATAGCAAACCAATCCTGCTCTGGACAGTTCCTGATATGGACAGAGGTGTCAGCAGAGAGCACTGTGGTCAGACTAAAAAGAACAACTCAACATCCTCTGTAGTATACAGCAGCTGATAAGTATTGGAAGGATTTTAAACAGATGTAATTTACAAATCTGTGTAACCCCTTAAGGACCAAAGGTTTTTTCCGTTTTTGCACTTTCGTTTTTTCCTCCTTACTTTTAAAAAATCATAACTCTTTCAATTTTGCACCTTAAAATCCATATGATGGCTTATTTTTTGTGCCACCAATTCTACTTTGTAATGACATCAGTCATTTTACCCAAATATCTACGGTGAAACGGAAAAAAAAAATTGTGAGACAAAATTTTAATTTTTTTATTTTTTATTAGGGAAGGCGCTTTTTTTTCCACTTTTTTTTTTTTGCAGTGTTATAGCTCCCATAGGGACCTATAACACTGCATACACTGATCTTTTACATTGTTCAATGGTTTCTCATAGGAAACCATTGATCAATGATTCTGCCACTTGACTGCTCATGCCTGGATCTCAGGCACTGAGCAGTCATTCGGCGATCGAACACCAGGAGGCAGACCCTCCAGCGCTTCCGGAGCAGAACCAGGTGGGTGCCGCATGCTATATTGCGGGGGTCCCCAGCGGTGGGACCCTCGCGATCAGACATCTTATCCCCTATCCTTTGGATAGGGGATAAAATGTCTAGGGGTGGAGTACCCCTTTAAGCCGTTACGAACACAGCCTGTTTGGGCCTTGAGGACACATCCAATTTTCACTTTTTGCATTTTCGGTTTCTCCTCCTCAACTTTTAAGATACATATTTTTCCTAAAAGACATATTTTTCCATCCACAGACCTACCCATTGGTTGTTTTTTGCACAACCAACTGTACTTTGTAATGACACCTTTCTTTTACCCTAAAATATACAGCGTATCAAATAGGAGAAATAAATAAAAAAAAATTAAAAAACGACCTTTTTTTTTTTTAACCAACTTTTTCAAGAAAAAAAAGTAGGCCTAAAATTGTCCTATTCTGACCCCTATAACTTTTTTTTTTCTGTATACAAGGCTATATGATGGCTCATTTTTTGCCACTGTAAGATCACTGTAATCTGTAGTTGTTATCAGTATCATTTTTGTTTTGATGGGACTTTTTGATCACTTTTTATGATTTTTTGTGATGTATGATGTGATCAAAAATCAGCAATTTTGGACTTTGTTTTTTTTTATGTTTACACATTACATTTTTATTTGTAAAATTAAAAAAGGGGGTGGTTTACATTCCTATTTTCTACTGCTCACTCATTCTGACATCTACTGCTCAGAAAAGTGCTCATCCAAGGCAAGCACTGAGCCCGTCCTCACTCACCATGCATTTACTTCCTCCCCGAGTCTGCTCTGCTGGATCCCTTTATCGAATCCCGGCAGGCTGCTCTATAACCCCCCCCCCCCCCTCTTTGTTTTCATGCTGCAGTCTGATATACAGGACAGGAGTGAGCACAGAGGAGTTCTAGTCCCACCTTTACTTCCTGGACTTTTCCTGGGCCTCAGCTGGGACAAAGATGATGCTGTAGCCAGGCAGGATTGTTTTCTGGATGGTATGGGGACTCCTAGTGGTCTTATTTTTAAAAGCCATGATTTTATATAAAAAGGAGCTAAAACATTCTATGAAATATATTAGAAAGGTTAATGTTTTGCCAAGATGTACAACATACTGTATAAAAAGTTTTGGATTCTGACAATGCCCATTTAGGTTCACAATTCCCTGAATTGTCAAAGTATAAACCCACCGAGGAACAGTAGTGCATATGAAGAAACTGTAAAAAATAAAATAAAAAAAAAGTTAATGTTTAGGGCACCATAAGCTATTTAATGATAGTAAAATCTCATTTTGTTTGGGTTGGCCACAAATCCTCTTTAAACCTGGATAATAATAGTTTTTTGGGGTCATACAGTTCCTCAATATATTCTTTAATGTCCATCTAAATGTGGAGGCACCATTTCTTTTAGCTCTTTGAAATTGCAATTTCCATGGAATGTCATGCGTTCCATCCCCAATGACGCAGTATTAGCATGCGATGGTCTGTAGGCAGCTGTTAGTGCACTCCACAATGCTTTACTTGTCCTCTCTCGTCAGATGCATTGGGTTCGTAAAAGGCCATTTTACAATATATTACTTTAAAATACTGTATTCATTTATACTTTTTGACTTACTGATGTCTGTGAAAATGAAAGATAAAATCCCCCATCATAAACCAGAAAATGTCTTAGATTCCAGCAAATGACGAAAACAAAACTGCTATAGACAAAATGTAGCTTCCGTATACGTTCTAAAATTAGTCTTATTTTCTCTATCCATTTTTTGGTCTGCAACTGATATAACTGATCCGATTTGCTTTACATGATGTTAACATTTCCTAAAGCGGCTCCATTTGGATTCTCCCTTGCAGATTGCATGCTACTCCTCCCATCTAAATGATGGAAGCTGTAACTAGATGTACCCATTATGACTCAATGGGGTCTGTCAGGTGCCGATATACATGTTCTATACATTGTATGATTATCTAGAACTGTCATAAACCACAACACATGTGTGAACAGCGCCTTAGTTTCCATCAGTTTTTTTCTAGGCAGTCAATCATCTGAAATTCATGAAAGATCCAGTTTAAACACTGAGGTGAAAGCATAAAGCTGAATGTATATACAGTACAGACCAAAAGTTTGGACACACCTTCTCATTCAAAGTTTTCTTTATTTTCATGACTATGATTCACACTGAAGGCATCAAAACTATGAATTAACACATGTGTAATTATAGACATAACAAAAAAGTGTGAAACAACTGAAAATATGTCATATTCTAGGTTCTTCAAAGTAGCCACCTTTTGCTTTGATTACTCCTTTGCACACTCTTGGCATTCTCTTGTTGAGCTTCAAGAGGTAGTCCCCTGAAATGGTTTTCACTTCACAGGTGTGCTGGTGTGGAGGAGGAGGTATGATGGTATGGGGGGCTTTGCTGGTGACACTGTTGGGGATTTATTCAAAATTGAAGGCATAATTAATCAGCATGGCTGCTATTCCATCCGGTTTGCGTTTAGTTGGACCATCATTTATTTTTCAACAGAACAATGACCCCAAACACACCTCCAGGCTGTGTAAGGGCTATTTGACCAAGAAGGAGAGTGATGGAGTGCTGCGCCAGATGACCTGGCCTCCACAGTCACCGGACCTGAACCCAATCGAGATGGTTTGGGGTGAGCTGGACCGCAGAGTCAAGGCAGAAAGGGCCAACAAGTGCTAAGCATCTCTGGGAACTCCTTCAAGACTCTTGGAAGACCATTTCAGGTGACTACCTCTTGAAGCTCATCAAGAGAATGAGTGTGCAAAGCAGTAATCAAAGCAAAAGGTGGCTACTTTGAAGAACCTAGAATATGACATATTTTCAGTTGTTTCACACTTTTTTGTTATGTATATAATTCCACATGTGTTACTTCATAGTTTTGATGCCTTCAGTGTGAATCTACAATTTTCATAGTCATGAAAATAAAGAAAACTTTGAATGAGAAGGTGTGTCCAAACTTTTGGTCTGTACTATAAGTGTTTGGGTGCATTCACACATCATTTTGGGGATACAGCAGACGGATCCAGAAGGAGAATTTAAAAAAAATTCTGCTGTCGTATACCCGCCAGACCCGCGCTGCACCACGTTCATTTGAATCAGCTGGTTGAAGTCAGATAGTGACTCTGGTTGGATCATTTTTTGGACAGTATCTGGTTTTGTTGCAAGACTGAAAACCGTGCTTTTCAAAAATGAGCCCCAAATCATGGTGTGAATGCACCCTTAGAAGTAGGATAAAGCTGTACATAAAAAAATATATATATATATATTTTACCCCTTAACAACCCAGAAAATTTTAACTTTTGAGGGCACTTTGACTGTATAAGGTGGGTGCACAGGGACTGCAGAAGGCAGTTTAGTATAGTAGGGGTTAAAGGACACCTGGTTCACCCACATTAAACCCAATACACAAGGTGATAATTAGGATGAACCAGATTAAAATTCTATATTACTTTGGAGATACATTCTATATTAGTCAATTTATCTCCTTTGTGCAATGAAGACGGAAGTTGGTGTTTTGAGCTTCCCTGCCTCCATTCTCTCGATATCCATAGGTTTCAGATTCACAGGTTTCATATGTGGTGTCCCATTACCGCATCTTATACGGTACCTATGTATGTGTGGGTCCCCATAGCCAGAGTCCCTAGGACGTAGGGAACCCTGTTGTGTAGCCTACCCCTTATCGCCTCTATTCCAACTAATAGCCTAGCAATTTATGTAAGGGTGATGTAAATATAGTAATATATTTAAATAGATGGTTAATTACCGGTTCCAAGCGTTGCAGGACCTGTGGGTCACGTGGCTAGGTAAACTCTATGGTATTCTGCTTAAGGACCTTTGGAGGCCCGGTGACGTAGGCAATCCCATTACTCTGTGTAATGGTGAATAACAGATGTTCGGACCAATCGGATTCACCTCGCCCCCTTCCCATATAAGGGAGCGGCGGCCATGTTTTCTTTCTCTTGTTCCTGGGCTGTCAAATGAGAAGGATCTGCGCAGCAACTATCACAGTGAGTTAGGCCCGAGCCTTGCGGCAACGGCTTAGTAATTCCGAATAGAGAGTGTATCAATCCCCAGACACTCTGCAGCATCATCGGACCTACTATAACCCCTAAATCCGGACGGATCTGCAAATATCTACCCTGAATTCAGAGACTTTCTAAATAGCTCAAGGTCCGCAACAACTGTCAGTCACTGAGCGATATAAGGACTGTTTGTATGAGACTGTTACTGTGCCTTGGATGTATCGCAAGCACTTAAGTAAAGTTGTTCAAGTTCAAGTTCAATCTCCTTGTGGACCTTCAGTCATTTCATGCACCTATCGTTACTGGGAAGGGCGGCGATAGGCCGGAGCATTACCTCAGCATACCAGCCCTCAGCCTGGCGTCACGAACTATAGGGTTAACATTAACCCCTCATATACCGATACCATACCACCACTACCATAGACCCCCCAAGGGCTACCACACATATTTACTTTAACCAGACTGGACTTTGGATTCTATGGCAGCAGTTTGGGAAGGCTGTAAGGGTTAAAGGATGCCCTTCCTTGGGAGGCTATAAGGAGGCTGGTTTTTTCAAGAGGTCAGGCCAATGGCAAAGTTCCAGGTGGTACCAGTCTAAATATATATACACGTGGGGTGTGAACTCTCGCCTTCCTCTTTGGATCCCAGATCCAGTTGTCCCTCCCTTCCTCGTTTGTTCTTTGTTTTTGTATAATTTGTTTTTGTATTATTTATTCCTTAAGTCACAGCTGGCCGTGTTTGAGATAAAGTGGGAAAAATGGGCATGCTGGACACACTTACCTGCTGCAAGTCCGGCAGACGGCTAACCGCTCTTAGCCTCTTTGGTTATTTAGAGAACTAGTTTATGGTTATATAAAAACTATGACAAAAAATGGAAAAAATGTGGCCAATCGTCACCTAGCAAAAGGTTTAAATATTTAGTATAACATGATAGAATTGGGTGATATGCCATTACGGGAAACATGATGGTTTGCCTTCTGGCAGTCTTGCATTTTCATTTCTTCCTTCTCTGCTAAGAGCCATAACGCTTTATTTTATCTATCTAAAGAGCCATAAGGGTGTGTTTTTTGGAACTAATTGTACTTTGTAACCACTCCCTTTCCCTTAGGAGACATCTATCAGCAATTATTTGATTGTTTATTCAATTCAAATCAATGCTATTGCTTTGAATTGATTGATCAGTGATCTGCTAGTACAGCCCGCCTATGTCCGGCTGTAAGAGCAGATCTGTCACAGCATGGGTCTAGGCCTTCAGACAACAGATTGGTTCCCTGTGATCTAGTCATGGGGAGCCGATTCAAACCCCTGAACACCAATGGTGCACTGCTTCCCAGTTTAAATGCTGCTGTCAGCTTCCTATCCCAAGCCTGCTCCATAAATCCTTAATGGCCCTATGACAAAAAATACCCATCATGGTTTAAATCTTTGGCGCCATAGCTTTACAGGACTGGTGGCAAGCAGCTAGCAAAACATGCCATAAATGTACAGCAACCTGTTTGGTGCAGGGACAGGTGCTGTATATTACAGCGGACATTCTTCTGCCTGGAGGTACCAGGTCTGCCATGTTTATATTCCTCTTGTATCCGTCAGAGAAAAACTGTACACTGTAATATTACAAATTGTAATTTGAAATGATAGAATACAAAAACACAAATATTGCCATGTATTGCAGAAGCAATTAAATAATGACATGGTCAGGTCTCCTCGGGGGAATAAAAAAAAAGTTTCATAGAATCCAAAGTAGAAAAAAAAAATCATTTTTTCTTTTTACAAAACTCTTTTAATGAAAAGTATGATACAATAAAACTTATGCATTATTATTACTTTTATGATTATTATTAACCTGCACTGTATATATTTTTTTCTGCAAAGAAAGAACAAAAGTTTCTCAATAAGTCCTATAAAACTATAATCTATACCACAAGTCCTCACAAAGCATCCTAGAATAGAAAAAAAAACTATAACTCTCATGTAATGGCAACAAATTATATAATATATATAGAAACCAGATACAGGCGCAGCACTCCAACAAAAAAGGTGATTTAAAGGGGTACTCCAGTGCTTAGACATCTTATCCCCTATCCAAAGGATAGGGGATAAGATGCCTCATCGCAGGAGTCCCGCCGCTGGGGACCCCCGTGATCTTGCACGCGGCACTCCGTTTGTAATCAGTCCCCGGAGCGTGTTCCCTCCGGGTCTGATTACCGGCGACTGCAGGGCGGTGTATTGTGACGTCACGCCTCGGCCCCCGTGTGATGTCACGCTCTGCAAGCCTACGGGAGGAGGCGTTACAGCAAGATCATGGGGGGTCCCCAGCGGTGGGACTCCCGCGATCAGGCATCTTATCCCCTATCCTTTGGATAGGGGATAAGATGTCTAAGCACCGGAGTACCCTTTTAATGTTTCATATCAGCATTACAACATTTCAACTCCTCCTGGAGCCCTTTTCAAGCTTGAAAATGGCTCCAGGAGGAGTTGAAACGTTGTAATGCTGATATGAGACTCTACCACTGTAAAACCATATATGGGGTGCTACTGACCGTAAACAACAATATGTAGAGCAACGAAAAGCAAGAATGACTGTATCCAGTGCACACTTAAAATCAATATATAGAAGAAAATTCTTTATTGACAAAATATAGAAATCAATATCCAAACAAGAGACATTTCAAATCAATTAAAAATTGCTCGCAAGGAGCATGACACAACATGGGAAAGGGGCCATGACCCCCCTTTCACCACATCCGTCCCCCTATATACCAAATAGGAATACAATATGCAATGTGTAATACACTACACCCCTGTCTATGTTGCCTATAACACTTAAATATACAATAGAAGTGCTGCAATCACATCAATACATAGAATATAAATATAGAATATAAATAAAGTCAATATTCCTAAGATGTAAACAGCTAAATGGTATGAAAATAAGCAGGCAAACCACAACCAGACAGAGGAGCAGAGATGCAATGATGCAAAAGGAAGGGGGACGGAGTACAGGAACCCCACGCGTTCCGTCACTGTGGGACTTCCTTCCTTCCCCCTGAGGAAGTCACACAGTGACGGAACGCGTGGGGTTCCTGTACTCCGTCCCCCTTCCTTTTGCATCATTGCATCTCTGCTCCTCTGTCTGGTTGTGGTTTGCCTGCTTATTTTTACACCATTTAGCTATTTACATCTTAGGAATATTGACTTTATTTATATTCTATATTTATATTCTATGTATTGATGTGATTGCAGCACTTCTATTGTATATTTAAGTGTTATAGGCAACATAGACAGGGGTGTAGTGTATTACACATTGCATATTGTATTCCTATTTGGTATATAGGGGGACGGATGTGGTGAAAGGGGGGTCATGGCCCCTTTCCCATGTTGTGTCATGCTCCTTGCAAGCAATTTTTAATTGATTTTAAATGTCTCTTGTTTGGATATTGATTTCTATATTTTGTCAATAAAGAATTTTCTTCTATATATAGATTTTTGGGTGTGCACTGGATACAGTCATTCTTGCTTTTCGTTGCTCTAGATATGAGACATTAAATCACCTTTTTTGTTGGAGTGCTGCGCCTGTATCTGGTTTATGTATTGGATGGACCTTGGTCTAGTCACTTGGGACGCTGGCACCTATTTTCTTATTGGACTGGATAAGTAGTGCTGCTTTATTTTGGGATTATATATATATATATATATATATATATATATATATATATATATACCGGTGTATATATATTATCTCCATAATTATAATGACCTACAGAAGTAGAGCTCGCCAGCTTTAGTGGTTCATGATAGTAGTGCAGCGTGCTGACCCTTTCTAGCCAGTTTCCTTCCAGGGTGTGCAGGGCATGTAGGGTTAGCAGCATTGTATACATTACTGTATGCATCACCACCCACCTTACTGTACAGACCATGTATCACTTGAAGGAAGCTGGATCCTCCAGCACAAGCACCTTCCCCCATTCACCTGCTCTAGTTTCAAGGCTCAAGTCCTGCAGGAACGCGTGGGAACTGATTTCCTGCACTTTTTCCACAGCAGGAACACCGTTCCTATTAGCATCCTACAGGACTTGACCCCTGTCTGGTTTCCTAGAAGGCAGCTGCAGAGAGGAGGCAGTACACTAACCAAACAATGACGCCTGCTGAAACATATGATATAATGTCTGCTTTGTAAGCTTATCATTCTGATACATTCCAATCTATTAAAACAAAATAGGACCAAATGGAACATCAACATCCATAAAATATATGGCTTCCTATACCATATCAGGTAGCACATTGTTGTATTTTAAATGTAAAAGAATGTTTTTTTGCAATGATATTCTGCAAGATATTATTGATTCTTTATTATGATATATGATCGGATCAGTCCGGTTAAGCTCTGGCAAGCGGAAAGGCAGCCTACCGGATGTAGGTAGACAGTGGGTGCGTGTGTCAGAGGCACGCGGTACTCTTAGCGATAAAAATAAATGTGTTTTGGAGAAATCAGAACACAAAAGAAGAAGTGATATGTGGAAATAAAACTAAAGGAATGGTTACTCTAGGACATACCAAAAATGTACAAAATGGTTTAAGTGAAACTCCGGATTAAATTAAATTCAGTATTTAGGCCGTCATATCGAACTCTACAGCTTCCTAATGGTTTAGTTATCTATATGCCAGTTTCAGAGACTACTTACTGTCCTCTCAGGTGTAGCTGTGGCCTAGTAAAGGGGACCTCAAAAGTTTCCGAATTCCGAAGATTGAAGGTCTATGAGGATTTTTGAGGGATCGCTTCAACAATGTATCGCGGTTCTAACATTGGCTGATACTATGATCAGAATACTGCCAACTTTCACTCTACCTGTATTCTGTCATTGAGGAGAAGTATTGACTTTGAATGAGATGTTGAAGTATAGCTGTCTCGTGAAAATAATAGTAAAGCAGATCTATAAAGTGAACTACTTTAGTAGAGGAACCCTTGGTATCTATTATCCCATGGGAAAATTGGATGAGTTGCAATAAGCATTAATATTATCTCAACTTCAATATTTCTCTATGAATTTTTTTTTACAGTATAATGTAATGCAGCATTTTTACACAACTGGGTGCTGGCATGCTCCCGCCTTGCCTTACACCCATTAGTCTGTGTGGATAGTACTCACTTTGCTACCTGAAAAATTTCCTATTGTTATTTGTCAAACCATTAAAGCTGTCATGTTTGTGAGGAATCATGAGTAAATTGCTATTTTCAAGTGCAAATACTTAGTTGAATTGAAGGCTGGACTTTGAATTATCCACTCCAGAAAATTTACATATTTTTAAGCCATTCTGGTTTGCAGGGCTGGGTTTCCCATAAGGGAAAAGAGGCATAGGTCTAGCATGCACTGTGCTTCCTGTTCAGGTGAGAAAAAAATTATAGTTGATGCAGTGGGAGGTGGTCCAATAGTCTTCATCCAAAACCAAGATAGCAGCGAGGTACAGAAATAAGATAACAAAAGAGAAGTCAGTTCAACAGCCAAGATACAAAACCAGGAGGACTACAAAGTACAGAACGGTAGACAAAAGAATAGTCAAGGGCTAGGAGAAGTCAGATATACAATACAAATGGGCAGGAAAAAAATGCTGGTGTAGAGGTGTGAGCTGCAATCATAAGCAAAGGCCTGGAGACTGAGCAAAAATTTAAATATACTGCCTCTGGGGTGGGAGGGCTGACGCCACAACTGATTGGCCTGGCACTTGCTTCTCCTTAGTGGCCAGAGCACAAAATGTGATGCCTGGACAGATGCAATTGTTAAATCACCCTTACCTTGCAAGTAAACCATGACTGCATTTATATTCCAAGCCTAGGGCATATTAAGGATTGAGTTCACAATGTCTACACAAACTAATAGATAAAAAAAAAAAAGTCTACATGCTAAGGCCGATGTAGGCTTTTGGCCAGGCCTAGTGCAGCTTTATCTTTAGATCTGCACCCCACTGCACCCCACTGATGGGAATTGCAGTACTTGTGAGACAAGTGGATGCCCCCCCCCCCCCCCCTCTATGATCTGTCATGATTGTGTCCCTAATACAGCCTGCCTCAGGAAGAAAGCTAAAGGACTAAAGAACAAGAGTTAAAGGAAGAGCCTCCTGGGAACTCTTGGGACCTTAGAAAAAGACGTACATGCCTTCGGTAACCCTGCTCCAGCCCCAGCTAAGCCTGAATACTTTGCTGTATAAATAAATATGCCTCTATTGCCTCTATAAACTGTAAGTTGTTTGCAACTTATGTCTAGCTCCTTTTTGCACATGACTATCAAGGGGCAAACCAAACACTATCAGCAAGGACAATTACACAGGGAGTGCCCTAGGGAAACTACAGATACCACCCTCAGTTATCTGTGCCAGCTTAAGTCATGTGAAGAGTCCCTGCTGAAGTCTTATGCCCATTGTGATCATAGTGACCCAAACCATGATCAACAAGAGGTCTACAAGCCTCAGCATTTCCACAGGGATTCTTCCAGTGTTTTCTCTGCACTCACTCGGCTAATGCAATTCTAGAGAAGTTGCCAGCAATTTATGCTTGGTTACTGTATGGTCACTATAGTCTATGAGAGATAGAAATAACTGTAGCATTTGCAAAAGGACATTTTTGCACAGTTTTAATATTACTGTCTCCTCACTATAATGCCCATAATGTGGTCATCTACAAAGAAGACTGACAAGGTCATAGGCTGTCTACTAGGATTTATGGGACAAAAAAAATGGGACGTGTGATGATAATATCTGAGATGTGATGCAAAAACATAAAATACAGGAAAAAGCTTCAAATACCTTACATACCATATAAAAGTTGCTTATTCAGCAAGTTCATCAATGATTTCCTAATAATTCATTTCCTAAAAAACTGTACTCAAGACACTAAGCAGAAAATAATATTCATGAGTTAACAGGATGGAATATTTACCACAGAAAAATAAAAAGGGAACTTTCAAAGTAAACATTTTCTTTTAAAATTCCTTGTTAGAAGTCCCTAAAATGATTAAGAACAGTAAGAATCGAGCACATGGAATAAAAGATTTTATTTCATTGACTTCAGTGAAATGAGAAGTCTACATGTCCCGCAACTTCCTCCCTCAATGTCATCAATGGACTGAAGTTACACAAAACTGCATTGTGTGAACCTGGCCTAAGTCCATCCTTATTGGAAAGGGAAGCAATTTCCGGGCAATGGAAATAGGAGGCCAGCACCGGCAAGTTCTGAGAGCCCTATCCGAGCTCCTAGTTTTCAGTGGTAGCAGGGGAAAGCATATGCACAATCGGGGAACTCTCAGACAGAAATCATTGTAACTTATGAGACATTCTTCTTGACATCGACAGACGGCTGCAGGCCAGCTGTATTGACTTGTAAAACAGCCACTATGCAGTTCTGATAACAACATACACTCAATGCCAGGCCATGCACCATCATGGATCTCTGTATTCATGCTCTTGCCCTAGATCAGGGAGACTTAAAGGAAATTTCCGAGACAAAGCAAATCTTGAGCAGCAGCAACTACAAGCCTACATCGTTCCAACCGCTTGCAGTTGTGCACCTATCGGGGGGGGGGGGGGGGTCCAATGGTTCTGGGCTTGCCCTCCCTCAGCAGAAATCCAGAAGAAATGTAAAAATTCTTATGGCTGACCGTCACTTCAAACTGTAAGCGCATCCTGAGGATGAGCATGCAGTTGAAAGTTGTAAAAGAGTAAAGAGCCATTGGCTTTTTGCTCCATCACTTTTGTGTCCCAGCACAGGAGAAAGCAATGTCATCACTCATTATGCATTGTGTGCCAGAATAGAGAAGGGACAGAAAACCCAAGTACACTGCATAGAAGACAGGAGAAGCGGAGTATGATTTATTTATTAATGTATTAATGTTTAGCTGGGGCATCTGTCTACCCACTATAGTACCTGTCTACCTACTGGGGGCACCTAGCTACCTACTGGATCCACCTACCTACCTAATATAGGGGAACCTACCTAATGGGCTTTACTCTGCAGAACACCACGGGGGGGGGGGGGGGGGGGGGGTCAGTGTTACCATTTGGGGCACTACAGGAAAAAGTGGGGATGGAAGAACAAGGGGCCTTAGATGTTTGTCAGGCAGATTCTACAGATATGAGTTGTGGCTGGAAGATATCATCATGGTAGTCTTGGCCAGGTGGGGAAGAAAAAGGGAAGTGTTATGTCCGTTTATCAGTTTTCTGCCTTGGGTCCTGTTCAGACATTCACCCTCATTAACTATTGCAAACCCAACATGTTTTGTCGGGTTGTGCGCCAGATTCTGTCGCATTGCACCAGAAGTTCTGTCTGCGCCCGAATTTACACCAGAATTTGCACTAGAATTTGCGCCAGAATTGAAAAAACCCTGACTAACTGTTACGCCAAGCGCTCCGGGTCCCTGCTCGCAGCGTTCTCCTCTTGCAGCTCCCTAGTCAGACCCGCTGACCGGTAGCGCTGCACTGTCACTGCCGGCGGGGATGCTATCCGCGTAGGGCTCTCTGTGATTTAAAGGGCCAGTGCGAATTGATTGGTGCCTGGTCCAATCAGTACCTGCACCTGTGCCTTCCCTATATAAACCCACTTCCCCTTCCTGTCCTTGCCGGATCTTGTTGCCTAGTGCCTAGTGAAAGCGTTTTTGTGTGTGTCCATTTCCAGTGTTCCAGACCTTCTGCCGTTGCCCTAAACTACAAATCTTTGCCGCCTGCCGTGACCTTCTGCTACGTCTGACCTCGCCTCTGTCTAGTCCTCCTGTACCACGCCAGTCTAGGCAGTCAGTGAGGTTGAGCCGCTACCGGTGGACACGACCTGGTTGCTACCGCCGCAGCAAGACCATCCCGCTTTGCGGCGGGTCTGGTGAAACCCGTATCCCAGTAACCCGTCTCGTCAAACCTCGTCAAACCGCTCTCTATTTTTTCTGTTAACGGAGAAAAATTGGACTGCACTGTGCGCTACCGCACTGAACCCCTGCCCATGAGCATTGGACTTCACCAAGAAAAAATTTAATTTTTCATTCTGCCTAACTGCACCTCTGAAGTTCTTCTCGGCCTCCCGTGGCTCCAACGTCATGCCACTACCCTCGACTGGACCACCGGGGAGATCAAAGATTGGGGTCCTTCTTGTCATAAACGATGCCTCACATCTGCTCCCACTTGTCTAACTCCTGAGGTTCCACCTTTACCGGGCCCTCCCAAGGCTTGCCAGGACTTTTCTGATGTTTTCTGCAAAAAGCAAGCAGAGATCTTACCTCCTCATAGCCTCCTTCCTGGTACCACTCTGCCCCGTGGCAAGGTTCACCCTCTGCCCCCCCTCCCCATTCCCACTTCTTCTGGAGTTCCTGCCATAGATGAAATAATCCGGGACTTCTCTGTTACCTGGAAAGAGACTCAAGAGTCGCTCCCACTGGCCTTGTCTCATATGAAGGGACATGCAGACAAAAAGAGAGGGAGACCTAAGGGGGGGGGGTACTGTAACGCCAAGCGCTCCGGGTCCCTGCTCCTCCCCGGAGCGCTCGCGGCGTTCTCCTCTCTGCAGCTCCCCGGTCAGACCCGCTGACCGGGAGCACTGCACTGTCACTGCCGGCGGGGATGCGATCCGCGTAGTGGCACGTGCCCGCCTGCGGGTCGCATCCCAATCTACTCACCTGTCCCCTTCCCCGGCTGTCACGGCTCTCTAGGGCGCGCGCGCCGACTCTCTGTGATTTAAAGGGCCAGTGCGCCATTGATTGGTGCCTGGCCCAATCAGAACCTGCACCTGTGCCTTCCCTATATAAACCCACTTCCCCTTCCTGTCCTTGCCGGATCTTGTTGCCTAGTGCCTAGTGAAAGCGTTTTTGTGTGTGTCCATTTCCAGTGTTCCAGACCTTCTGCCGTTGCCCTTGACTACGAACCTTTGCCGCCTGCCCTGACCTACTGCTACGTCTGACCTCGCCTCTGTCTAGTCCTCCTGTACCACGCCAGTCTAGGCAGTCTGTGAGGTTGAGCCGCTACCGGTGGACACGACCTGGTTGCTACCGCCGCAGCAAGACCATCCCGCTTTGCGGCGGGTCTGGTGAAAACCAGTAGCAACTTAGAACCGGTCCTCCGGTATGGTCCACGCCAATCCCTCACTGACACAGAGGATCCACCACCAGCCTGCCGAATCCTGACACTAACTCTCCATTTTGCTAAGAAAAACAGAAAAAGGGTCATGGTCACCAGGGAAAGGGGGCGTGGTCTCCAAAAAGGGGCGTGTTCCTGACATTTTCACAAAATCCCAACATATTTACTAAGGTTTTCATATAAAATGTGGTGGATTTGAGCTGAGGAAAACCCCACAGATCAGAGCATGTGTAAAAAGAAAAAGCAAAATGTAGGGAAAGGGAAAAATGTAGGGAAACCTTAGTAAATACCGTGGAAAAAAAACTGTAGGGAATTAAAACCCACAAAGAAACCTACACTCCACTCTTAGTAAATAAGGGCCATTATGTTTATGTCTGAAAAGTTTCTGTGTTTATTCTCCCTGGTTTGGGAAGAGTTAATGCTTTCAGCCTTCAGCACTGGCAGGATATATAAGGCCTTTTCAGGTGCTGCTCTGGGCTGGTAATTACATCTGTTACTCCATGTTTCCATTATGTTCACTATGTCTGTCTGAGCACTGAGCTAACCTGAGTTTTAACCATGGTTATCTGCGCTGTTTGATATATAAATTTTAGCCTGCCTTGTTTGTGTACCTTTGTTGGGTTTAAGTATTCTTGTATTTGTTCTGCTTTGTGTTCCCTAGTCCGTGTTCACACTGTGCGTTTGTTAGTCCTGTTTTGACCTTGTTTGATCCCGGATCTTCTAGGATAGAATCCTGTTCTGAGCCTTGTGCTAATCTGTCTATCTAGGAGTGAGTAAGCCTTGTCTGTACCTGTGTTTTGCTTGTAGGATTTTAGTTTTCTCTTAGGCTAGTATTCTGATCACTCACTGGAGTGTGCCTAGCTAGGAGCCTATTTGGCTTTAGTATTGATGCCCTCCATGATTGGAGTGGGGTGTCCAGTGTGTTCCTTGTTCTGTGTCCAGTGTAAACAGTGTTCTTGATTTCCCGAAATGTTAGCATGCTTGTTGGTTATTGTATTCCCGCTATGTTCCTGACTTGTTCCCCAACGTTGTACAGTTCTGTTTGTTTTTTTTACTTTGACACCCCTGCACTTTAGTGCAAGGAAGGGACCAGCTCCAAGTTGTCAATCCTTCGTTTAGGGTGGATGGGCAATAGGAGGGGACAGTGGTTGTAGGGATAGTTAGGGCTCACTAACTCACTGTTCCCTGCCCTCCTCTTATGACAGGAAGATCTAAGCACGTTGGCTTTTTGTAGCCCGAGAGATGGGCAGGAAGCTCAAAACAACCAAAGTGGCTGTTTAACACAGTTTGCGTAAATGTCTTTGACTTTAAGTGCAGTTATGTAAACAGTGTTGCTCTTCAAGCCAGATTATTTAGGTAACTTACAAGTAAAAGGGATGTAACGTAAACTGACTAAAACATCCCGTTTGTTTTCAGCTTGCCAATAATCTTTGACAACTGCGTGAAAGTTGGATGGCCCCCGATCTCGAGATGTGATCCCAAAAGGTACAGGTCGCAGAGGTAGGACACACATCTATTAGACATTTATGGCATATTATATGGATGTGCCATATTGTCCAGAGTATACCCCTTTATCTAAATTTCTAAATTCGAGAAATTATTGGCTATATATTGGGAATTTCATGGTAACTCACCTTTTCCTCTCTATTTCATCAGACTGTTTAGGATATTTATTTTATAATTTAACATATTATAAGTTGGGTAAATTTTATGTAAATGTATGTAAAATTCTTCTACTTGTAAAAAAGGGAAGATGGAGAGAATCTACTCATTTTCCTTGGTCTAATGGGCCAGGGAGGTGAGGCTACTTTAGTTTCTTTGTAAGACTGGGTTCACACTACGTTTTCTCCCATACGGGAGCGCATACGGCAGGGGGGAGCTAAAACCTCGCGCTCCCGTATGTCACCGTATGCGCTCCCGTATGTCATTCATTTCAATGAGCCGGCCGGAGTGAAACGTTCGGTCCGGTCGGCTCATTTTTGCGCCGTATGCGCTTTTACAACCGGACCTAAAACTGTGGTCAACCACGGTTTTAGGTCCGGTTGTAAAAGCGCATACGGCGCAAAAATGAGCCGACCAGACCGAACGTTTCACTCCGGCCGGCTCATTGAAATGAATGACATACGGGAGCGCATACGGTGGCATACGGGAGCGCGAGGTTTTAGCTCCCCCCTGCCGTATGCGCTCCCGTATGGGAGAAAACGTAGTGTGAACCCACCCTAAGGCTAAGTCTCCTCTTGTTTTTTTTTTTTTGCAAAACGCAAAGAAAAACGCCAATTCTGCCGCATGGCATTTTTTTTGTCAAAAAAACGCTGCGGCCAGATGTTAGCTGTAAGTCAATGAGAAATCGCAAATTTCGAATTCCACTTTGCGTTTTTTCACTCTGGCGTTTTTTTAATCCTTTTGGCGTTTTTTCACTTTTTCTGTGTTTTTTCCCGCTCTTTGGCGTTTTGAAAAAAACACTGCAGTTCCCTCAAACCGGCGTTTTTTTTTCAAAATCGTGGCGTTTTGCTCCAATGAAAGTCTATAGGAGTGAGAAAACACCAAGAAAAACGCTATGTGGCGTTTTTGCAGGCGGTTTTTAATCTTTTTTGGACTTTAGCGATCCAAAAAAGTGATGTAGATAGCTGTTTTTAACCCCTTCCCGACCTATGACATACCTGTACGTCATGGGTGGCAAGGTGTTCCCGACCCATGACATACAGGTACGTCATGGACATTACTGCCGCTACTCGCGGCATCCCGCATCACTGATAGCCAGCCATCTTACCGTGCGACCACGGGGGGTTTCATCCCCCACCCCCCCCAGCGATCGCTGCTATCAGCTGGTCAAATCTGACTAGCTGATAGCAGCGTTTCCCTATGAAAATACTTAGCAGCGCGGTGTGTGAGTCCCGATCACGGGGATCGGGACACACACCGCTCTGCTAAGTGTCCCTGACCCGTCCCCCGGCGTCACTTACCCGTCGGAGCGGTGTCCCGAGCGGTCCCGGCGTCCTCCGTGCGGTCCCGGCGTCCTCCGTGCGGTCCCGGCTGCGCTGCGTCCCGGAGGTGAGTTTCCGGCAGCAGTGCGGCATCTTCATTGGCAGCAGTGAGATCGCCGTAAAGCGATCTCACTGCTGCCTCTGAGAGTTTCAAAACTGCAACTCCCAGCATGCCCAGACAGCCTTTGGCTTTCTGGGCATGCTGGGAGTTGTAGTTTTGCAACATCTGGAGGTCCACAGTTTGGAGACCACTGTATAATGGTCTCCAATCTGTGCTCTTCCAGATGTTGCAAAACTACAAATCTCAGCATGCTCAGTCTGTCCAGGCATGCTGGGAGTTGTAGATCTCTAACATCTGGAAGAGCACAGATTGGAGACCATTATACAGTGGTCTCCAAACTGTGCACCTCCAGATGTTGCAAAACTACAACTCCCAGCATGCCCAGACTGCCCAAGCATGCTGGAAGTTGTAGTTCGGCAACATCTGATCCTTCAGATATTGCCGAACTACAACTTCCAGCATGCCTTGGCAGTCTGGGCATGCTGGGAGTTGTAGTTTTGCAACAACTGGAGGCACACTAGTTGGGAAACATTGTCCGTTTCCTACCTCAGTGCCTCCAGCTGTTGCAATTGTTGCAAAACTATAACTCCCAGCATGCACTGACAGACCATGCATGCTGGGAGTTGTAGTTTTGCAACAGCTGGAGGCACACTGGTTTGGAAACACTAAGTTTGGTTCCAAAACACTTGAAAGTTTATTACTTAACTTAGTGTTTCCAAACCAGTGTTCCTCCAGCTGTTGCAAAACTACAACTCCCAGCATGCACGGACAGCCAAAGGGCATGCTCGGAGTTTGCAACAGCTGGATGTTTGCCCCCTCCCCCCAATGTGAATGTACAGGGTACACTCACATGGGCGGAGGTTTACAGTGAGTGCTGCAAGTTTGAGATGGCGCAAATTTTGCGCTGCAGCTCAAACTTCCAGCAGCAAACTTGCTGTGAACCTCTGCCCATGTGACTGTACCCTAAAAACACTACACTACACTGACACTAACCTAAAATAAAAAGTAAAAAACACTACATATACACATACCACTACACAGCCCCCCTCCCCCCAAAAAATGAAAAACGTCTGGTACGCTACTGTTTCCAAAACGGAGCCTCCAGCTGTTGCAAAATAATAACTCCCAGTATTGCCGAACAGCCATTGACTGTCCAGGCATGCTGGGAGTTTTGCAACAGCTGGAGGCACCCTGTTTGGGAATCACTGGCGTAGAATACCCCTATGTCCACCCCTATGCAAATCCCTAATTCAGGCCTCAAATGCGCATGGCGCTCTCTCACTTTGGAGCCCTGTCGTATTTCAGGGCAACAGTTTTGGGACACATATGGTGTATCACCGTACTCGGGAGAAATTGCCTTACAAATTTTGGGGGGCTTTTTCTTCTTTAACCCCTTATGAAAAGGTGAAGTTGGGGTCTACACCAGCATGTTAGTGTAAAAAAATTAATTTTTTACACTGACATGCTGGTGTTGCCCTATAGTGTTGAGCGGCATAGGCCATATTCGAATTCGCGAATATTCGCGAATATATGGACGAATATTCGTCATATATTCGCGAATATTCGCATATTCGTTATATCCTCGATTTATTTTCGCATATGCGAAAATTCGCGTATGCGAAAATTTACAGATGTGAAAATTAGCATGAACAAAATTAGCATAAGGTAAAATTCGCATATGCTAATTTTCGCATATGCGAATTTTCGCACGCCAGTCTCACACAGTAGTATTAGAGCCTTCTTTACACCACACAAGCTGGAAGCAGAGAGGGGTGATCACTGTGATGTGTACTGTGAAGAAAAAAAAAAAAAAAAAAAAACGAATATTCGTAATTACAAATATATAGCGCTATATTCGCGAAATTCGCGAATTCGCGAATATGCGATATTCGCGAATAATATTCGAATTGCGAATATTCGCGAGCAACACTATTGCCCTATACTTTTCATTTTCACAAGAGGTAAAAGGGAAAAAAGACCCTCTAAATTTGTAACGCAATTTCTCCTGAGTACGGAGATACCCCATATGTGGGCACAAAGTGCTCTGGGGGCGCACAACAAGGCCCAGAAGGGAGAGTGCACCATGTACATTTGAGGCGATTTGCACAGGGGTGGCTGATTGTTACAGCAGTTCTGACAAACGCAAAACAATAAATATCCACATGTGACCCCATTTTGGAAACTACACCCCTCACGGAATGTAATAAGGGGTGCAGTGAGCATTTACACCCCACTGGTGTATGACAGATTTTTGGAACAGTGGTCTGTGAAAATGAAAAATAAAATTTTTGATTTGCACAGTCCACTGTTTCAAATATCTGTCAAACGCCAGTGGGGTGTAAATGCTCACTGCACCCCTTATTAAATTCCATGAGGGGTATAGTTTCCAAAATGGGGTCACATGTGGGGGGGGGTCCACTGTTCTGGCACCATAGGGGCTTCCTAAATGGGACATGCCCCCCAAAAACCCTTTCAGAAAAACTCACTCTCCAAAATCCCATTGTCGCTCCTTCCCTTCTGAGCCCTCTACTGCGCCCGCCGAACACTTTACATACGCATATGAGGTATTTCCTTACTCAAGAGAAATTGGGTTACCAATTTTAGGGGGATTTCTCTCCTTTTACCCCTTGTAAAAATTCAAAAATTGGGTCTACAAGAAAATGCGAGTGTAAAAAATGAAGATTTAGAATTTTCTCCTTCACTTTGCTGCTATTCCTGTGAAACACCTAAAGGGTTAAAACACTTACTGAATGTCATTTTGAATACTTTGGGGGGTGCAGTTTTTATAATGGGGTCATTTATGGGGTATTTCTAATATGAAGATCCTTAAAATCCACTTCCAACCTGAACTGGGCCCTGAAAAATTACGATTTTGAAAATCTTGAGAAAAATTGGAAAATTGCTGCGGAACTTTGAAGCCCTCTGGTGTCTTCCAAAAGTAAAAACTTGTCAATTTTTTAATGCAAACACAAAGTAGACATATTGTATATGTGAATCAATATGTAATTTATTTGGAATATCCATTTTCCTTTCAAGCAGAGACTTTCAAAGTTAGAAAAATGCAAAATTTTCAAAATTTTCATGAAATTTTTAGATTTTTTACCAAGAAAGGATACAAATATCAGTGAAATTTTACAGATAACATAAAGTAGAATATGTCACGAAAAAACAATCTCGGAATCAAAATGATAAGTAAAAGCATTCCAAAGTTATTAATGTTTAAAGTGACAGTGGTCAGATTTTCAAAAAATGCCCAGGTCATGAAGGTGAAAATGGGCTGGGTCATGAAGGGGTTAATAAAATTTCGTAGGGTACCATTAAAAAAATGTTTTAAAAAATATACAGTAGTGAAGGAAAAAATTGTATCTAACGAAATATTATTGAAAAAAAAATAAACTATTACTTTTTAAACAGGGATCAATTTATGTGTGCGGGGAAATACAAATGTAGCCGACAATTATAAAAATGTATTGTGTGTGTGTTTTTCACTTTTTTGCTTTATTTTTTACATTTTTTTTTAGTTAGTACTACTACTCCCAGCATGGAACACACTGTTCCATGATGGGAGTAGTACTACCTGTACTAATAGATCGCCCGCTGCGATCTTTCTGTATAATATATAGATGCGGCGGCCGCTCTTCTATGTTCCCCTGCACTGACGTATATTTACACTTATTCATATTTCACGCAGGGCTGTGATTGGCCAGATGGTTCCAGCCAATCACAGCTCTCTGTGAGAAATAGGAACATGTGTATATATATAGCCGTGCAGGGGACCATAGGAGAGTGGCCGCTGCATCTATACATTATACAGGAGCATCACAGTGGCTGTCAGAAGTGATACCCACTGTGATCTTTCCATAACTGCAGGTAATACTACTCCCAACATGGAGTACACTCTGCCTCATGCTCGGAGCTGTAGAACCTGCATTAATAGACAGATCGAAGCGGGTGTCAGAAGTTACACTCACTACGATCTGTCTATTAATACAGGTACTACAGCTCCCAGCATGGAGCAGAGTGTGCTCCATGTTGGGAGTAGTAGTGACTGCTTAAGGACACATCACAGTGGATGTCACTACTGATACCCTCTGTGATCATCCTGTCTATAGCAGAGATGGAGCGACTGTATACATCGCTCACATCCCTGCTCTGCACTATACTCCGGGCCGGCCACTCATTCATCTTTTCCTCAGAGCTGTGATTGGCTTAAACCATCCAGCCAATCACAGCTCTGGGTGGGAAATATGAATTTCTGTTGACATCAGTGGCCAGAGTATAGTGCAGAGAGGCGAGCGCTGTATAGACCCGCTCGCTTCTCTGCTATATTATGGATGATATATGTCTATAGTACAGGTACTATCACTCCCAGCATGGAACAGTCTGTTTCATGCTGGGAGTAGTAGTACTACATAAATTTTTTTTAAAAATGTATAAAAAAAAAAAGTGAAACACACACTTTATTAAAAAATTATAAAAATTGGGTTATAAAATATATACATTGCGTTTAATAAAAAAAATGTCCATCAGCCGGAAAAAACGCCAGAAAAAACGCAAGAAAAAACGCATGATGACGTCACTTGCACTGGCGATTTTTCCCTAAAAACGCAGTGCAAAAAAACAAGTGGAGACTTAGCCTTATGGTTATTATCTGCTCTAAATTTGTAAAGCTTTTAGTAAATGAAAAAGAAAAAGAAATTATTTTCAATTATCAAAGCAGTACTTTGGGAATTTTCTTTTTTGTTGCTTAGCAGCATAGGCTATTATTAGAGAATACTGTAGAGGTTGTTGTTTATGCCTTTTCCTTACCTTTGTTAGCTGATGTGGCAGGCATGGGGTTTCAGCATTATTTGTGTCCATTTCAGAACAGAGATTAGTTTCTCATGCTGTCTCTATTTTTCATGAATCCTCTTGCTTTCCACAGAGAGGGGGATGGAGTGTAATCCCCACAATTCACCTTATGAGTAGGGTTGTAACCTAGCCGGTATTCTACCAGCACAGTCGGTATTTTAATGACCCTGCCAGTATTATTATATTAAAAATACCGGCAATGCAATGGTGGGAATATCGGCAAAGGGCTGGATATTAAACTATTAAAATATAGCGTTAATTAAACTGCACGGTCAATGGAGTAAACTTTAAAAAATACCAAAGTCCAGAATTGCATATTTTGGTCACTTTATATACCAGAATTTTTTTTTATAAAAATCATCAAAAAGTCCCTTCAAAAGAAAAATGGAACTGTTAAAGAGTACAGATCACTGCGGGGAAAAAAATTAGCCCTAATAGAGCCCCTTATAAGGACAAATAGGGGTCAGAAGAAGACAATTTTATGCATATTAATTTTCGCACAAAAAATTATCCAGCAGGGAGTAACCTTTGGCCATAACCTTAAAGAGGTATTCCAGGAAAAAGCTATTTTTTTATATCAACTGGCTCCAGAAAGTTAAACAGATTTGTATATGACTTCTATTAAAAAAAATCTTAATCCTTTCAATAATTATCAGCTGCTGAAGTTGAGTTGTTGTTTTCTGTCTGGCAACAGTGCTCTCTGCTGACATCCCTCCTTGTCTCGGGAACTGCACAGAGTAGAAGAGGTTTGCTATGGGGATTTGCTTCTAAACTGGGCGGTTCCCGAGACAGGTGTCATCAGAGAGCATTTAGACAGAAAAGAACAACTCAACTTCAGCAACTCATAAGTACTGAAAGGATTAAGATTTTTTAATAGAAGTAATTTACAAATCTGTTTAACTTTCTGGAGCCAGTTGATATATATATATATATATATATATATATATATATATATATATATATATAAAACATTTTTTCCTGGATAACGCCTTTAACTCAACTCTAGCGTTCCCTGTCCCGGTCCCTCGGCTGCGATCCTCTTCCTGTCAGAAATCGTGACGTCAGAGCCCAGAGTGACACCGGGACCAAGAGTGTCATACTGACTCTCAACCAATCACTGGCTGAGACGAGACATTGCTACGGCCAGTGATTCCCTGCACCAATTTCGCCACAATTCCACGTCAAGCAGAAAATGGCAGATTTGCTAAATTTCCTGATCGAAATCATTCCTCATCAATTCCTCACTGTGAACGTACCCTTACAAGTTATTCAGAAACCTACAGTATTTGCAGCGCACAGACTACATTGCAGAATCTGGAGATTCTGGCGGAAGTATTCCGCTCGGAAATGCGTGGCTCAATAGACGGCAATGCATTTCAGCCAAAGAATGAACATGTTTATTCTTTCGTCAGAGAACAATGGAAGGCTGCTGCACCGTATTTACCAGGAAAATCCATAGTGTGAACGGGTCCTTATTGTTTCAGAATCCCTGACTAAAAACAATGGTGGAAGACCAAATTTAAGATTTATCTAGTCATTTAAAAAGTAAATAAATATAAAAATTTAATTTTTTTAAAGCTCATTGTAGGTTTTCTTATTGTAGGTTGTCTTAGTGAAGACAATTAGCAGCGTCACATTGTCCGGACCTACAGACATGGTGACAAGGGTGACACATGCAAGCGTATTGTATGTACATATTTTAGATATGGGTCACGATATATCACAATATCCCTCACCGCCTCAGGGATTAAAGGTCTTCCTCAAGACAATGACATGAACATTTTTGCTAAACATGTATTGTTGGATTTCCTCTGACTTCCAGGACAGCTATCAGACATTTCTTTACCCCCCCCCCCCCCCAAAACGGGAACTTTTGTCACTCAGATCCCCTTCTGTTTCCTGTTATGCGGCCGCAGTTCTCGGTGTCCCCTTCGTCGCCATGGCAACCTGCATCCTTGACTGTCTGTGACCGAAACTATAAAAGGGGACAAAGGGCGAGAAGCTTAGAATATTTCTGAGGTGACTCACAAGGCTTCTGTTTTGTTTTTCATTCGCAGATAAAATTCCTCTGGACTTGAGAAATTTCAGGAAGCAGCAGTTAGTAAACACAAAATCCTGTTTTGCTGACTAGAAAAGACCAAAAAAATGAAAAACTGAAGAGGAAATAGAGAAGGGGGGGGGGGGGTCTGAGGGTTAGGGTTACTTCATTGTCTTGTTACAATGACATCATAATGGTGTAATAAGAGGCCCTAGAATTTTTGCTGGGGATTTATGGGTTAATTTTTGCAAAACCCATGGCCGAACCAATCACTATCAATCTATTATATACATTCTATAGGTATAAAGCAGTTACAGTATAACTTGTTCATATTATAGTCCAGTGTTTCCCAACCAGGGGGCCTCCAGATGTTGCAAAACTACAACTCCCAGCATGCCTGGACAGCCTTCGGCTGTCCAGGCATGCTGGGAGTTGTAGTTTTGCAACACCTGGAGGCACCCTGGTTGGGAAACGCTGTTATAGTCAAACAACTACGCCATGCTATATACATACCGTATTTTGCACCCTATAGGACGCACCGGCATATAAGACGCACCCAATTTTACAGGTGCAAAATCTAGAAAAAAAAGATTCTGAACCCAACAGTGATCTTCAACCTGCCGACCTCCAGATGTTGCAAAACTACAACTCCCAGCATGCCCAGACAGCCGTTGGCTGTCCTGGCACGCTGGGAGTTGTAGTTTTGCAACATCTGGAGGTCCGCAGGTTGAAGACTACTGGTATAGGCGGTAATACTCATGTGTCCCTGCCGCTCCGGACCCATCACCGCTGCCCTGGATGTCGCTCCATCGCTGTCGCCCCGTCCCCAGGGTGTCCCCGACTCTACGGACGTCTTCTTCCCCAGGATCCACGCTCTCCGTCATCACGGGACGGCGTGTGTGGCGACGTGATGACGTCGAAGGAGAGCGCCGACATGCAGGGGATCCCGGCACGGAGCAGACACAGAGGAGGCAGGTAAGGTCCCTCCCGGTGTCCTGTAAGCTGTTCTGGACGCCGCGGCGGTCCCGAACAGCCCGACTGAACAGCCGGGTTAGTGTCACTTTCGCTTCAGACGCGGCGGTCAGCTTTGATCGCCGCGTCTGAAGGGTTAATACAGGGCATCACCGCGATCGGTGATGTCCTGTATTAGCCGCAGGTCCCGGCCATTGATGGACGCAGGGACCGCCGTGATAGGTGTGTATTCGCCTTATAAGACGCACCTACTAAATTCCCCCCCTTTTTTATAAGACACTTTGCTATTTACATGATGTTAAAATGATCAATGTTTATAGGTTTTTAATGTGATTGAAACAACTGCCACTAGGTGGCTCTGTTCTGTTCCCTGCGCAAGTCAAATATATAGTTTGGTCTCCTCCCGGCCTGGCAGGAGACCAAACTCAGGAAGTGCGTGCGGGGCATGGCGAGGCACAGCTCTCACAGGCTTCAGTGACATCGCACCTGCTGGGGAACGCCCACTTTCTCTTGCCAGGAGCTCACACAATGTGAGCAAGGAGAATGGTATGATACAGAGCTTTTTAAAGCTTGGAACAGTTTTTTAAGGGCAGGAGGGGTGTTAGGAATAGTTAGGGAATATAATCTGAGTTAGTTTAGAAAATATAGTTTGATGATGGGTACTCTTTAAAATAGGCTTACATACTTCACAAATAATAATGCATCTAGTGAACACAGCCTCATGCATTGCCCAAATACTAAGTTTTATATCATGCTCAAAACAGTCTGTAGGTATAACAGTCAGTGCAGTGGTTGGAGTTTGCAGTAAGCCAAAATAATATGATGTTTAACCTCTTAAGGACCCATGACGTATGCATACGTCATGAGTCCCAGTCCTGCGATATAACGCGGGGTCACACGGTGACCCCGCATCATATCGCGGCGGGCCCGGCGTCATAGTGAAGCCGGGACCCGCCTCTAATAGCGCGCGGCACTGATCGCTGTGCCGCGCGCTATTAACCCCTTAGCCGCGCGCTCAAAGCTGAGTCGCGCGGCTAAAAACGAAAGTAAAAGTGCCCGGCTAGCTCAGGGAGCTGTTCGGGATCGCCGCGGTATAATCGCGGCATCCCGAACAGTTGTAGCACAGGAGGAGGTCTTCTTACCTTCTCCTGCGCTGTCCGATCGCCGAATGAATGCTTCAAGCCTGAGATCCAGGCTTGAGCATTCAATCGCCGAAAACCCTGATTGATCCATTCCTATGGAGATGGATCAATCAGAGTAAAAGATCAGTTAATGCAATGTTATAGCCCCCCCTATAGGAGCTATAATATTGCATTAAAAAAGTGTAAAAAAATCATTAACCCTTTCAATTATCCCTTCCCCTAATAAAAGTTTGAATCACCCGGCATTTCCAAAAATAAAAAAAACATTATGTAAATAATAATAAAAATAAACATATGTGGTATCGCCGCGTGCGAAAATGTCCGAATAAAAATATACCGCTTTTTAAACCGCTCGTTCAATGGCGTATGCGCAAAAAAATTCCAAAGTCCAAAATAGCGCATTTTTGAATTAAAAGTGATCAAAAAGTCTGATCAGAACAAAAATGGTACCGCTAAAAACTTCAGATCACGGCGCAAAAAATGAGTCCTCAAAGTGCCCTGAACACAGAAAAATTAAAACGTTATAGGGGTCAAAAGATTACCATTTTAAACGTATAAATTTTCCTGCATGTATTCATGATTTTTTTCGGAAGTGATACAAATTCAAACCTATATAAGTAGGGTATCATTTTAACCGTATGGACCTACAGAATAAAGATAAGGTATCATTTTTTTAAAAATAGAAGCCCCCAAAATGTACAAAATAGTGTTTTTTCATCAATTTTGTTGCACATTGATTTTTTTCCCCGTTTCACCGTAGATTTTTGGGTAAAATGACTAATGTCATTACAAAGTAGAATTAGTGACGCAAAAATTAAGCCATTATATATAATTTTAGGTGAAAATTTTTAAGAGTTATGATTTTTTAAAGTTAAGGAGGAAAAATAAAAAATGAAAAAACGGAAAAAGCCCGGGTCCTTAAGGGGTTAGGGTAGGGTCCCATGTAGCGTATACGCAGCATATTTCACACTGCACAAAATCTGCTGCACAGCGGGAAATACGCTGTTTATTCTTCTAAGAGCAGACACACAGGGCTATCCTGCGACAACCCTGGGTGCACAGTAAGGTTTGGAGGGGGGTCTGCAAATCACAGTCACGTCGGCACGTTGGCCCTGCCTTCAAATCTTACTGCACACACCGAGCTGCCACGGGGAAGCCTTTTGTGTCTGCTAATAGGACCCGCGCATTACGTGGGACTCTACCCTTAGACGTACCTCCTTGTTAGGGATATAATGGTGTCCATAAATGTTGGTGCTTCTAGGAAAATTACAATGTTTGTCCACACTATAATGTGATGTTAGCTTATGGTGTTTCATGGTAGTGACGGTAAATCCAGCTTTTAAAAACACATCCCCTATACACAGGATAGGGGAGAAGTGTCTGATCACCGGAAGCCCCGCAATCTGATCACCGGAAGCCCCGAGTGGTGAATGGTCACTTACATTTTTTTTAAGCTGGAGAACCCCTTTAATAACAGCACACAAGTTAAACAACAGGGAATCAGTGACATTTTTGTGGAAAAAAATCTGAGATGTAAAAGCTTGTCAGCTGTTCATAATATGTTTTGCATTTTCTTTTGCCTATTTATATAAATTGACAATATCACACCTTAAAATATACAGTGTGTAATTGTTAGGTGGCCGAGCATCTCATTGAGTAATAGAATGAGCAGCTGACTGCTGATAGCAGCAAAGTGCTGTCCAACCGATCCAGCGATTGTATGTACGAGCCTCCCCACCAGATGATCGAGCCGTGTGATAGTCTCTGTAAACAAGCGCAAATCTACGAGATGCAGGCACAAAGAATCGGGCATGTTCTATAACAGCATTCCTAATTTCCTTCTCCCCTCACATTTATGTGTTTCAATATGGACGACTTTTATCTTAGGTGTACGACCAGTCTCATTTCCTAATTGCAATTTCAAAACAACTACCTCCTGGCATACAGTATCTTGCTCATGGTGTCTGTCTATTGGAATACAGCATGCTGCTATGCAAAACAATAGCATTGAAGACATTTTCTTATTAAAGGGGCACTCCACTGCTCTAGCGCTCGGGGCATTTTGTTCCAAACGCTAGGTGAAGGCTGTGGGGGTTGTGACGACACAGCAACGCCCCTCATGATGACACACCAGGCCCCCTAAATGCAAGTCTATGAGAGGGGGCTTGGCAGATGCCACGCCCCCTCTCATAGACTTGCATTGAGGGGGCATGGCATGACATCACAAGGGGCATGCCCGTGACATCACGACCCCCATAGCAAGCACCTAGCATTCAGAACAAAATGTCCTTTAAGGCAACCCATCTGCTGGTAGGAAATGTAGACATCATAGATCCCCTGTTTAGGACTATCTTCTACTATCCAAAGTTAAATGCCAATATCAAGAGGCGATAACATTTGAATAAGGGGTTTTCAAGAAGCTCCATAAAGGGGTATTCCATTTTTTTTTGTTTTTTTTTTGACTGTGTTACAGGGGCCGTAAAGTTAGTGCAGTTCATAATATCGTGTCTGTACCGGTGTTTGATGGCTGGTCTTGCAATTGTTATGTGATCTTTGCCCCGATGTTCTTTTTAGCAGCATACAAAATGAGTGTCGTGTCTGGCTTTGAAAGGGAGCACGTCAGTGCTTAAATGGGTGGAGCAACCGCTGGGTAGGAGGGAAGTCATTCTCCACCGGGTTGCAGGGAATTGTAGTTTTAAGCACAGCATGCATGGAAGGGAGTCTAGCTGTGCTGCAATAGTTGGGGTGACTGACGTGTGGGATGTGAAAAGTGACCTCACACTTACAAACAAGAGATCCTGGGACTTGTAGTTTGTGGGTGGGAACTGCAACAGGAAGGAGCCATTTCAAAAAAAGAAAGCAGCAGCGTTATGGTGGACTTACAACATAGCCTTTTAGCACAGATCCTTCCTAAGCATGTTCATTACTGTCTGCCAGGTAAGAACCAATGAAATCAGGATAAAAAGTATGGACAATCCAGATGGTGCCTTCCTTGTAAGATCAAGAAAATTGCCACAACGTATGGAAAGGCTATTTGTATTGGTATAGATGTTGCTCACCCTCTATACCATCTATACTAATAAAATTGCCTTTCTATACATTGTGGCAATTTTCTTCATCTTACAAGGAAGGCGCCATCCAGATTGTACATACTTTTTACCCTGATTTCATTTTATCTACTGGACTGAAGAGTCATGGGAAAAGGACGCCGAGGCTGCCATCTACTACCAACTCAGCGAGTCTACATGCAAGTGAAGGTGTTGCACTCTCAGTGCAACATCATACGGTAAGGGGCAATTTATCCATTCACCTTACTGATACATCCCGCATTACTTTACTAGGAGCGCACCTCATTTTTTTCCATTTATCTTACAGGTAAGTACCAAAGTCACTTATAAAAAATACAATGGTTTCTCATTGGGATGTCAAATACATTGAAAGAGCAAGTGTTTTCACTATTGTGAACACACTGTTGTCATGTAGCCTACTTTGGCCGCAGCTGAACTTCCTACTAAGGCTTTGCTAGCCACCGGTTACACAACATTCTGTTTTGCACAGCTTCCAGGCTGGAACAGACTGCTCTTTTTGGTACACATTTTAGAATGTTAGCACATTTCCTACTAGCTTCCTATTTTCTTACAGAATTTGTGCTCCTGAAGAGTCTGAATTAATCACTGATGTTTCACAATTTTATGTTTTGATTTTCCATAGCTATGAACATAGAGATCCTTTAGGCTGTATTGGAGAATTCCACCTCCAATTAAAGCCCACATCTATGGGATTCCACACTCCCATTCACACTTCTGAATTTCCGCTTGCGGAAATTCAGAAGTGTGAATGGGAGTGCGGAATCCCATAGAAGTCTATGGGCTTTAATTTGAGGCGGAATTCCGCAAGTTGAGATTCGGACGTGTGAATGGGAGTGCGGAATCCCATAGAAGTCTATGGGCTTTAATTTGAGGCGGAATTCCGCAAGTGGAGATTCAGAAGTGTGAATGGGAGTGCGGAATCCCATAGAAGTCTATGGGCTTTAATTCTAGGTGGAGTTCCACAAGCGGAAATTCAGATGTGTGAATGGGAGTGCGGAATCCCATAGAAGTCTATGGGCTTTAATTTGAGGCAGAATTCCGCAAGTGGAGATTCAGAAGTGTGAATGGGAGTGCGGAATCCCATAGAAGTCTATGGGCTTTAATTCTAGGTGGAGTTCCGCAAGCGGAAATTCAGATGTGTGAATGGGAGTGCGGAATCCCATAGAAGTCTATGGGCTCTAATTTGAGGCGGGGTTCCGCAAACGGAGATTCAGAAGTGTGAATGGGAGTGCGGAATCCCATAGAAGTCTATGGGCTTTAATTTGAGGCAGAAATTCTGCTGTGTGAATAGACCCTAGGGCTAGGTTCAGACTACGGAATCTCAGGACCACGCGAACATTGCCGTCCCCAATAGACTGCAATGTGTTCCACGAGTATTTCCACCTGAAGAATGAGCACCACCATTATTCAGGTGGAAATTTTAAAGCAAAAGTTCCGCTCACAAATTCTGCTTCAAAAATTCGGAAGTGTGAATTGGTGAACGGAAAGCCCATTGACTCGCAGGTACATTTTAGTAAGTAGAATTTCTGCCTGCAATTCCGCTTTGAAATTGCAGCTTTATTGCCTGGGCGCCTGAACACTATGACTAATGGGAGAATTATATGAAAACAAAGTAGATATAAGAGAATGTCAGACTAGTGTATGCCTAGTGCCAGACAGCTTGTTGGCGGGGCAGTAACTCTTTAGTGCCATGTAAAGTTACGACAATGACAGCCAGACTTTCATGAGGACTTGTATTCACCACATTTGCCTTCTTGATCTCTTTACAGACAAAGTTTAGCGAGTTCTCTTCAGGGATCCTGAATTTTACAAGATTCCTATTAGCATTAATGTGCCCATCATCTTATGAATGGAGAGGGTCTGAGCTCTGGGATCCCCACTAATCTTAAGAATGATAATGCTGCAGTACGGGTGAAAAGTTCAATTTCCTTCATAGTTTTAGTCTGCATAGTGGAGCCAGAGTAACTTACTGTTTAGGAAACTGTAACATGGCTCCATTCAAGTGAATGGGATTGGCTGCAATTCTCTGTCTGCGTATGGCCAGAAGCGCTACTGTGCAGGTAAAGTAGACACAGATATAATAAACTTCCCTTTATAGGTTGGTGAAGGTCTCAGAGCTCAGACCCTCTAAGTGCATAATGTGAGAGCATATCCTTGGAATATACCATCTGTTACGCCTAGCGCTCCGGGTCCCCGCTCCTCCCCGGAGCGCTCACGGCGTCTTTCTCCCTGCAGCTCCCCGGTCAGTCCCGCTGACCGGGAGCGCTGCACTGTCATGGCCGTTGGGGACGCGATTCGCACAGCGGGACGCGCCCGCTCGCGAATCGCGTCCCAGGTCACTTACCCGTTCCCGTCCCCTGCTGTCATGTGCTGGCGCGCGCGGCTCCGCTCTCTAGGGCGCGCGCGCGCCAGCTCCCTGAGACTTAAAGGGCCAGTGCACCAATGATTGGTGCCTGGCCCAATTAGCTTATTGGCTTCCACCTGGTCCCTGACTATATCTAACCTCCTCCCATGCACTCCCTTGCCGGATCTTGTTGCCCTTGTGCCTAGTGAAAGCGTATTGTGTGTCTAAAGCCTGTGTACCAGAACTTCTGCTATCCACCCTGACTACGAACCTTGCCGCCTGCCCCCGACCTTCTGCTACGTCCGACCTTGCTTCTGTCTACTCCCTTGTACCTCGCCTATCATCAGCAGTCAGAGAGGTGACCCGTTGCTAGTGGATACGACCTGGTCACTACCGCCGCAGCAAGACCATCCCGCTTTGCGGCGGGCTCTGGTGAAAACCAGTAGTGACTTAGAACCGGTCCACTAGCGCGGTCCTCGCCAATCCCTCTCTGGCACAGAGGATCCACTACCTGCCAGCCGACATCGTGACAGTAGATCCGGCCATGGATCCCGCTGACGTCCCTCTGCCTTATATCTCTGATATCACCACGGTGGTCGCCCAGCAATCCCGACAGATCGCCCATCTAACCCACCAGCTGTCGGAAGTATTCACCATTGTGCAGCAACTTCAGTCGCAACTTCAGCAGCAATCATCTCCTCCGCCAGCTCCTGCACCCCTTCCGCAGCGAGTGGCCACTCCTAGCCTCCGCCTGTCCTTGCCGGACAAATTTAATGGGGACTCTAAGTTTTGCCGTGGCTTCCTTTCGCAATGTTCTCTGCACTTGGAGATGATGTCGGACCAGTTTCCTACTGAAAGGTCTAAGGTGGCTTTCGTAGTCAGCCTTCTGTCTGGAAAAGCTCTGTCATGGGCCACACCGCTCTGGGACCGCAATGACCCCGTCACTGCCTCTGTACACTCCTTCTTCTCGGAAATTCGAAGTGTCTTTGAGGATCCTGCCCGAGCCTCTTCTGCTGAGACTGCCCTGCTGAACCTGGTCCAGGGTAATTCTTCCGTTGGCGAGTACGCCATACAATTCCGTACTCTTGCTTCTGAACTTTCCTGGAATAATGAGGCCCTCTGCGCGACCTTTAAAAAAGGCCTATCCAGCAACATTAAAGATGTTCTGGCCGCACGAGAAACTCCTGCTAATCTACATGAACTCATTCATCTAGCCACTCGCATTGACGTGCGTTTTTCTGAGAGACATCAAGAGCTCCGCCAGGAAAAAGACTTAGATCTCTGGACACCTCTCCCACAGTCTCCACTGCAATCTGCGCCTAGGCCTCCCGCCGAGGAAGCCATGCAAGTGGATCGGTCTCGCCTGACCCTGGAAGAGAGGAATCGCCGTAAGGAAGAGAATCTTTGTCTGTACTGTGCCAGTACCGAACATTTTTTGGTGGATTGCCCTATCCGTCCTCCACGTCTGGGAAACGCACGCTCGCACCCAGCTCTCGTGGGTGTGGCGTCTCTGGATGCTAAGTCGGCTTCTCCACGTCTCACGGTGCCTGTACGGATTTCTACTTCAGCCAGCTCTTCCCTCTCAGCCGTGGCCTGCCTGGACTCTGGTGCTTCTGGGAATTTTATTCGGGAGTCCTTGGTGAATAAATTCCGCATTCCGGTGACCCGTCTTGTCAAGCCACTCCACATTTCCGCGGTCAACGGAGCCAGGTTGGATTGCACCGTGCGTTACCGCACGGAGCCCCTCCTAATGTGCATCGGACCTCATCACGAGAAAATTGAATTTTTTGTCCTTCCCAATTGCACTTCCGAAGTTCTCCTTGGACTACCCTGGCTTCTACACCATTCCCCAACCCTGGACTGGTCCACTGGGGGGATCAAGAGTTGGGGTCCCTCTTGTTCCAAGGACTGCCTTAAACCAGTTCCCAGTACTCCCTGCCGTGACCCTGTGGTTCCTCCTGTATCCGGTCCCCCTAAAGTCGTTAGGGACTCTGCCTGCCACAGAAAATGCCTTTCCCCCCCTCCCAGTCCCTTCAGGCAAGCCTCTGTGTCCCCTCATGGCTCCCGTCCTTGTGTCTCCCTGCCCCGTGCCAAGCTTCACCCTCTGCCCTCCCTCCCCATTCCTACTCCTGCTGTACTGCCTGCCATTGAGGAAACCATCCATTCCTTCCCGGTGTCCTCATCCCAGGGGAGGCAGTCACCGGACAAAAAAAAGGGGAGACCTAAGGGGGGGGGTACTGTTACGCCTAGCGCTCCGGGTCCCCGCTCCTCCCCGGAGCGCTCACGGCATCTTTCTCCCTGCAGCTCCCCGGTCAGTCCCGCTGACCGGGAGCGCTGCACTGTCATGGCCGTTGGGGACGCGATTCGCACAGCGGGACGCGCCCGCTCGCGAATCGCGTCCCAGGTCACTTACCCGTTCCCGTCCCCTGCTGTCATGTGCTGGCGCGCGCGGCTCCGCTCTCTAGGGCGCGCGCGCGCCAGCTCCCTGAGACTTAAAGGGCCAGTGCACCAATGATTGGTGCCTGGCCCAATTAGCTTATTGGCTTCCACCTGGTCCCTGACTATATCTAACCTCCTCCCATGCACTCCCTTGCCGGATCTTGTTGCCCTTGTGCCTAGTGAAAGCGTATTGTGTGTCTAAAGCCTGTGTACCAGAACTTCTGCTATCCACCCTGACTACGAACCTTGCCGCCTGCCCCCGACCTTCTGCTACGTCCGACCTTGCTTCTGTCTACTCCCTTGTACCTCGCCTATCATCAGCAGTCAGAGAGGTGACCCGTTGCTAGTGGATACGACCTGGTCACTACCGCCGCAGCAAGACCATCCCGCTTTGCGGCGGGCTCTGGTGAAAACCAGTAGTGACTTAGAACCGGTCCACTAGCGCGGTCCTCGCCAATCCCTCTCTGGCACAGAGGATCCACTACCTGCCAGCCGGCATCGTGACACCATCACATTATAAATAAGAGTTTGGGGGGCTCACACTGTGCTAATATGTACCGAGATTTCTGTGTTACACGTAACCCTACATGCCAGAAAGGGAATAAAGAATATAGTGGTATACAGACCTCTAGGTATATATTAAATACAATTGTATTAGATAAATATTAGAATTGAGATGTGAGGTAGGTGTGTATGTGCAAATAGACTAGCAGTAGATGATATGGGTAAAAATGTTATTTTACATTTTACTATATTTTACATTAATAAACTAATTTTTACTCATATCATCTACTGCTAGTCTATTTGCACATACACACCTACCTCACATCTCAATTCTAATATTTATCTAATACAATTTATTTAATATATACCTAGAGTTCTGTATACCACTATATACATTATAAAATAAAATATACTCTGTACGGGTCTATTCACACGTACAGTATCCTACATATATTCAATGCGCAGGATTTGAAGCTGCTGATTTTATGCAGCAGATTTCAATGTAAACTAAATGACTGAACACAGCTCCAAATCCTGTACATCAAATATGTGCAGAATACTGTACGTGTGAATAGACCATAAAAGTGTCACTGTATTTAAAAAAAACAAAAAAAACATTAGGCATCTTGCCCAGAGAAGTCACAGTCAGATGAAGCATCTCACCAGGGCCGACTCTGCTTATAGGCAAAATAGGCAGCCGCCTAGAGCCACCTGAGCGCCACTCGCTGAGCCAGCAGCATGAGGAGGAGGTTTGTTACAGTGTGTCACCCAGTAGTAAGGTGGGGCGGGCCAATGGGCGGTGTCAAGGGGCAGCAAAATTAGCTTTTGCCTAGGGTGGCAAAAATCCTTGCACCAACCCTGCGCCCGGTTGTCACTCAAACCTGACTCATTCACCATAGACTCTAATGCAGTGAATGAGTGGGACAGAGTGGCCAGCCGGGGAGTGAATGTGCCACGCACTTCACAGGGTTATAACTCATGATCACATCGCATCTCAGGACTGAGACTAGAGATGATCGAGTTACAGTGATTCGATTCGTCACAAACTTCTCGGCTCGGCAGTTGCTGTCTTTAGCCTGCATAAATTAGTTCAGCTTTCAGGTGCTCCGGTGGCCTGGAAAAGGTGGATACAGTCCTAGGAGAGAGTCTCCAGCCACCGGAGCACCTGAAAGCTTAATAAATTTATGAAGGTTAAAGTCAGCAACCGCTAAGCCGGGAAGTTTGTGACGAATCGAATCACTGTAACTTCGCTCATCTCTAACTGAGACCTGTGGTGACCACGGGTGTTATCCGTGACCGCCACTACGCTGGGGTTAGTTACTTGGTTCTTGGGGGTATAAACCCAGGGTCGAATGGTATTAATGTCTTGTGACGCCACTGTAGTCTTGGTAGCTACAGGTCCGGGGAACTGCATCTCCCCACAGGCTAGCAAGGAAAGAATGGACTCCACACTACGTTGCAGTTTAACGGAGGCTTTACTAACTTAAAGATAGGTGGTATAATCTCCACAGCGCTCAACCAAAGTCTCCCAAAAGATTAACAGACAGTCTCTAGAAAACCACACAGCTTACAGGGCCTGGACTTTATATTGCATATGAGTTTGGCTTCTTAGGCCGGACTAGGAATTTTAGGCCTGCGCTATATTAGGCATGCGATTAAAGTCTTTTATAGTCTTGAGATCAAAGTCACTTACTGGAGTGTCAATAAACTGTGGCTTTTCGCCGGAATTCAATGGATTCTCCTTTAGAAGTCCTCTGATTAAGGCTGAAGTAAAGACTTGGTATTATTTGGGGTTACTTCATGCTCTTTCTTATCTCTCCTCGGTGGATACCCTCTGCGGGCTATCCTACTCTGCGGATTCTCTCCATCTCTGCATCTGCACCGACTCTGTATCTACGTCAGAACACTACCACACTCTCTCTCTCTGCGTCAGAACACTCACTACAGGAAATGTCACCCCTTATAAGGGAAGGCTAAACTACAGCCTATCGGTCAGGCAGCTGTGGATCATAGAGTTGTCTGTATCCCCTTTAGGAGTTACAATAAAGTTACATATAAATAACAGCATAACATAACATTGTGCACAAAAGTCTAGTCTAGCTCTCAGTCCTCCACTCTCATATACCCTGACTAGACATGAGGTTGCTAGGAAACATACTTAAAGCTACAGATACCCAATAACGGATTACTAAGTTATAACAGTGCAAAATATACATTAGAAATGGTTGAGTCCCTGCAGGGGAGCCCCCAGGACACTGGAGGTCTCAATCTGACAGGGCCTACAATACCTTGACATAATACACCTGTACTGGGACATCACAGACCCAGTGGGATCTAAGCTTGTGACACGCTCAGACAGCATAACAAAAGGTTTTTCAATTGACAGTGACGCTTTAAGGCACTCACCAACCCAAATTAGGCCACTTTTACCTGGACAAATTTTGGTCAGTATTCTGTATTAGTATTTTTATGTGAAAAAGTGGCCTTTGGAAGGTTGGCAACAATGCGATGGGTTAGTGGGGGATTGAAGAGGTCAGTACTGTTATTTTGGGGTGGGTTCACACTGCGATTTTACTGTACGGGAATCCGGTTTTCTGACCGGACCTAAAACCGCGGCATACCACAGTTTTAGGTCCGGTCATAAAACCGGATACTGGGCAAAAATGAGCCGTCCGAAGTCACCGTTTGACTCCGGTTGGCTCATTGAAATGAATTAGATACGGGCCAGTGACGCTTCCCTTAATCAGAAAATTAATAAGGGTGGGTTCACACTACGATTTTACTATATGGGAACCGGATCCGGGAGCAAAAACTGTGTACTCCCATATCCCAGCCAGATCCGGTTCCCGTATAGTAAAATCGTAGTGTGAACCCACCCTTATTAATTTTCTGATTAAGGGCAGGGTCACACGTATCTAATCTGCTGTGGATCTCACTCTGTGGATTTGATGCTTTGCATTTTAGCTGTGTAAAATTCGCAGTGGATTAAGTATGTATGAGAATACCTTTAAAGGGAATCTGTCAGCTGTATTTGCTGCTAAGAGCTGCTGACACTATTGGATAGTTTTTAGGGTATAAAAATCAAACTAACCTTTCAAAATCATCTTTTTATTTCCCAGACAAGTGTCAATCTGCTCAAGTGTCACAATTTGGCACACCACCGCATTCGCCCTCATCTCCCAGCCCCTTCCTTACTGATGTAAAAGGTTCTAAATGTCAGTCACAGAGGGTTGGGTGTGGAGGTGAGGGCAAGAGAGAGGATGCGCCAGAATGTGGCACTTGAGCAGCTTGGTTACGCTCTGGTTACTCCTTGACACTTGGCTGAGAAATAAAAAGGCAATTTTATAAATTTGGCAACCCCCATCAGCTCCAGGAAAGGTACAAATTGCTTTAATGCCCTAACAGCTATTGTAGAGACATGTTAAGAATTTTGATTAGTTGGGGTCGGGGAGAGAAGAATGTGGCGGTTACATTGTGGGGACCATCTTGGTCACATGGTACAGAGCTGGGAGAGAATGCACTTAGTGTGCACTTCTCCTGGCAAATTCTAGCAATTGTTTTGTGTCTGGACAAACAGACCTCGAGGTTTACAAGTGTGCAAATGGAGTAAAAGCCTTTTTGTGGAGTATTAGCCCACACCAGCACAAACCAAAAAATAAAAATAAAACAATAGTAAATGTTGGAAAGTAAGCAAAATCTACTTTACATTGCATTCATTGGTGTATTTATTGTTTCATGGCATACTAATATTATATGTGTGATAAAATGAATAAAAAGCTGCTAAACAATGGAGAAAGAATTATCTTAGTTGCCCATGTGTCTACAGCATATGTGTCACCTGCATCTCTTGGCACAGATCCAGTCTATGGGGGTTGCACTTGCATAAAGAATTTTCACAGCTAAGATTCAAGCACATGCTACACCCTATAACATTCTTTAAATAATTTTGCCAAAAAAAGGAATTCAGTTCTTTGAAAAAAAAAAAATAAATAAAGCGAATTTCCCATGATATATTACAGGCAGACCTCAATTGTTGTAGGGCCCGAGATTGTCACCTAGCAACAATTAGTGGGAGATATGAAATGTTCTGCCCCCAAGTGCAGACACAAAGAACCGAAGAAATAACAGATTGTGTAGATGTAAACCTACCAACTGTGATGGAAAAAAACAACTCAAAAAGACAAAAAGATTTACATTTAAATAGACGCTTATACAGATATAATTCAAGATGTCACAATAATGGGTAATATGGAGGCGATTTTCCATAAGGTCAGCAGAAAAGCAAACACAAATCATTGTTGGAACATATTTATTGCTGAGCTATGTTAAATATAAGGTTTTGTATTCAGAAGTAGGAGCTGCAGGACAATTGTCTGGATATCCTCAACTTCTGCCAGCAAAGCCAGCTGTTTGCCAGGAGTGCTGGGAGTGGGATCCAGGCAATCGGCTGATCGCTCCAGAGGCTGCGTACTTAAAGGGTTGCTTCAGAGAAGTTAAAAAAAAAAAGCCCTTTATATTTATTAACAATCCAAAAATCCAAGTGATGTTGTGTTTTGACTGGGTTATCCAAGTGTCTCCATTTTAATTGTGACACCCAAAACAAACAATGAAAGAGTTCTTTACCTGGTTTCATTGGTCAGTCACATGACGCAGAGCCCCGATGTCAACATTTAGTAATGCTGTGACAAGGGGCTCCTCCCAAGCCCTACAACATCTGCCACATTTCTTGATTTAGCCAAATTGAGTCTCATGGAATCCATAGAAAAAGGCCAACCTTGTTGACGGTGAAACACCGTCAACAAGGTTGTCCCTTTTCTAACGGTTCCATGAGACTCGATTTGGCTACATTTATATATCTAGTCCTAGGTGATGTTTACCGGTCCCAGCTGTGAGGCTCCCATCCAGATTTCACATATACTCTCCAAGGTGTAGTGCTCTGAGCACAACCTGCTTCGGTAAGAAGTAACTCGTTCTGACACTTTTTCTTCATCTATCTTGTGGTCTTCACAGAGCCCCCTCTCTTGCCCTCTTGTTTCCTATTGATATGGTTCTCAACATTAGCCTTATTTTTAAGAGAGCAGACTTTAGCCTATTGAGCATCCACACAGGACAACGCTTCAGGTCAGACTAGGGAACACACCTTCTTCCTCCAAAAACAAAATCCTGTGGTCCTGATTGTTTTAACCAGAAAAACTTTCTGATTTGGTCCAAATAGACACTTCCCTGGCTTCTCCTAGGGCATTTATCTATGCACATTGGGGGACACGTTGGGGGAGACTTATTAAAACCAGTCCAGAGGAAATGTTTCCCAGTTGCCCATAGCAACCAATCAGATTGCTTCTTTCATTTTGCAGAGGCCTTGTTAAAAATGTAAGAAGCGAGCTGATTGGTTGCTATTGGCAACTGGGCAACTTTTCCACTGAACAGGTTTTGATAAATCACACCCATTGTCTTCACTACCCCTGGAAAAGGTATGAAGTTTAATTTCTAGCATGACCTCTTCTAGTCCAACACTACTGGAATATGTTAATCCTGTGATATTTTTTTTCCAAAAATCTTCCACTGTCTATACCATTGTCAACTGTAATACCAGTGGTCTTCTTCCATTAGCATATTGCCCATACCCATAGACTCAACCTTTACCCCACATGGCTGGGTAACATGCTCCCTCCAGCTGCAACGCTTGGGCTACTGCTCCTGCTGTCTTCTAGCTTGCTAGTGTCCTTTGAGGGTGATATATATATATATATATATATATATATATATATATATATGTACTTAGTATGTCCCTAACTTATCAACCTGTGCTGTCCACCCAACCAGTTAACTGACTATTATTTGCGAACATATTCTTCCAAACTAATAATGTTCCCACACTCCTTTCTCCCTGACCCTTTGATGCTTTACACCAGTGCCTCTTGGCCCGCAAAGCCAGTCATCACCTATACTGGGACCACTTCTAGCTGTAGCCCTCTGAAGCATAGGTCCAGATCCCAGGAAAGGGGTTAAAAGGTAAAATCTCGGGGATCACTTAGACAAAGGTCTCAGGAAGTGACCCAAAGCCAGGTGATACATTGGGTCCACATTTTCTGGTCTTCACAACTTCAAAGTGTTACAAGATTTTCACAGAGATGACCAAAGTATTAAACATCTTTTCAGAAGAGAAAACTACATAAAATGGGGTACAGTAGTGATCTTTTGTTAGAGGAGTGTCTGCCCTTATTAAATATCTCAATTTTGCTTATTGCCATAATTGTCCACAGTATGTGAAGTCAACAGATGTGAATGTGTAAGTGCGGTTGCTATAACAATGAAACAGAAACATATCACTTTGAAATTACATTGTATATAACAAAAAGCCATTATTCTTTTTTTTTTTTTTTACTGGAAGAAATGGAGAGATAACACATTTCTTTAAATCAGCATTTTCATCTTATCAAGTGGAAAATAAGCCATAAGATCTCGTCCTCCTCTGCATTTTAAGCTCATCTACATTTTTTTTCTGGGGAAATTCTAATGCTTCAGCATACCAAGGCTCATTAACATGCCACCGATCCAAGTGACATTCCCTTAGAACCAAAGTATCTACTCACTACAAAGTCCGGCTACCTGATTGGGATTATGCCAAGCTAGACATCTCTCGAAAAGGAAAGATTTAACCCAATCTGCAGGCAACCTGTTTCAGGGTTTTTGTCCCTCATCAGTACAGAGTTGATCTAGCTTGGCAGATATTTGATATAATGTAGGTAATATAATTTTATGTATTTTTTTGTCCCTGCAACTATTGCCTCTGTGAGGAGTCCAAATACAGGAAGTGAGGGCAGGACAAGCAGGGCTCTGTACACTGAGGACAAGCAGGGCTCTGTACACTGAGGACAAGCAGGGCTCTGTACACTGAAGACAAGCAGGGCTCTGTACACCGAGGAAAAGCAGGGCTCTGTACACTGAAGACAAGCAGGGCTCTGTACACTAAGGACAAGCAGGGCTCTGTACACTGAGGACAAGCAGGGCTCTGTAGACTGAGGACAAGCAGGGCTCTGTACACTGAGGACAAGCAGGGCTCTGTACACTGAGGACAAGCAGGGCTCTGTACACTGAGGACAAGCAGGGCTCTGTGCACTGAGGACAAGCAGGGCTCTGTAACACTGAGGACAAGCAGGGCTCTGTGCAGGCTTCTGGAGTGTGATGCAGGAACATGTCATAGAGCCCTGCTTGTCCTCAGTGTACAGAGCCCTGCTTGTCCTCAGTGCACACAGCCCGGCTTGTCCTCAGTGTACAGAGCCCTGCTTGTCCTCAGTGTACAGAGCCCTGCTTGTCCTCGGTGTACAGAGCCCTGCTTGTCCTCTGTGTACAGAGCCTTGCTTGTCCTCAGTGCACACAGCCTTGCTTGTCCTCAGTGTACAGAGCCCCGCTTGTCCTCAGTGTACAGAGCCCCGCTTGTCCTCAGTGTACAGAGCCCCGCTTGTCCTCAGTGTACAGAGCCCCGCTTGTCCTCAGTGTACAGAGCCCCGCTTGTCCTCAGTGCACAGAGCCCCGCTTGTCCTCAGTGCACAGAGCCCTGCTTGTCCTCAGTGTACAGAGCTCCTCTTGTCCTCAGTGCACAGAGCCCCGCTTGTCCTCAGTGCACAGAGCCCTGCTTGTCCTCAGTGTACAGAGCCCTGCTTGTCCTCAGTGTACAGAGCCCTGCTTGTCCTCAGTGTACAGAGCCCTGCTTGTCCTCAGTGTACAGAGCCCTGTTGTCCTCAGTGCAAAGAGCTCTGCTTGTCCTCAGTACACAGAGCCCTGTAGTCCTCAGTGTACAAAGCCCTGCTTGTCTTCAGTGTACAGAGCCCTGCTTGTCCTCAGTGTACAGAGCCCTGCTTGTCCTCTGTGTACAGAGCCCTGCTTGTCCTCAGTGTAAAGAGCCCCGCTTGTCCTCAGTGTACAGAGCCCCGCTTGTCCTCAGTGTACAGAGCCCCGCTTGTCCTCAGTGCACAGAGCCCTGCTTGTCCTCAGTGTACAGAGCCCTGCTTGTCCTCAGTGTACAGAGCCCTGCTTGTCCTCAGTGTACAGAGCCCTGCTTGTCCTCAGTGTACAGAGCCCTTCTTGTCCTCAGTGTACAGAGCCCTGTTGTCCTCAGTGCAAAGAGCTCTGCTTGTCCTCAGTACACAGAGCCCTGTTGTCCTCAGTGTACAAAGCCCTGCTTGTCTTCAGTGTACAGAGCCCTGCTTGTCCTCAGTGTACAGAGCCCTGCTTGTCCTCTGTGTACAGAGCCCTGCTTGTCCTCAGTGTAAAGAGCCCCGCTTGTCCTCAGTGTACAGAGCCCCGCTTGTCCTCAGTGTACAGAGCCCCGCTTGTCCTCAGTGCACAGAGCCCTGCTTGTCCTCAGTGTACAGAGCCCTGCTTGTCCTCAGTGTACAGAGCCCTGCTTGTCCTCAGTGCATAGAGCTCTGCATGTCTTCAGTGCACAGAGCCCTGTTGTCCTCAGTGTACAAAGCCCTGCTTGTCCTCAGTGCACAGAGCCCTGTTGTCCTCAGTGTACAGAGCCCTGCTTGTCCTCACTGTACAGAGCTCTGCTTCTCCTCAGTGCACAGAGCTCTGCTTGTCCTCAGTGCACAGAGCCCTGTTGTCCTCAGTGTACAAAGCCCTGCATTTCCACCCACATTTCCTGTATTTGGACTCCTCACAGTGACACACAGACAATAGCTTTAGGGACAAAAATATACAACTTTTTTAACCAATGTATATTACAAATAAACATATAATGGTATTATTTACATTATATAAAAAGTTTTAACGACAGGTACATTTTAATGAGCTGCTTTCTATATATCCCTGAGTTCTCAGTGGAGGGCTAAATGGCTTAAAATTCTCCCCACTTCGTGCTCACTGCAAGGAAAGCACACACACCCTCACCTACCTCAGCATACCAAGATATACACCGCATGACGTGGCGGCCGACACGCACCCTCAATACATTTCTATGGCATAGCCGGAGGCTGCCGAATGCAGTGCTCTAGCTCTTCCATAGAGATGTAACGAGGAGGCGTGTCGGCCCCTGCGTCATGCGTTGGTCAGACACGCCCCCTTGCTGCTGACTGCCATGGCCCCTGAGATCACGGGGGGCCCCAGCTGTCAGACTCCCCGTGATCTGAAACTTATCACCTATCCTTAGGATAGGGGATAATCATTCATACGCTGGAGTACTCCTTCAAGAACCAGACCAATTAAAATTTTTGCACTTTAGTTTTTTCCTCTCCTTCTAAAAACCATAACTTTTAAAATTTTGCACCTACAGACCCATATGAAGGCTTGTTTTTTGCATCACCAATTGTACTTTGTAATGACATAACTTATTTTATAACATAATCTGTGGCGAAACAAAAAAAACGTGTGGGGTGAAATAAAAAAACAAAACGCCATTTATAACTTTTGTGGGCTTCCGTTTCTACACAGTGCACTTTTCAGTAAAAATTACACCTTATCCTTATTCTGTGGGTCCATACGGTTACAAGGACACCTAATTTATGTAGGTTTTATTTTATTTTACTACTTAAAAAAAAAAAAAATACATGCACCAAAATTACTATGTTTAATTTGCATTCTTCTGATTACTATATGGGGCTATATGAGGGCAAATTTTTTGTGCTATGGTCTGTAGTTTTTATTGGTACCATTATTATTTTGATGGGACTTTTTGATCACTTTTTATAAATTTTTTATGGTATATGAAGTGACCAAAAATGCACAATTTTGGACTTTGGTATTTTTTTATGTGTATGCCATCAACCATGCAGTTTAACTAAGATTATATTTTAAAAGTTCAGACATTTACCACATATGTTTATTTTTTATAACATTCTTTTATTTAAAAAATGGGAAATGAGGGATTCAATCTTTAATTAGGGGAGGGGCTTATTCACATTTATTAACTTTTTTTTTTTACACTTTTTTTTTTTTTAGTCCCAATAGAGCTCTATTACACAAAATCTTTTGATTGCATACACTGTCAATGCTATGCCATGTAGCAGTCGCGACCCACCAGGTTTGAAGAGTACTCAGCTCGAGAGCACGCTTTAAACCCCGGTAACAGGACCAGGGCATCTTGGGGAGTTTTGGGATGAACTAGAATGGAGATTTTGAGCCAGGCCTCTCCTTCAATTTTAATGTCTGACCTCACAAATGCTGGATGAATGGGCACAAATTTCCACACACACAACAAACTAAATTTATCAAAAAGTCTTCTGCTGTTTGATAAATTTGTTGCATTTTAAACATTTTGTTGGACAAGGTGTAAAATGTGTAAATAGACATGTACACCAGTGGTACCTGACATATCACAAGTTTTCATTAGTCCTGTCCTGGATATTTAGACCGATTGCTGAGCACTTATCTCCCCGCTCTCTGTGCGTGTTACCAAAAGAGTTCTGACATATGTTACGCCGAGCGCTCCGGGTCCCCGCTCCTCCCCGGAGCGCTCGCTACACTTCCCTCACTGCAGCGCCCCGGTCGGTTCCACGGACCCGGGGCGCTGCGTTACCACCTCCGGCCGGGATGCGATTCGCGATGCGGGTAGCGCCCGCTCGCGATGCGCACCCCGGCTCCCGTACCTGACTCGCTCCCCGTCAGTTCTGTCCCGGCGCGCGCGGCCCCGCTCCCTAGGGCGCGCGCGCGCCGGGTCTTTGCGATTTAAAGGGCCACTGCACCGCTGATTGGTGCAGTGGTTCCAATTAGTGTTTACACCTGTGCACTTCCCTATATCACCTCACTTCCCCTTCACTCCCTCGCCGGATCTTGTTGCCCTAGTGCCAGTGAAAGCGTTCCTTGTGTGTTCCTTGCCTGTGATTCCAGACCTTCTGCCGTTGCCCCTGACTACGATCCTTGCTGCCTGCCCCGACCTTCTGCTACGTCCGACCTTGCTTCTGTCTACTCCCTTGTACCGCGCCTATCTTCAGCAGCCAGAGAGGTTGAGCCGTTGCTAGGGGATACGACCTGGTCACTACCGCCGCAGCAAGACCATCCCGCTTTGCGGCGGGCTCTGGTGAAAACCAGTAGTGACTTAGAACCGATCCTCTAGCACGGTCCACGCCAATCCCTCTCTGGCACAGAGGATCCACCACCTGCCAGCCGGCATCGTGACAGTAGATCCGGCCATGGATCCCGCTGAAGTTCCTCTGCCAGTTGTCGCTGACCTCACCACGGTGGTCGCCCAGCAGTCACAACAGATTGCGCAACAAGGCCAACAGCTGTCTCAACTGACTGTTATGCTACAACAGTTACTACCACAGCTCCAGCAATCATCTCCTCCGCCAGCTCCTGTACCTCCTCCGCAGCGAGTGGCCGCTTCTGGAATACGACTATCCTTGCCGGATAAATTTGATGGGGACTCTAAGTTTTGCCGTGGCTTTCTTTCCCAATGTTCATTACACTTGGAGATGATGTCGGACCAGTTCCCCACTGAAAGGTCTAAGGTGGCTTTCGTAGTCAGCCTGCTGTCTGGAAAAGCCCTGGCTTGGGCCACACCGCTCTGGGACCGCAATGACCCCGTCACTGCCTCTGTACACTCCTTCTTCTCGGAAATTCGAAGTGTCTTTGAGGAACCTGCCCGAGCCTCTTCTGCTGAGACTGCCCTGTTGAACCTGGTCCAGGGTAATTCTTCCGTTGGCGAGTATGCCGTACAGTTCCGTACCCTTGCTTCAGAATTATCCTGGAATAAGGAGGCACTCTGCGCGACCTTTAAAAAAGGCCTATCCAGCAACATTAAAGATGTTCTGGCCGCACGAGAAATCCCTGCTAACCTACATGAACTCATCCATCTTGCCACTCGCATTGACATGCGTTTTTCCGAACGGCGTCAGGAGCTCCGCCAGGATATGGACTCTGTTCGCACGAGGCGTTTCTTCTCCCCGGCTCCTCTCTCCTCTGGTCCCCTGCAACCTGTTCCTGTGCCTCCCGCCGTGGAGGCTATGCAGGTCGACCGGTCTCGCCTGACACCCCAAGAGAGGACACGACGCCGCATGGAGAATCTCTGCCTGTACTGTGCTAGTACCGAACACTTCCTGATGGATTGTCCTATCCGTCCTCCCCGCCTGGAAAGACGTCCGCTGACTCCGCACAAAGGTGAGACAGTCCTTGATGTCTACTCTGCTTCTCCACGTCTTACTGTGCCTGTGCGGATGTCTGCCTCTGCCTTCTCCTTCTCTGCTGTGGCCTTCTTGGACTCTGGATCTGCAGGAAATTTTATCTTGGCCTCTCTCGTCAACAGGTTCAACATCCCGGTGACCAGTCTCGCCAGACCCCTCTACATCAATTGTGTAAACAATGAAAGATTGGACTGTACTATACGTTTCCGCACGGAGCCCCTTCTAATGTGCATCGGATCTCATCACGAGAGGATTGAACTGTTGGTCCTCCCCAATTGCACTTCTGAAATCCTTCTTGGACTTCCCTGGCTTCAACTCCATTCCCCAATCCTGGATTGGTCCACTGGGGAGATCAAGAGTTGGGGGCCCTCTTGTTCCAAGGACTGCTTAAAACCGGTTCCCAGTAAACCTTGCCGTGTCCCTGTGCTTCCTCATGTAACCGGTCTCCCTAAGGCCTATATGGACTTTGCGGACGTTTTTTGCAAAAAACAAGCTGAGACTCTACCTCCTCACAGGCCTTATGATTGTCCCATTGACCTCCTCCCGGGCACTACTCCACCCCGGGGCAGAATCTATCCTCTGTCCGTCCCAGAGACTCTTGCCATGTCTGAATACGTCCAAGAAAATTTAAAAAAGGGCTTTATCCGTAAATCCTCCTCTCCTGCCGGAGCCGGATTTTTCTTTGTGTCCAAAAAAGATGGCTCTCTACGTCCTTGCATTGACTACCGCGGTCTTAATAAAATCACGGTTAAGAACCGCTACCCCCTACCCCTCATCTCTGAACTCTTTGATCGTCTCCAAGGTGCCCATATTTTTACCAAACTGGACTTAAGAGGTGCTTATAATCTCATCCGCATCAGAGAGGGGGATGAATGGAAAACGGCATTTAACACCAGAGATGGACACTTTGAGTATCTGGTCATGCCCTTTGGTCTATGCAACGCCCCTGCCGTCTTCCAAGACTTTGTTAATGAAATTTTTCGTGATCTCCTATACTCCTGTGTTGTTGTATATCTGGACGATATCCTGATTTTTTCTGCCAATCTTGAAGAACACCGCCAGCATGTCCGTATGGTTCTTCAGAGACTTCGTGATAATCAACTCTATGCCAAAATAGAGAAATGTCTGTTTGAATGCCAATCTCTTCCTTTTCTAGGATACTTGGTCTCTGGCCAGGGACTACAAATGGACCCAGATAAACTCTCTGCCGTCTTAGATTGGCCACGCCCCTCCGGACTCCGTGCCATCCAACGTTTTTTGGGGTTCGCCAATTATTACAGGCAATTTATTCCACATTTTTCTACCATTGTGGCTCCTATTGTGGCTTTAACAAAAAAAAATGCCGATCCCAAGTCTTGGCCTCCTCAAGCGGAAGACGCCTTTAAACGACTCAAGTCTGCCTTTTCTTCGGCTCCCGTGCTCTCCAGACCTGACCCATCTAAACCCTTCCTATTGGAGGTTGATGCCTCCTCAGTGGGAGCTGGAGCTGTCCTTCTACAAAAAAACTCTTCCGGGCATGCTGTTACTTGTGGTTTTTTTTCCAGGACCTTCTCTCCGGCGGAGAGGAACTACTCCATCGGGGATCGAGAGCTTCTAGCCATTAAATTAGCACTTGAGGAATGGAGGCATCTGCTGGAGGGATCAAGATTTCCAGTTATTATTTACACCGATCACAAGAACCTCTCCTACCTCCAGTCTGCCCAACGGCTGAATCCTCGTCAGGCCAGGTGGTCTCTGTTCTTTGCCCGATTTAATTTTGAAATTCACTTTCGGCCTGCTGATAAGAACATTAGGGCCGATGCTCTCTCTCGTTCCTCAGATGCCTCTGAAATTGAACTCTCTCCTCAACACATCATTCCTCCTGACTGCCTGATTTCCACTTCTCCAGCCTCCATCAGGCAAACTCCTCCAGGAAAGACCTTTGTTTCTCCACGCCAACGCCTTGGGATCCTCAAATGGGGTCACTCCTCCCATCTCGCAGGTCATGCGGGCATTAAGAAATCTGTGCAACTCATCTCTCGCTTCTATTGGTGGCCGACTCTAGAGACTGATGTGGTGGACTTTGTGCGAGCCTGCACTATCTGTGCCCGGGATAAGACTCCTCGCCAGAAGCCCGCTGGTTTTCTTCATCCTCTACCTGTCCCCGAACAACCTTGGTCTCTGATTGGTATGGATTTTATTACTGACTTACCCCCATCCCATGGCAACACTGTTATTTGGGTGGTCGTTGATCGATTCTCCAAAATGGCACATTTCATCCCTCTTCCTGGTCTTCCTTCAGCGCCTCAGTTGGCTAAACAATTTTTTGTACACATTTTTCGTCTTCACGGGTTGCCTACACAGATCGTCTCGGATAGAGGCGTCCAATTTGTGTCTAAATTCTGGAGGGCTCTCTGTAAACAACTCAAGATTAAATTAAATTTTTCTTCTGCATACCATCCTCAATCCAATGGACAAGTAGAGAGAATTAACCAGATCTTGGGTGACTATTTACGACATTTTGTTTCCTCCCGCCAGGATGACTGGGCAGATCTTCTACCTTGGGCCGAATTCTCGTATAATTTCAGAATCTCTGAATCTTCCTCCAAATCTCCGTTTTTCGTGGTGTACGGCCGTCACCCTCTTCCCCCCCTCCCTACCCCCTTGCCCTCTGGTCTGCCCGCTGTGGATGAAATTTCTCGTGATCTTTCCACCATATGGAAAGAGACCCAAAATTCTCTCTTACAGGCTTCTTCTCGCATGAAGAGATTCGCAGATAAGAAAAGAAGAGCTCCTCCCATTTTTTCCCCTGGAGACAAGGTATGGCTCTCCGCTAAATATGTCCGTTTCCGTGTCCCGAGCTATAAGTTGGGACCACGCTATCTTGGTCCTTTTAAAGTTTTGTGTCAAATTAATCCTGTCTCTTACAAACTTCTTCTTCCTCCTTCTCTTCGTATCCCTAATGCCTTTCACGTCTCTCTTCTTAAACCTCTCATCCTCAACCGTTTTTCTCCTAAATCTGTTCCTCCCACTCCTGTTTCCGGCTCCTCGGACATCTTCTCTGTCAAAGAGATCTTGGCCTCTAAAAAGGTCAGGGGAAGAACTTTTTTTTTAGTGGATTGGGAGGGTTGTGGTCCAGAAGAGAGGTCCTGGGAACCTGAGGACAATATCCTGGACAAAAGTCTGATCCTCAGGTTCTCAGGCCCCAAGAAGAGGGGGAGACCCAAGGGGGGGGGTACTGTTACGCCGAGCGCTCCGGGTCCCCGCTCCTCCCCGGAGCGCTCGCTACACTTCCCTCACTGCAGCGCCCCGGTCGGTTCCACGGACCCGGGGCGCTGCGTTACCACCTCCGGCCGGGATGCGATTCGCGATGCGGGTAGCGCCCGCTCGCGATGCGCACCCCGGCTCCCGTACCTGACTCGCTCCCCGTCAGTTCTGTCCCGGCGCGCGCGGCCCCGCTCCCTAGGGCGCGCGCGCGCCGGGTCTTTGCGATTTAAAGGGCCACTGCACCGCTGATTGGTGCAGTGGTTCCAATTAGTGTTTACACCTGTGCACTTCCCTATATCACCTCACTTCCCCTTCACTCCCTCGCCGGATCTTGTTGCCCTAGTGCCAGTGAAAGCGTTCCTTGTGTGTTCCTTGCCTGTGATTCCAGACCTTCTGCCGTTGCCCCTGACTACGATCCTTGCTGCCTGCCCCGACCTTCTGCTACGTCCGACCTTGCTTCTGTCTACTCCCTTGTACCGCGCCTATCTTCAGCAGCCAGAGAGGTTGAGCCGTTGCTAGGGGATACGACCTGGTCACTACCGCCGCAGCAAGACCATCCCGCTTTGCGGCGGGCTCTGGTGAAAACCAGTAGTGACTTAGAACCGATCCTCTAGCACGGTCCACGCCAATCCCTCTCTGGCACAGAGGATCCACCACCTGCCAGCCGGCATCGTGACAACATAGGTACATTGGGCGTCACATGGTGCCAAGTCAGGAGAGAACATGCCTAGTGAACACTTCTTCTGGCTCATGTGACTTTTTTTTAAATCAACTGGTGCCAGGAAGGTAAACAGATTTGTAAATGATAACTACTGAAGAAAGGGTCAGACATTATTAAGCACCCTGAAACGCGTCTAGTTATTTTTATTTTCATTTTTATTTATGCCACTCATGCCACTTGTCGCTTAGATAGTTATTACTGCAAGGACCCTGGTTGGCTACACTCTGGACAGTTGCACTCTGGACAGTACCTACAGCTCTGAGTGAGCAATCCACTTCCAGGACTTACCTGCTTCTAGGTCCAGACTCAATCAGTTTCAGCTCCTATGGTTTGCAAGACTCCTGACGTCAGACGCTGAAAACACGAGGCTTTGCATCCATCTCCTCGGTATCATCGGGCGGTATCACCCGGGCCCTGCGCCGTCAGGACCAGCCGCCGTCTGTGCATGCCAGCACACATCTCTGCAAGTTCATCTGCAGCTCAGCGAGGGATTGCTGACTAAAAAGGAGCACCATAGGAACTGGTAACAAATCATCGTTTATTACATCATTTGCTACAGTTTGTAGTGCACTTAAATAATCCAACCAGAGACAACTTAAAATTATTGTAACATCATTGTAGCGACCATTGCTACAACATAAAGGACAGTGACATTTCATGAGTCTATCGGTGTCCATCAATGGGCAGAACTTGCAATACTAATAATAACTAATATAACAAAAGTGGCATATAGAACATTTTTGCATGATGTCATATATTCTTTTATTTGTATTTTAACATTGTTTCTTCTTCCACAAGGGCCCTGTGAGAGTGGAATATAAAATACTATAACAAATTTTTTATAAATTATTGGAATAATTGAAGCACGGTCTTATTGCAATATTATTACTATTCAAACACTAACCTTGAGGTGGGGGATACAGTTTTTCTGTTATTTTGATATATTTAACACACCGTGGTATAGGTGTGTACCCCATATCACCTCGGTAAGTGTATAATTGTGAGCTGCACCAACAAATTTTCTCTTCAGATTTGTAAATTACTTCTATTAAAAAAGCTTCATCCTTCCAGTACTTATCAGCTGCTGTATTTTCATTTTGAATTTCTTATTCTGTCTGACCACAGCGCTCTCTGCTGACATCTCTGTCCATTTTAGGAACTGTTCAAAGTAGGAGTAAATCCCCATAGCAAACCTATCCTGCTCTGGACAGTTCCTGATATGGACAGAGGTGTCAGCAGAGAGCACTGTGGTCAGACAGAAAGGAAATTCAAAAAGAAAAGAACTTCCTCTGGAGTATAGAGCAGCTGATAAGTACTTGTGGTGGCGTTGGGAGATAAAGCCTTGTGGGGTGTAGGGTTGTTAGGGTGTTGCTGTTCAGGATCGCAAAGGGCGCTGTTAACCCTTGTCACTCGTGACGCCAGGGTGAGGGGTAAATTCTGTAATCTTGATAGGCCTCTTGCCACCCTTCCCAAGAGCAATAGGTGAATGTAGGATAAAGGATTGTCCACAACCACTGTTAACTGAAAACTTGCAGGAACTTTTACTGAAGAATTTCTGTACATGCAGCAATAGTAACAGTCCAGATAACAAAGTCTCTACAGATATAGCTGAGCAGCAATTGACAGTTGGTTGGGATCAGATAAGCCCAATTTAGCTTCTTAGGGATTTTGTAGCATAGATCCGCTGGATTTAAGGGTGCGTTTAGGTCCAGTGATCTTGCGGAGGGTAGCGGGGAATTGCTTAGTATAACCGCTTTGATATAGGCTGAGGCCGCAAGGCTTTGGCCTAGTAAATCGTCTTGTAAGTTGCGGATGTCCTACCTCTTCCAGAATCAGCAACCCAAGAGAGATGCTGCTTGCTTGGCAGCGCAGGAACAAGAAGAGATTAATGGCTGCAGCTCCCTTATATGGGCAGGGGCTGAGCCATTTTGGATTGGTCCAATCAGCTGTCACTCACCGTTACAATGGATTGTGGGTGATCACATATCATGAGAACCACCAAAGGTCCTGTAGCAAAACCATAGAGTTCTAAACCTAATCACGTGACCCGCAGGTCCTGCTACGCTGAACAGGTAGGCAATTAAAAATATACATATTTATACTTATATTTATATGAACTTCTATACAGATATAGATTAACTGAGGGGTGACAAGGGGATAACTATAGAAGAGGGACCCCGACGTTCCTAGGGACTCTGACTATGGGGACCTCTACAAAGGTAACGTATTAAATACGGTACTGGGACACCACATACTGGAAGGGTTATGATTTTTTAATAGAAGTCATTAACAAATCTGTTTAGTTTTCTGGCATCAGTTCACTTAAAAAAATGTCTTCCAGTGGAGTACCCCTTTAAAGGAAAACTGTCAGCAAAGTTACCCACACTAAACAGTGGTACTGACTGGTAGTGCGGGTGACGCTGATTAAAACGCTGCCTACCATCCCTGAATCTGTCACGTCGTTCCTCCGTTATGTTCCTAACTGCGATTATGCAAATAACCAGTCAGTGGCATGGGCGGAGTTATGATGGCCGCCTCGGGTACTATGACGTCTCAGCCCTCGCTCGGCCCGCTCATACATATTCATACAATACCCTCCGCTTCCCTGCTCTGTATTTACTCCTACTGCGCATGTGCATCTTCGGCACATGCATGCAACTTACTGGCCATTTGCATAATCGCAATTAAGAACATAATGGAGGAACGCCGCAACAGATCCAAGCATGTTAGGCAGCGTTTTAATCAGTATCACCCGCAATACCAGCCATTACACTGGTTAGTACGGATGACTTTGCTGACAGTTTTCCTTTAAACGGCTCCATGAACTAACATTGGGAGTCCGTCTCGATCACGTGGCACAGAACTGGGAAATAACATGCTTAGCCTGTACTTTTCCTCACTCCCGACACTTCAGACCTCGACTAATTAAAAGGTTTAAATAAAAATTGAACCCATAGGGGCCTTAGAGTTGACAACAAACAAGCAAATAAAAACATGAAATATTAAAACATTATATAATTCAGACCACTGAATGGCTGAAGTTTCCTGTGAATGGTGGTGGACTGGTATCATCAGTTCATGTACAGCCCGAAGTAAAATAACAAAAATAAATATGGCCCTCTAGGCCCTGCAAACCCTCCACAGGCACAGGTATCTCCACAAAGCCTGGATGCAGTTGGGAGTCTGTAACAGTTGTAAAAACTTTCACTTGGCCTCCAGTCCTACATGGAACATTGAGTCCATCAGCCATTATTGTGCTTAGCGTTTTTTTTTTTTTTTTGGGGCTTAGTAGCAGTTTTTAAAAATTGCAGCATGGTTTGACAGTGGGGATTTGTGATGTATTTCCTCCCATAAACCTCTATAGGTAAAAAAACAAAAACATAAAAAAATGCATGTGTACACATGTCGGTTTTGTACACTTAAACGTGTCCACGGTGTGCACCAGCACCCACCTTCAAGCGACAGTCTGCTCAGCCAATCACCACCTGTCAGCAGGACATTGCTGTGGCCGGTGATTTGCCGAGTGGCTTGTCCCTTGCAGTCCATCCAGGAGGGCAGGCGCCAGAGTGTGCGGAGAACGTGTAAGTAGTCGGGGCTCTGTACAGGAGAGGCAGGGGAGTTCTGACTGCTGGGATCAGACAATTGTTCCCTATCCTGTGAATAGAGGAGAAGTGTCTAAAAAGCTCAGATTTCCAGACTAACCCTTTAACCCCTTAAGGACCAGACCAATTTTATTTTTGCATTTTTGTTTTTTTCTCCTCTCCTTCTTAAAATCATAACACTTTTATATTTCCATCCACAGACCCATATGAGGGCTTATTTTTTGCGTCACCAATTGTCCTTTGTAATTACATCACTTATTTTAGCATAAAATGTACGGCGCAACCAACAAATATTATTTATATGGGAAAATTGAAAAGGAAACCGCAATTTAGCAAATTTTGGAAGGTTTTGTTTTCACGCTGTACACTTTCCGGTAAAAATGACATGTTTTCTTTATTCTGTGGGTCAATACCATTAAAATGATACCCATGTTATATGCTTTTCTATAATTGTACCACTTAAAAAAAATCTCAAACCGTTATAACAAAATTAGTATGTGTCAGGATCCGAACTGGTATGCAGAGAGGACACTGGAGGTGGATCCTCTGTGTCAGTGAGGTGATGGCGTTACAAGGGGAACAGAATCTAAGGGGTTACTGGTTTTCACCAGAGCCCGCCGCAAAGCGGGATGGACTGGCAGCGGCAGGTAACCCCCAGGTCAGGGGGTCAGCTGAGTCAGGCGCGGTACACAAGGACAAGGCAAGAGCAAGGTCGGACGTAGCAGAAGGTCTGGGCAGGCAGCAATGGTTCGTAGTCAGGGGCAACGGCAAGGGTCTGGATACACAGGCTTGGGATACACAAAACACTTTCTCAGGGCACTAGGGCAACAAGATCCGGCAAGGACAGGAAGGGGAAGTGGGTTTTTATATGTATTGAACTGATTGGGCCAGGCACCAATTAGTGGTGCACTGGCCCTTTAAATTTCATAGAGCCGGCGCGCGCACGCCCTGGAGAGCGGGGCCACGCGCTCCGGGAGGACAGTGAAGGAGGACGTGGTGGGTGAGAGACGCGGGGCGCGATCCAAGAGCGGGCACATCCCGCACCTCGGATCGCGTCCCCTCCGGAAACATAGAAGCAGCGCTCGCGGTCAGCGGTGCCGACCGGAGCGCTGCATCCAGAAGCACGCTCCGGGGAAGCAGCGGGACCCGGAGCGCTCGGCGTGACAGTATGTTTGTAATTGCCCTATTTTGACCACCTATATCTTTCTAATTTTTCCGTATATGGGGCGGTATGGGGGCTCATTGTTTGCGCCATGATCTGTAGTTTTTATCAATACCACTTTTGCCTAGGTTTTACTTTTTATACATTTTTTATTAATGTTATTTGGAAGAAAATGTGACAAAAAAGCAGCATATACGGGATAATTAACAATATATTTTAATATTTCAGACTGTGAAATATTTCAGACATGCGGCGATACCAAATATGTGTATAAATTTTTTTTTTTTTACACTTTTTTGGGGCTAAAATTCTGACAAACTGACGTTTTACCTTTTTATTGGGGGAGGGGATTTTCACATTTTTTTACTTTTTTTTTTTTTTATTTCTTTACTTTTTTTTTTTTGCACTTTAATAGTCCCCATAGGCAACTATTTATAGCAATTGTTTGATTGCTAATACTGTTCAGTGCTATGCATAGGGCATAGCACTGATCAGTGTTATCGGTGATCTTCTGCTCTGGTCTTCTCGATCTCAGACCAGAGCAGAAGACCCCGGGAGACAGCCGGAGCCAGGTGAGGGGACCTCCGGCTGCCCTGCTGGATGATCGGATCCCTGCGGCAGCGCTGCGGGCGATCCGATCATCCATTTAAAGTACTGCACTGCCGCAGATGCCGTGATCTGTGTTGATCACGGCATCTGAGAGGTTAATGGCGGACATCTGCACGATCGCAGGTGTCCGCCGTTACCGGCGGGTACCTGGCTGCTGATAGCAGCCGGGACCTGCCACGCACGTACCTGCCATTCATACATTTACGCTCCGCAATGACCGTGAGCACCAGATCAGTGCTCGCGGTCATGGCGGAGCGTAAATGTACGTCATGGTGCGTTATGTACCCCGGCTCCATGACGTACATTTACGTCCATTGTCGTTAAGAGGTTAAGCAGTTATAATATACAAAAAAGAAGGTTGCAGCAGCACTCTTGGTCAAAAAATTTAGGCTCTTAGCGCACTTTTTGATCAAAACGTATTCCCCCATCCACCACGCGGAGGTAGCCTCATTTCGGATGGGACCCTTACACTCATTTCACTCACCTCTGCTGGGCATATGGCCTCTGACTGGGTGACATGCTGGATCCACTATCAATTTATAAAACCTCCTGTGAAAAAGGGGAGGGGTGCACGGCTACAGAGGGTGCCACTCCCCCTAAATTGCACAGCAAAAACAAAAAGAAACATAGCCAGTAGAGATGAGCGAATTTACAGTAAATTCGATTCGCCACGAACTTCTCGGCTCGGCAGTTGATGACTTATCCTGCATGAATTAGTTCAGCTTTCAGGTACTCCAGTGGGCTGGAAAAGGTGGATACAGTCCTAGAAAAGAGTCTCCTAGGACTGTATCCACCTTTTCCAGCCCGCGGGAGCACCTGAAAGCTGAACTAATTTATGCAGGAAAAGTCATCAACTGCCGAGCCGAGAAGTTCGTGATGAATCGAATTTACTGTAAGTTCGCTCATCTCTAATAGCCAGCACAACTACCTAATGCTGCAACCTTCTTTTTTGTATACTCTGTATTTGCCACAGCAGCGTGCACCGTGTATTAGGTAGTTGTGCTGGCTATGTTTCTTTTTGTTCTTCAGTTATAATATGCGTAATATTCTGAATATCCTGAAGAAAAACATCCTCCATAATGTATTTTTTTCACCCAAATGCTGGATAGTAGTTTAGGCATTCCTATTGTGTCATTTCTTTCGCCTGTACTATTGCGGCTCGTCCCACCCATGTTGAAACTCAATTTTACCCATTGCAGGCTGGAAGGGGTTAAAGATCTGGCTATTCCAGCGCTGATGGAGATAACGGTATCTGATCTATCTGTTTACAGCGGTATTCGTATTCCGAGCTGATAATGCAGAGATGTAAGCTATTTATGAACTAAAAAATTCTGGTGCCTCCGGATAGTCATGAACTCCCCCCCCCCCCCCCCCCCTCTTTTTTTTTTTGACACATTTAACCCTTCCACTACAACACTTCACTTAGACTTGTGTTTCTATAAAGGTTTACAGATTCAGAGAGATACCTTAATAATGGAGATTCTGATCACTTATCTCTCTCGGCGGTAACATCCATCAAGGTAATTGCTGCTAATCCGGGCAAACTAGTTCTCAAGGGGGAATATGCGCAATTTGTGTACTGAAATTCCTTCATGTTCTACCTTGGGCAGAGATTCTTTCCCGGATAAAATTAACATGAAGTCACTGATAAGACCGAGATGGTATCAGACCAGTAAAGAAACGTGATACGCATTGTAGCAAGTATTTCACTGTAAAGCCTCATTCAGATTACTTCCACGAAATGAGCCCGGAGTGGACTGATCCGTTACCCCCCACATGCTGCTCCCCTGAATGATGTTGTCCAGACAGACAGAAAATTTATATTTGTATAAAATACCAATATAGAACCAACAATTTTTGCAATGGTTGGAGTGAGGTAAGCCAGCTGACAAGTAAGCGGGGCTGTGAACAGAGCAATGCCTTCTGGGTAAGGAATGAAGGTGCACTGGTACATATAACACCAGATGTTGACTATAAAACATATTTTAATGCAAACATTTCTCAACAGCTAATAAATCATAAAAACACATTTTTTTTTTTTTTCCCTTTTAGAAAGAGAGAAAAGAGAGAAAGAACCCTGGAGGAAACATGGAAGAAAAAAACAGCAGAACACATAGATTTTATTGAAGGTATGCCCGAGGAAGCTTGAATTCTGTTAAGACTTGTTTGGTGAAAATGTGTGTACGACTACGCTCTAATATTATGCGCACAGCGTGCCAACATTCTAACACAGGTAAAGCACGTAAAGTGAGTGGGTGCAAATCTCATTAATGGAACAGAAAGTTTCTCTGTGACCTCCCTTGGCCCCTTCACCTTGGGATTCTACACCCGGCAGGAGATTTAGTTTTTTTTGGTGACGGTACAAAAATAATGGTGGTGTCTTTAAGGCGTACCGCTAGAAATTGTAACTTAACCACTATTATTGGCAAAAAAAAAAAAAAAGAGGAATAGTGTGGGGGCTACCAACAATTCTTGGAATATCGCTATAAGGGTACGTTCACACGGGCGGATCCACAGAGTATTTTACACTGCGGGTCCACCGCCGATGGACCTCTACAGGGTGACTCAGATGTTCCTGCTCGGAGTGGCAATACGCCACTATGAGCAGAGACACTGCGATGTGCGAGTCGCCGTGCGCATGCACAGTATACTCGCACATCGCGACGGCTCTCAGCTTAGCTCAGGGAACAGGGGGAGCGGCCGCAATGTGTGCGAGTACACCGCGCATGCGCAGTGACTCGCTTATTGCAGCAGTGTGTCTGCTCATAGCGGCATATTGCCACTTCGAGCAAGCACATCTGAGTTACCCTGTAGGGGTCCATAGGCGGCGTATACGCAGCATAAAATACCTTGTGGATCTGCTTATCTGAACGTACACTTAGGGTATGTTCAGACGAGCAGATCCACAGCGTATTTTACGCTGCGGATCCGCTGCTGAAGGACCCCTACAGGGTGCCTTTAGATGTGCCTGCTCGGATCGGCAATACACTGCTTCGATGTGCGAGTCGCGCGGGCATGCACAGTGTACTCACACACATCGCGGTCGCTGCCCCTGAGCTAGGCTGAGATCATCATGGCGACTTGCACATCGCAGTGTGTCTGCTCCTAGCAGCATTTTGCCGCTCCAGCAAGCACATCTAAAGGCACCCTGTAGGGGTCCTTTGGCGGCTGATCCGAAGCGTAAAATACACTGTGGATCCACTCGGATTGCTTCTTTCATTTTTGAAAAGGCCTCTGGAAAATGAAAGAAGCGATCTGATTGGTTGCTATTGTTACGCCTAGCGCTCCGCGTCCCCGCTCCTCCCCAGAGCGCTCACGGCGTCTCTCTCCCTGCAGCGCCCCGGTCAGTCCCGCTGACCGGGAGCGCTGCACTGTCATGGCCGTCGGGGATGCGATTCGCACAGCGGGACGCGCCCGCTCGCGAATCGCATCCCAGGTCACTTATCCGTCCCGGTCCCCTGCTGTCATGTGCTGGCGCGCGCGGCTCCGCTCTCTAGGGCGCGCGCGCGCCAGCTCTCTGAGACTTAAAGGGCCAGTGCACCAATGATTGGTGCCTGGCCCAATTAGCTTAATTGGCTTCCACCTGCTCCCTGGCTATATCTGATCTCCTCCCTTGCACTCCCTTGCCGGATCTTGTTGCCTTGTGCCAGTGAAAGCGTTTAGTGTGTCCAAAGCCTGTGTTACCTGAACTTCTGCTATCCATCCTGACTACGAACCTTGCCGCCTGCCCCCGACCTTCTGCTACGTCTGACCTTGCCTCTGCCTAGTCCTTCTGTCCCACGCCTTCTCAGCAGTCAGCGAGGTTGAGCCGTTGCTAGTGGATACGACCTGGTTGCTACTGCCGCAGCAAGACCATCCCGCTTTGCGGCGGGCTCTGGTGAAAACCAGTAGCCTCTTAGAACCGGTCCACTAGCACGGTCCACGCCAATCCCTCGCTGACACAGCGGATCCACAACCCGTAAGCCGAATCGTGACAGTAGATCCGGCCATGGATCCCGCTGAGGTGCCGCTGCCAAGTCTCGCTGACCTTACCACGGTGGTCGCTCAGCAATCGCAGCAAATTGCCCAACAAGGACAGCAGCTGTCGCAGTTGACCGCCACGTTACAGCAACTTCTGCCTCTGCTACAGCAGCAACCATCTCCTCCGCCAGCTCCTGCACCCCCTCCGCAGCGAGTGGCCGCTCCTAGCCTCCGCTTGTCCCTGCCGGACAAATTTGATGGGGACTCTAAACTCTGCCGTGGATTTTTGTCTCAGTGTTCCCTGCATATGGAGATGTTGTCGGACTTGTTTCCTACAGAACGGTCTAAGGTGGCGTTCGTAGTAAGCCTTCTTTCAGGAAAGGCCTTGTCTTGGGCCACACCGCTCTGGGACCGCAATGATCCTGCCACAGCCACAGTCCAGTCCTTCTTCGCTGAAGTCCGGAGTGTCTTCGAGGAGCCAGCCCGAGCTTCTTCTGCCGAGACTGCCCTGTTGAACCTGGTCCAGGGTAATTCTTCAGTGGGCGAGTACGCCATCCAATTTCGTACTCTTGCTTCCGAGTTATCATGGAATAACGAGGCTCTCTGCGCGACCTTTAAAAAAGGCCTATCCAGTCGCATCAAGAATGTGCTGGCCGCACGAGAGATTCCTGCCAACTTCCAAGAACTCATCCATTTGGCTACCCGCATTGACATGCGTTTTTCTGAGTGACACCAAGAGCTCCGCCAGGAAAAAGACTTAGATCTCTGGGCACCTCTCCCACAGCATCCTTTGCAGTCTACGCCTGGGCCTCCCGCCGAGGAGGCCATGCAAGTGGATCGGTCTCGCCTGACCCAGGAAGAGAGGAATCGCCGTAGGGAAGAAAATCTCTGTCTGTACTGTGCCAGTACCGAGCATTTCTTGGTGGATTGCCCTATCCGTCCTCCACGTCTGGGAAACGCACGCACGCACCCAGCTCACGTGGGTGTGGCGTCTCTTGGTTCTAAGTCTGCTTCTCCACGTCTCACGGTGCCCGTGCGGATTTCTCCTTCAGCCAACTCCTCCCTCTCAGCCGTGGCCTGCTTGGACTCTGGTGCCTCTGGGAATTTTATTTTGGAGTCGTTTGTGAATAAATTCCGCATCCCGGTGACCCGTCTCGTCAAGCCGCTCTACATTTCCGCGGTCAACGGAGTCAGATTGGATTGCTCCGTGCGTTACCGCACAGAACCCCTCCTGATGTGCATTGGACCCCACCACGAAAGGATTGAGCTCTTCGTTCTCCCCAACTGTACCTCTGAGGTCCTCCTCGGTCTGCCATGGCTCCGGCTTCATTCTCCCACCCTTGATTGGACCACCGGGGAGATCAAGAACTGGGACTCTGCCTGCCATAGGAAGTGCCTCTCCCCCCCTCCCAGTCCCGTCAGGCAAGCCTCTGTGCCTCCTCATGGCTCCCGTCCTTGTGTCACCCTGCCCCGTGCCAAGCTTCACCCTCTGCCCTCCCTCCCCATTCCAACTCCTGCTGTACTGCCTGCCGTTGAGGAAACCCTCCATTCTTTCCCGGTGTCCTCATCCCAGGGGAGGCAGTTATCGGACAAAAAAAAGGGGAGACCTAAGGGGGGGGTACTGTTACGCCTAGCGCTCCGGGTCCCCGCTCCTCCCCAGAGCGCTCACGGCGTCTCTCTCCCTGCAGCGCCCCGGTCAGTCCCGCTGACCGGGAGCGCTGCACTGTCATGGCCGTCGGGGATGCGATTCGCACAGCGGGACGCGCCCGCTCGCGAATCGCATCCCAGGTCACTTACCCGTCCCGGTCCCCTGCTGTCATGTGCTGGCGCGCGCGGCTCCGCTCTCTAGGGCGCGCGCGCGCCAGCTCTCTGAGACTTAAAGGGCCAGTGCACCAATGATTGGTGCCTGGCCCAATTAGCTTAATTGGCTTCCACCTGCTCCCTGGCTATATCTGATCTCCTCCCTTGCACTCCCTTGACGGATCTTGTTGCCTTGTGCCAGTGAAAGCGTTTAGTGTGTCCAAAGCCTGTGTTACCTGAACTTCTGCTATCCATCCTGACTACGAACCTTGCCGCCTGCCCCCGACCTTCTGCTACGTCTGACCTTGCCTCTGCCTAGTCCTTCTGTCCCACGCCTTCTCAGCAGTCAGCGAGGTTGAGCCGTTGCTAGTGGATACGACCTGGTTGCTACTGCCGCAGCAAGACCATCCCGCTTTGCGGCGGGCTCTGGTGAAAACCAGTAGCCTCTTAGAACCGGTCCACTAGCACGGTCCACGCCAATCCCTCGCTGACACAGCGGATCCACAACCCGTAAGCCGAATCGTGACAGCTATGGGCAACTCAGCAACTTTTTCTCTGGACAGGTTTTGATAAATCTCCTCCACAGTTCTTGAATTTGATGTATTGGACAAGTGTAAGGATTTGAGCAACTCTGACAAGAGTTAAGTGTGTTTGCCAGATGACTGGGTCAGAGCATCTCTAAAACAGCAGGTCCTGTGGATTGCTCCTGTATGCAGTGAATGGTACCTAACAAAAGGGTCCAAGGATGGACAACTGGTGGGCCAGTGACAGGAAAATGGGTGCCCAGGACTCATTGATGCTAGCCAGTCTGGTACATTTCCCACAGAGGAGCTACTATAGCAAAAATGACTATAAAAAGTAAATAGTGGCTATAACAGAAAGGGGTGATAACATGTAAGACATCACACCTTGTTGTCTATGGGGCTGCCTAACCACAGACCCATTATAACCACAGACCAGTCAGTGTGCCATGCTGACCCCTGTTCACCACAGAAAGAGCCTAGAATGTGTATGTGATCATCATAACTTGACCAAGGAGCAATAGAAGGCGCCTAACCTGATGAATTTCCTATTGTTTAACATTATGTGCATAGCTTGGTGTGGTGGCACTACTTACCTGGAGAAGAGATGGCCCCAGGATGCACTATGGGAAGAAGACAAGGAGACAGTGGCCCTTATTTACTAAGAGTGTTGTGTACATTTCTTTGTGGGTTTTAATTCCCTACAATTTATTTTCCACTGTATTTGCTAAGGTTTCCCTACATTTTCCACTTTCCCTACATTTCCCTTTTTTTTTACACATGCTCTGATCTGTAGGGTTTTCCTCAGCTGAAATCCACCACATTTTCTGTAGAAACCTTAGTCAATATGTTGAGTTTTTGTGAAAATGTCAGGAACGCGCCCCTTTTCTGTGACCACGCCCCTTTCCCAACTGCCACGCCCCCTTTTCAGGTTTTCTTAGCAAAATGGAGAGTTAGTCAGGGTTTTTTCACTTATGGTGCAAATTCTATCACAGACAGAATTTCTGGCGCACAACCTGACACAACATGTCGGGTTAGCAATAGTAAATGATGGCCAATGTGATGTAATGTTCTGCTGGAAAACTTTGTGTTCTGGCCTCATGTGGATCTTACTATGACATACAGCACATAGGTACGAAGAACAAGATAAATAGTTTAAGGTGTTGACTTGGCCTTCAAATTCTCAAGATCACATCATAAAAATCCCACCTGATCCGTGGAGGCCACATTTCACAATTTACTGTTTCAGTTTTTTAATTATTTTCCTCCTCCATTATTTTTCTATTGACAGAGCCATATCAGGGCTTGTTTTTTGCAAGAATAATCATACTTTTTAATGGAACTTTCCATTTTACTATAAAATAAAAAAGCGTTTACTTTGTATTTTTTAATAACTATTTTAATAACTTAAAAAAAAAAAAATTCTTACATGTTAAGTCTCCCTAATAGACTTGAATGATTGCTTGCTTGCTCATATAGTACATTTTAATACATGTGTTCTTCAGAAGGCACCTGGCTGCTATGACAACTGATTGTCACACCGCTATTGTGCTGTGGGGACCCACAACTATGACTTAACTGCTTAGATGCTATGATCACTATTGACCCTGGCATCTAGGGGATTAAGCTGTCAGTATAAGAGTGAAATCATCAGCTCTAGTCAACATCCAGTTGTAGTATACCGCCAGTAGAAAAAATATGTAGATTCAGCTCACCACTGTTGAATGTTCCATGACTGAAGACCATGTCTGTATTCGGAGAGCAGGGCAGAAACTGGAAGAAGGAGGCAAAAGAAGGAGGCAAGGGCCTCCAGCTGCTCCGAAACGAAAATTAATAATTAAAACTTCACTTTTATTCCATTGAGATTAAACGCAATAGGATATATATAATGGTAATAAAACAAGAAGCACCAACGCGTTTCGAGCCAAATGTGGCTCTTAGTTGTGGCAATATGTGCACATGCATGTGCTCCTTATGTAGTGATGTCACGATACTCCGGCCCCGTGTAACCCTACCCTAAAGGGGTTTTCCGGGACACTGAAGTGAATGGGAGCTGAGATGCACTAACCAAGCAAGGCTACTATACAATGTACAGAGCTGTCTGCTTACCACAGGGGTCTCTGTATATGTGGGCATTGCATCTATGACGAACAGCTGATTGGTGGGGTGCTGAGTGTCAGACCCCTATAGATCAGATATTGATGTCCTATCCTAATAAACTGCTTTAAAGGAGTTGTCCCAGCTCATCATCTTGCTTTTTACACCCATCTGCTGGTTTGCGGTGGCTGGAGATGGTCGCTAAAGCCGAAAGCAGTGGAAGCAGGGAAGTTACGCAACTTCCTGAGTTTCTGACGACATCTGGCCGCCAAAAACGGGTCGGAGGTGGCCTTAAAAAGCCAACTGGGATTGGACAACCTCTTCAAGGCCATTTCATTACACAGTGATTAGGCTGTATATTAAAAAATTCTGTGTATATTATGATATTTATATAAAAAAAATTCCTAGCGTATTCCTATAAATGGTCTTTTATATCCGGCTGTAACTATGATGTCATGCATTAAGATATTTATTTAAATAATTTCTACTATAATCCTATAGATGGGCCTTTACTATCTGCCTATAACTATGAGGTCATGCAGTTTGATATTTCATCACTAGATGGCAGTATATCTCAGGGCACCTGTTAGCTCACAGTTTAGCACTAATATTCATTCTGTGCAAGTGGACGAGGGAAAAGGCCGATCTAGAAGCAAAGATGCCGGGCTGAAGTTCTTTGGGAACTTGTAGTTATATAAAGGTCTGCTTTTTGGATTTGTAGCGGATTTGCTGCTGTAGATTTTGGTACAAAAAATGTTATGAGAAAAAGAAGTCTTAGGCTAGGATTCCACTTGGTTTTTTTTTCTGGCAGTTTTTGGATATCTGGAAGGACTTACACTTCTCCATTATGAATTCACTTCTGACTTTGGCTCAAAAATTGCAGTGGCAGATATCCAAAAATTGCCAGAAAAAAAAAACAAGTGGAATCCTAGCCTTAGGGTGCGTTCACACAGCCATCTGTCCCCGTTTTTTCCCCCCGTTTTGGTTCCGTTGTTGCTGCTTGTAAACGTATTTCAAACGGTTGTAAAATAATCCCATTGATGTCAATGGGATTTTTTTACAATCCTTTCACATCCGTTTGCACCCGTCTGCGCTAATTTCCTTTTTTTTTTACGGGAGAAAAGACGGCACATGCAGTATTTTTTCTCACATCAAAAAAAATGAAGAAAAAACGTATACAGTAAATGTTACATTGAAGTCTATGGAAAATGGATGAGCCTTTAATGTCATCCATTTGCATCCGTTTTTTGATCCGTTTTTACTTCTGAGCATGCTCAGAACAAAAAAAAAAAGTATAGTTTATTAACTGAAAAATAACGGATCCAAACGGATAACATCCGTTTTCATCCCTTATTGTCCTTTTTTTTTTTGTAAACGGGAAGGGTCTAGACGGCCGTGTGAACGCAGCCTTAGCGCTAATCCCCCTTCTCTGTGACATGTCTATGATTTTTTTTTTTTTTTCAAACTGAACAGACTTCATAAGATTGTAACAGGTTATCACAGTGTTTCCCGATCAGTGTGCCTCCAACTGTTGCAAAACTACAACTCCCAGCATGCCCGGACAGCTGAAAGCTGTCCGGGCATGCTGGAAGTTGTAGTTTTGCAGCAGCTTGAGATATACTCTTTGGAAAACACTGCTCTATAGCAGGTGAAAACAAGAATTTGCTTATAACTGTATTAAATGCTCTGGCTACAATGTAACAAATCTCAGCCATGGATCTGATCACTATAGGAATACATAAGATTGATACCCCCGAAATAGGAAAGCGATGATATGTGCTACAGTCAGTGAGATCTTAAAGGAGTACTCCAGCGCAAAATAACTTATCCTCTATGCAAAGGATAGGGGATAAGTTATAGATCGCGGAGGGGGGTCCGAGCGCTGGGGCCCCCCGGGATCTCCTGGATGGGGCCGCGGCAGTCTGCCGGAAGTGAAGTTTCCTCCTCAGCAGAAAGCCGCGTCAGACACTCCCCCTCCATGTATCTCTATGGGGTACATGGAGGGGGCGTGTCGGCCTCCGCGTCATGCGGGGACGGAACGCCCCCTTTCCTGTATATTGCCGCGGCCCCGTACCGAAGATCGCGGGGGCCCCAGCGCTCGGACCCCCCGCGATCTATAACTTATCCCCTATCCTTCGGATAGGGGATAAGTTATTTTGCACTATAGATGTCCTTTAAGGGTTAAAATTTGTTGGGAATCCGTCAGATTTTCTTAAGTTAAAAGATGTTTACATTTTTGTACCATTTTTAAACGGATTTGCTAGATACACAGCAAACAGTTGTAGTTGACTGTTGTAGTGTCCCCTGGACCTTTCGCTTACCGCCAGGCATGGACTGTAGACTAAAGGACCAAGAGTTGCCTGAGGCTGTCTATCTCCTGCTATCCAAGACTGCAGACTGGACCTGTTATCACAGCGTTTCCCAACCAGGATGCCTCCAGCTGTTGCAAAACTACAACTCCCAGCATACCCGGACAGCCAACGGCTGTCCGGGCATGCTGGGAGTTGTAGTTTTACAACCCTGGTTGGAAAAGGCACCCTGGTTTGAAAATGCTTGGTTTCCAATATGATGCATCGCTTGTGTAGACATGATCTGAACTGTGGCATCTTCAGCTATATGGAAATGAGTTAATGAGTGTTGCTTTCCCTATAAAGTATTACAAACAGACCATTTCTAAATGTTCAAGGTTGGAGAAACAACAAGTCATGTAGTAGTGCTGCCATCTGGTGGTAAAAAAGAAGTATTGCAGCCTGGATTATAAAGAATTCTAGATTTCCTGTACATAGGTATTAAATATTTATAGAGTCACATTAACCAAACAAAAAAAACCTGTAGCCTTTAACTTTCCTACTAATAGTGTCTTTCAACTCACAACTTAGTAGCATAGTCCCATTGTTTTAAATAGGATTTTGTTGCTTTGCGCAGACGGCGAAACGATTCAATTCTTTCTGCAATATCTGCTTGGAAATGCATTGCCGTCTATGGAGATTACGCATTTCCGAGCGGTCCTAGCCTCGACATGCCGGAGCCTGCAGTTTGCGGAATGTCTGCCAGAAATATTTTAGGCGGACATTCTGCCAAAATTCGGTGGCATGAACATAGCCTAAGGCTTAAGTTTATACAGCGGAATGTCTGCACGGAAAATCACTGTGCAGACATTCCACTGACCCCTGGTTAGGCGGCAGAACGGTTCTAGGACTGCTCGGAAATACGCTGGGGGAGATTTATCAAAACCTGTGCGGAGGAAAAGTTATCCAGTTGCCCATAGCAACCAATCAGATCGCTTCTTTCATTTTTCACAGGCCTTCCTAAAAATGAAAGAAACAATCTGATTGGTTGCTATGGGCAACTGGGCAACTTTACCTCTGCACAGGTTTTGATAAATCTCTTCCGGTGTCTCATAGACAGCAATGCATTTCCGTACGGACTCCACAGAAAGAGTAGACATGACTATTCCTGATGCTAATGCCAGAATCAGAATTTCCGCAGAAATTCTGCCATGTGTTTGGTGCAGCAGAATCCTATTGAAATCAATGGGACTCTGCTGCAGCGGAATGTTCATGCGGAGTTGTTTTGTAGAATTCTGCACAGAAATTCCATCGTGTGAACATGATGCTTAGAAGAAGGGGTGAAAAATACAGGGGGCGCTCCCTGATTAGGTGTATATGCTGGTGTGTGCCCTACACCACACCCAGGTGATATACCAGCCTCGAAAGTAGCTGCGCTGGACTGTGCCCCGCTTGAGAGGGTGGAGATAGTTGAGGTAATTGGCTGCTGCACTCTTACTGGCATCGGGCCACCTAGGATGGTACCTGATAGAGAGCAATGGAGGTAATATTTAAAAAAAAAAAAAAAACTGGTTCCGCAAGGCACTGCTCAGTATTCGGTAGAAAAAGAAAGACTAGAGTAGCACAGGACAATAAAAACTTTATTGGTGTAGAAGGGACAACGAGTTTCGTAATCCACTGATGCCTTCCTCAGGTCCACTCACAGTTCTAAAAGAATAGATAAACACATATAGAAGATGCGCTTCTTCTTTAAGGATAGAGAGGGTGTAATTTAATATATATATATATATATATATATATATATATAAAATAGGTATGAAATAAAAGTAACCACAAGGTAAGTTTAAAAGGAAACGGACCCGCTGCTGAAGTAGCAGGGTGCTGGGTAGGTGGTAGTGCGTTCATGTCACTTTTAAGTGGAAAATTATTACTTTAAAAAGGCCGTGGTGGCGCCGGAATCAATAATGTGCTATGAAATTAGGAGCAGGATGCTGGAAACTGATATATTTACACACATGTATAATGGGTAGTATGCCCAAGTAAAATGCAGTGTAGTGCGGAGGAAGATAAAAATAGCGTGCATGAAATGGGGCAAAGCACAAACATATACCCTGCCCCATTTGTGCAAAAAGTCATAATTAAATCACTTGCTTGTCAGCAAGTGATTTAGTTATGTGAACATAGCCTTAGGGCACAATCACACAACCGAATGTGTGGCGGGAGAAATTTCGGATGGACTTTCCATGCACAGCAGGCACTGAGTGATTTAGTCAGCACTAGGACCGGTTGGGCATGCGCCGTCACCATTGGCGGCAATTGGCATTGCATATTCGAGTGGACAAAATAAACATGTTCATTTTTTCAGTGGAGTCTGGAATCTAAATATCCGTGGCGGAATTTTCCGCCACAGCAGTTCAGCAGTGGGCTTAGTGCAGAAGAATCCCATTGAACAGGAGGCTGCTGCATCAGAATTTCTGAGTAGAATTTCTCTGCACGCAAATTCCGTAGTGTGAACTTATCAGCTGCTGTATGCTCCAGAGGAAGTTCTTTTCTTTTTGAATTTCTTTTCTGTCTGACCACAGTGCTCTCTGCTGACACCTCTGTCCATGTCAGGAACTGTCCAGAGCAGGAGAGGTTTTTTATGGGGATTTACTCCTACTCTGAACAGTTCCTAAAATGGACAGAGATGTCAGCAGAGAGCACTGTGGTCAGAAAGAAAGGAAATCCAAAAGAAAAGAACTTCCTGTGGAGCATACAGCAATTCCTCAAGGTTTAGCAGGGTGTTGTGCTCCCAGGTGAGTACATACAATTAAAGGGGTACTCCGCTGGAAAATATAAATATATATATTTTTTTTATCAACTGGTGCCAGAACGTTAAACAGATTTGTAAATTACTTCTATTTAAAAAATGATTAGTTGCTGTATGCTCCACAGGAAGTTATTTTCTTTTTGGATTTCCTTTCTGTCTGACCACAGTGCTCTCTGATGACACCTCTGTCCCTTTTGGGAACTGTTCAGAGTAGTAAATGCCCATAGCAAACCTATGCTGCTTTGTACAGTTCTTGACATGGACAGAGGTGTTAGCAGAGAGCACTGTGGTCAGACAGAAAAGAAATTCAAAAAGAAAAGAACTTCCTCTGGAGTATACTGCAGCTGATAAGTACTGCAAGGATTACGATTTTGAAAAAGAAGTAATATACAAATCTGTTTAGCTTTCTGGCACCAGTTGATGTAAACAAAAATGTTTTCCAGCGGAGTACCCCTTTAACCCCCTGATTCACGTGGTATCTTGAAATCCCACACAAGACACTCTCCATTGTTTCTTTCTATATAGTTTATAGGATAAGCCATCAGTGTCTTTTTTGGGTACGTATTTGTTGTGGGTACAAAGTGACTGTTTTTATTTGTGGTGTAGATTTATATTATCTTTAAGGTTGAGTAGGCTAAAGCCTTGGGTCCTTTAGGGACTGTTAGTAACTGTAGTATTGTATAGGTATTGCTATAGAACAGAGTGCAAAGGAGCTATCCAGGGATAGAAAAATTGAGCTAATTACTTTACCAAAAAACAGCACCACACTCGTCCTCAGGTTGGATGTGGTATTACAACTTGGCTCCATTCACTTCAATGGAACTGAGCTGTAATATAACAAACAACCGGAGGACTGGTGTGGTGCTTTTTTTCCCATTCCTGGACAACCCCTTTAACCACTGGAGCCTTAGGCTGCAGGTAACATTTAGAGATATGCTTTACAGCAGTCTTTCCTATCCAGGGTGCCTCCAGTTGTTGCAAAACTACAACTTACAGCATGCCCAGACAGCAAAAGGCAAAATACTGTTTTACACCATGCCCCATAGACACAAAATATTCTGACGCAGACCCTGTTCATTTTATGGGAGAGGTTTCTAAACATGCTCTGTGACCTGTTCAGAGGTCATTCTACAGAGGTCGGGGGTGGGGGGTCTATATTAAATGGTGTGTTATCTATATACTGGTGTCACCTTTCACTGTAATCCTGTCTATAATGGTAGAAAGCACTGCTGGAAAGTAAGTACAGGAAGTGTCAGGCTCTTTTTTGGCTTAGTGGCCAGAATGAAAAGTGCAAGATTTCAGAATTATTTTATTATATAGATAGTAAAATGGGAAAACTAAAAATAAATGTCACCCAAAATTCTTAAAAATATCTCACCTAAAACTTGATATAAAGGGGTACTCCGCTATTCAGTGTTTAGAACAAACTGTTCCAAACACTGGAGCCAGCGCCGGGAGCTCGTGATGTCATAGCCCGCCCCCCATGACGTCATGCCCACCTCCTCAATGCAAGTCTATGGGAGGGGGAGTGGCAGCAGTCACACCCCCCTCCCATAGACTTGCATTGAGGGGGTATGACCGTGACGTCAAGAGTGGGGCGTGACCGCGACATCATGAGCCTCCGCCCTGCCTCGTCAGTCATCTGGCACGGAGCGAAGTTCACTCAGTGCATCGGATGTCTGGGGTGCTGCAGAGGTACCCAGCAGCAGGACCTCCGCGATCAGACATCTTATCCCCTATCCTTTGGATAGGGAATAAGATGTCTAGGGGTGGAGTACCCCTTTAATGAATGTCAAAAATCTTTTAGTTGGATAAAGAACTCCTTGTACTTCCCCCCATGTTCTTTCTCCCCGTGTGTGCTGAATGGTATTAGGGGGGTCTTGGGGCATACATGTGGATGGCTGACCTGGCTGGTGGGAGAGTATTAGTTTTAAAGAGCTTGGAGTTTCCACATCAAGCACATCCAGCAGCACTACGTGTCATAACACCAGCACTCTATAACACATGCAGATGGAGCCTCTGCTCGCAGTGATGAAGTGAGGAGTATGCTGGATGGGAGCAGGGGTGGAGATAAATGCCCTGGCACATATGTTCAGTTGGGGCCCCCCTCTCCAGGGGCAATTTATTTTTACTGCCGCCAGCTGTGGCCTGCTGTGAATCCCTGGTGGTCTGAGGTGCTGCCTGTTGCAGATAAATACCACGTTGTGCTTCCTACATATAATACTGCTACACACGCTGCCCCCTAAATCAAATACTTGTACATACTGTGTCCTAAATACAATATTGCCACATACTGTGTCCTGAATACAATACTCAGTCTTAATTAGAAAACAGACACTGCTCGCCTCTCAATTATACTAGAAAGGTTCACATCACAGGGCTGCTTTTTAAGATGAATATGGTTGTGCTCAACTTATAGTTATAGCAGTCCTCAATGCAAATTCAACAATGTTAAAAAGAGAAAGTGGCACTCAACAGTTACTTCTTTCTTCATTTAGTCAGTCATAGTTTACAGATTTTCCACACCTAAGCAGGCATTGACCCCAGTGTGTATTCATTCCAATGGTGACAGCTGTTTCACGCTGTTCAGCGATTCAATGGACCCTGATACTGCCACATGCTGTACCCAGAACTGAATAATTATGCCACTGTGCCCCCTAAAATAATGAATGATGCTACTGCGGCTCCCTCAAACATTTGCTACTTCTGCCCCCTAATCACTAACCCAATGGACTGTGCCACTGTCCCCTTTATAAATGATGTCACTGCCCCTCCTAACGACACCACTTCCCCTCAAATTGTGCCTCTTCCCCACTGAACTATACCACACCCCCCTTTATGAACTTTGCCAGTCCCCTGACAGTGCTAATGTCCCAAAGACTGTGCCCCTGTTCCCTTATATCAACTGTGCTCCTGTTCCCTAATGAGCTGTGCCACTGCACCCTTTATGTGCTGTGTCAGTCCCTAAATGAGCAATTCCTGTCATAAAACTGTTCTCCCCACTGCCCCATCAATTGTTCCATTGCCTCCATTGAACTATGCCACTGCCCAATGGACTCTGTTACTGCTCTCTTAATTGTGCAACTACCCCCTTAATGTGCCATTGCCCAAATTAACTATGCTTCTGTCCCCCAAACTGTGCCACTGTCCCCTCCACTGGCCTAGCCATAGCAGAGTGATGTTGTAAGCGCTGTAAGCCCCCTCCCATAGACTTGCATTCAGGGGGCGTGGCCGTGACTTCATGAGGGGGCGTGGTTAACCCCCGCAGGATGAAAACAACGTTCGGAACATTTTGTTCCACGCTGGCCAGTGGAGTACCCCTTTTATTTTTGATGAGCTATCAAATAGGTAGTCAGGGAAAGTCTTAGTTGGCCTATTGGAGGAAGGGCTCACAATAGTGCCTAAGATGGTAACAGGAACCCTAAGGTAAGGTTCTGCAACAGGTCCACTATTTTTAGGGAAATAACTCTGCTTATGCATAGGGTGTAGTGGGGACAGAATCAGGTCCCTAGAGAAAAGTGTCATATACCTCCCAGCCTAATAAGAATATTCCTTTTTAGTCCAAAGGTTCAATTCTCCTGATATTTGATCTTTGTCTTTCCTAGCAGTGAATATTTTAAGGTATAAATAAAAGGTTCTGATGGACTGTATTTGACTTTTCACAAGCAGAGTATATTAGATATTCTGTTATAGAAATCAAAAGCCACATGAGGTAGTGGACAATTTTCCTCAATTCAGGGAAAATATATTCATCTGATTTGTATCAAGGTAAAGTTTAGCTCTCATCGTGTTCTTCAAGGATCCTTTTAATTAATCTCAGGATTATTTGAGTTAACAGCAGGATACCTGATTCCTAAAGGGGTATTCCTATTATATAAAATGAATATCACCTATTATAGGGCTTATATTCCCCAATTAAACTGTTCTGCACGTCAATAGCAATAGTCATACAACCCCAAAGAAGTATGCAGAATATAACAGTATAATCTACTTATGTATTTATTTGTGTCAATAATAAAATAAAAAAATAATTGGTGGAAAAGTAGTCCCAAAATAAGGTCCCACCCAATGGCTTCATTACTCCGTACATACTATGCAATGTCCAGACATAAATATGTAGATGTAGGTAGAAAACAGGTTCAAAATGTGCAAAAATATTGCTACAAACCACAAATATGCATATGGAGAAAAAGAAAACAACATCCACGAAATAGACAAAAGACAAGTGCCAGGGAGGAGACTACATGCCCCAACACACATTTCACTACTACTTTATCGGGGGTCATGAAGAAGAGGTAGTGAAATGTGTGTTGGGGCTTGTTTGTATAGAATATTCCGTGATAGGAAGGAGTGGGTGACATTTGGCATAAGTAATGGAGTTCTCTCCCTGTAGGCTGACCAAGAAGGGCATAAAAATAGTGCTCCAGCCTCACCATCTTTGACACAAGTTTGGGATCCAAAAGTTTAGATTTTCTTCCTGGAACAAATTACAGACTTAAATTGGACATAATGATATCAGTGACTACAGGTTACATCTTCTCTATAGTGAGGAGAATACACAATGATATCAGTGACTACAGGTGACGTCTTCTCTATAGTGAGGAGAATACACAATGAAATCAGTGACTATAGGTGACATCATCTCTATATTGAGAATACACAATGATATCATTGATTACAGGTGATGTCTTCTCTATAGTGAGGAGAATACACAATGATATCAGTGGCTACAGGTGACGTCTTTTCTATAGTGAGAAGAATACACAATGATATCAGTGATTACAGGTGCTGTCTTCTCTATAGTGAGGAGAATACACAATAATATCAGTGACTACAGGTGACATCTTTATAGTGAGGAGAATACATATCAGTGACTACAGGTGACGTCTTCTCTATTGTGAAGAGAATACACAATGATATCAGTGACTACAAGTGACATCTTCTCTATAGTGAGGAGAATACACAATGATATCAGTGACTACAGGTGACGTCTTCTCTATAGTGAGGAGAATACACAATGATATCAGAGACTACAGGTGATGTCTTCTCTATAGTGAGGAGAATACACAATGATATCAGTGACTACAGGTGACGTCTTCTCTATCGTGAGGGGAATACACAATGATATCAGTGATTACAGGTGATATCTTCTCTATAGTGAGGAGAAAACACAATGATATCAGTGGCTACAGGTGATGTCTGTCACGATGCCGGCTGGCAGGTAGTGGACCCTCTGTGCCAGAGAGGGATTGGCGTGGACCGTGCTAGTGGACCGGTTCTAAGCCACTACTGGTTTTCACCAGAGCCCGCCGCAAAGCGGGATGGTCTTGCTGCGGCGGTAGTGACCAGGTCGTATCCACTAGCAACGGCTCACCTCTCTGGCTGCTGAAGATAGGCGCGGTACAAGGGAGTAGGCAGAAGCAAGGTCGGACGTAGCAGAAGGTCGGGGCAGGCAGCAAGGATCGTAGTCAGGGGCAACGGCAGAAGGTCTGGAAACACAGGCAAGGAACACACAAGGAACGCTTTCACTGGCACTAAGGCAACAAGATCCGGCAAGGGAGTGCAAGGGAAGTGAGGTAATATAGGGAAGTGCACAGGTGAAAACCCTAATTGGAACCACTGCGCCAATCAGCGGCGCAGTGGCCCTTTAAATCGCAGAGACCCGGCGCGCGCGCGCCCTAGGGAGCGGGGCCGCGCGCGCCGGGACAGAACAGACGGGGAGCGAGTCAGGTAGGGGAGCCGGGGTGCGCATCGCGAGCGGGCGCTACCCGCATCGCGAATCGCATCCCGGCTGGCAGCGGGATCGCAGCGCCCCGGGTCAGAGGACGTGACCGGAGCGCTGCAGCGGAGGGAGTGAAGCGAGCGCTCCGGGGAGGAGCGGGGACCCGGAGCGCTCGGCGTAACAGTACCCCCCCCCTTGGGTCTCCCCCTCTTCTTGGAGCCTGAGAACCTGAGGAGCAGACTTTTGTCAAGGATGTTGTCCTCAGGTTCCCAGGATCTCTCTTCAGGACCACAACCCTCCCAGTCTACTAAAAAAAAATTTTTCCCTCTGACCTTTTTGGCAGCCAAAATTTCCTTGACCGAGAAGACGTCCGAGGAGCCGGAAACAGGAGTGGGAGGAACAGATTTGGGAGAAAAACGGTTGAGGATGAGTGGTTTGAGAAGAGAGACGTGAAAGGCATTAGGGATACGAAGAGAAGGAGGAAGAAGAAGTTTATAAGAGACAGGATTAATTTGACACAAAATTTTGAAAGGACCAAGATAGCGTGGTCCCAACTTGTAGCTAGGGACACGGAAGCGGACATATTTAGCGGAGAGCCATACCTTGTCTCCAGGGGAAAAAACGGGGGGAGCTCTTCTTTTCTTATCCGCGAACCTCTTCATGCGTGAAGAAGCCTGTAAGAGAGAATTTTGGGTCTCTCTCCATATAATGGAAAGGTCACGAGAAATTTCATCCACAGCGGGCAGACCAGAGGGCAAGGGGGTAGGGAGGGGGGGAAGAGGGTGACGGCCGTACACCACGAAAAATGGGGATTTGGAGGAAGATTCAGAGACCCTGAAGTTATACGAGAATTCGGCCCATGGAAGGAGATCTGCCCAGTCATCCTGGCGGGAGGAAACAAAATGTCGCAAATAATCACCCAGGATCTGGTTAATTCTTTCTACTTGTCCATTGGACTGGGGATGATATGCAGAGGAAAAATTTAATTTAATCTTGAGTTGTTTACAGAGAGCCCTCCAGAATTTAGACACGAATTGGACCCCTCTATCCGAGACAATCTGCGTAGGCAACCCGTGAAGACGAAAAATGTGTACAAAAAATTGTTTAGCCAACTGAGGCGCAGAAGGAAGACCAGGAAGAGGGATGAAATGTGCCATTTTGGAGAATCGATCAACGACCACCCAAATAACGGTGTTGCCACGGGAAGGGGGTAAATCAGTAATAAAATCCATACCAATCAGAGACCAAGGCTGTTCGGGGACAGGCAGAGGATGAAGAAAACCAGCGGGCTTCTGGCGAGGAGTCTTATCCCGGGCACAGATAGTGCAGGCTCGCACAAAGTCCCCAACATCCGTCTCCAGAGTCGGCCACCAATAGAAGCGGGAGATGAGTTGCACAGATTTCTTGATGCCCGCATGACCTGCGAGATGGGAGGAGTGACCCCATTTGAGGATTCCGAGGCGTTGGCGTGGAGAAACAAAGGTCTTTCCTGGAGGAGTCTGCCTGATGGAGGCAGGAGAAGTGGAGATCAGGCAGTCAGGTGGAATGATGTGTTGCGGAGGGAGATCAACTTCTGAGGCATCCGAGGAACGAGAGAGAGCATCGGCCCTAATGTTCTTATCGGCAGGACGAAAGTGAATCTCAAAATTAAATCGGGCAAAGAACAGAGACCACCGGGCCTGGCGAGGATTCAGCCGTTGGGCAGACTGGAGGTAGGAGAGGTTCTTGTGGTCGGTGTAGATAATAACAGGAAATCTTGATCCCTCCAGCAGATGCCTCCATTCCTCAAGTGCTAATTTAATGGCTAGAAGCTCTCGATCCCCGATGGAGTAGTTCCTCTCCGCTGGAGAGAAGGTCCTAGAGAAAAAACCACAAGTGACAGCATGCCCGGAAGAATTTTTTTGTAGAAGAACAGCTCCAGCTCCCACTGAGGAGGCATCAACCTCCAATAGGAAGGGTTTGGAAGGGTCAGGTCTGGAGAGCACGGGAGCCGAAGAAAAGGCAGACTTGAGTCGTTTAAAGGAGTCTTCTGCTTGAGGAGGCCAGGACTTGGGATCAGCATTTTTTTTGGTTAAAGCCACGATAGGAGCCACAATGGTAGAAAAATGTGGAATAAATTGCCTGTAATAATTGGCGAACCCCAAAAAGCGTTGGATAGCACGGAGTCCGGAGGGGCGTGGCCAATCTAAGACGGCAGAGAGTTTGTCTGGATCCATCTGTAGTCCCTGGCCAGAGACCAAATATCCTAGAAAAGGAAGAGATTGGCATTCAAACAGACATTTCTCAATTTTGGCATAGAGTTGGTTGTCACGAAGTCTCTGAAGAACCATACGGACATGCTGGCGGTGTTCTTCTAGATTGGCAGAAAAAATTAGGATATCGTCCAGATATACAACAACACAGGAGTATAACAGATCACGAAAAATTTCATTGACAAAGTCTTGGAAGACGGCAGGGGCATTGCACAGTCCAAAGGGCATGACCAGATACTCAAAGTGTCCATCTCTGGTGTTAAATGCCGTTTTCCACTCGTCCCCCTCTCTGATGCGGATGAGGTTATAGGCGCCTCTTAAGTCCAATTTAGTGAAGATGTGGGCACCTTGGAGGCGATCAAAGAGTTCAGAGATGAGGGGTAAGGGGTAGCGGTTCTTAACCGTGATTTTATTAAGACCGCGGTAGTCAATGCAAGGACGTAGGGAGCCATCTTTTTTGGACACAAAGAAAAATCCGGCTCCGGCAGGAGAGGAGGATTTACGGATAAAGCCCTTTTTTAGATTCTCCTGGACGTATTCGGACATGGCAAGAGTCTCTGGGGCAGAGAGAGGATAAATTCTGCCCCGGGGTGGAGTAGTACCCGGGAGGAGGTCGATAGGGCAATCATAAGGCCTGTGAGGAGGTAGAGTCTCAGCTTGTTTTTTGCAGAAAACATCCGCGAAGTCCATATAGGCCTTAGGGAGACCGGTTACTGGAGGAACCACAGAGTTACGGCAAGGGTTACTGGGAACCGGTTTTAGACAGTTCTTGGAACAAGAGGACCCCCAACTCTTGATCTCCCCAGTGGACCAATCCAGGGTTGGGGAATGAAGTTGAAGCCAGGGAAGTCCAAGGAGAATCTCCGAGGTGCAATTGGGGAGGACCAAAAGTTCAATCCTCTCATGATGAGATCCGATGCTCATAAGAAGGGGCTCCGTGCGGAAACGTATGGTACAGTCCAATCTTTCATTATTTACACAATTGATGTAGAGGGGTCTGGCGAGACTGGTCACCGGGATGTTGAACCTGTTGACGAGAGAGGCCAAAATAAAATTTCCTGCAGATCCAGAGTCCAAGAAGGCCACTGTAGAGAAGGAGAAGGCAGAGGCAGACATCCGCACTGGCACAGTAAGACGTGGAGAAGCAGAGTAGACATCAAGGACTGTCTCACCTTTGTGCGGAGTCAGCGTACGTCTTTCCAGGCGGGGAGGACGGATAGGACAATCCCTCAGGAAGTGTTCGGTACTAGCACAGTACAGGCAGAGGTTCTCCATACGGCGTCGTGTCCTCTCTTGAGGTGTCAGGCGAGACCGGTCGACCTGCATAGCCTCCACGGCGGGAGGCACAGGAACAGATTGCAGGGGACCAGAGGAGAGAGGAGCCGAGGAGACGAAACGCCTCGTGCGAACAGAGTCCATATCTTGGCGGAGTTCCTGACGCCTTTCAGAAAAACGCATGTCAATGCGAGTGGCTAGGTGAATAAGTTCATGTAGATTAGCAGGAATTTCTCGTGCGGCCAGAACATCTTTAATGTTGCTGGATAGGCCTTTTTTGAAGGTCGCGCAGAGGGCCTCATTATTCCAGGACAATTCTGAAGCAAGTGTACGGAATTGTACGGCATACTCGCCAACGGAAGAATTACCCTGGACCAGGTTCAACAGGGCAGTCTCAGCAGAAGAGGCTCGGGCAGGTTCCTCAAAGACACTTCGGATTTCCGAGAAGAAGGAGTGTACAGAGGCAGTGACGGGGTCATTGCGGTCCCAGAGCGGTGTGGCCCATGACAGGGCTTTTCCGGACAGAAGACTGACTACGAAAGCCACCTTAGACCTTTCAGTGGGAAACAGGTCCGACATCATCTCCAGATGCAGGGAACATTGGGAAAGAAAGCCACGGCAAAACTTAGAGTCCCCATCAAATTTATCCGGCAAGGATAAGCGTATCCCAGGAGCGGCCACTCGCTGCGGAGGAGGTGCAGGAGCTGGCGGAGGAGATGACTGCTGAAGCTGTGGTAGCAACTGTTGTAGCATAACGGTCAGTTGAGACAGCTGTTGGCCTTGTTGCGCTATCTGTTGTGACTGCTGGGCGACCACCGTGGTGAGGTCAGCGACAACTGGCAGAGGAACTTCAGCGGGATCCATGGCCGGATCTACTGTCACGATGCCGGCTGGCAGGTAGTGGACCCTCTGTGCCAGAGAGGGATTGGCGTGGACCGTGCTAGTGGACCGGTTCTAAGCCACTACTGGTTTTCACCAGAGCCCGCCGCAAAGCGGGATGGTCTTGCTGCGGCGGTAGTGACCAGGTCGTATCCACTAGCAACGGCTCACCTCTCTGGCTGCTGAAGATAGGCGCGGTACAAGGGAGTAGGCAGAAGCAAGGTCGGACGTAGCAGAAGGTCGGGGCAGGCAGCAAGGATCGTAGTCAGGGGCAACGGCAGAAGGTCTGGAAACACAGGCAAGGAACACACAAGGAACGCTTTCACTGGCACTAAGGCAACAAGATCCGGCAAGGGAGTGCAAGGGAAGTGAGGTAATATAGGGAAGTGCACAGGTGAAAACCCTAATTGGAACCACTGCGCCAATCAGCGGCGCAGTGGCCCTTTAAATCGCAGAGACCCGGCGCGCGCGCGCCCTAGGGAGCGGGGCCGCGCGCGCCGGGACAGAACAGACGGGGAGCGAGTCAGGTAGGGGAGCCGGGGTGCGCATCGCGAGCGGGCGCTACCCGCATCGCGAATCGCATCCCGGCTGGCAGCGGGATCGCAGCGCCCCGGGTCAGAGGACGTGACCGGAGCGCTGCAGCGGAGGGAGTGAAGCGAGCGCTCCGGGGAGGAGCGGGGACCCGGAGCGCTCGGCGTAACAATGTCTTTTCTATAGTGAGGAGAATACACAATGATATCAGTGACTACAGGTGACGTCTTCTCTATAGTGAAGAATATGCACAATGATATCAGTGACTACAGGTGACGTCTTCTCTATAGTGAGGAGAATACACAATGAAATCAGTGACTACAGGTGACATCATCTCTATATTGAGGAGAATACACAATGATATCATTGATTACAGGTGATGTCTTCTCTATAGTGAGGAGAATACACAATGATATCAATGGCTACAGGTGACGTCTTTTCTATAGTGAGAAGAATACACAATGATATCAGTGATTACGGGTGATGTCTTCTCTATAGTGAGGAGAATACACAATGATATCAGTGACTACAGGTGACATCTTTATAGTGAGGAGAATACATATCAGTGACTACAGGTGACGTCTTCTCTATTGTGAAGAGAATACACAATTATATCAGTAACTACAAGTGACATCTTCTCTATAGTGAGGAGAATACACAATGATATCAGTGACTACAGGTGACGTCTTCTCTATAGTGAGGAGAATACACAATGATATCAGTGACTACAGGGGATGTCTTCTCTATAGTGAGGAGAATACACAATGATATTAGTGACTACAGGTGACGTCTTCTCTATAGTGAAGAATATACACAATGATATCAGTGACTACAGGTGACATCATCTTTGTAGTGAGGACAATGCACAATGATATCAGTAGCTACAGGTGACGTCTTCTCTATAGTGAGGAGAATACACAATGATATTAGTGACTACAGGTGACGTCTTCTCTATAGTGAGGAGAACACACAATTATATCAGTGATTACAGGTGACGTCTTCTCTATTGTGAAGAGAATACACAATTATATCAGTAACTACAAGTGACATCTTCTCTATAGTGAGGAGAATACACAATGATATCAGTGACTACAGGTGACGTCTTCTCTATAGTGAGGAGAATACACAATGATATCAGTGACTACAGGGGATGTCTTCTCTATAGTGAGGAGAATACACAATGATATCAGTGACTACAGGTGACGTCTTCTCTATAATGAGGAGAATACACAATGATATCAGTGACTACAGGTGACGTCTTCTCTATAGTAAAGAATATACACAATGATATCAGTGACTACAGGTGACATCTTCTCTATAGTGAGGAGAATATACAATGATATCAGTGACTACAGGTGACATCATCTCTATAGTGAGGAGAATACACAATGATATCATTAACTACATGTGACGTCTTCTCTATAGTGAGGAGAATACACAATATAAGTGACTGCAGGTGACGTCTTCTCTATAGTGAGGAGAATACACAATGATATCAGTGACTACAGGTAACATCATCTTTATAGTGAGGACAATGCACAATGATATCAGTAGTTACAGGTGACGTCTTCTCTATAGTGAGGAGAATACACAATGATATTAGTGACTACAGGTGACGTCTTCTCTATAGTGAGGAGAACACACAATGATATTAGTGATTACTGGTGACGTCTTCTCTATAGTGAGGAGAATACACAATGATATCAGTGATTACAGGTGATGTCTTCTCTATAGTGAAGAATATACACAATGATATCAGTGACTACAGGTGACATCATCTTTGTAGTGAGGACAATGCACAATGATATCAGTAGCTACAGGTGACGTCTTCTCTATAGTGAGGAGAATACACAATGATATTAGTGACTACAGGTGACGTCTTCTCTATAGTGAGGAGAACACACAATTATATCAGTGATTACAGGTGACGTCTTCTCTATAGTGAGGAGAATACACAATGATATCAGTGATTACAGGTGACGTCTTCTCTATAGTGAAGAATATACACAATGATATCATGGCTACAGGTGACGTCTTCTCTATAGTGAGGAGAATACACAATGATATCAGTGACTACAGGTGACGTCTTCTCTATAGTGAGGAGAATACACAATGATATCAGTGACTACAGGTGACGTCTTCTCTATAGTGAGGAGAATACACAATGATATCAGTGATTACAGGTGACGTCTTCTCTATAGTGAGGAGAATACACAATGATATCAGTGACTACAGTGACGTCTTCTCTATAGTGAGGAGAATACACAATGAGATCAGTGACTACAGTGACGTCTTCTCTATAGTGAGGAGAATACACAATGATATCAGTCATTACAGGTGACGTCTTCTCTATAGTGAGGAGAATACACAATAATATCAGTGGCTACAGGGGACATCTACTCTATAGTCTTTTCTTATCTAATTCAGCTGGTACATACCGCCGGGTCCAGCTAAATCTTCTCTCTGCAGAACTTGACGCCCAAATGGATCCTCACTATGTCAGCGGAGTCTGATCCTCGATATGAAAATGATAATTAATATAATGCTGCCAGGCACTGCGCTTTCTGAATATAATACTGCCACACACTGTGCTCTCTGAATATAACCCTGCCAGACACTATATTTAGTAAATATGATACTGCCACACACTGCGCTCTCTGATTATAAACCTGCCACACACTTTATCCTCTGAATAGAATACTATCCCACACTGTACCCTCAAAATATATAATACTACTGCAAACTGCGCTCTCTGAATATGATACTACTGCCCATTGTACCCTCTGAATATAATACTACAACACACTGTACCTTCAGAATGTAATAATACCACATACTATACCCTCTGAGTATAATACTGCCACACATTGTAATCTCTGTATATAACACTACCACCACACCGCACTCTCTGAATATAATACTATTCCACACTGCGCCTCTAAATATAACCTTGCCATACAGTAAACTGTCTGGGTACAATACCGCAACATATTGTGGCACATAAAAACTATATCACTCCAGGAATCCCTTGATACATCATACCTTTAATATGCAAAACACTGTGTGCCCTTCACATATAGTAATAACGCCTCCTGCCCTCTGCCCCCTACATATAAAATATAACAATGCCCAGTGATGTCACAGTACAGCTATTAAGCTCCGTTTCGCACTGATCAGTGCTTCATCATGGCCGGATGAAGCACTGATCAGTGCGAAACGGAGCTTCTCGTCTGTGGTATCCCCCCTGTGCATATCCCCTCCCTATGATTTTATGTGAGTATTACACGCAATAAAGAAGCCAAACTACGAGAACTTGATGAGTTGCCGGTCTCTGTTTATCTTTGCTTGGCTATGAATAATACACAGTGATGTCACAGTACAAGGATAATACATACAGTGATCTCACAGTACTGGGATAATACATACAGTAATGTCACAGCACAGGGATAATACACACAGTGAAATTACAGTACAGGGATAATACACACTGTGATGTCACAGTACAGGGACAATACACACAGTGAAGTTACAGTACAGGGACAATACACACCATGATGTCACAGTACAGGGACAATACACACAGTGATGTTACAGTACAGGGATAATATACAGTGATGTCACAGTACAGGAATAATACACACAGTGAAGTTACAGTACAGGAATAATACACAGTGATGTCACAGTACAGGGAAAATACACACAGTGATGTCACAGTACAGGAATAATACACAGTGAAGTTACAGTACAAGGAAAATACACACAGTGATGTCACAGTACAGGGATAATACACACAGTGATGTCACAGTACAGGGATAATAAACACAGTGATGTCACAGTACAAGGATATACACACAGTGATGTCACAGTACAGGGATAATACACACAGTGTTGTTACATTACAGGGATAATACACAGTGATGTCACAGTACAGGGATAATACACACAGTGGTGTCACAGTACAGGGATAATATACACAGTGATGTTACAGTGCAGGGATAATACACACAGTGATGTCACAGTACAGAGATAATACACAGTGATGTCACAGTACAGAGATAATACACACAGTGATGCCACAGTACAGGGATAATATACACAGTGATGTCCCAGTACAGGGATAATACACAGTGATGTCACAGTACAGGAATAATACACACAGTGAAGTTACAGTACAGGAATAATACACAGTGAAGTTACAGTAAGGGGAAATACACACAGTGATGTCGCAGTACAGGGATAATACACACAGTGATGTCACAGTACAGGGAAAATACACACAGTGATGTCACAGTACTGGGATAATACACACAGTGGTGTCACAGTACAGGGATAATATACAGAGTGATGTTACAGTGCAGGGCTAATACACACAGTGATGTCACAGTACAGGGATTATACACAGTGATGTCACAGTACAGAATAATACACACAGTGATGCCACAGTACAGGGATAATATACACAGTGATGTCCCAGTACAGGGATAATACACAGTGATGTTACAGTACAGGGATAATACATACAGTGATGTCACAGTACAGGGATAATATACACAGTGATGTCCCAGTACAGGGATAATACACAGTGATGTCACAGTACAGGGATAATACATACAGTGATGTCACAGTACAGGGATAATATACACAGTGATGTCCCAGTACAGGGATAATACACAGTGATGTTACAGCACAGGGATAATATACACAGTGATGTCACAGTACAGGGATAATACATACAGTGATGTTACAGTACAGGGATAATATACACAGTGATGTCACAGTACAGGGATAATACACACAGTGATGTCACAGTACAGGGATAATACATACAGTGATGTTACAGTACAGGGATAATACACACAATGATGTCACAGTACAGGGACGATACACAGTGATGTCACAATACAGGGATAATATACACAGTGATGTCACAGTACAGGGATAATATACACAGTGATGTCACAGTACAGGGGTAATATACACAGTGATGTCACAGTACAGGGATAATACACACAGCGATGTTATAGTAGAGGGATAATACACACAACGATGTTATAGTAGAGGGATAATACACACAGCGATGTCACAGTACAGGGATAATACACACAGCAATGTTATAGTAGAGGGATAATACACACAGTGATGTCCCAGTACAGGGATAATACATACAGTGATGTCACAGTACAGGGATAATACACACAGTGATGTCACAGTACAGGGATAATATAAACAGTGATGTCCCAGTACTGGGATAATACACACCGCGATGTCACAGTACAGGGATAATACACACAGTGATGTCACAGTACAGGGATAATACACACAGTGATGTCACAGTACAGGGATAATACACACAGTGATGTCACAGTACAGGGATAATACACACAGTGATGTCACAGTACAGGGATAATACATACAGTGATGTTACAGTACAGGGATAATACACACAATGATGTCACAGTACAGGGACAATACACAGTGATGTCACAATACAGGGATAATATACACAGTGATGTCACAGTACAGGGATAATATACACAGTGATGTCACAGTACAGGGATAATATACACAGTGATGTCACAGTACAGGGATAACATACACAGTGATGTCACAGTACAGGGATAATACACACAGTGATGTCACAGTACAGGGATAATATACACAGTGATGTCACAGTACAGGGATAATATACACAGTGATGTCACAGTACAAGGATAATACACACAGTGATGTCACAGTACAGGGATAATACACACAGTGATGTCACAATACAGGGATAATATAAACAGTGATGTCCCAGTACAGGGATAATACACACCGCGATGTCACAGTACAGGGATAATACACACAGTGATGTCACAGTACAGGGATAATACACACAGTGATGTCACAGTACAGGGATAATACACACAGTGATGTCACAGTACAGGCATAATACACACAGTGATGTCACAGTACAGGGATAATACATACAGTGATGTTACAGTACAGGGATAATACACACAATGATGTCACAGTACAGGGACAGTACACAGTGATGTCACAATACAGGGATAATATACACAGTGATGTCACAGTACAGGGATAATATACACAGTGATGTCACAGTACAGGGATAATATACACAGTGATGTCACAGTACAGGGATAATATACACAGTGATGTCACAGTACAGGGATAATACACACAGTGATGTCACAGTACAGGGATAATATACACAGTGATGTCACAGTACAGGGATAATATACACAGTGATGTCACAGTACAGGGATAATACACACAGTGATGTCACAGTACAGTGATAATACACACAATGATGTCACAGTACAGGGATAATATACACAGTGATGTCACAGTACAGGGATAACACACAGTGATGTCACAGTACAGGGATAATACACACAGTGATGTCACAGTACAGGGATAATATACACAGTGTTGTCCCAGTACTGGGATAATACACACAGAGATGTTATAGTAGAGGGATAATACACACAATGATGTCACAGTACAGGGATAATATACACAGCGATGTTATAGTAGAGGGATAATATACACAGCGATGTTATAGTAGGGGGATAATACACAGTACATGGTTAATACGCAATTATGGAAGAGTACAGGGTTAGAGGTCACAATGGGATGCCATAACCATCTGTTGTGTTGCACTCTGGTCCTATCTCTGACCCCAGCACGCCAGGTTATTTAAACTTGTCCAGAAGAAAAGTTGCTGAGTTGCCATAGCAACCAATCAGATCACTTCTTTCATTTTTTAGAAGGCTTGTCAAAAATGAAAGAAGCGATCTGATTGGTTGCTATGGGCAACTCAGCAACTTTACCTATGGACAGGTTTTGCTACATCTCCCCCTAAGCACCAAGCAGGGTTGTGTGACCTAATCAGATCTAATATATCAATAAATTATTCTTAACAAAGATCAATATATTACTAGAGATTAGTACATACCATTAGGACATGCCAAACAATCTGGTATCATCATGTTGGATTTTATTTCACATTTGGCAACAGCTGGAGACACCACTGCTGTCCTTGCATTTTCTAACCAGCAGCTGGAGAGAGTATTTATGTATTTGGGTTGCTCTGTGAGCCAAATCACCTAAATTGTCGCTCACCTAATAAACTGGAGAGCGCAAAGTGAGAGCCCCAAGTTTTTAGACCAGGGAGCAGTGACGGTCGCGGTTCCTAGGCCAGTGTTTCCGAACCTGTGTGCCTCCAGCTGTTGCAAAACTACAACTTCAAGCATGCTTTGGCTGTATGGGCATGCTGGGAGTTGTAGTTTTGCAACAGTTGGAGGCACACTGGTTAAGAAACACTGGCCTAGGTGTTGAAAACGCTGCGGGGTAGACAGCTCGGTAACAGGTAAGCTGCGTATAGTCTGAAGGTTGGTGCATGGGTCTTAACAGACAGACGCAACAGATCTCTGTTATTCCAACTTGGGGCACGCCAGGTTGTTATGTTAGTGAACAATTGGCGCTTAAGCGGCGCCAACTCTGTCTGAGGATAAATAGGCAGAAAAGGACCTGCAACATACAAAAAGTTTAATAAAATAAGACAGGCAGAAACACTTTTTAACATTAAACACTTACAAGTAGGGCAGCCTGCTATTCGGCGCACAACAGCAAAAAACGGTGCAAAATAAAACCACACAAAACAGGACTTTGCACAGCAAAACATTGATGAATCTCCCCTATAAGGTATAAGTTGTGGCTATGCACCACCACATTAGTTACCAGGTTAGTGCTAAGGACGTAGCAAAGAGGGAAGGCGAGTTAAGAACTGGTCTCAGATATTACATTGACATAAGTTTTCAATGAGGGGAATTTATCAAGCTGAGCTTAAAGCGCAACTGTCATGAGGTGTGGGGCATATAACCTAACCACAGTGTGTGTATGGGGTGTAAGATATATCTGCAGCCTTACTTTTATCCCTCTTATTACAGCTTTTATTAGCTCAAAAAACACTTTAACATGCAGCCACTGACAGTCGGATAGGCGTGGCCAGGAGTTTGCTATGTACAGCCTATCCCCTGTACACCAGGGCTGGGACCGCAGTGTGATTGACACATAGGTCCCAGCGCATGCGCCCCTTATCTTTCATATGTAAGCGCTGACCAACATTACAGAGTGAGCGCTCTGTCTGACACCTCCGTGCGCCTGGGCAATACTGGAGGCAGACAGTGAGCGCTCACTTCAACCGTCTGACTCCTCTGTGCGCACACCCCTCAAGGCACGTAACAAGGGGTTCAGTGAACTTTAACACCCCACAGGTGTTTGACGACTTTTAGTTAAAGTTGGATGTGTAAATGATTGATTTTTTTTTTCACTAAAATGCTGGTTTTCCCTAAAATTTTAAATTTTTACAAGGGATAATAGGACAAAATGCCCCCCAAAATTTGTAACCCCATCTCTTCTGAGTATGGAATTACCCCATGTGTGGACGTCAAGTGCTCTGCTGACGCACTACAATGCTCAGAAGAGAAGGAGTCACATTTGGCTTTTGAAAAGCGAATTTTGCTGAAATGGTTTTTAGAGGGCATGTCGCATTTAAGAAGCCCCTATGCTGCCAGAACAGCAAAAAAAAAAAAAAAAAACACATGGCATACTATTTTGGAAACTACACCCCTCAAGGAATCTAACAAGGGGTACAGTGAGCCTTAACACCTCACAGGTGTTTGACGACTTTTTGTTAAAGTCAGATGTGTAAATGAAAAGTCAGATGTGTAAATGAAAAAATGAACCAGCAGATGTGTAAAATGCTGGGTTTTCCCCAAATTTTACATTTTTTACAAGGGGTAATAGGAGAAAATGTCCCCCAAAATTTGTAACCCCATTTCTTCTGAGTATGGAAATACCCAATGTGTGGACGTCAAGTGCTCTGCTGGCGCACTACAATGCTCAGAAGAGGAGGAGCACCAGTGAGCTTTTGGAGACAGAATTTGGTTGGAATAGAAGTCGGGGGCCTTGTACGTTTACATACCCCCCCCCCTCCCCCCCGTGGTACCAGAACAGTGGACCCCCCCCACATGTGACCCCCATTTTGGAAACTACACCCCTCACAGAATTTAATAAGGAATGCAGTGAGTATTTATACCCCACTGGCATTTAACAGATCTTTGGAACAGTGGGCTGTGCAATTTAAAAATTACATTTTTCATTTTCACGGAACACTTTTCCAAAAATCTGTCAGACACCTGTGGGGCGTAAATTCTCACTGTACCGCTTATTACATTACATGAGGGGGGCAGTTTCCAAAATGGGGTCACATGTGGGGGGGTCCATTATTCTGCCACTATGGGGGCTTTGTAAACACAAGTGGCCTTCAATTCCGGACAAATTTTCTCTTCAAAATCCCAATGGTGCTCCTTCTCTTCTGAGCATTGTAGTGCACCCGCAGAACACTTTATATCCACATATGGAGTATTTTCTTACTCAGAAGAAATGGGGTTACAAATTTTGGGGGGCTGTTTTCCTATTTTCCCTTTTGAAAATGAAAAATTTAGGATAACACCAGCATTTTTGTGAAAACATTTTTTTTATTTTTTTTCATTTTTCCATCCAACTTTGAAGAATTTTCATTAAACACCTGTGGGGTGTTAAGGCTCACTATACCCCTTGTTACATTCCGTGAGGGGTGTAGTTTCCAAAATGAGGTCACATGTGGGTATTTCTTTTTTTGCGTTTATGTCAGAACCGCTGTAAAATCAGCCACGACTGTGTAAATCACCAATTTAGGCCTTAAATGTACATAGTGCGCTCTCATTCCTGAGCCTTGTTGTGCACCCGCAGAGCATTTTACGCCCACATATGGGGTATTTCCGTACTCAGGAGAAATTGCGTTACAAATTTTGGGGGTCTCATTTCCTTTTAACACGTGAAAATAAAAAGTATGGGACAACACCAGCATGTTAGTGTACATTTTTTTAATTTTTTTTGCAGGCTGGTGTAGCCCCCAACTTTTCCTTTTCATAAGGGGTAAAAGGAGAAAAAGCCCCCCAAAATTTGTAGTGCAATTTCTCCTGAGTATGGAAATACCCCATATGTGGCCCTAAACTGTTTCCTTGAAATACGACAGGGCTCCGAAGTGAGAGAGCGCCTTGCGCATTTGAGGACTAAATTAGGGATTGCATAAGGGTGGACATAGGGATATTCTATGCCAATGATTTCCAAACAGGGTTCCTCCAGCTGTTGCTAAACTGCCAGCATGCCTGGACAGTAAGTGGCTCTGCAACAGCTGGAGGCTCCGTTTTGAAAACACTGCCATACAATACGTTTTTCATTTTTATTGGGGGGTGGGGACAGTATAAGGGGGTATATATGTAGTGTTTTACCCTTTATTATGTGTTAGTGTAGTGTACTGTTTTTAGGGTACATTCGCACTGGCGGAGGTTTACAGTGAGCTTCCCGCTAGAAATTTGCGCAGTGGCGAAAAATTTGCCACAGCTCATACTTGAAGCAGGAAACTTACTGTAAACCTGCCCGTGTGAATGTACCCTGTACATTCACATGGGGGGGCAAACCTCCAGCTGTTTCAAAACTACAACTCCCAGCATGTACTGACAGACCGTGCATGCTGGGAGTTGTAGTTTTGCAACAGCTGGAGGCACACTGGTTGGAAAACCTTCAGTCAGGTTCTGTTACCTAACTCAGTATTTTCCAACCAGTGTGCCTCCAGCTGTTGCAAAACTACAACTCCCAGCATGTACTGATGGCCGAAGGGTATGCTGGGAGATGTAGTTATGCAACAGCTGGAGGTACGCAACTACAACTCCCAGCATGCCGAGACAGCTGTTTGGGCATGCTGGGAATTGCAGTTTTGCAGCATCTGGAGGGCTACAGTTAGAGACCACTGCACAGTGATCTCTAAACTGTAGACCTCCAGCTGTTGCAAAACTGCAAATCCCAGCATGCCCAAACAGCTGTCTGGGCATGCTGGAAGTTGTAATTTTGCAACATCTGGAGGGCTACAGTGTAGAGACCATTGTATAGTGGTTTCAAACTGTAGCCCTCCAGATGTTGCTAGGCAACTCACCGGCTTTGTAGGATCCAGGGAGCCAGCCGCACGACATGCCACCCGCACCGATCACCGCAGCCGATCGAGTCCCGCAGCCTCCACCGATGGGTAAGTGGACTTCGGCGCCCGGTCCCCTTTGGTTTCCCCGTTCTGCCCCGCCTATTGTGGGTGGGCAGAACGGGGAAAACGAAAGTTAACCCCCCCCCCGCCCCCCATCTGCTATTGGTCGTTGCTTTTGACGACCAATAGCAGGGATAGGAGGGGTGGCACTTCACTTCTATCCCTTCAGTGGGATCGTGGGTGTCTTGGACAACCGCGATCCCCCTAATATTCCGGGTCACCGGGTCACCATAGACCCGGATAACCCGGAATAGGCGCAAATCGCAAGTTTGAATTCACTTGCGATTTGCGCCGATCGACGACATGGGGGGGGGGGTCTGATGACCCCCCTGGGCATTTGCGTGGGGTGCTTGCTGATCGATATCAGCAGTCACCCCGGTCTGGTCCCCGCCCTTTTAGTGGCCGGGCTGCACGATTTCTCGCAATCACAATTTTACACGAGATCTGTTTTTTACTTAGCTGTAGGCAGGGATTTGCTAACTGCGACTTTTCATAAAAAGTCACAATAAAAGTCACAAGCGGCCTAAAAAGTTGCAAATCTACACCAATAAAAAGTTGGCTTACAAAAAGTCCTGTAAAGTCCCGCCCGCATCTAACACCCACTGCCCGCCCATGTCTATCACCTACCATCCACATCTATCACTGGCTGCCCGCATATACCACCCGCTGTTGTAAGACTACAACTTACAGTGAGGACATGCTGGGAGTTGTAGTCTTGCAGTAGCTAGCTGGCGGGTGTTAAATGTGGCCGGGCAGCGGGTGGTATATGCGTGTGGTGGGCGATATATGGGGGGGTGCGTGGTGATGTGGTGGATGTATGCAGGGGGCAGCGGGTGGTATATGCGTGTGGTGGGCGATATATGGGGGGGTGCGTGGTGATGTGGTGGATATATGCAGGGGGCAGCGGGTGGTATATGCGGGTGGTGGGCGATATATGGGGGGGGTGCGTGGTGGTGGCATACTGTGGGCGGGGGATGTATGCAGGGGGCAGCGGGTGATAGATGTGGGTGGGCATTGGGGAGTGGAGCCTGCCGGCAGAGAACCATGAATATGATACTACAGCATTGTCATTTCATATTCCCCACCTGGAGCTGGGATTGGCCGAGGGGCCTCGACCAATCACAGCTTCAGAAGGGAAATATGAAACTACAGTGCTGTAGTTTCATATTCATGGCAGCGGTGCGCTTGTCACCTGCGCCGCATGACTACAACTCCCAGCATGCTCTTAATGTAAGGGCATGCTGGGAGTTGTAGTTGTGAGGTGCACGCCGTTGACAAGTGCTCCGCTCCCCGGCCGGCTCACAGGAATATGAAACTACGGCATTGTAGTTTCATATTTCCCTCCTGAAGCTGTGATTGGCCGAGACCCCTCGGCCAATCACAGCTTCGGTAGGGGAATCTGAAATTACAATGCTGTAGTATTATATTTATGGTTCCCAGACGGGGAGCGGAGCACTTGTCAACGGCGTGCACCTCACAACTACAACTCCCAGCATGTCCTTACATTAAGAGCATGCTGGGAGTTGTAGTCATGCAGCGCAGGTGAAAAGCACTCCGCTCCCCGGCCAGCTATCATGAATATAATACTACAGCATTGTAATTTCAGATTCCCCGCCCGGAGCTGTGATTGGCCAAGGGATCTCGGCCAATCACAGCTTCAGGAGGGACATATTAATAGTATTATATTAAAGGTTCCCTGCCGGCTCCGCTCCCCACCGCCGGCCCACATCTATCACCCGCCGCCCGCACACCTCACAACTACAACTCTCAACATGCCTTTACATCAAGGACATGCTGGGAGCTGTAGTCTTGCGGCACAGGCGGTGGGAAATAAGCGGTCTTCCCTGGCTGTTGCTAAACTATAACTCCCATGATGGGAGTTGTAGTTTAGGAACAGGGTGCCACCAACTGTTGCCAAACTGGAGGCTCACTGTTGCTAAATTACAACTCCCGTCATGGGATGGGGGTTGTAGTTTAGCAACTGCTGGAGGCACCATAAATATATTAACATATTTTCTGTGTTTTTTTTCTTCTCATTTCACATTTCAGATCCGTGTATGCGGAGGACTTCTTCAGATTCGGTGGATTACATCGATGACCAGAGAAACACTTACACCATGGAAAACGGTGTATGTAAGTTGTGTACATAAGAACAGCTTGATGAATTCCCCTCCCCCCCCCCCCCCCCCATAGTGTTGATGCATTAAATCTGCAACTTTTTTTTAAATGCAGTCCAATATTGTAAGCCAGGTCTAGGTTTGAGGTTTATTTGAGTGCATTGAGCAAAGTTTAAAACTTTTTGTAAGTGTTTTTTTTTTTTTTAGAAAAGTCGCACTTGATAAATCAGCAACCACTGCAAAGTAAAAAAAAAAAAAACTTAATTGTTCAAGCAAGACACTTTTTGATAAATCAATTCAGATATAGAGCTGCTGAAAATTTGCACAAAATTTTAGCACTTTTCTACACCCATAAGGCATTAACCCCTTAAAGGAAGAAGCCCATTTTGACCTTAAAGGGGTACCCCGGTGAAAACCTTTTTTCTTTTAAATCAACTGGTGGCAGAAAGTTAAACATATTTGTAAATTACTTCTATTAAAAAATCTTAATCCTTCTAGTACTTATTAGCTGCTGAATGCTACAGAGGAAATTCCTTTCTTTTTGGAACACTGATGACATCATGAGCACAGTGCTCTCTGCTGACATCTCTGTCCATTTTAGCAACCATGCATAGCAGATGCATAGCAGATGTATGCTAAGGGCAGCATGGTGGCTCAGTGGTTAGCACTGCTGCCTTGCAGTGCTGGGGACTTGGGTCCAAATCCCACTAAGGACAACAATAAATAAAGTATTATTATAATAACTTCAGCAGAGAGAACTGTGCTCGTGATGTCATCAGACAGCATTCCAAAAAGAAAAGAATTTCCTCTGTAGTATTCAGCAGCTAATAAGTACAGGAAGGATTAAGATTTGTTAATAGAAGTAATTTACAAATATGTTTAACTTTCTGCCACCAGTTGATTTCAAAGAAAAAAGGTTTTCACCGGAGTACCCCTTTAAGGCCATTTTTTGCAAATTTGACCACCTTCACTTTGTACATTAATAACTCTGAGTTGCTTTTACTTATGAATTTGATTCCGATATAGTTTTTTCGTGACATATTCAACTTTAATATAGTGGTAATTTTTTGTCGATACTTGCATAATTTCTTGATAAAAAATGTACAAATTTCATTAAAAAATTAGAAAATTTAGCATTTTTCTAACTTTGAAACTCTCTGCTTGTAAGGAAAATAGACCTGCCAAATAAATTATATAAATTATATATTGATTCACATAAATCTACTGTCTACTTTATGTTGGCATCATAAAGTTGACATGTTTTTACTTTTTGAGGACATTAGAGGGCTTCAAAGTATAGCAGCAATTTTCCAAATTTTCACGAAAAATTCTAAATTGGAAGTTCAGTTTGAAGTGGATTTGAGGGGCCGTTCTATAGGAAATTCTCCATAAGGGACCCCATTATAGAAACTGCACTCCTCAAAGTATGCAAAATGACATTCAGAAAGTTTGTTAACCCTTTAGGTTTTTCACAGGAACAGCAGCAAAGTGGAGAAGAAAACTCAAAATCTCGATTTTTTTTTTTTTTCATTTTTACAAGGGTTAAAAGGAGAAAAAGCCCCTTTTTTTGTAACCCAATTTCTCTCGAGTATGGATATACCTCATATGTGGATGTAAAAAGCTCTGTGGGCGCACCACAGGGCTCAGAAGGGAAGGGGCAACTTTGGGATTTTAGAGAAATAATTTTGCTGAAATGGTTTTTGGAGGGCCATTTAGGAAGACCCCATGGTGCCAGAACAGAAAAAAAAAAACTACAACACCCCTCAAGGAATATAAAAAGGGGCACAGTGAGCCTTAACACCCCCAGGTGTTTGACAACTTTTCTTTAAAGTTGGACGTGGGGTCAATTTGGATTTCTGGGCAGACAACAAACCCAGGAGTCAGTGGCTCACATAGGTGACCCCGCCTGGACCCCAGTCACCTAAATGGGATAACAGGGGGAATGTATTTCACTTTATTTCAGTGTGTAGTATAGATGTAGTGTGGTGCTTTTCATGTTTACTATAGGCTTTTTTTGTGGTGCAGATTTTTAGTTTTTTTGTACTTTTTGGGGAGTGTTTGCGGTCCATGCCACCAGCGACTGTTCTGCACTGTGGGGTCGGACCGTACCCCGTGTGAAGTCTGTGCTGATTGCTGTGCAGTGAATTATTACTGATTCACACTTTTTTGGGGGGCAGGGTTTTTTTTTTGCGCTTTTTTGTGGGTGTTCGTGGTCAGTGCCACCAGCGACTGTTCTGCACTGTGTGGCCAGACCGTAAACTCTCCCAAAAAAGAACAAAACAAAAAAAAATGCCTGTACCCAAAAAAGTGCTGATTAGTAATAATTCACTGATCAGCAATCAGCACAGTCTTTACACGGGGTACGGTCCGACCACACAGCGCAGAACAGTTGCTGGTGGCATGGACCGCTTATGCCCCCCAAAAAAGTGCAAGAAAAGAAAACCTGCACCCCATAAAAAGCTAGGGGCAGGCAGCAGACCAGTGGTCGCCAAAGTGTGGTCCTCCAGATGTTGCAAAACTACAACTCCCAGCACGCCCAGACAGCCATTGGCTGTCTGGGCATGCTGGGAGTTGTAGTTTTCCAACATATGGATGGCCACAGTTTAGAGACCACTACACAGTGGTATCCAAATTGTGGCCATCCAAATGTTACAAAACTACAACTCCCAGCATGCTCATACTGTCTGGGCATGCTGGGAGTTGTAGTTTTGCAATTGCTAGAGGAGATCACTTACGTGCCGCAGCACAGCAGCCACCGCCGGACCTCCATGCTCCTGCCACGCAACCACCGCACACGCCGCACTCTCGCTCGCACCTGCACATCCGATCGCTGTTCAGGTTAATCAGACGGGGTTCCGGGGGTGTCAGATGGAAGTGGTCTTCCGCCAGACACACTGGGACTCCAGTTAATTAATCTGCGCAGCGCCGCAGGAGCAAAGTTTTACTGAACGCCATATATGTATACGGCGGAAAGCGCAAAGGTATCACGTCATCCCCCGTATATATACAGCGTTCTGCGGGAAGGGGTTAAACACATTGATAAATCCCCCCATCATCTTGGTGGAAGGTGAACCTTCTGTGTAGTCTGAGGTCCAGAGTGCGCTGAATTAGGTCTATTCACACGGCAGAATTTCCGCTTGCGGATTTCTGCCTCAAATGTAAAGCCCATAGACTTCTATAGGATTCCACACTCCCATTCACACTTCTGAATTTCTGTCCGCAAGCGGAAATTCTGCCATGTGAATAGACCATAAGGCTAGGTTCAGACTACGGAATCCGTGTTCCGCCTGCGCCGACCGAATTAGTCAGCGCTAGGACCGTGCGGACACTGCAGTCTCCTATAGGCCGCTATGTGTTCCGCTAGGATTTCCGCCTGAAGAAAGAGCAACCCCTTTCTTCAGGCGGAAATTTTCTAGCGGATTTTTCATCCGCGGATTTTCTGCCGGAAATTTCAAAGCGAAAATTCCGGCGGAAATTCCGTAGTCTGAACCTAGCCTAAGAGGGTCTGACAACATTCCCAATGTGCTGAGAATATTAACCAAGACAACAATGTTCTGGAAAGTGTTATTCCTCACATAATAAGGGAATCTATTTAGCATTCTGCTGATGGGATTCGGAATAATATCCTCTTTTGTGTTTCTATGAGTCTCTTCTATTTTTAAGCACCTCATCACTATTGATTCCTGGCAGAACATGACGTAAGTGTTCACAAAGACTCCTGCTGTTCGCTACTAGGTGTATTTCTGTCCTGAGTGTCATGCTGTGTGAATTCTTCATAAGACCTGTTACTTACGTTGCTACTAACTTGTGGGGAAAAAAAGTGACACGTGTAGCTAAGGCTGAAGACAAACATTTTTATTTCTTTTAAAGTTTTTTAAAGTGTCCTTACCATTTAGATGATAGTGAACATTTGGTGGCATTTTTATAGCTATTTATTTCCTAATAATATCAATCAGGTGATAAAACTTAAAGCACGACTTTGGGCACTATAACCTACGCACGGCCTTTGTACTGTGTGCAGATGGTGTGTACAGCACCATTTTTACCTTATTTCTGGCGGCTTTCATCACCCCAAAAAATACTTTTGATCACAGCCACAGACAGTCGGATAGGCGTAGTGCGAGGTACGCTATGCCCCGATGCCACCCACCCACCCCCTGTGTCAGCGCTGGGACCGCTGTGTGATTGACACACAGGTCCCAGCGCATGCGCCCCGCAGCTCATCTGACGTGCGCGCCGCCGTGTGTTATCCAGGCATCCGCTGTCTGCCTCCTCAGTGCGCCTGTGTAAATCACACAGCGGTCCCAGCACTGACACAGTGGGTGGGCGTGGTGGTGGCGGGGCATAGTGTACCTCGCGCCACGCCTATCCGACTGTCTGTTGCTGTGATCAAAAGCATTTTTTGGAGTGATGAAAGCCGGCAGAAATAAGGTAAAAACAATGCTGTACACCCCATCTGCACACAGTACCCAGAGTTCATGACAGTTGTGCTAAGGAATACTGTAGTGGAATATAACTCCAAAGGATAGGGGATAAGTTATAGATCACAGGGGGTCTGACTGCTGGGACCCCACTCGATCCCCTGTACAGGGCTACGGCAGTCTGCTGGAAGGAGGCGTTCCGTCCCTGTATCTCATAGAGATACATGGAGGGTGTCTCTGCCACGGCTTCCTGCTTGGGACAGCACGGCGCTTCCTGCGGCCCCATACAGGAGATCGCGGGGGGGGGGGGGGGGGGGTTGGGGGTCCCGATCTATAACTGAATATCTATACTTCGGATAGGGGATGTTATATTTCACTACAGTACTCCTTTAATAGAACTTACCGTCAACTAATAGGGAAACCAGAGGTGTCATGTCAGCGCGGCCCTCTACAAGATCAGCCGTGGTGAGGCCGATCACATTCAGCCTCATGTCACAGGATTACACCCACAGGACAACAGGTGTAGAAAAAAAACCTGTTCATTTTCTTGAACCATCGGGTTTTTTCAAAAACCTAGACCACCAGGGATGTTTTCATTGACACACTAGCTGACCAGAGATTTGAAAGCCTTCACCCTACATTACCAGTGATGTAACCATTAGCCGATTCACAGTCATACACCATCAGGGATGTTATTATTAAAGCCATCACCGCCTGGATATAACTATTAAAGGGGTACTCCAGAGGGGGGGAAAATTTTCAAATTAACTGGTGCCAGAAAGTTAAACAGATTTGTAAATTACTTCTATTTACAAATCTTAATCCGGTATTCCAGTACTTATCAGCTGCTGTATGCTGCAGGAAGTTGTGTAGTTCTTTTCTGTCTGTCCACAGTGCTCTCTGCTGCTACCTCTGTCTGTGTAAGGAACTGTCCAGAGCAGGAACAAATCCCCAAAACAAACCTCTCCTGCTCTGGACAGTTCCCAACATGGACAGAGGTGGCAACAGAGAGCACAGTGACCAGACTGGAAAGAACTACATAACTTCCTGTGGAGCATACAGCAACTGATAAGTACTGTATATAAGTCATTTAGAAATCTGTATAACTTTCTGGCCCCCTAGGATTTGAAAACCCAGGTCAGACCCCCTTTTGCCTGTAACCATGACAAGGAGGCATACTCTACGTCTAGAGGAAAGAAAGTTTCACCATAATCACTGACAGAGATTCTTTACTGTAAGAGCTGTGAGACTATGGAACTCTCTGCCACATGATGTTGTGATGTCTGACAATAACAAGTTCAAGGTTATGGATACTAAATTTATGGGGATAGAACGTTGACACACAGATTTATTCTGATGGCCATATTGGAAACAGAAAGGAATTTTTCCTCTCTTGGGCCAAGTGGCATCAGCCTCACAGGGTTTTTTTTTGCCTTCCTCTGGATCAACACAGTAGGGTTCTAGGTTGAACTTGATGGCAGTGGCGTTGCGACCCGGGTGCGGGGGGTGCGGCCCGCATCGAGTGACACCAACCTAATGGGGTGACACCAAGATGCTCCGCAGCACCCCCCCCCCTCCCCAGCTACACCGACACCCCCCACCTGCGCTGTGTGCCCGTCCGTCAGCAAACCCCCCCCCGCCCAGGCTTCCTGCACTGTGCGCCCGTCCGTCAGCAACACCCACCCCCCCCCCCCCCCCGGCCTTCACCAGCACTGCGTCCAGTCTCCGCTCCCACGTCTTCGGTTGCGCCGGCCTGACGTCACACCGCATGGCCGCACAGAAGGACGTCAGTGACATCACTCGCAGGGCGCCCGGAGAGAAGGATCGCTGCGCTGGATGGGTGAGTGTGTGTTTCTGTCTCTCTGTCTGTCTCTATCTCTGTCTGTGTGTGACTCTGTGTGTGTGTGTGTGTGTGTGTGTGTTTGTGTGTGTGTGTATGTGACTGTGTGTGTGACTGTGTGACTCTGTGTGTGACTGTGTGTGTTTGTGTGACTATCTGTGTGTGTGTGACTGAGTGTGTGTGTTTGTGTGACTCTGTGTGTGTGTCTCTGTGTGTGTCTGTCTGTGAGTGTGTGTCTCTCTGACTGTGTGTGTGTTTGTGTGTGTGTCTCTCTGTGTTGTATGTGTTTTTTTTTGTGGTGGTGGGGGGGAGGGGGGGGTTGAACCAGCGATCTAATGGGGGGGGAGACTTTGACCCATTTTGGGGAACCTGCAAGGGAACCTGCGGCCTAATGTGGGGAAACTACTGCCAAATGTGCGGAGTCTATGCTACCTAATGTGGGGAGTCTATGCTACCTAATGTGGGGAATCTGCTAACTAATGTGGGGAATCTGTGCTACCAAATGTGGGGAGTCTATGCTACCTAATGTGGGGAATCTATGCTACCTTATGTGGGGAAACTGCTACCTAATGTGGGAAATCTTTGCTACCTAATGGGGGGAGTCTATGCTACCTAATGTGGGGAATCTATGCTACCTAATGTGGGGAAACTGCTACCTAATGTGGGATATCTGTGCTACCTAATGGGGGGAGTCTATGCTACCTAATGTGGGGAATCTGTGCTACCTAATGTGAGGAAATTTCTACCTAATGTGGGGTAACTGGTACCTACCTAATGTGGGGAAAATGGTACCAAATGGGGGGGAATCTATGCTGCCTAATGTGGGGAAAATATGCTACCTAATGTGGGGAAATTGCTACCTACCTAATGTGGGGGAACTTCTGCCTACCTAATGCTCCCCCCCCCCCCTGGCAGTAGCACCCTCATCATCCACCAGCAACCCCCCCCCCCCCAGCAGTAGCACCTCCATCAGCAGATCCTGATGGTGGATGATGGCGGTCCTCCTATCAGGAGGATGATCCTGCCAATGGATGATGGGGGTGATACTGCCAGGGGGGATGGCCAGTAGCACCCTCATCATCCTTCAGCAACACCCCCCCCCAGTAGTAGCACCCCCATCATCCACTAGCAACACCACCAATACCCCCCTCCCGTGGTGATAGCATCAGCTAACGGATGTTGAGGGGTGTTACTGCGGTTGTGTTATTATATTCAGAGGGTGCACTATATGGCAACGTTATATTCAGAGGGCGCAGTTTGTGGTAGTATTATATTCAGAGGGCGCAGTGGGTGGTAGTATTATATTCAGAGAGTGCAGTGTGTGGCGGTATTATATTCAGGGGTACAGTATGTGGCAGATTTATATTCAGAGGGTACAGTATGTGGCAGATTTATATTCAGAGGGTACAGTATGTGTTGGTATTATATTCAGAATGTACAGTGTGTGGTAGTATTATATTCAGTGGGTATGGTGCATGGAAGGATTATAATCAAATAATATAGTGTATAGTAGTATTATATTTAGAGGATACAGTGTCTGGCAGGTTTATAATAATACTTGTTTTCATATAGAGGATGAGAATGCACTGACATAGTGAGGAGTAATCTGGGCGTCACATTCTGCAGAGAGAAGTTTTAGCTGGAACAAGTCCTGGCGGTATGTACCATCTGAATTAGATAAGGGAAGACTATAGAGAAGACGTCACCTGTAGTCACTGATATCATTGTAAATTCTCCTCACTATAGAGAAGACGTCACCTGTAGTCACTGATATCATTGTGTATTCTCATCACTATAGAGAAGACATCACCTGTAGTCACTGATATCATTGTGTATTCTCCTCACTATAGAGAAGACGTCACCTGTAGTCACTGATATCATTGTGTAATCTCCTCACTATAGAGAAGACGTCACCTGTAGTCACTGATATCATTGTAAATTCTCCTCACTATAGAGAAGACGTCACCTGTAGTCACTGATATCATTGTGTATTCTCATCACTATAGAGAAGACATCACCTGTAGTCACTGATATCATTGTGTATTCTCCTCACTATAGAGAAGACGTCACCTGTAGTCACTGATATCATTGTGTAATCTCCTCACTATAGAGAAGACGTCACCTGTAGTCACTGATATCATTGTGTATTCTCATCACTATAGAGAAGACATCACCTGTAGTCACTGATATCATTGTGTATTCTCCTCACTATAGAGAAGACGTCACCTGTAGTCACTGATATCATTGTGTAATCTCCTCACTATAGAGAAGACGTCACCTGTAGTCACTGATATCATTGTAAATTCTCCTCACTATAGAGAAGACGTCACCTGTAGTCACTGATATCATTGTGTATTCTCATCACTATAGAGAAGACATCACCTGTAGTCACTGATATCATTGTGTATTCTCCTCACTATAGAGAAGACGTCACCTGTAGTCACTGATATCATTGTGTAATCTCCTCACTATAGAGAAGACGTCACCTGTAGTCACTGATGTCACTGTACATTCTCCTCTCTATGTCCTATCAGAGCTGTAGTCACTTGTCAGTTCTACAGTTATGATGAGTGAAACTACAACTCCCAGCATAACCTTACCACTGCATAAAGGGGTACTCTACTGGAAAACATTTTTTTAATCAACTGGTGCTACAAAGTTAAACAGATTTAAAAATCTTAATCCTTCCAGTACTTATTAGCTGCTGTATAAGCGATTCACAGGAAGTTCTTTTCTTTTTTAATTTATTTTCTGTCTGACCACAGTGCTCTATGCTGACACCTCTGTCCATGTCAAGAATTGTCCATAGTAGGAGCAAATCCCCATAGCGCACCTATCCTGCTCTGAACAGTTCCTGACATGGACAGAGGTGTCAGCAAATAGCACTGTGGGCAGCCTGGAAATAACTACACAACTTCCTGTGGAGCATTCACCAGCTTATAAGTACTGTAAGAATTAAGATTTTAAATAGAAGTAATTTAAAAATCTGTTGAACTTTCTGGCACCGGTTGATATAAAAGAAAATGTTTTCCAGTGGAGTACCCCTTTAAGTAATTCTGGGAGCTGTATATTTAAATGGGGAAAACTTCTTTAATACTTTCCTATTCTGTGGCAACTGGTATATCTGATTATTATACCGGAATTTCTCACAATGCGCTACAACAGTGGTGTCTGTCACAACAGGCTAAAAACTTACTGGGGGGAGGGGGTAGGTATGGGGGTGACACCATTTTCTACCGCACCGGGTGACACCAACCCTAGCAACGCCACTGCTTGATGGACTCTTTTTTTTTAATTTTATTTCAAACTATGTTACTATGTTACAAGCAGTGATGACACTTAACCCCCCTCTTTCTGCAAATCCAGAGGCATGGTGGGAAATGTAGGCAACCTTAAATGGGTACTCTGCCCCTGGGAATCTTATTCCATATTAAAAGTATAGAAGATAAGATGTCTGATCTTGGGGGTCCAGCCACCCGGACCCCCGCGATCTCTGTGCAGCACCCCGCCGTTTTGAAAATTTTTCTGAACATCCTATGAATAGGGGATAAGATGTCCAGGGGTAGAGTAGCCCTTTAAGAATCCATATCAGTGGGGAAATAGGTATCAAGGTGGCTGCAAACCCATGCATGCCACTTTAGTCGCTCTTGGCTATAATGCAGACTCAAAAATTCAGTGCAGAACCTCTTAGAACCTCCACATTTACTGTGATGGGAAACCACTACTTCAGCATTTGGCTAATAACAAGTAAGGCTGCTTTCACACTATAAAACTGTCCATTTTAAAGATCCGTTATAATGACCCGTCAACAAAACCATTAGAAACGGCAGTTAAACAGCTGTTACAAAAACCCATTATAGTCTGTGGGATTTTTCATTGCCCGTTTTAATCCGTCATAGCCCGTTTTTAATAACGGACGTTATTTTGTGACGGGAGAAAGTAACGGGAGAAATAGCGCATGCGCTATTTCTTCAGTTTTTTCTCCTGTCACAAAATAACATCCGTTATTAATAACGGGCTATGACGGATTAAAACGGGTAATGTAAAAATCCCCCAGACTATAATGGGATTTTGTAACAGCCGGTTTTAAGGGTTTTCATAACGGAACATTATAACGGGTTTTTAATCCCTTAAGGACCCATGACGTACGCGTACGTCATGGGGAATTCCGGTCCCCGCCGGAATTTGCAAATGCCCAGGGGGGTCATCACACTTGCGATTTGCGCGATTGCGGGTCATAGGGGTCTATGGTGAACCGGAGAATAAGGGGAATCTGGGTTGTCCAAGACACCCACGATCCCCCTGAAGGAATAGGAGCGAGGTGGCAGGGGTGCCACCCCTCCTATCCCTGCTAATGGTCGTCAAGAAGCGACGACCAATAGCAGATCTGGGGCGGGGGGGGGGGGTTAACTTTCGGTTTCCCTGTTCTGCCCACCCACAATAGGCAAGGCAGAATGGGGAAACCAGCAGAGGACCGACACCAAAGATCCACTTACCCATCCGACGGCAGCGGGTGACGGGGATAGGCGGGCGGCGATGTAGTGTGGCTGGCTCCCTACGGAAGCTGGTGAGTTGCGTAGCAACATCTGGAGGGCTACAGTTTGAGACCACTATACAGTGGTCTCTAAACTGTAGCCCTCCAGATGTTGCAAAACTACATCTCCCAGCATGCCCTGACAGCTATTTGCTGTCAGGGCTTGATGGGATTTGCAGTTTTGCAACAGCTGGAGGGCCACAGTTTGGAGATCACTGTGCAGTGATCTCTAAACTGTAGCCCTCCAGATGTTGCAAATCCCAGCATGCCCAAACAGCAAACAGCTGTCTCGGCATGCTGGGAGTTGTAGTTGCGTACCTCCAGCTGTTGCTTAACTACATCTCCCAGCATGCACTTCGGCGATCAGTACATGCTGTGAGTTGTAATTTTGAAACAGCTGGAGGTTTGCCCCCCCCCATGTGAATGTACAGGGTACATTCATACAGGCAGGTTTACAGTAAGTTTCCTGCTTGAAGTTTGAGCTGTGGCAAATTGTTCGCCACAGCGCAAACTCCTAGTGGAAACTCACTGTAAACCTCCACAAGTGCAAATGTACCCTAAAAACACTACACTACACTAACACATAATAAAGGGTAAAACACAACATATACACCCCCTTACACTGTCCCCCCCAATAAAAATGAAAACGTATCGTACTGCAGTGTTTCCAAAATTTAGCCTCCAGCTGTTGCAAAACAACAACTCCTAGCATTTCCGGACAGCCACTGACTGTCCAGGCATGTTGGGAGTTTAGCAACAGCTGGAGGCACCCTGTTTGGGAATCACTGGCATAGAATACCCCTATGTCCACCCCTATGCAATTCCTAATTTAGTCCTCAAATGTGCATGGCGCTCTTTCACTTCGGAGCCCTGTCGTATTTTAAGGAAACAGTTTAGGGTCACATATGGGGTATTCCCGTACTCGGGAGAAATTGCACTACAAATTTTGGGGGTCTTTTTCTCCTTTTACCCCTTAAGAAAAGAAAAAGTTGAAGGCTACACCAGCCTGTTAGTGTGAAAAAATAAAAACATTTACACTAACATGCTGGTGTTGCCCCATACTTTTTTATTTTCACAGGCGGAAAAAGGGAAAAAAGACCCCCAAAATTTGTAATGCAATTTCTCCTGAGTACGGAAATACCCCATATGTGGGGCGTAAAATGCTCTACGGGCGCACAACAAGGCTCAGGAGTAAGAGTGTGCCATGTACATTTGAGGCCTAAATTGGTGATTTGCACAGGGGTGGCTGATTTCACAGCAGTTCTGACATAAAGTCAAAAAAAAAAAACTACCCACATGTAACCCCATTTTGGAAACTACACCCCTCAAGGAATGTAACAAGGGGTACAGTGAGCTTTAACACCCCACAGGTGTTTGAAGAATTTTCATTAAAGTTGGATGGGAAAATTAAACACTTGATGCCCACACATGGGGTATTTCCATACTCAGAAGAGATGGGGTTACAGATTTTGGGGGGCATTTTCTCCTATTACCCCTTGTAAAAATGTAAAATTTGGGGAAAAACTAGCATTTTAGTGAAAAAAAAAAAAAATCATTTACACATCCAAGTGTAACGAAAAGTCGTCAAACGCCAGTGGGGTGTTAAGGCTCACTGTACCCCTTGCTACGTTCCTTGAGGGGTATAGTTTCCAAAATAGTATGCCATGTGTTTTTAGTTTTTTTTTTTTGCTGTTCTGGCACCATAGGGGCTTCTTAAATGTGACATACCCCCCAAAAACTTTCAGAAAAACTCACTCTCCAAAATCCCACTGTCGCTCCTTCCCTTCTGAGCCCGTTAGTGCACCCACAGAGCACTTGACATATACATGTGAGGTATTTCCTTACTCGAGAGAAATAGGGTTACACATTTTAGGAAGATTTCTCTACTTTTACCCCTTGTAAAAATTCAAAAACTGGTCTACAAGAACATGCCAGTATGAAAAATGAAGATTTTGAATTTTCTCCTTCAATTTGCTGCTATTTCTGTGAAACACCTAAAGGGTTAACAAACCTATTGAATGTCATTTTGAATACGCTGAGGGGTGTATTTTTTTTATAATGGGGTCATTTATAGGGTATTTCTAATAAGAAGGCCCTTCAAAGCCACTTCAAAACTGAACTGGTCCCTGAAAAATGTCGATTTAGAAAATTTTGTGAAAAAATGTAAAATTGCTGCTGAACTTTGAAGCCCTCTGGTGTCTTGCAAAAGCAAAAACACGTCAATTTTATGATGCAAACATAAAGTAGACATATTGTATATGTGAATCAATATATCATTTATTTGGAATATTCATTTTCCTTATAAGCAGAGAGCTTCAAAGTAAAAAAAAAAAAAAGCAAACTTTTCAATTTTTTCATCATATTTTGGAATTTTTCACCAAGAAATTATGCAAGTATCGACAAAATTTTTACCACTAATATAAATTAGAATATGTCAGGAAAAAACTATCTCAGAATCAGAATGAAAGGTAAAAGCATCCCAGAGTTATTAATGCTTAAAGTGACAGTGGTCAGATGTGCAAAAAATGGCCGGGTCCTACACTGAAAATTGGCTGGGTCCTTAAGGGGTTAAAATGGATGAATTTATAGTGTGAAAGGGACCTAAGGAGAACAGAGCAACAATGAGCAATACGGTCCTGTTATAGTTCAATTATAAGACCTGAAAAGGAGAATAATCTGTTTTTGAAATCCAATAAAGCCGTCTATCCATCCTCTTTTTAGTTTGGAAGTCAAGTAGTCCAGCCTGGTAGTGTATTATAAATCCAGCATCTTCAATTGTATCTCTGTCCAAATGCATCTGGCAGCATTCCACTGCTACAGACCTGGGAGACGGCAGCAGCCAATGGACCATTGAATTGAATCGATAAATCTTTGCTAGAGTTGTGCCTCTGGATGCACACATAGAAATGGGTACAAAATGGGGAAGAGTGAGTGAAAGGGACTTAAATCTTGGCATGAGACTATTGTCTCTTGTGAATAATTTGTCGCCTTAGTATTGTACCACATGGAGTACTAAGGAGTAGTGTTGAGCGGCATAGGCCACATTCGAATTCGCGATATTTTGCGAATATATTGACGAATATTCGTCATATATTCGCTAAATTTGCATATTCCTAATATTCGTGTTTTATTTTCGCATATACGAAATTAGCATAAACGAAAATTTGCATATGCGAAAATTCGTACGCCAGTCTCACACAGTAGTATTAGAGCCTTCTTTACACCACACAAGCTGGAAGCAGAGAGGGATGATGGTACTGTGAAAAAAAAAATATTCGTAATTGCGAATATATAGTGCTATATTCGTGAATATTCGCGAATTCGCGAATATGCGATATTCATGAATAAAATTCGCATTGCGAATATTCGCCAGCAACACTACTAAGGAGTATGGACTGATACATTTAGCACTATATTGTGTTATGTGAACACGACCTTAGCACCTCTTCATAGAGCAGTCGACATTACCCCCAAATATCATTCCTAAATGAATCTACGGACCCACAATATGCCTCTCTAAAGTATACAGCAGTGTTTTTCAAACAGTGGGGAAGAGTTATCAAAACCTGTCCAGAGGAAAAGTTGCTGAGTTGCCCATAGCAACCAATCAGATCACTTCTTTCATTTTCAAAGGCCTTTTTTAAAATGAAAGAAGCGATCTGATTGGTTACTATGGGCAACTCAGCAACTTTTTCTCTGGACAGGTTTTGATAAATCTTCCCCAGTGTGTCTCCCGCTGTTGCAAAACTACAACTCCTAGAATGCCCAGACAGCTGAAGGCTAGGAGTTGTAGTTTTGCAACAACTGGAGATACACTTGTTTGGGAAACACAGATATACAGGTCTTTGATGGCCAAAAATTAGGCTTATTGCCATGTGCATGAGCCTACAGGCTGAACATAAAGCAATATGGGTTACGTTATGCGCTCCGGTTGCACATGCTGGTTGTGAGCGCATGGTCCCGTTACTTGCTGCTGCCGGCAGGGCTGGGACTCGCATTGCGGGACGCGCCCGCATGCGAGCCCCAATCCGTCACTCACCTGGTGCTTCTCCTGCCCCTGCCTCTGCCTATCTGCTCCGGCGGGCATGTCCCCATCCCCTAGGGCGCGCGTGCGCCGGAGCTTTAAGATTTAAAGGGCCAGTGCGCTCATTAGTGTAATTCACCTGTGGCTCATTGATAAATTCCTCCACCCTCCTCACTCCCCTGCCCCGGATCTTTGTTGCCTTGTGCCTGAGAGAAAGCATTCCTGAGTATTGTCTTGCCGTGTATCTGATCCTTTGCTCTGTGACTTGACCTTGCTCCTCTGCCGCCTGCCTACTGACCTCCTGCTACGTCCTGACTATGCTACTGTGCCGCCTGCCTTAACCTTCTGCTATCCTAACTATGAGCTGCCTTACCCCTCCTGAGCTTCGCATCTCCTCAGCCGCCTGTGTGGTCAAGCCGTGCGAGGGGTAGTGACCTGGGTGCCGCTTTGCGGCAGGCACTGGTGAAAACCAGTGGCACCTTAGACCCTGCTCCCTGATATGGTCTAAGTCATCTGCCACACAGGTCCAGCGGATCCACATCCACCGGAGTTCCTGTCTTCTGAAATGTAAGTGTTATAATATTGGCATCAATGAGTCGCCGAAATGCACAACAATTAGACAATTACCCAAAGTGAATAAATACTGCCGCAAAGCTAAACATTTTAAACTTCCATTCATCTCAATATCTCAGTCATACATGTCACTTATTATTTCTCGTTTTTCAAAATATTTACTTTTACTTAGCAGGATTGTTGAAGAACGCTCTGCGTATCTCACCATCTATCTTACCGTTAAGCAGCGTGAAAAGGAATGACTCGTTTGTAGTTTTTTTCCTGTGCTAATACATATTCATTATAGCTATGTGAGGTGTCTTGACATAGTTTATATAACAGCTTGTTAGAGATGACAATGAAATGATCGAGTGTTTGAGATTTACATTGACAGTGACTATTTAATTCCAACAATTAAAGGGAATGTTTCACCAGAAAATGACAAATCATTTTAAAATGTTGGTGTTTTTTTATTATGTTGATTCCCTTTATGTATATAAAAGTTTCTATCATATCCCCTCTGTCGCCTCTTTCTTCTATACATGTCAATGTCCTTTAACATTTCCTGGTAAGTTATTTCTGCAATCCATGTTTTAGTTTAGTAGATCTTCTCTGAACTCTCTCCAATATATCTATATCTGTAATGTCTATTTGTTTTTGTGTTTTTATGTCTTGGGGTCTGTTCAGACATTAGTTTTTGTCTGAGCAGTTTGCCATTCTCCCTGTCTGGGGAATAGTTAATTCTCTGAGCCAATTGCAACTCAGGTGTGGCTATTTAAACCCAAGCTCAGCTTCTGCTATTTAAACCCAAGTTCTGCTTTACTGGTTGCTGGTGATTTGCGCAATGTTTTCCATGTCTGTTTGATCATACATCTTGTATTTATTCTGTGATATTATCTGAGTTTTTAACCATGGTTAATAGGGGTGTTTATTATAGATTTTAGTCTGTTTTACATTTGTCGGGTTTTTAGGATATTGTATGTCCGTTCTGCTTTAGCCTTGTTTCTTAGTCTGTGTTCACACTGTGAGAATCCTGACCTGTGTCCCTTCACGTTGTGGAGTTTGATTTTATGGAGTTTGTTCAAATTCATCCGTTTCTCAGGATAGTGCTCCATGTTTTTATATTTCTGTTTTCTTCTAGGCCAGTATTCTGATCACACGGTGGAGTGTGCCCGCTGGCTAGAAGTCTATCTGGAGTTAGTATTAATGTCCCTCCAAGTTTGGAGTGGGGAGTCTAGTTTGTTCTTTGTATTTGTCCAGAGTTCATTATTGCTGATCTTTAGAGTTTATTGTACATGCACTGATCATAGAGTACATGATCACTGATCTAGTGTTTCCTCTGTGCTTTACCATTGGTCTATAGTGTCCTCTGTGCTTGCTTACTGATTTGTGTCCTCTGAACTGTTACGCCGAGCGCTCCGGGTCCCCGCTCCTCCCCGGAGCGCTCGCAACATCCTCGCAATTGCAGCGCCCCGGTCAGACCTGCTGACCGGGTGCGCTGCGATACCTCTCCCAGCCGGGATGCGATTCGCGATGCGGGAGGCGCCCGCTCGTGATGCGCATCCCGGCTCCCGTACCTGACTCGCTCTCCGTCGGTCTTGTCCCGGCGCGCGCGGCCCCGCTCCTTAGGGCGCGCGCGCGCCGGGTCTCTGCAATTTAAAGGGCCACTGCGCCACTGATTGGCGCAGTTGGCTTAATTAGTGTGTTCACCTGTGCACTCCCTATTTATACCTCACTTCCCCTGCACTCCCTCGCCGGATCTTGTTGCCATTGTGCCAGTGAAAGCGTTTCCTTGTGTGTTCCTAGCCTGTGTTCCAGACCTCCTGCCGTTGCCCCTGACTACGATCCTTGCTGCCTGCCCCGACCTTCTGCTACGTCCGACCTTGCTCTTGTCTACTCCCTTGTACCGCGCCTATCTTCAGCAGTCAGAGAGGTTGAGCCGTTGCTGGTGGATACGACCTGGTTGCTACCGCCGCTGCAAGACCATCCCGCTTTGCGGCGGGCTCTGGTGAATACCAGTAGCACTTAGAACCGGTCCACCAGCACGGTCCACGCCAATCCCTCTCTGGCACAGAGGATCCACCACCTGCCAGCCGAATCGTGACAGTAGATCCGGCCATGGATCCCGCTGAAGTCCCACTGCCAGTTGTCGCCGACCTCACCACGGTGGTCGCCCAGCAGTCGCAACAGATAGCGCAACAAGGCCACCAGCTGTCTCAACTGACCGTGATGCTACAGCAGCTACTACCACAGCTTCAGCAATCATCTCCTCCGCCAGCTCCTGCACCTCCTCCGCAGCGAGTGGCCGCTTCCGGCCTACGATTATCCTTGCCGGATAAATTTGATGGGGACTCTAAGTTTTGCCGTGGCTTTCTTTCGCAATGTTCCCTGCACTTGGAGATGATGTCGGACCAGTTTCCTACTGAAAGGTCTAAGGTGGCTTTCGTAGTCAGCCTTCTGTCTGGGAAAGCTCTGTCATGGGCCACACCGCTCTGGGACCGCAATGACCCCGTCACTGCCTCTGTACACTCCTTCTTCACGGAGATTCGAAGTGTCTTTGAGGAACCTGCCCGAGCCTCTTCTGCTGAGACTGCCCTGCTGAACCTGGTCCAGGGTAATTCTTCTGTTGGCGAGTACGCCATCCAATTCCGTACTCTTGCCTCCAAATTATCCTGGAATAATGAGGCCCTCTGCGCGACCTTTAAAAAAGGCCTATCCAGCAACATTAAAGATGTTCTGGCCGCACGAGAAATTCCTGCTAACCTGCATGAACTTATTCATCTGGCCACCCGCATTGACATGCGTTTTTCCGAAAGGCGTCAGGAGCTCCGCCAGGATATGGACTTTGTTCGCACGAGGCGTTTTTTCTCCCCGTCTCCTCTCTCCTCTGGTCCTCTGCAATCCGTTCCTGTGCCTCCCGCCGTGGAGGCTATGCAAGTTGACCGGTCTCGCTTGACACCTCAAGAGAGGACACAACGCCGCATGGAGAATCTGTGCCTGTACTGTGCCGGTACCGAACACTTCCTGAAGGATTGTCCTATCCGTCCTCCCCGCCTGGAAAGACGTACGCTGACTCCGCACAAAGGTGAGACAGTTCTTGATGTCAACTCTGCTTCTCCACGCCTTACTGTGCCTGTGCGGATATCTTCCTCTACCTTCTCCTTCTCTACTATGGCCTTCTTGGATTCCGGATCTGCAGGAAATTTTATTTTGGCCTCTCTCATCAACAGGTTCAACATCCCGGTGACCAGTCTCGCCAGACCCCTCTACATCAATTGTGTTAACAATGAAAGATTGGACTGTACCGTGCGTTACCGCAAGGAACCTCTCCTAATGTGCATCGGACCACATCACGAAAAAATTGAGTTTTTGGTCCTCTCCAACTGCACTTCCGAAATTCTTCTTGGATTACCGTGGCTTCAACGCCATTCCCCAACCCTTGATTGGTCCACAGGAGAAATCAAGAGCTGGGGTACTTCTTGTTTCAAGGACTGTCTTAAACCGGTTCCCAGTACTCCCTGCCGTGACCCTGTGGTTCCCCCTGTAACCGGTCTTCCTAAGGCTTATATGGACTATGCTGACGTGTTTTGCAAAAAGCAAGCTGAGACTTTACCTCCTCACAGGCCTTATGACTGTCCTATTGACCTCCTCCCGGGTACTACTCCACCCCGGGGCAGAATTTATCCTCTGTCTGCTCCAGAGACTCTTGCTATGTCTGAATACATCCAGGAAAATTTAAAAAAGGGGTTTATCCGCAAATCCTCCTCTCCTGCCGGAGCTGGATTTTTTTTTGTGTCCAAAAAAGATGGCTCCCTACGTCCTTGCATTGATTACCGCGGACTTAATAAAATCACGGTAAAGAACCGCTACCCCCTACCTCTTATCTCAGAACTCTTTGATCGCCTTCAAGGTGCCCACATCTTTACCAAACTGGACTTAAGAGGTGCTTATAATCTCATCCGCATCAGGGAGGGGGACGAATGGAAGACTGCATTTAACACCAGAGATGGACACTTTGAGTATCTGGTCATGCCCTTTGGCCTGTGCAACGCCCCTGCCGTCTTCCAAGACTTTGTTAATGAAATTTTTCGTGATCTCTTATATTCCTGTGTTGTGGTTTATCTGGACGATATTCTGATTTTTTCTGCCAACTTAGAAGAACACCGCCAGCATGTCCGCATGGTTCTTCAGAGACTTCGAGACAATCAACTTTATGCCAAAATGGAGAAATGTCTGTTTGAATGTCAATCTCTTCCTTTCCTAGGATACTTGGTCTCTGGCCAGGGATTACAAATGGACCCAGATAAACTCTCTGCCGTCTTAGATTGGCCACGCCCCTCCGGACTCCGTGCTATCCAACGTTTTTTGGGGTTCGCCAATTATTACAGACAATTTATTCCACACTTTTCCACTATTGTGGCTCCTATCGTGGCTTTAACCAAGAAAAATGCCAATCCCAAGTCCTGGTCTCCCCAAGCGGAAGACGCATTTAAAAGTCTCAAGTCTGTCTTTTCTTCTGCTCCCGTGCTCTCCAGACCTGACCCATCTAAACCCTTCCTATTGGAGGTAGATGCCTCCTCAGTGGGAGCTGGAGCTGTCCTTCTACAAAAAAATTCTTCCGGGCATGCTGTTACTTGTGGTTTTTTTTCTAGGACCTTCTCTCCGGCGGAGAGAAACTACTCCATCGGGGATCGAGAGTTACTGGCCATTAAATTGGCGCTTGAGGAATGGAGGCATCTGCTGGAGGGATCAAAATTTCCAGTTATCATATACACCGATCACAAGAATCTCTCCTATCTCCAGTCTGCCCAACGGCTGAACCCTCGCCAGGCCAGGTGGTCGTTGTTCTTTGCCCGTTTTAACTTTGAAATCCATTTTCGCCCTGCCGACAAGAACATTAGGGCCGATGCCCTCTCTCGTTCCTCGGATGCCTCGGAAGTAGAGGTCTCTCCGCAACACATCATTCCTCCTGACTGTCTGATCTCCACTTCTCCAGCCTCCATCAGGCAAACTCCTCCAGGGAAGACCTTCGTTTCTCCACGCCAACGTCTCGGGATTCTCAAATGGGGACACTCCTCCCACCTCGCAGGCCATGCGGGCATCAAAAAATCCTTGCAACTCATCTCTCGTTTCTATTGGTGACCGACTCTGGAGACGGATGTTGTTGATTTTGTGCGGGCCTGTACTGTCTGTGCCCGGGATAAGACTCCTCGCCAGAAGCCTGCTGGTCTCCTTCATCCTCTGCCTGTCCCCGAACAGCCTTGGTCACTGATTGGTATGGACTTTATTACAGACTTACCCCCGTCCCGTGGCAACACTGTTGTTTGGGTGGTCGTTGATCGATTTTCCAAGATGGCACATTTTATTCCTCTTCCCGGTCTTCCTTCAGCGCCTCAGTTGGCAAAACAATTTTTTGTACACATTTTTCGTCTTCACGGTTTGCCCACGCAGATCGTCTCGAATAGAGGCGTCCAATTCGTGTCTAAATTCTGGAGGGCCCTCTGTAAACAGCTCAAGATTAAATTAAACTTCTCTTCTTCTTATCATCCCCAATCCAATGGGCAAGTAGAAAGAATTAACCAGGTCCTGGGTGACTATTTACGGCATTTTGTTTCCTCCCGCCAGGATGACTGGGCAGATCTTCTACCATGGGCCGAATTCTCATACAACTTCAGAGTCTCAGAATCTTCTGCTAAGTCCCCATTTTTCGTGGTGTACGGCCGTCACCCTCTTCCCCCCCTCCCTACTCCCTTGCCCTCTGGTTTGCCCGCTGTGGATGAAGTGACTCGTGATCTTTCCACCATATGGAAAGAGACCCAAAATTCTCTTTTACAGGCTTCATCCCGCATGAAAAGGTTTGCCGATAAGAAAAGAAGAACTCCCCACATTTTTGCTCCCGGAGACAAGGTATGGCTCTCCGCTAAATATGTCCGCTTTCGTGTCCCCAGTTACAAACTGGGACCACGCTATCTTGGTCCTTTCAAAGTCTTGTGCCAGATTAATCCTGTCTCTTACAAACTCCTTCTTCCTCCTTCTCTTCGTATTCCCAATGCCTTCCATGTCTCTCTCCTTAAACCACTCATCATTAACCGCTTCTCTCCCAAACTTGTTTCTCCCACTCCTGTTTCCGGTGGATTGGGAAGGCTGTGGTCCAGAAGAGAGATCCTGGGAACCTGAGGACAACATCCTAGACAAAAGTCTTGTCCTCAGGTTCTCAGGCTCCAAGAAGAGGGGGAGACCCAAGGGGGGGGTACTGTTACGCCGAGCGCTCCGGGTCCCCGCTCCTCCCCGGAGCGCTCGCAACATCCTCGCAATTGCAGCGCCCTGGTCAGACCTGCTGACCGGGTGCGCTGCGATACCTCTCCCAGCCGGGATGCGATTCGCGATGCGGGAGGCGCCCGCTCGCGATGCGCATCCCGGCTCCCGTACCTGACTCGCTCTCCGTCGGTCTTGTCCCGGCGCGCGCGGCCCCGCTCCTTAGGGCGCGCGCGCGCCGGGTCTCTGCAATTTAAAGGGCCACTGCGCCACTGATTGGCGCAGTTGACTTAATTAGTGTGTTCACCTGTGCACTCCCTATTTATACCTCACTTCCCCTGCACTCCCTCGCCGGATCTTGTTGCCATTGTGCCAGTGAAAGCGTTTCCTTGTGTGTTCCTAGCCTGTGTTCCAGACCTCCTGCCGTTGCCCCTGACTACGATCCTTGCTGCCTGCCCCGACCTTCTGCTACGTCCGACTTTGCTCTTGTCTACTCCCTTGTACCGCGCCTATCTTCAGCAGTCAGAGAGGTTGAGCCGTTGCTGGTGGATACGACCTGGTTGCTACCGCCGCTGCAAGACCATCCCGCTTTGCGGCGGGCTCTGGTGAATACCAGTAGCAACTTAGAACCGGTCCACCAGCACGGTCCACGCCAATCCCTCTCTGGCACAGAGGATCCACCACCTGCCAGCCGAATCGTGACATGAACTAGTATCCATTTAAGTTAGTATTCCGTGTAATATATTTCTGTTTCCTTCTAGGCTAACATCCTGATCACACAGTGGAGTGTGCCCGCTGGCTAGAAGTCTATTTGGAGTTATTATTGCTGTCTACTCCTTTTGTGGAGTGGGGTGTCCAGTTTGTTTCTTTGTCCCAGTGTAAACAGTGTCCTATGTTCCTGATCAGTTTAGTGTTTAGCATTCAGTTCTTCTGTTCATCCCCTGCATTTCCTGGTTTCTGCTGTTTACTCATTCTATGCTTTGTCTAGTTCATTAATTCATATCTGCCGTTCATCTTGGTTCCGGTTTCTGAACTGTATGTTAGTACACTACATTCTGCCCTGTTTGTGTATTTATATTTAATCTGGTTGTTTGGTAGTTTTCCTGTTTTGTTTCTGGTGTGTGATCGACTATGTATATATTTGTTTTTACGCCCACTGCACTTTAGCCCAGGAAGGGACCGGCACCGTAGTTGTCGATCCGCGTTTAGGGTGTTTGGGCAAATAGGCAGGGACAGAGCTTCTAGGGACAGCTTAGGGCTCCCTCTCCCAGTCCACCCTTGCTCATGACCAAATCCTTTTGGAGATGTGGTCTCCAGTACTGCGCACAATACTCCAAGTGAGGTCTCACCAGTGCTCTGTACAGCGGCACAAGCTCTTCCCTCTCTACTGCTAATACCTCTCCCTATACACCCATGAGCGCTTCCCTTTCTACTGCTAATACCTCTCCCTATACACCAATGAACACTTCCCTCTTTCTACTGCTAATATCTCTCTGTATACACCCATGAGCACTTCCCTCTACTTCCTATATCTCTTTATACACCCATGAGCACTTCCCTCTTTCTACTGCTAATACCTTTCCCTATACAACCATGAACATTTTCCTTTCTACTGCTAAGGCTCCTTTCACACTATGAGCATTCATCATTATTATTATCATTATTAAACGTCCGTTTTATGTGTAAAAATGGATGTATAAGTATGAAAAAACGGGTGCTAACGGCTGAATAGTGCTGCTAATAGAAATACTTTTCATTCATAGCTCTGCAGGGGTATATGTATATAGAAGCGCTGGGGGGGCAGACATATAGCGTTATCTGCCTCCCCCAGTGCATCTATATAAATATGCTGCGCAGTCCCTCAACACTGCAGGAGTCTGCTGATGTCACCTTTTCTGAGCATGCTCAGAAGTAATAACGGATATTATAAACCAGGTGCAAACGGATGACATAAAGGCTCATCCGTTTGCCATAGACTTCAATGTTAAAAATAACGGCCGTTAATTTATCCGTTTCTTGTGACGGAAGAAAAATTAGTGCATGTTCCGTTAGTTCTTCCGTCACAACTAACGTCCGTTAGTCATGACAGACTATAACGGCTCATAATGGATAATCAAAAAATCCCATAGACTTTAACGGGATTTTGTAACGGACGTTTAACATCATTTTTTAAAGCTTTTCTAACGGACGTTTCTAACGGATCTTTTAACGGATGAATTTTATAGTGTGAAAGCAGCCTCTCCTTACACACCCATGACCATTTTCCTCTCTTCTACTAATACCTCTCCCTATATACCCGTGACCACTTTCCTCTCTACTGCTAATACGTCTCCCTATACACCAAAGCATTTTGCTAGCATTTCCTGCTGCTTCTTTGACATTGTCTGCCTACCTTTAAGTCTAAAATAATGACCCCTAAATCCCTTTCCTCAGATGCTGAGGTTAGGACTGTATCACATTTTCTATACTCTGCCCTTGGGTTTTAACACCCCAGGTGCATTATCTTGCACTTATCCACAATAAATGTCAGTGTCAAGAGATTTGACCATTCCTCTAGTTCACCTCAATATTTTTCCTTTTGGCGTATCCCTTCAGGAACATCAACCCTGTTACAAATCTTTGTGTCATCAGCAAAAAAGACCAAACCCTTACCATTGAGATCTACTGCAATATCACTAATGAAGATATTAAACAAATGGGCCCCAGTACAGATCCCTGAGGTCCCCACTGGTAACAAGACCTTGCTCTGAATAATATACCCCGGATTGTATCTATAACAAGGGGGCATCCTCTATGTCTAGAGGAAAGAAGGTTTCTACATCAACACAGATGTTTTTTTTTACTGTAAGGCTAGGTTCAGACTACGGAATTTCCGACAGAAATTCAGTCGTAAAATTTCCGTTAGAAATTCTGCTTGCTAAAATGTCTAGTGTAGTGAATGGGTTTCCGCTCACAAATTCACACTTCGGAATTTGTGAAGCGGAAAATCCGCTTTGAAAATCCGCTTAGAAATTTCTGCCTGAAGAAAGGCCTCGAAATATTGTTACTTTTCCACAAGAACTCACAGAGATTTTGCGCAGAATTCCGCGCGGATATGCAGGTTTCATGCGGAGGAGGAGTATCAAGTATTTCTATTCATAAAATGTTATTTATTTTTTCATGCGGAAATTCCACGCGAATTCCGCACAAATTCAACGGCAATTCCGCGCCAATTCCGCATGGAAATGCTTCTGACTGAAAAAAAAAATAACATTGATCTCTATGGGAGAACGACGCTGATTCCGCCGGAGGGGCAGAAATTCTGTACAACTCTATGGGGATTTCACTGCAGAATGATTTGTAGAGGAAAAAGCGAGCAGATTACACGTGGAAATTCCTCTCCAATTCCTCAGTGTGAACATAACCTAAGAGTTTAATAATATTACAGGTTGTGGATATTAGGTTTATAGGGACAGAACATTGATCCAAGGATTTATTCTGATGCCATTTTGGAAGTTGGGAAATAATTTTCCCCTCTCTGGTATGGGGCAATTTGCATCAGCCTCATAAGGGTTTTTCTATTTTTTTTGCCTCCCTCTGGACACAGTAGGGACACAATAAAGATATATGTTGAACTTGATGGAATCTTTTAACCTTATGAACTATGAAAGATAGAAGCTTTGGAAGTTCCGTTGTCAAGATAGCAAAGGCATAGGGCATAAGTGTCCAAGGTAGATAAACCCTTTTATGCTAGAAGCCTCGAACTTTTCCTTCCATACTCCAGTGTCTCGTATTTTCCCTTAGTCTATGGCTGAAATGTGGGAGTGTTTAGCAAATTTATGCTGTCCTGGTCATGGCATAGCATTTAAGAGTTAATCATAGTTGTCAACAATGAGGGAGCCTGGTGAGATTTGATGTTGCCCATAGTTCGGGCAGCATACAGTCATGGCTGTAAATGTTGGCACCCCTGAAATCTTTCTAGAAAATGAAGTATTTCTCACATAAAAGGACTGCAGTAACACGTGTTTTGCTATACACATGTTTATTCCCTTTGTGTGTATTGGAACTAAACCAAAAAAGGGAGGGAAAAATAGCAAATTGGATATAATGTCACATCAACCTCCAAAAATGGGCTGGACAAAATTATTGGCACCCTTTCAAAATTGTGGAAAAATAAGATTGTTTCAAGCATGTGATGCACCTTTAAATTCCCCTGGGGCAAGTAACAGTTGTGGGCAATATAAAAATCACACTTGAAAGCAGATAAAAAGGAGAGAAGTTCACTTAGTCTTTGCATTGTGTGTCTGTATGCCACACTAAGCATGGACAACAGAAAGAGGAGAAGAGAACTGTCTGAGAACTTGAGAACCAAAATTGTGGAAAAATATCAACAATCTCAAGGTTACAAGTCCATCTCCAGAGATCTAGATTTGCCTTTGCCCACAGTGCACAACATTATCAAGAAGTTTGCAACCCATGGCACTGTAGCTGGTGTGGACAGAAGAGAAAAATTGATGAAAGGTGTCAACGCAGGATAGTCCGGATGGTGGATAAGCAGCCCCAAACAAGTTCCAAAGATATTCAAGCTGCCCTGCAGGCTCAGGGAGCATCAGTGTCAGCACCAAATATCTGTCAACATTTAAATGAAATGAAAACGCTATGGCAGGAGACCCAGGAGGACCCCACTGCTGACACAGAGACGTAAAAAAGCATTTTGCCAAAATGAACTTGAGGAAGCCAAAATCCTTCTGGGAAAACGTCTTGTGGACAGATGAGACCAAGATAGAGCTTTTTGGTAAAGCACATCATTCTACTGTTTACCGAAAACGGAATGAGGCCTACAAAGAAAAGAACACAGTATCTACAGTGAAATATGGTGGCGGTTCAATGATGTTTTGGGGTTGTTTTGCTGCCTCTGGCACTGGGTGCCTTGAATGTGTGCAAGGCATCATGAAATCTGAGGATTACCAACGGATTTTGGGTCGCACTGTACAGCCCAGTGTCAGAAAGCTGGGTTTGCGTCCGAGATCTTGGGTCTTCCAGCAGGACAATGACCCCAAACATACGTCAAAGAGCACCAAGAAATGGATGGCAACAAAGCGCTGGAGAGTTCTGAAGTGGCCAGCAAGGAGTCCAGATCTAAATCCCATTGAACACCTGTGGAGAGATCTTAACCCCTTAAGGACCCTTGACGTACGTCATGACACCCTGGTACTTAAAGACCCATGACGTACGCGTACGTCATGGAAAATTCCGGTCCCCGCCGGGCGGGGATCGGACCGGGATGCCTGCTGAAATCATTCAGCAGGCATCCCATGCAAACGCCCAGGGGGGTCATTAGACCCCCCCCCCCCCATGTCGGCGATCGTGGCAAATCGCAAGTGAATTCACACTTGCGATTTGCGCGATTCCGGGTCATTACGGGTCTATGGTGACCCGGTGCCCCGAATATAAGGAGGATCGCGGTTGTCTAAGACACCCACGATCCCCCTGAAGGGATAGGAGTGACGCAACCACCAATAGCAGATCGGGGGCAGGGGGGTTAACTTTCGTTTTCCCCGTCCTGTCCACCCACAATAGGCGGGGCAGAACGGGGAAACGACGGGGACTGGCGCGAAGATCCACTTTCCGATCCGGGCGGGCGTCGGAGGCAGCGGGCGACGGAGATCGGCGGTTGGATCCGACGGAAGCCGGTAAGTTGCCTAGCAAATTCTGAAAGGTACAGTTTGAGACCATTATACAGTGGTCTCTAACTGTAGCCCTTCAGATGTTGCAAAACTACAACTCCCAGCATGCCCAGACAGCTGTTTGGGCATGCTGGAATATGTAGTTTTGCAACAGCTGGAGGGCTACAGTTAGAGACCACTATACAGTGATCTCTAAACTGTATTCCTCCAGATCTTGCAAAACTACAACTCCTAGCATGCCCAGATGTTTGCTGTCTGGGCATGCTGGGATTTGTAGTTTTGCAACAGCTGGAGGACCACAGTTTGGAGATCACTTTGCAGTGTTCTCTAAAACTGTAGCCCTCCAGATGTTGCAAAACTGCAAATCCCAACATGCCCAAACAGCATGCTGGGAATCGGCATGCTGGGAGTTGTAGTTGTGTACCTCCAGCTATTGCATAACTACATCTCCCAGCATGCCCTTCGGCGATCAGTACATGCTGGGAGTTGTAGTTTTGCAACAGCTGGTGCACACTGGTTGGAAAATACTGAGTTAGGTAACAGAACCTAACTGAAGGATTTCCAACCAGTGTGCCTCCAGCTGTTGCAAAAGTACAACTCCCAGCATGCACGGTCTGTCAGTACATGCTGGGAGTTGTAGTTTTGAAACAGCTGGAGATTTGCTCCCCCATGTGAACATACAGGGTACATTCACACGGGCAGGTTTACAGTAAGTTTCCTGCTTGAAATTTGGGCTGCGGCAAATCTTTCGCCGCAGCGCAAACTCCTAGCGGGAAACTCACCATAACACACCAGTGCGAATGTACCCGAAAAACACTACATAAAGGGTAAAACACAACATATACACCCCCGTACACTGCCCCCCCCCCCCCCCAATAAAAATTAAAAACGTATTGTATGGCAGTGTTTCCAAAACGGAGCCTCCAGCTGTTGAAAAACAGCTCAGCATTTCCGGACAGCCACTGAGTGTCCAGGCATGCTGGGAATTTAGCAACAGCTGGAGGCACTCTGTTTGGGAATCACTGGCATAGAATACCCCTATGTCCACCCCTATGCAATCCCTAATTTAGTCCTCAAATGCGCAAGGCGCTCTCTCACAGTTTAGGGCCACATATGGGGTATTTCCGTACTCGGGAGAAATTGCACTACAAACTTTGGGGGCTTTTTCTCCTTTTACCCCTTATGAAAAGGAAAAGTTGGGAGCTACACCAGCCGTTTAGTGTAAAAAAAAATTAAACATTTACAATAACATGCTGGTGTTGCCCCATACTTTTTATTTTCACAATCGGTAAAAGGAAAAAAAAGACCCCCAAAATTTGTAACGCTATTTCTCCTGAGTACGGAAATACCCCATATGTGGGCGTAAAATGCTCTGCGGGCGCACAACAAGGCTCAGGAATGAGAGCGCACCATGTACAATTTGAGGCCTAAATTGGTGATTTGCACAAGGGTGGCTGATTTTACAGCGGTTCTGACATAAACGCAAAAAAAGAAATACCCACATGTGACCCCATTTTGGAAACTACACCCCTCACGTAATGTAATAAGGGGTACAGTGAGCATTTACGCCCCACAGGTGTCTGACAGATTTTTGGAACAGTGGTCCGTGAAAATGAAAAATTAAATTTTTCATTTGCACAGCCCACTGTTCCAAAGATCTGTCAAACGCCAGTGGGGTGTAAATACTCACTGCACCCCTTATTAAATTCTGTGAGGGGTGTAGTTTCCAAAATGGTGTCACATGTGGGGAGGGGGGGTCCACTGTTCTGGCACCACGGGGGGCTTTGTAAACGTACATGGCCCCTGACTTCCATTCCAAACAATTTTTTTTCCCAAAAGCTCAATGGCGCTCCTTCTGTTCTGAGCATTGTAGTGCGCCAGCAGAGCACTTGACGTCCACACATGGGGTATTTCCATACTCAGAAGAGATGGTGTTACAAATTTTGGGGGGCATTTTGTCCTATTACCCCTTGTAAAAACTTTACATTTGAGGGAAAACTAGCATTTTAGTGAAATTTTTTTTAATTTATACATCCAACTTAAACGAAAAGTCGTCAAACATCTGTGGGGTTTTAAGGCTCACTGGACCCCTTGTTATGTGCCTTGAGGGGTGTAGTTTCCAAAATAGTATGCCATGTGTTTGTTTTTGTTTTTTTTGCTGTCCTGGCACCATAGTGGCTTCCTAAATGGGACATACCCCCAAAAAACCATTTCAGCTAAATTTGCTTTTCAAAAGCTAAATGTGACTCCTTCTCTTCTGAGCATTGTAGTTCGCCCGCAAAGCATTTTACGTCCTAACATTGGGTATTACCATACTCATAAGAGATGGGGTTACAAATTTTGGGGGGCATTTTGTCCTATTATCCCTTGCAAAAAAAATTTATTTGAGGGAAAACTAGCATTTTAGTGAAAAATAAAATAAAATCATTTACACATCCAACTTTAACGAAAAGTCGTCAAACACCTGTGGGGTTTTAAGGCTCACTGGACCCCTTGTTACGTGCCTTGAGGGGTGTAGTTTCCAAAATAGTATGCCATGTGTTTTTTTTTGCTGTTCTGGCACCATAAGGGCTTCCTAAATGTGACATGCCCCCCAAAAACCATTTCAGAAAAACTCACTCCCCAAAATCCTACTGTCACTCCTTCCCTTCTGAGCCCTCTACTGCGCCCGCCGAACCCTTGACATACACATATGAGGTATTTTCTTACTCGAGAGAAATTGGGTTACACATTTTAGGAAGATTTCTCTCCTTTTACCCCTTGTAAAAATTCAATAGCTGGGTCTACAAGAACATGCGAGTGTAAAAAAATGAAGATTTTGAATTTTCTCCTTCAATTTGCTGCTATTCCTGTGAAACACCTAAAGGGTTAACAAACCTTTTGAATGTCATTTTGAATACTTTGAGGGGTGCAGTTTTTATAATGGGGTCATTTGTGGGGTATTTCTAACATGAAGGCCCTTCAAATCCACTTCAAAACAGAACTGGCCCCTGAAAATTTTCGATTTTGAAAATTTTGTGAAAAATTTGAAAATTGCTGCTATACTTTGAAGCCCTCTGGTGTCTTCCAAAAGTAAAAAAAACATGTCAACTTTATGATGCCAACATAAAGTAGACATATTGTATATGTGAATCAATATATAATTCATTTGGAATATAAAATTTTCCTTATAAGCAGAAAGCTTCAAAGTTAAAAAAAAATTCAAAATTTTAAATTTTTTCATCAAATTTTGGAATTTTTCACCAAGAAATGATGCAAGTATCGACAAAATTTTACCACTAACATAAAGTAGAATATGTCACGAAAAAACAGTCTCGGAATCAGAATGAAAGGTAAAAGCATCCCAGAGTTATTAATGCTTAAAGTGACAGTGGTTAGATGTGCGAAAAATGGCCGGGTCCTACAGTGAAAATATGCTGGGTCCTTAAGGGGTTAAAATTGCTGTTGGGAAAAGGCGCCCTCCAATAAGAGAGACCTGGAGCAGTTTGCAAAGGAAGAGTGGTCCAACATTCCGGCTGAGAGGTGTAAGAAGCTTATTGATGGTTATAGGAAGCGACTGATTTCAGTTCTTTTTTCCAGAGGGTGGGCAACCAAATATTAAGTTAAGGGTGCCAATAATTTTGTCCAGCCCATTTTTTTAGTTTTGTGGTGACATTATGACCAATTTGCTTTTTTTCCTCCCTTTTTTGGTTTAGTTCCAATACACGCAAAGAGAATAATCACGTGTATAGCAAAACATGTGTTACTGCAATCCTTTTCAGTGAGAAATACTTCATTTTCTTGAAAAATTTCAGGGGTGTCAACATTTACGGCCATGACTGGATATTTACTAACAGTTTCCTTTTAAAGGGGTATCCCAATTATCAAAAAATGTATTCCCTATCCTCAGAATAGGGAATAAGAATCCCAGAGGCTGGACTCCCTGCAATCTCTAGAATGAGGCCTGTCTCACCCTGCTAAGCATTTCGGCCCCCACCTTCCCAGACAAACTGGTCTCAGCAGCAGAGGTGGCTCTCTAATTAGGTGATTTAGGCGGCCGCCTAAGGCCTCGCGCTAAAAGGGGCCTTGCGGCCGCCTAAATCGTGTGGTTAGGGCAGTGATTTTGGCGAGATTTTTTTTTCTTCAAATGTCCCGCCCCAGCCTTCGTGCGGGGGGGGGGAAGGGAAGCCTGTGCACACAGCGTCCTCCTGCGTCCCCCTGCGTCCAAACCCCACACTCCCCCTTGCGGCGCAGTGAGCCGAAAATGGTGCCCGACGTCGGAGCAAGCTGCATTTGCGCCGGACTGCCGTGGAACTGCAAGCTGCGCGGGCCGGCTTGCTTAAGGTATCGTACCTTTTCCACCCCTCCGTTACCCTTCTCAACCGTGTCCAAACTGCCCCACTGTCACCCAGGTCCAGCCTCTGCCCCCCCCCTGTCACACATGTCCACCCCCCCGCCTGTCATCCATGTCCACCTTGTCTACCTCCCTGTCCATCCCTGTCACCCGTATCCTACCCCCCCCCCCCCTGTCACCCATGTCTACCCCCCCCCCCCCCCCAGTCACCCATGGACATTCATTTTGTGGTGTTGGGAAACCCCTTGGAGCCCTGCTGGCTCATCGAGGATCAGGGCCCTTTAGGTGGTGTTACTCTGGTAGCTCTGGATGTAAATATAGCAATATACTCAATGATATAAGTATCCAGTCCAGTGTTTCCCAACCAGGATGCCTCCAGCTGTTGCAAAACTACAACTCCCAGCATGCCCGGACAGCCTAAGTCTGTCCAGGCATGCTGGGAGTTGTAGTTTTGCAACAGCTGGAGGCACCTTGGTAGGGAAACACCGATCCAGTCCATACTCATCCCACACCATGGCCAGTTAGGATGTCAGGTGTGTACACTGTCCGTAATAATGTTATAATAACATGTCCACCCCCCTGTCACCCATGTCCAGCCCCCCTGTCACCCATGTCCACCCCCCTGTCACCCATGTCCACCCCCCTGTCACCCATGTCCTCCCCCCCTGTCACCCATGTCCATCCCCCCTCTCACCCATGTCCACCCTCCTATCATCCCGTCACTCATGTCCACCCTCCTGTGATCCATGTCTGCCTTGTCCACTCCCCTGTCCATCCCTGTCACCCATGTCCACCCTCCTGTTCACCCATCTGTCCCTTTGTTACCCCCAGTCCACCCCTCTCTGTCACTCCTGTCCCTCTTTTACCCCCTTGTCACCCTTGTCCACCCCTCTGACCCCGTCTCCCATGTCCACCCTCCTGTCATCCATGTCCACCCCCCCCCATCCAACCCTCTGTCACCCCTGTCCATCCCTGTCACCCATGTTCACCCTGCATTGTCCACCCCCCTGACCACATCCTTGTCACCCATGTCCACCCCCTATTCACCCCTCTGTCACTCCTGTCCACCCCTCTGTTACCACCTTGTCACTCCTGTCCACCCCTCTGTCACCCCTATGCCCCCGTCACCCATGTTCACTCTTCTCCACCCATTTGTCACCCTTGTACACCTCCCTACACCCCTCTGTACACTCCTCTACACCCCTCTGCCACCCATGTACACTCCTCTACACCCATCTGTTACCCATGTACACTCTTCTACACCCCTCTGTCACCCATGTACACTCCTCTACACCCCTCTGTTACCCATGTACACTCCTCTACACCCCTCTGCCACCCATGTACACTCCTCTACACCCATCTGTTACCCATGTACACTCTTCTACACCCCTCTGTCACCCATGTACACTCCTCTACACCCCTCTGTCACCCATGCACACTCCTCTACACCCCTCTTTACACTCCTCTACACTCCTCTACACCCCTCTTTACACTCCTCTACACCCCTCTGTCACCCATGTACACTCCTCTACACCCCTCTTTCATCCATGTACACTCCTCTACACCAAAGAGGAGAAGATCGTAGGAGGCCCCAGCAGTCACACCCCCACAATCTGATAATTAATTTTCTTTATATACAAATTATAATAAAATGCAATAAAAAAAGACACATAAAAAATAATTTTTATACATGTAGTTCAGGTTAATAAGGATAGCAAAGTAAGGAATAGCATTGGGTTATGGTGCCTGGTTTATTAGGCTTATTAGGGCTCAGATTTTAGAACTAGATTTAAAATAAATGATAATCAACAAATAAAACCGGCTGCTTACAGCAGAGGAGGCTTACACCATAGCAACATAAAAGACCACATGGTCCATTTAGCCTGTCCTTTTTATTTTTGTCCTAGAATATCTCTGACACGCTGCTAGCGAAAGTGAATCGCAGTATGTGCTTTCCTTTTCATCCTTGGAGTGTGAACCACCCTGACAGTCTGGAGTTAGAGGCCCTGCTCTGCCCCACTCATGTTGATGTGGATAGGAGCGGACAATTACACCTAGGGCTGGGCGGTATGACCAAATGTGTGTATCACTGTATTTTTTTCAACTTTTGGCGGTTCCACGGTATAGAACGGTATTTCCTAGCCCCCCCACATATTAATTATCAGCCCACATCCCTATCGGGGTAAATACTCCCATATCACCCGCATGCACTGCCCTCCTCGTCCTGTTCGTTGCGTCCGCCAGCGCTGGCACTCTATACTGTGCGGTATCTCTAGGCCCGGGCTGCAAAAGGTAATCAAAATAAACTTTAACGCGCCTACGTCGGCCTTACGCTGGGGACGGGAACGTCGGAGAACTGTCAGCCTATCACAGGCCGCAGCGATGTTCCGCCTCGGCCGGTGATAGGCTGAGCGCACTAAGAAGCCGGCTTCTTACATGACAGTGGGCTCAGCCTATCACCGGCCGAGGCGGAACATCGCTGCGGCTGGTGATAGGCCGACGGCTGTCCGACGTTCCCGTCCCCAGGAAACAAGTGAGGCCGAGGTGAGTTAAAATTTATTTTGTTTATTTTTTGCAGCCCGGGCATAGGGATACCGCACAGTATAGAGCAGTGGTCTCCAACCTGCGGACCTCCAGATGTTGCAAAACTACAACTCCCAGCATGCCCGGACAGCCAACGGCTGTCCGGGCATGCTGGGAGTTGTAGTTTTGCAACATCTGGATGTTCACAGGTTGGAGACCACTGGTATAGAGTGTCAGCGCCGGCGGCCGCAACAATCAGGACGAGGAGGGCAGCGCATGTATGTGACATGTGAGTAGTACCCTGATGGGGATAGTGCTGGGCTAATAATTAATTGGGGGGGGGGGGACAGAACAGCACTCGCAGGTCACATAGGATTAGTTCCCACCTCATTCTGTGCCAGAGACCTACATTGGACCCCCCAAAATCAGTGGAATGACATCAATTCTGAGGACTATTTTTGAATATGGGCCTCGCAAAATAGCCAAGTATTAGGAAATAATACTCCTCTGTTGGGGTTCGATGCGTGACTTATTGATTATATAAAATGCACATAATGATGCCCTGATATGACTGTGCTCACTATGTGGGTAAAAGGATTGCAGCCTGAACCCAGCCCTCTACTTCTAAACTTCATGATGATCAGAATACTGGCAGAGCTGGGTGCTAAATGGTGCCCACTCTCCTATAATTCCTACAAGCCAATCAGCACTCAGTTGTGCCAGGATCTCAATCATATGGTTGAACAAGGATTCCACCGGGAGGCAGGACCAAGGAGGCAACTAATACAAGGCCGCAACAACCCCAGGTGAGAGTATCCCCTTTGGGGTATATGCAGTGGTGTATTAAAGGCTTCACTAGCGGGGGAGGTGGGGGATGTGATAGGCCATTTCAGGAAAGGGGATAGTTCACCTTAACCCCTTAAGGACGGAGCCCATTTTCACCTCTAGGACGAAGCCCTTTTTTGCAAATCTGACCACTGTCACTTTAAACATTAATAACTCTGGAATGCTTTTAGTTATCATTCTGATTCTGAGATTGTTTTTTCATGACATATTCTACTTTAACTTAGTGGTAAATTTTTGTGGTAACTTGCATCCTTTCTTGGTGAAAAATCCCCAAATTTAATGAAAAATGTTTAAATTTTGCATTTTTCTAACTTTGAAGCTCTCTGCTTGTAAGGAAAATGGATATTCCAAATAATTTTTTTTTGGTTCACATATACAATATGTCTACTTTATGTTTGCATCATAAAATTGACGAGTTTTTACTTTTGGAAGACACCAGAGGGCTTCAAAGTTCAACAGCAATTTTCAAATTTTTCACAAAATTTTCAAACTCACAATTTGTCAGGGACCAGTTCAGGTTTGAAGTGGATTTGAAGGGTCTTCATATTAGAAATACCCCATAAATGACCCCATTATAAAAACTGCACCCCCCAAAGTATTCAAAATGACATTCAGTAAATGTTTTAACCCTTTAGGTGTTTCACAGGAAAAGCAGCAAAGTGAAGGAGAAAATTCAAAATCTTCATTTTTTACACTCGCATGTTCTTGTAGACCCAATTTTTGAATTTTTACAAGTGGTAAAAGGAGAAAATGTATACTTGTATGTGTAACCCAATTTCTCTCAAGTAAGCACATACCTCATATGTCTATGTAAAGTGTTCGGCGGGCGCAGTAGAGGGCTCAGAAGCGAAGGAGCGACAAGGGGATTTTGGAGAGTACGTTTTTCTGAAATGGTTTTTGGGGGCATGTCGCATTTAGGAAGCCCCTATGGTGCCAGAACAGCAAAAAAAAAAAAAACACATGGCATACCATTTTGGAAACTAGACCCCTTGAGGAACGTAACAAGGGATAAGGTGAGCCTTAATACCCCACAGGTGTTTCACGACTTTTGCATATGTAAAAAACATTTTTTTTTTCACTAAAATGTGGGTTTCCTCCCAAATTTCACATTTTTGCAACGGGTTAATAGCAGAAAAGACCCCCCCAAATTTGTAACCCCATCTCTTCTGAGTATGGAGGTACCCCATAAGTGGACCTGAAGTGCACTGCGGGCGAACTACAATGCTCAGAAGAAAAGGCGTCATATTTGGCTTTTTGAGAGCAAATTTTGCTCGGGGGGCATGTCGCATTTAGGAAGCCCCTATGGTGCCAGGACAGCAAAAAAAAAAAAACACATGGCATACCATTTTGGAAACTAGACCCCTCACAGAATGTAATGAGGGGTACAGTGAGCATTTACCCCCCACTGGTGTCTGACAAATCTTTGGAACAGTGGGCTGTGCAAAATTTTTCATTTTCACGGACCACTGTTCCAAAGATCCGTAAGACACCTGTGGGGTGTAAATTCTCACTGCACCCCTTATTACATTCCGTGAGGGGTGTAGTTTCCAAAATGGGGTCACATGTGGGTGTGTTTTTTTTTGCGTTTGTCAGAACCGCTGTAACAATCAGCGACCCCTGTGCAAATCACTTCAAATGTACATGGCGCACTCTCCCTTCTGGGCCTTGTTGTGCGCCCCCAGAGCACTTTGCGCCCACTTATGGGGTATCTCCGTACTCGGGAGAAATTGCGTTACAAATTTTGGGGGGCATTTTTCCCTTTTACCTCTTATGAAAATGAAAAGTATAGGGCAACACCAGCATGTTAGTGTACATTTTTTTATTTTTTTACACTACATGCTGGTGTAGACCCCAACTGTTCCTTTTCATAAGGGGTAAAAGGAGAAAAAGCCCCCCAAAATTTGTTAGGCAATTTCTCCCGAGTACGGCGATACCCCATATGTGACCCTATTCTGTTGTCTTGAAATACGACAGGGCTCCAAAGTGAGAGAGCGCCATGCGCATTTGAGGCCTGAATTAGGGACTTGCATAGGGGTGGACATAGGGGTATTCTACGCCAGTGATTCCCAAACAGGGTGCCTTCAGCTGTTGCAAAACTCCCAGCATGCTTGGACAGTCAATTGCTGTCCAGAAATGCTGGGAGTTTTTGTTTTGCAACAGCTGGAGGCTCCATTTTAGAAACACTGCCGTACAATAGGTTTTTCATTTTTATTGGGGAGGGGGGTGGTGGGGGGGGGGCAGTGTACATGTGTATATGTAGTGTTTTACTCTTTATTTTATGTTAGTGTACTGTAGTGTAGTGTTTTTAGGCTACATTCACACTGGAGGCAGATTACCGCTAGGAGTTTGAGCTGCGGTGGAAAATTTGCCGCAGCTCAAACTTGAAGCGGGGAACTCACTGTAATCTGCCGCCAGTGTGAATGTAGCCTGTACATTCACATGGGAGGGGGGTCAAAACTACAACTCCCAGCATGCACTGACAGACCATGCATGCTGGGAGTTGTAGTTTTGTAACAGCTGGAGGCACACTGGTTGGAAAACCTTGAGTTAGGTTCTATGACCTAACTCAGTATTTTCCAACCAGTGTGCCTCCAGCTGTTGCAAAACTACAACTCCCAGCATGTACTGATTGCGGAAGGGCTTGCTGGGAGATGTAGTTATGCAATGGCTGGAGGCACGCAAGTACAACTCCCAGCATGCCAAGACAGCCTTATGCTGTTCCTGAATGCTGGGAGTTGTAGTTTTGCAAGATTTAGAGGGGTTCAGGTTGTAAATCACTGTCCAGTGGTCTCAAAACTGTGGCCCTCCAGATGTTGCAAAACTACAACTCGCAGCATGCCCAGACAGCAAACTGCTGTCTGGGCATGCTGAGAGTTATAGTTTTGCAACATCTGGAGGGCTACAGTTTGAGACCACTTAGTGATCTACAACCTGAACCCCTCTAAATATTGCAAAACTACAAGTCCCAGCATGCCCACACAGCAAACAGCTGTCTGGGCATGCTGGAAGTTATAGTTTTGCAACATCTGGAGGGCCACGGTTTAGAGACCACTGTAAACTGTGGCCCTCCGGATGTTGCTAGGCAACAACTCCCCTAGCAGGACCCGGACGTGGGGGAGGATCGCGCTCGGGGATCCAGGTAAGGGACCTTCAGCGCCGACCTTCCCTGGACAGTTCCCCCGTTTTTCCCGGACACCGATAGGTGGGCAAAGCGGGGGAACCGAACTTTAACCCCCCCCTCCCCCGGTCTGCTATCGGTCGGTCGCTCGGTCGACCAATAGCGGGGATAGGAGGGGTGGCACCCCTGCCACCAAACTCCTATCCCCTCAGGGGGATCGAGGGTGTCTCGGACACCCCCGATCCCTCTTATTTTCCGGGTCACCGGGTCACCAGTGACCCGTATGACCCGGAATTGCGCAGATCGCAGGTCTGAATAGACCTGCGATTTGCGTCCATCGCGGTCATGGGGGGGTCTTAGGACCCCCCTCGGCGATGTGCCGGGATGCCTGCTGTTAGATAACAGCAGTCATCCCGGCCCGATCACCGCTACCGGTGGCGCGGCGCTCCCGGAACCCAGCGACGTACATGTACGTCGCTGCGCGCCAAGTAACACTTCGCGGCGCCGTACATGTACGTCGCTTGTCGTGAAGGGGTTAAAGGGGTACTCCGGTGAAAACCTTTTTTCTTTTAAATCAACTGGTGCCAGAAAGTTAAACATATTTGTAAATTACTTCTATTAAAAAATCTTAATCCTTCCAGTACTTATTAGCTGCTGAATGCTACAAAGGAAATTCCTTTCTTTTTGGAACACTGATGACATCACGAGCACAGTGCTCTCTGCTGACATCTCTGTCCATTTTACCAACCATGCATAGCAGATGTATGCTAAGGGCAGCATGGTGGCTCAGTGGTTAGCACTGCTGCCTTGCAGTGCTGTGAACTTGGGTTCAAATCCCACTAAGGACAACAATAAATAAAGCGTTATTATTATTATAATAACGTCAGCAGAGAGAACTGTACTCGTGATGTCATCAGAGAGCATTCAAAAAAGAAAAGAATTTCCTCTGTAGTATTCAGCAGCTAATAAGTACAGGAAGGATTAAGATTTTTTAATAGAAGCAATTTACAAATATGTTTAACTTTCAGTTGATTTAAAAGAAAAAAGGTTTTCACTGGAGTACCCCTTTAACCACAGATGATTTCAAGCATACCTGTGATACCTCAGAAAAGATAATGCTTTACATATATTGTTTTTTGTTTAGCTTCTGTATTTGGCTCACAAATCCCTCTGTTCTGCTGCTCACTCATTCTGAAATCCAATGCGCAGATAGGGGTGTGTCCAAGGCAAGCACTGAGCCCGCCCTCTCTCACCATGCATTTACTTCCTCCCTGTGCTGTGCTGAGTCTCTTCATCTAATCACTGCAGGCTGCTCTGTAACCTCCTCCTCTCTGTTTTCGTGCTGCAGTCTGATAGGACAGGAGTGAGCACAGAGGAGTTCTAGTCCCGATCTCGCTTACTACACTTTGTCCCAGCCTGTTCTTCAGCTAGGACAAATGCGGCATCTGAACAGGATGGTATGGGGACCCCTAGTGGTCTTTTTTTATAAGCCATGATTTCTATAAAAATGTGATCATTTTTTTTTAGGAAGTATATTAGAAAGGTTAATGTTTTTCAAGATGTACAACACATAATATGTTTTTCAATCTGACAGTTCCCATTTCAGGCTGTTGTCTCATCCGCCAGCTTCTTCCACCACAGCCTCCGGCAGCGCAGGCTTTTTCAGGCATCGGTGGGGGCTGGTGAGATAGGGGGGCAGTCTCCTAGAGACAGGCACAGTAGCACAATGATATAGAGCGATGTGGAGAGTCAGCTGAGGAGACAGCCAAGAGTCAGTTTACAGTTATTGGGCGCCCTCTGCCCACTCCGATCCTTCCTCTCCCTCTGAGCAATAGTGCAGGCATTGGTGTATTGGGGTGGCATTTCCTCCGCCCGCCTTAAACTGCCGCCCTAGGCCTTGTCCTTATGTTAAAAAAAAGACTGGGTCTTGCCAACACTTTCTTTTGTGTCCTTTTGTGTTACTTCTTCTAGTACTTTTGCTTTCCTAAACTTTGTGGCTGACATACATTAGCATAAGATGGCGTAAAAAGGTAGTTGCCTCTTAAAAGAAGTATACGCTGCATTTTTCTATATTAAAGGGGTAAACATTTTATCCCATATCCAAAGCGGGACCCCCGCGATCTCCGGCGTGGCACCTCAGTTATCCGAGCATGGAGCAAACTCCGCTCCATGCCAGATGACTGGCGACTACAGCAGCCACGAACGCGGAAGCTCCAAGCTTCTGTGTTCTGGATGCCGCCGCAGGCCCGGAGATCGCAGGGGTCCCCCCGATTCCCGTGATCAGACATCTTATAGGGGATAACATGTTTTTCGGCAGAGTACCCCTTTAAAGCTCAAGAAAAACAAGAATATAATTTCCTTTCTTGATTTGAAATTTGTGTTGAGTGTTCCTTTAGGAGACTGGTCTCCAGCCGTTGCAAAACTACAACTCCCAGCATGCCCGGACAGCCGTTGGCTGTCCGGGCATGCTGGGAGTTGTAGTTTTGCAACATCTGGAGGTCCATAATTAGGAGACCACTGCTTTAGGAGGTTAAAGTAAAGTCTAGCCTCCAAAAAAAAAAAAAAAAAGCAATACATAAATAAACAAATAAATAAAATGTTCTGTTAAAAAGGCTATGAAACATGTAAGCTCCAGTTTACTATGGGAATTTATTTTTCTATTTTTTTTATTTTATATTTTTTATACAATTTTGTGTCCATTTGAAGATGTGGTCATTCCCTGTTCTCGATTTTTTTTTTAATGTTTCAGTAAACAAAAATAAGTTTAAATCGCTGGGATATTTTCCCCTTTTCCCCTTTCTTTCACATTATATAAGATATATATATATGCTACTATAGCTATTATAAGCTACTTTTTTTCCCTTTGAGATATATATATATATATAGGAGCTGAGTACCCGGCATTGCCCGATTTTTCCTTCCTCATCCTTGTTGGGGAGGAAAATCAACAAAGGAGGAAGCTTTTGACTTCACATCCCGTCCTCATATATTGTTGTCATATCCCAACCCCATATCCCGTCCTCATATCCCAACCCCACATCCCGACCTCCTATCCCGTCCTCCTATCTTGACCTCCTATCTTGACCTCCTATCCCGTCCTATCCTATACTCCTATCTCGACCTCCTATCTTGACCTCCTATCCCGACCTCCTATCCCTTCCTCCTATCTCGACCTCCTATCTTGACCTCCTATCCCGTCCTCCTATCCCGACCTCCTATCCCGTCCTCCTATCTCAAACCCTCTATCCCGTCCTCCTATCTCGACCTCTTATCCCGTCCTCCTATCTCGACCTCCTATGCCGTCCTCCTATCCCATCCTCCTATCCCATCCTCCTATCTTGACCTCCTATCTCGACCTCCTATCTCGACCTCCTATCTCGACCTCCTATCCCGTCCTCCTATCCTGTCCTCCTATCCCGTCCTCCTATCCTGTCCTCCCATCTCAACCTCCTATCCCATCCTCCTATCTCCACCTCTTATCCCGACCTCCAATCTCGACCTCCTATCCCGTCCTCCTATCTCGACCTCTTATCCCATCCTCCTAGTCCGTCCTCCTATCTCCACCTCATATCCCGTCCTCATATCCCGACCTCCTAACTCGACCTCCTATCCCGACCATCCCGTCCTCCTATCTTGACCTTCTATCCCGACCTCCTATCCCGTCCTCATATCCCGACTCGTAATATGTGTACCAGGTATTGAAATATCTCCAGCCGTACTGAAGTTATGTGGGAACATACATTTCCCATTGATTTGCATGGAACTTTAAACAAAACCCCCGACCCTCACAAATGGGGGTAGTTAAGGGTTAAATTAACTATCCTATATTTTAAGTGGATATATAAGTAACATGTGACCAAGTATTATCGAAATATCTCCAGCCGTTTGGAAGTTATGCAGTAACATATATTTCCCATAGACTTGTATAGGACTTTAAACATAAGCCCCGCCCCTGGCAAATGGGGGTGAGTAAGGGTTAAATCACCTATCCTATGTTTGTTGTTGACATATAAGTAACATGTGTGCCAAGTTTCATGTTAATATCTTTAGCTGTTTGGAAGTTTTTGTGGAACATACACACATACATACATTTATACATACATACATACACACAGACACGCGTTGAGTTTTATATATATATATATATATATATATATATATATATATATATATATATATATATAGACTAGCTGAGTACCCGGCATTGCCCTTTTTTTCCTTCCTAATCCTTGTTGGGGAGGAAAATAAACAAAGGGGGAAGCTTTTGACTTCACATCCCGTCCTTCATATTGTTGTCATATCCCAACCCCATATCCCGACCTCCTATCCCGACCTCCTATCCCGTCATCCTATCTTGACCTCATATGCCATCCTCACATCTTGTCCTCATATCCCGTCCTCTTATCCCATCCTCATAGCCCGTCCTCCTATCCCGACCTCCTATCCCGACCTCCTATCCCGACCTCCTATCCCGACCTCCTATCCCGACCTCCCATCTTGACCTCCCATCTTGACCTCCCATCTTGACCTCCCATCTTGACCTCCTATCTCAACCTCCTATCTCGACCTCCTATCCCGACCTCCTATCCCAACCTCCTATCCCTTCCTCCTATCCCATCCTCCTATCATATCACGACCTCCTATCCTGTCCTCGTATCCCGACCTTGTATCCCGACCTCCTATCCCGACCCGTAATGTGTGTACCAGGTAGAGATGAGCGAACTTATAGTAAATTCGCCAAAACCAAAAAAGAAATCCAAATTGACACCTAAAATAATAAATGGCCATATTTAGCTACATGGTGTCTATAATGATCCTTCATTGAAAGGGGAAAACTCATATCACAATATAACAACAGAAGAAAAGAAAAGAAAAAAGAAGAGTTTACACAATACCACTTGAATAAAATGTAACTTTTATTATAATTGTATTAAATATAAACCAACTGGATACTAAAAATTGGAGGACCTCAGAGCATAGGCCGAGCAATTATAGAGGGAGCATAACACACCACAGATATTCGGGAGCACTGACAATCTTAAAATGAACTAAGTAAAATGTCACTCCTGTGCATGGAGAATACCTTACCTACCCCTCCTCAACATAAAGTGCAAACTGCTACCTAACATGGAGGCATATTGCATTCTATAATAAGAAAGTGCCTGGCTAGACATACATAATAGCAATAAAGTGCATAGTATTGTCAACAATCTCTATATAAAGGATTTGAAGTGCTAATATCTCACCCATTTGTGTGCTGCTCCACCGTCCCCAACGCCGTTTCGTAACCTTTCTCAAGGGGGCCGTTGCTGTCTAGTATCTTCTTAAGCCGCCTTATATGTATCTATGACCGGATATTGATGTGTCAGCGTGCGCGGTCTGACACATCAATATCCGGTCATAGATAGATATAAGGCGGCTTAAGAAGATACTAGACAGCAACGGCCCCCTTGTGAAAGGTTACGAAACGGCGTTGGGGACGGTGGAGCAGCACACAAATGGGCGAGACATTAGCACTTCAAATCCTTTATATAGAGATTGTTGACAATACTATGCACTTTATTGCTATTATGTATGTCTAGCCAGGCACTTTCTTATTATAGAATGCAATATGCCTCCATGTTAGGTAGCAGTTTGCACTTTATGTTGAGGAGGGGTAGGTAAGGTATTCTCCATGCACAGGAGTGACATTTTACTTAGTTCATTTTAAGATTGTCAGTGCTCCCGAATATCTGTGGTGTGTTATGCTCCCTCTATAATTGCTCGGCCTATGCTCTGAGGTCCTCCAATTTTTAGTATCCAGTTGGTTTATATTTAATACAATTATAATAAAAGTTACATTTTATTCAAGTGGCATTGTGTAAACTCTTCTTTTTTTTTTTTTTTTTTTCTTCTGTTGTTTTATGGTAAATTCGATTCGTCTCGAACTTCTCGGCTCGGCAGTTGCTGACTTATCCTGCATAAATTAGTTCAGCCTTCAGGTGCTCTGGTGGGCTGGAAAAGGTGGATACATTCCTAGGAAAGAGTCTCCTAGGACTGTATCCACCTTTTCCAGCCCATGGGAGCACCTGAAATCTGAACTAATTTATGCAGACTAAAGTAATCAACTGCCGAGCCGAGAAGTTCGTGACAAATCGAATTTACTGTAAGTTCGTTCATCTCTAGTACCAGGTATTGAAATATCTCCAGCCGTACTGAAGTTATGTCGGAACATACATTTCCCATTGATTTGCATGAGACTTTAAACAAAAACCCTGACCCTCACAAATGGGGGTAGTTAAGGGTTAAATTAACTATCCTATATTTTAAGTGGACATATAAGTAACATGTGACCAAGTATTATCGAAATATCTCCAGCCGTTTGTAAGTTATGCAGTAACATATATTTCCTATTGAATTATATGGGACTTTAAACATAAACCCCGCCCCTGGCAAATGGGGGTGAGTAAGGGTTAAATTACTTATCCTATGTTTGTTGTTGACATATAAGTAACATGTGGCCAAGTTTCATGTTAATATCTTTAGCCGTTTGGACGTGATGCTGGAACATACATACACACGTTGAGCTTTATATATATATATAGATAACTAGCTGAGTACCCGGCGTTGCCCGGTTTTTCCTTCCTAATCCTTGTTGGGGAGGAAAATAAACAAAGGAGGAAGCTTTAGACTTCATATCCCATCCTCATATATTGTTGTCACATCCCGACCTCCTGTCCCGTCATCCTATCCCGTCCTCCTATCCCGTCCTCCTATCCCGTCCTCCTTTCCCGTCCTCCTTTCCCGTCCTCCTATCCCGTCCTCCTATCCCGTCCTCCTTTCCCGTCCTCCTATCCCGACCTCCTATGTCGACCTCCTATCCCGACCTGTAATATGTCGACCTCCTATCCCGTCCTCATATCCCGACCCGTAATATGTGTACCAGGTATTGAAATATCTCCAGCCGTACTGAAGTTATGTGGGAACATACATTTCCCATTGATATGCATGGGACTTCAAGCAAAAACCCCGACCCTCACAAATGGGGGTAGTTAAGGGTTAAATTAACTATCCTATATTTTAAGTGGACATATAAATAACTTGTGACCAAGTCTTATCGAAATATCTCCAGCCGTTTGTAAGTTATGCAGTAACATATATTTCTCATAGACTTGTATGGGACACACATTGGGGGACATGTATCAAAGATTTTACGCCTGTTTTGTGTGTATTTTTTTGCGCAAAATTTAGCGCAAGCCCTTTTTTTTGCACATTTTTTGAATCTGGGTACCTTGTAGTGACATCTATAGTACGCATGGATTTATTAACTGCGTACTTTTCCTTTACACCAAAAATTTTGCCGCAAGAGCAGTTTTTTTTGCGCAAATATAAGCCATCTTGGACTAAACGTAGCAAGATGCTCTAAATCATCGATTCTATTTTCCAAAGAGTGGATTGAGGAGATTACTATATTTACCCGCAATTTATGAAGCTCATTGCGCTTGATTGATACATTTAGCGCTTCTGCACATAATTTAGAATTCGGGAAAAGGGGTAAAATGCTTCTACCATACACAAATAATGATACATGTCCCCCAATGAGTTTTATATATATAGATATCGCAAATGTCTGAAAAACTGCTTGTCAAGGTTTCGATTAATCTGCGAAATACAAGTCTTACTGCAAAAGTCAAGGTGCATCCCTTTGCCTTCGAGATGCAAATGATTTAATGTATATTTTGTCCTCTACGAGGAAATGAATCAGAATGTGATCCAGTATGTGGTAAACTTAGAGCTTAACCCTGTATTATATCTCAGGTTATTAAACATGACTCCTGACTATATCGCTGGTGCACGACTTAGCACTACTCTTGTTTTAGAATAGATCTAAACAGATTAGGCAGCCGGTGGCAAAATGACATTAATTGGCATCGATTTTCTTTCATCTATATGAAATTAAAATGGTCAAAACAGCTACTTAAACATGACTGTTTGGTGAGGACTTATAGAAGATTATTTCATGGGATTTACTTGTCTTCTCTGTGTACTCATAGCTGGTAAAGGACAGAGAATTATTATACAAGGTGGAGGCTAAAACTCTAAGGCCATGTTCACATAACGGAATTTGCACGGACAGTCCGCTGCAGCAGAGTCCTATTGATTTCAATGGGACTCTGCTGCACTGCTTACTTGCTAACGCTGGAGGTTGGCAGAAGCCAGTGCGTACTGCAGTCTGTTGGCTACCTTGGCTGAACTGCACGCACAGATCCTCCTCCTCGCTGTCTGCATTATCTCAAACCACGACTGTCTGATAATGATCATGGAGATGCTAATACAACTATTTGGAGCAGGGACGTGCACACACAGACCCAAAAGGAGGCTTGAGCCCCTGCCCTTTTAAAGGGTTACTGGAAAGCTGGAAAACTTTTTTTTTTTATCAACTGGTGCCAGAAAGTTAAACAGATTTGTAAATTACTTCTATTAAAAAATCTTAATCCTTCCAGTACTTATTAGCTGCTGAATACTACAGAGGAAATTATTTTCTTTTTAGAACACAGAGCTCTCTGCTGACATCACGAGCACAGTGCTCTCTGCTGACACCTCTGTCCATTTTAAGAAAATCCCCATAGAAAACATATTCTGCTCTGGAAAGTTCCTAAAATGGACAGAGATGTCAGCAGAGAGCACTGTGATCATGATTGCAGCAGAGAGCTCTGTGTTCTAAAAAGAAAACAATTTCCTCTGTAGTATTCAGCAGCTAATAAGTACTGGAAGGATTAAGATATTTTTTTTAGAAGTCATTTACAAATCTGTTTAACTCTTCTTTTTGGAACACAGAGCTCTCTGCTGACATCATGACCACAGTGCTCTCTGATGACACCTCTGTCCATTTTAAGAACTGTCCAGAGTAGGAGAAAATCCCCATAGAAAACATATTCTGCTCTGGAAAGTTCCTAAAATGGACAGAGATGCCAGCAGAGAGCACTGTGATCATGATGTCAGCAGAGAGCTCTGTGTTCTAAAAAGAAAATAATTTCCTCTGTAGTATTCAGCAGCTAATAAGTACTGGAAGGATTAAGATTTTTTATTTTTTTTTTAAAGTAATTTACAAATCTGTTTAACTCTCTGGCACCAGTTAATAATAAAATAAAATAAAAATAGTTTTCCACTGGAGTACCCCTTTAATGCTCCTGCCCTGTGATGCCCTAACTGATTGGGACCTCCGTGAAGTGATGTGGTCAGCTGGGATGACTGTCAGAGGTCCCTTATCGCAGCAATTGTGTTGTATTAATATATGGAAGGTTTTTACACACTTATTTTTTTTATAATGATAAGTGCCCTTTTTTCTATTTTAGCCCCTGCCCCCCAAAATGTCTGTGCACGTCCCTGATTTGGAGCACCAAACCCGTCTGCATAGAGATGATGGATTTTTTTAAAGTAAGCAATTTAAGGCCATACCACCAGAATTCCAGCGTGGACTTTCACTCTACACAACCACAGATTTTGGCATAGTTTTGGGCATGAATTCGCCAAAGAGATCATCCAACAGCCTTCATCAGTAATGGCTTTTTTTTGTTTGTTGTGAAAATGCATAACACTATACAGTGGTCCCTCAACATACGATGGTAATCCGTTCCAAATGGACCATCGTTTCTTGAAACCATCGTATGTTGAGGGATCCGTGCAATGTAAAGTATAGGACAGTGGTCTACAACCTGTGGACCTCCAGATGTGGCAAAACTACAACACCCAGCATGCCCGGACAGCACACGGCTGTCCGGGCATGCTGTGAGTTGTAGTTTTGCAACATCTGTAGGTCCGCAGGTTGAAGACCACTGGATTTGGAGGTTATACTGACGTGTCCCCGCTGCTCCGGACCGTCACCGCTCGTCACCGCTGCCCTGGATGTCGCCTTCCATCGCTGTTGCCACGTCCCCAGGGTGTCCCCGACGCTCCGGCAAGGCCTCTGCTTCCCCGGCATCCTCGCTCTCCATCGCCGCCATCACGTCGCTACGCACGCCGCTCCTATTGGATGACGGGACGGCGTGCGCGATGACGGGATGACGACGATGGAGAGCGCCGGCGATGCAGAGGATCTCAAAGAGGACGGTCCGGAGCGCCAGTACAGGTGAGTGACACCCATCGGACCACACGGGGCACCTTAAACGGCTATCCGGTGGCAGCTGAAGTAGTCTGCGCTGCCGGATAGCCAGTCATGCGATGCCCCCGACATACAAAAGCATTGTATGTTGATGCTGCCTTCAACATGCGATGGCCTCTGAGAGGCCATCGTATGTTGAAATGATCGTATGTCGGGGCCATCGTAGGTCGGGGGGGGGGTCACTATAATTGTATTTTAAATAATACTGCACGCCTACACCATTACCTAATTCCACCTATGAAACATGGGGGAGACAACATAAAGGGTTGGGTGCGGCATTGCTTCCTCTGGGCCTGGACGCCTTTTGATTATTGGAGGAACAATCAATTCAAAGGTGCATCAAAACATTGTGCAGAAGAACGTAGCGAAGCAGTCCATGAATTCAGGCAGAAGAGAAGTGTAATGCAACAAGACAATGACCTAAAGAACACATGTAAATTAACTAAAGAATGGATGAAAAAGAAGATCTGTGAAGTGTTTGAGAATTCTTAGGCTGGATTCACACTTCGGCATTTCTGGCTGGACAACATCTGTCTGGAGATTGAGTTGCGACCAGCGCCGACTGAATCAGTCACCGCTAGGACCCCACGGTCATTGCCGTACACATAAACAGCAATATCTGTGGAGTAGATTCCGCCTAAAGAATAGACAAGGCCATTCTTCTGGCAGTGAAACATCTGCTGCTGTTATGCTATAGCGTGCACTGTGCAGCGGAATCCCATTGACAGCAAGTGGATTCTGCTGCACCGGAATTTCCGACCCAAATTCCTAAGAGGAATTCTGGTTGTAAATTTCATAGTGTGAACCCAGCCTTATCCTATCAAGATGCTGTGACATGACCTAAAGAGGGCTGTGCATGTAAGGCATCCTAAAAAGATACGGATGAACTGAAACACATTGTTAAGGCTACATTCACACTACAATTTGCAATACGGCTGCCAGATCCGGCAGGAAATTAAAAAAACGGCCACTGCCGTATCCCCACCATACCCGTGCTGCATCCAATCCATTTGGTCAGCTTATTTTTGAACTGTATCAGTTTTTATTGCTGGACTGAAAACTGTGGTTTGCTACGGATTTTAGTCCGGCAATAAAACTGTGTGGCAAAACCTCTTTTACATGACCTATGCCACATGTGTTATGAGTTTTGGACACCTTTTAGATACTTTTCGGTCAGTTCTGAGAAAAGGTAACATGGCTTCAATAAAAGGGGTTGGCTCTAGTCTAAAAGGGGCATGTCCTACTTGTGCCATAATTTTAGAGCACAATTCTGACTTGTATTAAGCCATCTTAAAGAGTACCTATAACCATCTAAACTCTCACTAATCCCTCTCCCCATCTGTCCCTGACTCTGGCTAAGTCTATTCCTGCATTTATTTTTCTTTAAAACCCCCTAAAAATACCTTTTTCTCTCCTCTTCAGTAGCTCAGTTCAGAGGGAAGGAAGTGGGCGTGACACGACATACAGCACCGGCACATGGTAGGGATGGCAGCTCCTGAGTCTTCTCCTTTCTGTTCGGAGAGCAGAGCCGCTGTGCCCTGCAGGAATAAGGAACATGGTGGGTCAGGAGCGCTCTGCTAGTGTACAAGCTCAGCGCTCGCTACCGCATGTCTGATTGACAGGCAGGGAGCTGCGCTGAGCTCATACGTGTCCTGGCTGCAGAATGATTTTGGACTCATGCCCTGAGTCCAAAATCATTAGAAATGCTTGCGGCCAGGATTGCTAGGGAGACCCCTAGTGGAGGGAAAAAAAACATGAAAGGAGGGAAAAAGTTTAAATTAAAAGCAATTGAAAAGTTGTTCAGTAGGGCTTTATCTTTAATATTTAAAAAGTTTGTTTCATGAGAGGAACACTTTAAAGTTGGTTAAACTTAGACTTGATTGTCCACAGATATGCCAAAGTTTTCCATCATACACTTTCATAAATCTGACATGTCTGAAGACTATGTTCGCACTGTCTAAGAATTTAACAGTTTTAGGAATTCTGGGCCATTGTGTTGTGTGTCACAATTTTTCACAATCTTATGAGCAATTTAGGTTGAAAACTAGATAATTCCAAACTAGATAATTAGTATTTAATTGTATTAGAATTGTGGGGAAGATTTATCCAAACCTTTCCAGAGGAAAAGTTGCTCATAGCAACCAATCAGATTGCTTCTTTCATTTTTGAACTCCAGAAAATGAAAGAAGCGATCTGATTGGTTGCTATGGGCAACTCAGCAACTTTTCCTCTGGACAGGTTTTGATAAATCTCCCCATTATCTTTGTATTGTAGAATAATTTTACCCTTTTCAAACATATTATTTGCTAGAGCAGGAAGTTGGCGGCCCAGGTCCTTGTCTTCGTTTGCTATATACACAAAGGAAATGAATTCTCAATAGCATTTAAATTCTGACTTTATACTTTCTCTTCCCTTTTCATACCTAGGTAATACAAGAGAACCGGTTACACATCAAATTTAATGTGTAAAATCTGGAAACCTTTTTTTTATTTTTTATCAACTGGTGCCAATATTTAAACAGATTTGTAAATAACTTTTTTTCCTTTTGAATTTTCTTTCTGTCTGACCACAGTGCTCTCTGCTGACACCTCTGTTGATTTTAGGAACTGTCCAGAGCAGGATAGGTTTGCTAAGGGGATTTGCTACTACTCTGGACAGTTCCTAAAAGGGACAGAGGTGTCATCAGAGAGCACTGTGGTCAGACAGAAAGGAAATTCAAAAAGAAAAGAACTTCCTGTGTATTATACAGCATCTGATTTACAAATCTGTTTAACTTTCTGGCACCAGTACTAGTAGGTGGGGACACGCGCGCTGGCGGTGTGAGAACACGGAGGAGACAGAAGAAGAAGGAGGAGTGATGGCCCAAGATTCGCATGCGGGCACAACCCGCTATGCAAATCCCGGGCCCGCCAGAGGACAGAGGAAGAGAGCACTCATGGCCAGTCGGACCAGCCAGAGCTCTAGCCATAACACAGAACAGCCCCAATGCCGCCTGAACCAGACTCTGGTCCGCGCCTCCACACAGACACGGCACCACGGCAGTGACCTGGCTAGCGGGCTTGCGCTTCATGATCATTAAGTACATTAACCACCTGTTAGTTTAATACATTTTTTCTCAGAAGCTCTAGATCACTGTGCTTATTGTAGATGAGCAACATGTCTGTTATTTTTTTTTTCTTTATTTGAATTCACATTATGTTTTCTATCCCCCCTCTTCTTTTGTTTTTACTTGGTCAGCACTCTGCCCCTCCCCCTCAGTCCAGGCCTATATAAATTGGTAGGAAGCTGCAAAGAGCCCTATTCTTTCTGGCAGGCTTCCAGTTTTTGAATGGGGGCATGTGATGCTGTGCCGCGTCCATTTCTGCCGCAGCGACATGTCTATGGGGGGGCTGCCCTGCCAGTGGGTCATTCTCCCTGTGGACACTGGTGTTGCAGCGGTCGTGGTCGCCAATTTCGACTTCTTCCTCAGCAGTGTGCATGCACTTATGCACTATGGGAATATATAAGAGCAAAAGACCGACATGGATCCCAATTTGTGCTTCTAGTAAAACCTGTTCTGGCTTTAGATGTCGACAGTCAGTATTGGCAACATAAGAAACGATTTACTATCCCTTTCGGAATGTGACTTTTGCCTTAAACTAGAGGTTCAGGCTGAAAACAAAAAATGTATTTTATTCTAAAACCAGTATAACACATATACTCTAAACCCAAAACAAACACATATACCAAAAAAAAAAACTATATGTGCTGTATATAAATAATGTTCAGATTATAAAAGTCACATTATAAAAAGAATCCAGAAAATAAAAAGAATAATCACTAAGTCCCTTTTTATAACGATCAGGATCCAAAAGGACAAAGAAAGTTACTAACAGAACTATTGGAACTTTCTGACTGGTTCTTGGAGAATGTGTGCAAAGGGATTTAATGCCATTTCCTATTTTTGCTTTCTGTTGTGAGGCGAGGCTGAAATTCCACTGAGGTCTTTTTTGCAAAAACGCAGTAAAAAACACCAATTTTCCCGCACGTCCAGATGTTAGCTGCAAGTCTATAGTAAACTGCAACATGCCCGATTCACTTGGCATTTTTCAGTTTGGCGTTTTTTTACAGCTGTCCTGCCCCCTCCCATAGGCTCGCATTGATCGACAGTAATCAGACCCGGAGCGAACATGCTCTGGGGACTGATTATAAACGGGGTGCGGCGTGCAAGATCATGGGGGTCATCCTTTGGATAGGGGATAAGATGTCTAAAGCGCCGGAGTACCCCTTTAACTACAAGTACTACTACTCCTAACATGGAGCACACTCTGCACAATGCTGGGAGCTGTAGTAATTGCATTATAGACATATCACAGCGGGTGTCAGAAGTTACACTCGCTGCGATCTGTCTATTAATGCAGTTACTACAGCTCCCAGCATTGAGCAGAGTGTGCTCCATGTTAGGAGTAGTAGTACTTGCAGGTAAGAACAGATCACAGCGGGTATCACTACTGACACCCAATGTGATCGTCCTGTCTATAGCAGAGATGGATATACGGCACTCGCATCTTTGCTCTATACTCGGCCACTCACTCACATATTTTTCTCAGAGCTGTGATTGGCTGCAACCATCCGCCCTATCACAGCTCTGGGCGGAAAATATGAATGATGTTCTATTCACATCACTGGCCGGAGTACAGTGCAGAGATGCGAGCGATGTATACAGCCGCATCTCTGCTATATTACGGACGATCGCAACGGGTGTCAGGACTGACACCCGGGGCGATATGTCTATTAGTACAGGTACTACTACTACCATCAAGGAACAGTGTGTTCCATGCTGGGAGTAGTAGTACTACATCAATTTTTTTTACAAAAAATTGAAAAAAAAAGTTAAACACACAGACACTTTATTAAAAAAATTATTAAAATTTTGTTATAAAAAAAAAACATTTAGTTAAATGTATTTTTTACATCCCTACTGCATATTTTGTTTTGTTTTTTCTTTGGTACCCAACTATTTTTGTACAAAAAACGCCAAAGGGTCCAAAAAAGACAAATACCACACAAAGGTAAAAACGCCAGAAAAAATGCCAAAACGCAGGGAAAAACTCTGGCAGTTTTTCTGGCATTTTTTCTGGCATTTTTAAGCCAAAAAAAAAAAAACGCAGAGCAAAAATCTAAGTGGAGTTCTAGCCTAAAGCTATATTTATTTAAGTTCCCATGGTTACACTTTCAAATACAGACTGGAGAAGAATTACAGTCACCTACTATGATACTCCAATAACCAACTTAGAACAAACAAATATGAAATGCATCTGGACTTTACAATATTATATACATGAGCAGAAATAAAGCATAGATCAGGCATCTGAGGAAGAATCAAATATCATTAAACATTAAAGTTGGCCAAACCCACGGATTTTAGAAGGATCAACTGTCCATATAAATGTGCATGAGGGTCTCCCAACTCTTCCCTGAAGGCAATGTTGAAGGAGAGAAGGATCGGGTATGTTGGATTTAGTTGTTTTGCAGATATAGGTTGGTGGCAGGGGTGTTTGGCAATGGCTTTCTCCCTTCTTCCCATTCAAAACATATGCACACTTGGCTGAGCTAAGCATGCATGTGTATGAGGGGATTAGGAGCGGTCGTTGTAAGCCAAAGGTGTGTTCAGCTGTTACTTTTGCTGTTCACATGCTGTTCACTTTGCTAGACCCTCTGTTGCTGGCTAAACCAGGGTATCGACTTTAAAGGGGTACTCCGCTCATAAACATCCCCGCAATCTCTGGTGTGGCACCCTGGTCTTCCAATGCATGGAGTGAACTCCGCTCCGTGCTGCATGATGGGCGACCACAGCCATCACGCCCCCTCCATTTATGTCTACAGAAGGAGGCGTCATGGCTATGTACTAGCAGTCGCGCCACCTCCCATAGACATGAATGGGAGCGGCGTGGTGTGATGTCACAAACATGAAAGCTCCATGTTTCCATGTTCTGAATGCCGCACCCGGAAATCAGGGGGGCCCAAGTGGCCGGATCCCTGCAATCAGACATCTTATCCCCTATCCTTTGGATAGGGGATAAGATGTTTAGGAGCTGAGTACCCCTTTATGGCAATCTTACATTCTTCACCTTATATTTCTTCCCCTGTATATATTTTTTATTTGTATTCTGCTTTATGTCTTCTGAGCAGTGTCCAGGAGGCTGGAAGGCAGTATACAGAATCTCTTGCATCTCTCTACTTTGGGACTGCAACTACCACTGTAAAATGCTCCCCTATAAAGCAAATGTTCCCACCAATAAATCTTCTGTATCGCTCAGTATGAAATTAGGGACACAATAAATGGTTAGAACCAAATGGATTGATGTAGTCAGTCTGAAGGCGATACGATCATCACAGCAGACATAGAGTAGAATCACTGAGCACATCTAGTATACACCAAGATGGCCTCAGGGCACAATCTTTGGACAAAAATATTCTGAGAATTTTCATTGATGTGGTTGGAATTCTTTATGACACATATTTTTGTGTTTAGATCTCATTTTTATCTCCAGCCCCCCAAGGCACTGTACAGAGCACTGCAGATGCTCCACTAAAGGTCACTGTATTTTTGTGTGCAATATAGAGATGATATCCCCTTTAACTGACACAGGTCAAGAAAACAACTGCAATTCAAAGGAAAATGATGTCAACATCAGATTTAACTTTGTGTGTTTAGAGTCACCCGCTCTATCCTTTGCAATGTGACAAAAAACTATAATGTGATGACACAGCAGACAGGTGACATTGAGGGGGTACTCTGCTGCTCAGGGTTTGGAACAAACTGTTCCGAACACTGGAGCCGGCGCCGGGAGCTCGTGATGCCATAGCCCCACCCGCTCATTATGTCACGACCCGACCCACCCCCTCAATGCAAGTCTATGGGAGGGGGCGTGAAAGCCATAACTTTTAAGGGGCACTCCGCTGCTCAGGGTTTGGAACAAACTGTTCCGAACACTGGAGCCAGCGCCGGGAGCTTGTGATGCCATAGCCCCACCCCCTCATTATGTCATGCCCCGCCCCCCTCAATGCAAGTCTATGGAAGGGGGCGTGAAAGCCATCACTTTAAAGGGGCACTCCGCTGCTCAGGGTTTGGAACAAACTGTTCCGAGCACTGGAGTCGGCGCCGGGAGCGTGTGATGCCATAGCTCCACCCCCTCATGATGTCACGACCCGCCCCCTCAATGCAAGTCTATGGGAGGGGGCGTGACAGCCATCACTTTAAAGGGGTACTCCGCTGCCCCAGGGTTCGGAACATTTTGTTCTGAATGCTGGGTGCGGGCCGAGGGGGTCATGATGTCACTAGAGGTGTGGCTGTGACATCACCACGCCCTCACCCAGTGTTTGGAACAAAATGTATCCAACGCTGAGAAGTGGAGCACCCCTCTAACTTTAATGCATTACATCAGAAAGATGTTTTCTGACCCGTGTCTTACATCCCACATATTGCAGGATCCTACAGTTCATATAGGCTGTAATGTGTGGGATATCCTACCACGAGCCTCAAGACACGGATCGGCACATTGTGCAGAAAGCCATGTCGTTTTTCATCTATCAGATTGAAAGGGATGGAACCGGTGACTCTTCCACCCAGGGGTGGAGATTTTCAGCAGAAAGTGTTATCCAGCGAGATGTCTTGGATAATGACTTTATCAAAGTGGACACCAGCAGGTCTGAACAAGAGGCAAGATGTACTATCGCACCATTGATAACTGATCGCAGCACCTGTAGTGTCCTGTGTTAGTTACTATACTGTTTCCATTGGTAATAAGTGTACTATGTGTTATTCCTCATTCTGATCAGTTGGTCCAGGGTTTTGTGGATAAATATATATTTTATTCATGTGATGTGTATATATCCTTAGTCATACTACATTATTCTTGGATTCATTAAAACTTGTGCAGAAAAAAAGTCGACCATTTGCCAATGGCAACCTTGATCGCTTCTTTCGTTTTTTTAAAAGGACTCTGAAAAATAGGTAAAGCAATCTGATTGGTTGCTATAGGCAACTGGTCAACTTTTCCTTCGCACAGGTCTTGATGAATTTCCCCCAATATGTTTTCACTTTCTTCTATGTTACGCGCGGCACAGCCGTTTAGTATGTGAGGAGTAGAGATGAGCGAACTTTTAAAAAGTTTGACTTGCTGGTTTCGCCGAACTTTCTTAAAATTTTCGCTTCCATTCAGCTCAGTTCGATGCGAACGGGCATTTAACCCCTTAAGGACCGAGCATTTTTCAGTTTTTGCACTTTTGTTTTTTCCTCCCTACCTTTTAAAAATCATAACCCTTTCAATTTTGCACCTAAAAATCCATATGAGGGCTTATTTTTTGCGCCACCAATTCTACTTTCTAATGATATCAGTCATTTTACCCAAAAATTTACGGCGAAATGGAAAATAAATTATTGTGCGACAAAATTGAAGAAAAAACACCATTTAGTATGCAGTACATTTTTCTGTAAAAATTACACCTTCTCATTATTCTGTAGGTCCATACGGTTAAAATGATACCCTACTTATATAGGTTTGATTTTGTCGCACTTCTGAAAAAAATCATAACTACATGCAGGAAAATGTATACGTTTAAAATTGTCATCTTCTGACCCCTATAACTTTTTTATTTTTCTGTGTACGGGGCCCATTTTTTGCGCCGTGATCTGAAGTTTTTATCGGTACCATTTTTGTGCTGATCGGACTTTTTGATCGCTTTTTATTCATTTTTTCATGACATAAAAAGTGACCAAAAATACGCTATTTTGGACGCTGGAATTTTTTTGCACGTATGACGTTGACCGTGCAGTTTAATTAACAATATATTTTTATAATTCGGACATTTCTGCATGCGGCGATACCACATATGTTTATATAAATTTACACAGTTTTTTTTTTTTTATGGGAAAAGAGGGGTGATTCAAACTTTTTTTTAGGGAAGGGGTTAAAGGATCTTTATTAACTTTTTTTTTTTTCACTTTTTTCTGCAGTGTTATAGCTCCCATAGGGACCTATAACACTGCACACACTGATCTTTTACATTGATCTTTATTATCCCATAGGATAACATAGATCAATGATTCTGCCGCGTGACTGCTCATGCCTGGATCTCAGGCACTGAGCAGTCATTTGGCGATCAGACACCAGGAGGCAGGTAAGGGGACCCTCCTTGTGTCCTACAGCTGTTCAGGGTGCCGCGATTTTGCCGCAGCAATCCCGAACAGCCCCCTGAGCTAACCGGCAGCAGTTTAGTTTCACTTTAGACGCGGCGATCAACTTTGAATGATGAGTCTAAAGGGTTAATAGCGCACAGCACCACGATCAGTGCCGTGCGCCGTTGCTAGGTGCCGGGCCCAACCCATTATGACGTGGGGCCATGCCGTGGCCCCTGTGTTATAGTAAGGGAGAAGACCGGTACGTCCTTGGTCCTTAAGGCGCAAATCCACACCAAAAATAAAAGGACAGAGAAAATAGCTACAACAATAGAATGTAGAACATTTAAACAGTGCCCGACCATAAAGTGGAAAAAGGACCCTGAACAATAAAAGAAGCAACCTGATTGGTTGCTGGGGGAAAATGCAAGATTTAACTGCCTCACAGTCAGACAGTTCTGCCTGGAATTCTGGGGCAGGAGTCTGTGCCTTTTGTAGAGCTGCATTTGTGCCAAAATTACAAACTTGCCTGCGACATTTTGGCGCAACTACGCTCCATTTGACGCAAAAAAAAAAAAAATTCACACATCGCAACACCATTATTGATACATACCCCCCACTGTCTGTCTGTTTTTTCTTTGTTATTTATCTCTGTCCCTCTCTGTATCTTCCCTCTTTCTGGACACTGCATGTGCGACCTTATGACTGTGTAAAACTTCCCTCCTCCCTTGTTGTCTCCTAGTGGCCCTTTGGGCTGGTTGACATAAAAACCAGAAAATCATATGATAACCTGGGGTTATCATGTGATCTGCTGGTCATCCTGAGATCAGGCCACCATCCCCCACTTTGCCCGCTTCCTCTGGGTGCTAAAACACCATGTTTTTACGTTTATATCGTGCTTTTACGATTCTATTGTGCTTTAACCAGTTCATACAAACCAAACCGGTAAAAGTTTGATGAGCCGGCAAACCACAAAATTCTGGTCGAATCGGGGTTTGCCGGGCTTGGCTCGCTCATATCTAGTGAGGAGTTATTTTGATGGCACAGGTATTTTCACTTGTCCTGTTACATGACTCCTATTTAAGAAATCTACATATTTTTAGTATGACTAGGGGTTACACACCCGCTACGTGTGACTCTATAAAGCACCACTTGTATTGTTGATCATTCACTGCATCCATCCTGCGCTGGATTTCTCTTCAAAATTCTACTTTGGGGTCCGCCCAGCATCATCCATGTCACAATGGAGATTAATTCTGGTTTAGCGGATTACCTATCTGCATGGTTGGGAATAGCATTGCTTCTAGTTGTTAGGGTTCAGCTCCAGTGATTTCGGAGGCCGATATTTTAGAGGAACTTGTCTGTTAAATAAGGCAATATGTCCAGATGGCATCCACCCCAGAGTTCTTAAAGAATTCTGATCTGTGGTTGTGCGGATCCAGCATCACTTGCCTTCTCGCTTCCCCTCCCTCACCTGCTTGGTTGGTATGCAGGGAGGGGAGGGGCAACTAGGAGACATGCAATACTGTGGCACTTCAGCTTGGCCCTGCCTTCTGGACACTTACAGGATATTCTATAAGTCATCATTTCACCAACTAGGGCAGCACTGGTATGTCATTTATATATGTCCCATCATCTGTATCACTATTAGACTTTCCACTTGGGCTATGTTGTTATTTCTTTCTCTAGAGATTAATGGCTGCCAGAAGCCAGTTTAGTGACTTCAATAATTAAAATGTCTTTTTTTTTTTAAATAGTTTTATAGATTGCTCTAATAAACCACTTCTTGTGCAAACCCTGGCATGGATGTAAACTAATATAGCTGTGTGACAATACATTCACATAATTTTGATTATGGTCCACTGCAGCCAATTGGGTCCATGCCAGCACGCTATTGGTGAAAAAAATTTTGCCACTTGGCTCTATATTTTTCAATTGTACCAGAGTATTCCTTAATCACCCTCAAGGCCAGTCTGGGGCTACATGGTGCCCTGTGCAAAATTTATTTTTATTGATCCCATTATATATTTCATTGTAAAGCCGGAAAGGGAAGTTATGAGGCAGGGGGCATAATAAGAAAGGCTGGGCCCTATAGCAAAACTATTGAATATCCCCCACACTGTAGCATGCTGGGCTTGGCACTTGTGAAACAGTAATGTACACTGTTCTCTGCCACCACATATTGTTGTTCCTCTGCCCTGTATTAAAAGGGTATTCTGGATACTAAAAACTATATTGTGCTGGGGCCACCACGAAAAGTAAAATAAAAACACATACTTACCTATCTCCCTTTATCAGGATCCCCATGTAAACTCTTCCGGTCCACTGCTGAAAGTTTCTGCCGCTACTTCCAAGACAGACTCGTCTCAGCAGTGACAGCCAATCACCGAGCAGTGGCCCACCTCAGTCAGTGATTGGCTAAATGGGCTGTCACTGCCGGGACAAGTCTGTCTCAGAAGTAGCGGCCTAAAAATTCAGGGGAGACTGGAAGAGTTCACAGGGGGATCCAGATGGAGGGAGGTAAGTAAGTATGTGTTGTTGTTTTTTTCCTGGTGGGGTGGCCCCAGCACAAAAGATGATAGTTTTTAGTACTCACAATACCCCTTTAACACAGGGGAGTCCTGAGTTCCGATTTCAAAATGCTGATACAGACAGGCACAATGACATCCCTTTGGTCATCTGTATTAATATTAAAGAGACAGGTCACAAGACTGGAAGTTAGGCCTCCTCTTCCACAGTAAATCTGTAGTCAGCAGTGGGAGCAAGACAGAAGGCAGTGCACATACTAAGCTGCACCCAAACTGCGGTGGCACCGTTTTAACCATGATCACCTGATGTCCTTATATGCTGTTTGAAACTTAAACATGTCTTATGCTGAACTGTCTCTGTGCAGCTGCATTCTTCATTCTTCTTTGTGTTAAGTTGTGGTGAGGGTGAGATGAGGGCAGATGGAATTACCCTAGGGTTTATCCTCTACGCCCGAAGGAATACTGCTGGATCCTGGGCTAGGCACGGGGGCAAATAATGACTCCGACGCCAAGCTACGGAACAATGGCAGCTTTACTGAGTCAGACAAATGTAACAGTCTATACAGCTTGGCTATGCCCACAGAGGTGACCAGTGACTTCAGAGACCACAGGGCTTTCTGGGACTTATGGTGGACTGGGACAATTTTAATGCAGGCCACGCTGACTTGAGACAGGTTGACTTTCACTGACTTGACTGAGACTGACTATACTCTGTTTGTAGCTTACCAAGTTTTGACTTGGACTCGGGAGGTGGTGGACTTGTGGATCCATGGCTGCATGGTAGACTTTAGGCCTCTTCTGGACTCCAAACACACTCTGACAGGACTTGACCTTACTGCAACTCCGCTTAGCAGGAAGAGCGTAAGAGGCTGAGCTAGCTCCACCCAGGCTTATATGGGGGAGACTAGGAGGGGTCCCATAGGTCACCTTGTAGGTCACATGGTCACTGGTATAACATAGGCATAGAAGCAGATATACCAAGGAACAGTTGCAGGGGGGCCCAGGGGTCACTGTATAGAGGCTGCCTGACAGGGCAGCAAGGGTACAGGGGTACAATTCCTGTACTGGGTCACCACAATATTATCATCCAGGCAGTGAAACTATAGAACTCTCTGCTACAGGATGTTGTGATGATTCATTTAATAAGTTCAAGGTGGGACTAGATGTTTTTCTGGAAAAATGTCATATTACAAGCTATGGATATTAGATTTATGTAGATTGACTCAGGGATTAATTCTGATTGCCATAGTGGAGTCGGGAAGGAATTTTTCCTTATGGGGAGGGGGAAGTGGCCTTCATCTGGATCAACACAGTAGGGTTATAAGTTGAACTTGAGGAATTCTTGTCTTTTTTCAAATTTATGAACTATGTAACTATCTAAATTATCAAGTTAACTGGTTTGAATGCTATTTTATCCTCCCAGGCATGAAACTTTATAAATGTTTTTTTTTTTTTTTTTTTTTTTATGGACATAAAACCCAAATACTTAAAGTGTACCTGTCAGATCACCCAAAAAAAATAAAAACTGTTATATGTTGCTCAGTATCTCATCCTGATAATGTACATATAATCTTAATGTGTCTATGGCCAATATTTCTCTTAGAATTCACTTTTATTTACTTGGAGTGATTGCAAAGGGAAAGTACTTTTCATTTATAGCAGAGGGCAGGGTACTTACTGTGATGATCTACCCCCCCCCCCCCCTCCCCCCCTCTCTGGGAGCAGTAACCCTTTCCTTTCTGGTTTTATGCTACACACACACACACACACACACACACACACACACACTGTGTGTGCCTACAGCTTTTGCAAAACTACAGCTCCCAGCACGTCCACACATCCTATGGGTTGTAGTTTTGCAACAGCTGGAGGCATATGATTGGTAAAACAGATTTTCAGCAGTGTTGCTGCAGGCTGTGTTCCTCCACTTGTTGCAAAACCACAACTCCCAGCATGCCCCACATCATTTGGCTGTGCAGGCATGCTGGGAGTTGTAGTTTTGCAACAGCTGGAAGCATATGATTGTAGTCCCCTGTAACATAAACATTCACTTCATATATTCACAGATATATACAAATACATATATATCCACACACACACACACACACACACACACACACACATACATATATATATATATATATATATATATATATATATATATATATGCAGGGACACTTACTTTTTAGATAAAGAAATCCTCAATTCAGTCTTGTCTCCTGCTAAGTTACGGCAGCAGTGTGCTTCTGCCCCCCCCCCCCCCCCTTCTCTTCACACAGCAGACAGTGAGGGAGCCTGTGCTTCTGCCCCACCCTTCTCTTCACACAGCAGACAGTGAGGGAGCCTGTGCTTCTGACTCTCCCCCCTTTCCTTCTCTCCACAGGAGCAGCAAGCAGCAGCTTTAGACCTGCAGACCTGTCAATCACGAAGTGGGTCCATGACGTAGGTGATGACAAGTGGACACAGCAGGTCTTAAAGGGGTACTCCGTATAAGGGATAAGTTGTCTGATTGCAGGGGTCTAGCCGCCCCCTCGTGACGTCACTCCATGCCCCCTCCATTCATATCTACGGGAGGGGGCATGACGGCATCAAGACCACAGCCACCCAAACCCAGCGTTCTGAATGTAATGTTCAGAATACCGGGTACCTGCACGGAGATTGCGCTGGGTCCCAGCGGCCGGACCCCGTGATCAGACATCGTATCCCCTATCCTTTGCATAGGGGATAAGATGTCTAGCAACGGAGTACCCCTTTAACATGTCTATCAATAGAATGTTATTTTAGAATCTTTATGAGGGAGATTGATCAAAACCTGTCCAGAGGAAAAATTGCTGGGTTGCCCATAGCAACCAATCAGATCACTTCTTTCATTTTTCAGAGGCCTTTCCTAAAGAAAAAAGAAGCAATCTGATTGGTTGCTATGGGCAACTCAGCAACTTTTCCTCTGGACGGGTTTTGATACATCTCCCCCTATGTTCTAGTAGAAAAAAAATCAATGGCGTTCTTACATGCTAATGTTTCAAGACTTTTGGGTAAAAAAATTCTGAACCAATTTGCTTAATATCCACAGAGATTACTCTTCTGCACTCTACATCTAATAAACTATATGTGCGTCCTGGCATATTGCATCGGCCATCACCAGCTAAACACACCGTTTATACTCTAAAGTATTTGAGCGTTTTCCAATTGTTCATGTTTCCACTTTCAATTAATCGTTGGATGGAGTTATTGATTTTGGTGATGGTAGTAGGTTGCTGGCGCAATATAGAGGATTCCAGCAAGGTGAAAAACTGTTTTACTTTAATGTATATACTGCCACTCACTAATATTGCTGAATTGCTGCAGATAAAATATTATTCCAGTCTGGCTTTCAACCAAGTTGATAATGATTTCATGTACACTCATCGTACACAAATGGGAAACTTTCCATTTTCTGCTTTACAAGTCTCTTCATTGGCATCCTACACTGTCCTTTCGACCTACAGCACACCTGTAATAAAGCTTGTCAAACCGAGATTTAAAGGGGTACTCCGGACGAAAACTATTTTTATAAAAATCAACTGGTGCAAGAAAGTTAAACAGATTTTGAAATTATTCACAACAAAGGAGAAATAAGTGTACACTCACCGCAGGGAACGTCAGGCAGTACCGGAGTCCGGGTCACAAACAGCAGGTTACCGAGGAAGCATAACGGGGAGCGCTCAGAGGCGATGCCGGCCTTTTGCACGATAGAGCATGCTTCTTCCGGCCTCTAGAGACCACCAATTCACCACCACCAATTCTACTTTGTAATGACGTCAGTCATTTTACCCAAAAATCTACGGCGAAATGGAAAAAAAATCAATGTGAGACAAAATTGAAAAAAAAAAAACGCCATTTTGTAATTTTGGGGGCTTCCGTTTCTGCACAGTACATTTTTCGGTAAAAATTATACCTTCTTTTTATTCTATAGGTTCATATGGTTAAAATGATACCCTACTTATATAGGTTTGATTTTGTCGCACTTCTGGAAAAAATCAAAACTACATGCAGGAAAATTTATACGTTTAAAATTGTCATCTTCTTATCCCTATAACTTTTTTATTTTTCCGTGTATGGGGCGGTATGAGGGCTCATTTTTTGCGCCGTGATCTGAAGTTTTTAGTGGTTTTTGCATTGATAGGACTTATTGATCGTTTTATTCATTTTTTCATGATATAAAAAGTTACCAAAAATGCACTATTTTGGACTTTGGAATTTTTTTGCGTGTACACCATTGACCGTGCGGTTTAATTAACTATATATTTTTATAATTCGGACATTTCCACACGCGGCAATACCACATATGTTTATTTTTATTTACACTGGTTTTTTTTTATGGGAAAAGGGGGTGATTCAAACTTTTAATAGGGGAGGGGTTAAATGATCTTTATTCACTTTTTTTTTCTCACTTTTTTTTGCAGTGTTATAGGTCCCATAGGGACCTATAACACTGCACACACTGATCTTTTACATTGATCACTGGTTTCTCATAGGAAACCAGTGATCGATGATTCTGCCGCTTGACTGCTCATGCATGGATCTCAGGCACTGGGCAGTCATTCAGCGATCGGACAGCGAGGAGGCAGGTAGGGACCCTCCAGCTGTCCTGTAAGCTGTTCGGGATGCCGCGATTTCACCGCGGCTATTCCGAACAGCTCCCTGAGCTAACCGGCATGGTTTCACTTTCATTTTAGATGCGGCGTTCAACTTTGAACTCTGCGTCTAAAGGGTTAATAGCACACGGCAGCGCGATCAATGCTGCGCACTATTAGCCACGGGTCCCGGCCGTGGCCCTGCGTTATAGATCGGGAGCGGACTCAGGGCGTACAGGTACGCCCTGGGTCCTTAACAGGTTAAAACACAACAAAACCTACTTAACCGGCCAGCCCAACCTAACTGTAATGCCGAGCGCTCTGGGTCCCCCTGCTTCCCCAGAGCGCTCGTTGTGTTACTCTGCTTGCAGCGCTCCGGTCGGCGCTGCTGACCGTGAGCGCTGCTACCCTGTCACCGGGGGGGATGCGATCCGCGGGACGGGACGTGCCCGCTCACGGATCGCATCCCATGTCTCTTCTCACCTGCTCCGTCCTTCCTCTGTCCCAGCCCGGCGCGCGCGGCCCCGTTCTCTAGTGGTACGGCCCACGCCATCACCTCTCTGGTACAGAGGATCCACTTCCAGTGTCCTCACCCTCCGCCAACCCGGATCCTGACAGTAGATCCGGCCATGGATTCCGCTGAGGTGCCGCTACCTAGCCTTGGAGACCTTACCTCCGTTGTGGCTCAACAGGAACTCCAACAAGGACATCAGTTGTCACAACTGACTTCAATGGTTCAGCAACTTCTGCCTCTACAGCCATCTTCTCCGCCAGTTCCTCAACTGCAAGCTGCCGCTTCCAGCACCAGAGTCCGTCTTTCTCTTCCGGATAACTTTGATGGGGACTCTAAGTTGTGGCGTGGCTTCCTGACCCAATATTCTCTGCACTTGGAGCTGTTGATTGACCAATTTCCCACAGAACGGTCAAAGGTGGCATTCGTGGTCAGTTTATTCTCTGGAAAGGCGTTGTCTTGGGCCACTCCGCTTTGGGACCTCAACGATCCTCCCACCGCTTCAGTCCAGATCTTCTTCTCGGAAATACGCTCTGTCTTTGAGGAACCAGCCGGGGTTTCTTCAGCCGAGACGGCCTTGTTGAATCATGTTCAAGAAAATCTAAAAAAAGGATTTATCAGAAAATCTTCATCTCCTGCTGGAGCAGGGTTCCTCTTTGTTGCTAAGAAAGATGGAACCCTACGCCCATGCATCGAGTATCGCGGTTTAAATAAAATTACCGTTAAGAACCGTTATCCACTCCCCCTTATCTCTGAACTGTTTGACCGTCTGCGGGGAGCAAAATTTTTTACCAGGCTCGATCTAAGAGGGGCTTATAATCTTATCCGTATACGTGAAGGTGACGAGTGGAAAACTGCATTCAACACCCGTGACGGACATTTTGAGTATCTTGTCATGCCTTTAGGCCTTTGCAACGCCCCAGTAGTTTTCCAGGACTTTGTCAATGAAATTTTTCGTGACATGCTTTATACCTGTGTAGTAGTCTACCTGGATGACATTCTTATTTTTTCTTCTAACCCTGAGGAACATCGTCTCCATGTCCGTCAGGTGTTACAGCGCCTACGCAAAAATCCCCTGTATGCTAAGATTGAAAAGTGTGTCTTTGAACGCAGTAGTCTACCTTTCTTGGGTTACATTGTGTCCAGCCAAAGCCTTCAAATGGATCCTGACAAACTCTCTGCGGTTCTGGATTGGCCCAGCCCCTCTGGATTGCGAGCTATCCAACGTTTCCTCGGGTTCGCTAACTACTATCGTCAATTTATTCCCCACTTTTCCACCATCGTTGCACCTATTGTAGCATTGACCAAAAAAGACACGAACACAAGGTCCTGGCCATTGTTGGAGGAGGAGGCCTTTAATCTGCTCAAGGCTGCCTTCGCTTCTGCACCTGTTCTGTCCAGGCCTGACCCCTCGAAGCCTTTTATCCTCAAAGTAGATGCTTCTTCTGTTGGTGCCGGTGCCGTTTTAACTCAAAAGACCACTACTGAGAAAAATCGCACGTGTGGCTTTTTCTCCAAGACCTTCTCTTCTGCAGAAAAAAATTATTCGATTGGAGATCATGAGCTTTTAGCTATTAAATTGGCACTCGAGGAGTGGAGACATCTGTTAGAGGGGTCCCTGCATCCCATCATCATTTACACGGACCATAAAAATGTATCGTATCTCCAGACTGCCCAGCGATTAAATCCCCGCCAAGCTAGATGGACATTGTTTTTTGCCCGCTTCAATTTTGAAATTCATTTTCGTCCAGCCGACAAGAATGTTAGAGCTGACGCATTATCACGTTCCACCGATGTTTCCGAATCTGAAGCCCCTCCACAGCACATCATACCTCCTGAGTGTCTCATCTCCTCCGCTCCTTCCACTCTTGTGCAAGTTCCTCCGGGGAAGACTTTTGTACCTCCACGCCTTCGCCTCAAGATTCTTAAATGGGGTCATTCTTCTCTTTTGGCCGGACATGCTGGTGTCAAGAAGTCGGAGCAGTTGATTTCCAGACACTATTGGTGGCCCTCCTTGCAGAAGGATGTGACTTATTTTGTTCGGGCTTGTACCACCTGTGTCCATGACAAGACTCCTCGCCAGAAGCCGGCAGGTCTCCTCCTTCCTTTACCTGTACCTGAACAGCCTTGGTCCCATATTGCTATGGACTTCATCACCGATCTTCCACCATCCCGCAATAATACAGTCATCTGGGTGGTCGTTGATCTTTTCTAAAATGGCTCATTTTGTTCCTCTGCCGGGTCTTCCTTCTGCGCCTCAATTGGCGAAACAATTTTTTCTTCATATTTTTCGCTTCCACGGGCTTCCCACACACATCGTCTCAGACAGAGGCGTCCAGTTTGTTTCAAAATTTTGGAGGGCACTCTGCACTCAATTAAAAATCAAACAAAATTTTTCTTCTGCTTACCACCCTCAATCCAATGGTCAAGTGGAAAGAGTAAATCAGATACTTGGCGACTACCTGCGTCATTTTGTCTCATCTCGCCAAGACGATTGGGTGGACCTCTTGCCCTGGGCTGAATTTTTGCACAATTTTAAAAACTCTGAGTCTTCTTCCAAATCCCCATTTTTTGTGGTGTACGGCCGTCACCCGCTTCCCCCCCTCCACATCCCCACTTCCTCTGGGGTTCCTGCTGTTAATGAATTGACGCAAGATTTTTCTTCCATTTGGCGTGAGACTCAAAAGTCGCTTCTACTGGCCTCATCTCGAATGAAGGCGCATGCTGATAAAAAGAGAAGGGTTCCTCTGGTATTTTCCCCTGGTGACAAGGTATGGCTTTCTGCTAAGTATATTCGATTCCGTGTACCCAGTTGGGCCCCCGATTGTTAGGGCCTTTCAAAGTCAAAAAACAAATCAACCCTGTCTCTTATCAACTTCATCTGCCCTCCTCTCTCCATATTCCTAACTCTTTCCATGTCTCTCTACTCAAAACTGTTGTTCTTAACCGCTATTCTCCCAAAGTCACTCTTCCCGCTCCTGTCTCTGGATCCTCTGATATCTTCTCTGTGAAAGAGATCCTCGCCTCCAGGGTTGTCCGAGGTAAAAGATTTTTTCTCGTTGATTGGGAGAATTGTGGCCCCAAAGAGAGGTCTTGGGAACCCGAAGTCAATATCCTTGACAAGGAACTCATCCGTAAATTTCTGGGTTCCAAAAAGAAGGGGAGACCCAAAAGGGGGGGGGGGGTACTGTAACGCCGAGCGCTCCGGGTCCCGCTGCTTCCCCGGAGCGCTCGTGGCGTTACTCTGCTTGCAGCGCTCCGGTCGGCACTGCTGACCGTGAGCGCTGCCAGCCTGTCACCGGAGGGGATGCGATCCGCGGGACGGGACGTGCCCGCTCATGGATCGCACCCCATGTCTCTTCTCACCTGCTCCGTCCTTCCTCTGTCCCAGCCCGGCGCGCGCGGCCCCGTTCTCTAGGGCGTGCGCGCGCCAGCTCTCTGAAATTTAAATGGCCAGTGCACCACTAATTGGTGCCTGGCCCAATCTAGTCCAATCACAGTTTTCCCTATAAAACATCACTTCCCCTTCCTGTCCCTGCCGGATCTTGTTGCCTAGTGCCTAGTGAAAGCGTTCCAGTGTGTCCTTGCCTGTGTTTCCAGAATCTCTGCTGTTGCCCCTGACTACGAACCTTGCCGCCTGCCCTGACCTTCCTACTACGTCTGACCTTGCCTTGCCTTGTCCTTTTGTACCGTGCCATCTCAGCCGCCAGAGAGGTTGAGTCGCTACCGGGCAGAACGACCTGGGGGTCACCTGCCGCAGCAAGTCCATCCCGCTTTGCGGCGGGCTCTGGTGAATACCAGTAACCCCTTAGACTCCGTTCCCCTGGTACGGCCCACGCCATCATCTCTCTGGTACAGAGGATACACTTCCAGTGTCCTCACCCTCCGCCAACCCGGATCCTGACACTAACTAACCTAACAATATACACATATATATATATATGTATATATATATATATATCAAAATACTAACACATAACATTATACCTACATATAAATTATCAAAAATACTATCACACACACATACCCACACACACATACCCACGCATTTTTTACATAAACATAAAAATTGCTTTACTTAGCTTTACTTAGCTTTAACTAAAAACAACCAGACTTGGTAAAAACTCAACCGTGCATTACATTCACAACTAACACACCACCCCCCTATATATATATATATATATATATATATATATGGAACAAAAAGGGAACAAACTGAGGACTCGGATATATACTAAACCAACAGATAAAAACACTCTATTACGCTTTAGTAGTTGCCACCCTAGGCGTATGATTGAATCCCTGCCATACAGTCAGATGTTAAGAGCGAGAAGGGTGGTTGGCGATGATGACCATTTGAAAATAACTCTAGACAAAATGGCTGATGATTTCCGTGAACGTGGTTATCCGAATAAAATTATAGAAGGACATAGACACACGGTAGAAACCATGGATAGAGAGACCACATTGAAATCTAAACCTAGGAAATCTAATAAGAGGATACCATTTACATGTGAATATTGTACACAAAGTGGGTCAATTTCACGTATATTGAACCACCATTGGTACATCATGTAGAACAGCTTTAGCAATATTGAGGAGTTCAGGACTAATCCTCTAATGTCCTATAGAAGGGGTCCAAGTCTTAGAGACAAACTTGTAAGGACACAAGTAAAAACTAAGAAAGAGACAGGACAGACTTACCTGACTAGCAAGAGACTGGGATCTTTTCCCTGTTTGTTGTGTATAAACTGTAGGTCTATGATCAAGGGTACTAATTTCATTCATCCTAAAACCAAGTGAAAATATATGTTGAAAAATTTCTTACATGCGACTCCACATGGGTTATATATGTGTTAATCTGCCCATGTGATCTTTTATATATCGGACAAACGACATGGATCCTCAAGACCAGGGTTAACAACCATAGGTATAGCATTAGACGCAAGAAAATGGATCTGCCAGTTTCAAAGCACTTCAGTGAGAAGGAACATGGCGAAAGAGATCTTCGCTTTATGGCTATTGATCATGTACCTATCCCCAAATGTGGGGGGGGGGGATAGATTGTCTATGCTGTGTAGGAGGGAGCTGTGGTGGATTCATAAATTACATTCTTTAAGGCCAGATGGCCTGAATGTAGAGTTTAATGCTATATAAAGTGGTTGAATAAAAAACATTTTTCCCTTTAGAAACCATAAAAACTGTTTACTTAGTCTAATGTATAATAGGTGACAATTGTCTATTCTAAGATCTTGATTCAGTTTTTTCAGATTTTTTATAGATAATTGTAATATGCCATGGAACTTTCAAGGGAAGAACCTTACAAGCTCCGAAGTTTCTTATTGTTTATAATTGTGTAAATTTTGTATCAATAAAAATTTGGATATTGTTACTGACCTGTGACCACTCACTCGGCAGGGCTTAGTATAGATAATTTCACTAAGGAATTGGGAGGCACCAATGGGTATGTCATCTTCTCGGTTAGTGTGTGATATTTTTTTATTTTATTATTATTTTTTAGCTTATTATTTTCATTATTGTTTATGTTTATTTATTTCTAATAATTTTTATCTTTGTGTGGAAAAGAGCCAGATGTAGTGGCACAAGATTTGGGATGGGTACAAGTAGCCAATATCTGTGGGCGCTGCTGAAAAGCGGGCGCACTCCCGTTACAGGTTGTAGATGGCTAGTGTCTTTCTGGAGTGTCCTTAGGAGAGAATAAGAGAAACCTATTTTGATGTTATGTTAAGAAAAGAATACAGGAACATGTCCATAACATCAAAATAGGTTTTGATAAACATTCACTATCGACACAATTCCGAGACAAACATAATAGGAACCCATCAGGACTTACCTTTGCAGCCATCAAGAAAGTGAAACATGATTGGAGGGGAGGTGACCATATCAGGAAAATGTCCAGACAGGTAAGCAAACTGATTTACGATCTCCAAACTCTGGCACCTTTTGGATTAAACGCTGATCTTGAAATTTTTGGATTCCTGTAACAATTTTTGGATTCATGTAATACACAAACTTAGTGTTCATTTACATTTTAAATATTTGCACCCTTTTTTTTTTATTTTATTCTATTTTACTATTTTTATCTCTCATATTTAATTTTTTATAATTTTTTATATTTTTTTTATTATTTTTAATTCTCTTTTTATTTTTTATTTTATATATATTTTTATATTTTATTTTTATTTTTTATTTATTTATTTATTTTTTATTTATTTTTTTATTTCTAGTTTTATTTCTATTTGATCATAATTTATAAATTTTTACTATTATCCCCATTTTATTACTAATATTGTTATCACTATTATTATTATTATTATTATTTTATATATATTATTATTTTATATAAATTATTATTTTTGAATCATGTTTTTTCCTTATTTCACACTTTTTATATATTTTTTATCCTATTTTGTTCTGTTACCTCACCACATCGTTTTTTATTATCATTAGCAACACTTCACCCTGTATTGATTCATTTTAGATCTATAGTCTTACAAGACTTACATTTCTTATCTATATATAATGACGCTCACACTGATACCACTTTAATCCAATGTACAGCCAAATAATTCCAATTTTACACATATTCCACTATGCATATATCCTGCGTCTATACTTATATCCTGCTATTTCTCACTCACCCGAGTGAAATCCTGATTAGTACCAAACATACAGTTCAATGTCCAGCCCTTGTTCATTCGCATTTTTATATATCCATTTATTATATTGTACATTATCACATATTCCTACATACATCACCCATTCACACACTACAACCTATTACTTTCAATTTCTATCTCTTCTATTTATTTATCTTCTTTACCACCCCGTGTGCGGATCCATCCCTGCTTTTCACTTTTGGACCCGCGCCTGGATTTTTATCACCATGTCTTATCTCTCACTTGGATTATATATAAGGCACATTTTGGCATCATTTCAACAGACTACTGAGGACGGACCTAGAAGGTCCGAAACGCGTCTAGTCCTACAGCAGACTAAGGCAGTAGACGCTATCTGAAGCATTACTATCACCAGCCTAACTTGGAGATAAACACCGATCCACAGGATCATCACAGCGCGCCTGGATTCACACACGCGCCCAACACGCTCACCACCACGAGGAGAAGCCGAGTTCTGGCCACTGCAAACAGCCACAGCAAGCCGCCACGCTCCCAGAGTGAGGACCGACATCGCAGAGCCTTCAGGAGGGATCAGGTGAGAGGTACACAGTATCACAAATCGTTCCCCCCCCCCCCCCCCCATATCACATCACCCAGCCTTGCAACCGCTGGAGCCTCCCGCTTTCTGGCCCACTGCAAGGTCACATACCACGGCTTTCTCACTCTGAGCGAGCAAGTGCGGTCGCAGTATCGCGAAAATACCTACAATTGTCGGCACTTACTTTATCTGTACAGCAACTCAGTGTTACATGATATATTGATACACTGCGTCCTATTGAATTGACCATTTACTTTGCGGTCGCAGCACCGCTGCTTTGTGACTTTTCTCCTGGAGTATTCATTGGTGAATTGTGGCAGCTGCCACAAGGTCGCAGTACCGTTGAACATTTTGACTATTTGGAACATTATCTAAGGTCGCAGTACCGAGCTTACTTGCGGTCACAATACCGAGTCTAATTGTACATTTGCTTAGTGCTTATTCTACCGTCTTTGATTTATCTTATTTTTAACTACTACATGTATTGGAAAGTATAAGTGCTAGAGCCCAGCGCTTTTTTCATTTGTATTACCTGTTACATTACCAATAAATTACGCTTTTAATTTATCCAAGTGAGAACTTATTCTCTTTTTTTTATATCACTAACTCTTTTCCTATTTTGTCTCCTACCTTCTTTATCATCCTATATTTTTCCTGCTGCTCTCTTTCTCCTTTTTCTCTCTTCTTCTTCCCTCTCTCTACCTACTGTAAGCTTAAACACTTACCGTTACATACACCACCATCATTACACATTCACAGACAATAACACATCACTAACAACCACCATACCAGTGATTACCACACAAGACCTTGAGAACCAGTCACTCCCCATTATTTTTACGTATATACATTTAATCGGGTATAGAGGAGATTATACCCAGACTAAAGTTCTCGGTCACCACAACAGACTGAGTACATCTCACACACCTTCGTATACATATATATATATACATATATACATATATATATATACACCATTTTTTCCTCTCTCTACACTAGCATAATATAACCAATATTAAAGCAAAATGATATAAAAATGCTAACTAAATCTGATCCGACTGCCATTCCCCATATAAAATAAAATAACCAATCCATACTATATAATAATATATACAATACAAATATAAAAACCCAAATACATAACCTAAATGCAAATATATACATAAACTATATACACCAACAAGCCAAAATATACACCTACAAAACGGCATTTTGTTTCCTCCCGCCAGGATGACTGGGCAGATCTTCTACCATGGGCCGAATTCTCGTATAACTTCAGAGTTTCGGAATCTTCTTCCAAATCCCCATTTTTCGTGGTGTACGGCCGTCACCCTCTTCCCCCCCTCCCTACTCCCTTGCCCTCTGGTTTGCCCGCTGTGGATGAAATAACTCGTGATCTTTCCACCATATGGAAAGAGACCCAAAATTCTCTCTTACAGGCTTCGTCACGCATGAAGAAGTTTGCTGATAAGAAAAGAAGAGCTCCCCCCATTTTTTCTCCCGGAGACAAGGTATGGCTCTCCGCTAAATATGTCCGCTTCCGTGTTCCCAGCTACAAATTGGGACCACGCTATCTTGGTCCTTTCAAAATTTTGTGCCAGATTAATCCTGTCTCTTACAAACTTCTTCTTCCTCCTTCTCTTCGTATTCCTAATGCCTTTCACGTTTCTCTTCTTAAACCACTCATCATCAACCGTTTCTCTCCCAAACTTGTTTCTCCCACTCCTGTTTCCGGCTCCTCGGACATCTTCTCCGTAAAGGAGATACTGGCCTCCAAGAAGGTCAGAGGGAAAACCTTTTTTTTGGTCGATTGGGAGGGCTGTGGTCCTGAAGAGAGATCCTGGGAACCTGAGGACAATATCCTAGACAAAAGTCTGGTCCTCAGGTTCTCAGGCTCCAAGAAGAGGGGGAGACCCAAGGGGGGGGGGTACTGTTACGCCGAGCGCTCCGGGTCCCCGCTCCTCCCTGGAGCGCTCGCTACACTCTCGCTATTGCAGCGCTCCGGTCAGATCCACTGACCCGGTGCGCTGCGATCCTGCCTCCAGCCGGGATGCGATTCGCGATGCGGGTGGCGCCCGATCGCGATGCGCACCCCGGCTCCCGTACCTGACTCGCTCTCCGTCGGTCCTGTCCCGGCGCGCGCGGCCCCGCTCCCTAGGGCGCGCGCGCGCCGGGTCTCTGCGATTTAAAGGGCCACTGCGCCGCTGATTGGCGCAGTGGTTCTAATCAGTGTGTTCACCTGTGCACTCCCTCGCCGGATCTTGTTGCCATTGTGCCAGTGAAAGCGTTTCCTTGTGTGTTCCTAGCCTGTGTTCCAGACCTCCTGCCGTTGCCCCTGACTACGATCCTTGCTGCCTGCCCCGACCTTCTGCTACGTCCGACCTTGCTTCTGTCTACTCCCTTGTACCGCGCCTATCTTCAGCAGTCAGAGAGGTTGAGCCATTGCTAGTGGATACGACCTGGTCACTACCGCCGCAGCAAGACCATCCCGCTTTGCGGCGGGCTCTGGTGAACACCAGTAGTGACTTAGAACCGGTCCACTAGCACGGTCCACGCCAATCCCTCTCTGGCACAGAGGATCCACCTTCTGCCAGCCGGCATCGTGACACCATAACTGACCCATGCCAGCCCCTCCAAACATCCACCAACCCACCAATTCCCCCACCCAACCTAATCTATACCCAAACCAACTATACAAATACAACTTCATAACATAACATCATATACAAATACAAAACAATACAACCCACCTTAGGCGCAAGTTCGGTCGCCTGTAAGCCCTTTACACAACACATATTCTGAAAACAAAAAGACTAGGGTGTACATGCATTGCCCACCACCAGGAACAAGGATGGCAATCCTGATATTACTTTTTAAACTCTCTCCACTAACTTTTCCCTACGACTCACCCAAACTGACCCTGCACTCACCCTCTCTGTGTCCCTACATCACTATCCCTAACCAGAAACAGGGGTACTCTACCCAAGAGGTCTAGTACCTAGGGCACATCAAATGAAAAATCTCTCCACAGGAGAGAAGCCCTACTGGTACCAAGACTGCCATACTCCAAAGACCTAATCTTCCCCAGGTCACTGGTGATGTTCGTACAGACCTCCACCTCGAAGAGGACTTTCCGCTGTGTAGATACTAGACACCGTGTGTTCCACGTGTGGTACCTAACCACTAAACCGACTACAAATAAAGTGCCCCGGTCTCGGCCACCCAGGTTCCTGAATGCCCCATAAGCCCACTCCAGATAGGTAAGGCCGGCTGACTCCAGCCAATGGAAGCGCCCACCCAGTTGTAGACCCCTGTATTAAAAGGACAATGAAGCAGGAAGTGGTCCATGCTTCCCTGCGTGTCCCCGCACTCTTCTCGGGGACATCCCCGGTCATCAGAGCTCCTGTGCTTCAAGTTGTCCTTTACACATAGCTACCCCTGAAAGCAGCACCAGGCCAAGTCCCAAAACTTCTGGGGGATCCTTTTCATGTTTAAAAGGTACAACCCCACCCTCAAATCCCGACCTGGGCAGTCCCTGAGCATCAGAGGCTTCTGGAAGTGGGTCAACAGAACCCGTTTGTCAAGGAACTGCTGTTAAGACATCCGTACCTGGCGACTTCTTAGGGGCAAGCCCCTCGATCGCCAGACTCACTGTCACGATGCCGGCTGGCAGGTAGTGGATCCTCTGTGCCAGAGAGGGATGGCGAGGACCGCGCTAGTGGACCGGTTCTAAGCCACTACAGGTTTTCACCAGAGCCCGCCGCAAAGCGGGATGGTCTTGCTGCGGCGGTAGTGACCAGGTCGTATCCACTAGCAACGGCTCACCTCTCTGACTGCTGAAGATAGGCGAGGTACAAGGGAGTAGGCAGAAGCAAAGTCGGACGTAGCAGAAGGTCGGGGGCAGGCGGCAAGGTTCGTAGTCAGGGGAGATAGCAGAAGTTCTGGTACACAGGCTTTAAACACACAAAACGCTTTCACTAGGCACAAGGGCAACAAGATCCGGCAAGGGAGTGCAAGGGAGGAGACCAGATATAGCCAGGGAGCAGGTGGGAGCCAATTAAGCTAATTGGGCCAGGCACCAATCATTGGTGCACTGGCCCTTTAAGTCTCAGGGAGCTGGCGCGCGCGCGCCCTAGAGAGCGGAGCCGCGCGCGCCAGCACATGACAGCAGGGGACGGGAACGGGTAAGTGACCTGGGATGCGATTCGCGAGCGGGCGCGTCCCGCTGTGCGAATCGCATCCCCAACGGCCATGACAGAGCAGCGCTCCCGGTCAGCGGGACTGACCGGGGAGCTGCAGGGAGAAAGACGCCGTGAGCGCTCCGGGGAGGAGCGGGGGCCCGGAGCGCTAGGCGTAACAGTACCCCCCCCTTAGGTCTCCCCTTCTCTTTGTCCGGTAACTGCCTCCCCTGGGATGAGGACACCGGGAAAGGATGGAGGGATTCCTCAACGGCAGGCAGAACAGCAGGAGTAGGAATGGGGAGAGAGGGCAGAGGGCGAGACCTGGCACGGGGCAGTGTGACACCAGGACGAGGGCCATGAGGGGACACAGAGGCTTGCCTGATGGGACTGGGAGGGGGGGAGAGGCATTTCCTGTGGCAGGCAGAGTCCTTAATGACCTTAGGGGGACCGGATACAGGGGGAACCACAGGGTCACGGCAGGGAGTACTGGGAACCGGTTGAAGGCAGTCCTTGGAACAAGAGGGACCCCAACTCTTGATCTCCCCAGTGGACCAATCCAGGGTTGGGGAATGGTGTTGAAGCCAGGGTAGTCCAAGGAGAACTTCAGAAGTGCAATTAGGAAGGACAAAAAATACAATTTCCTCGTGATGAGGTCCGATGCACATTAGGAGGGGCTCCGTGCGGTAACGCACGGTGCAATCCAACCTGGCTCCGTTGACCGCGGAAATGTGGAGTGGCTTGACAAGACGGGTCACCGGAATGCGGAATTTATTCACTAAGGACTCCCGAATAAAATTCCCAGAAGCTCCAGAGTCCAGGCAGGCCACGGCTGAGAGGGGAGAGCTGGCTGAAGTAGAAATCCGAACAGGCACCGTGAGACGTGGAGAAGCCGACTTAGCATCAAGAGACGCCACACCCACGAGAGCTGGGTGCGAGCGTGCGTTTCCCAGACGTGGAGGACGGATTGGGCAATCCACCAAAAAATGTTCAGTACTGGCACAGTACAGACAAAGATTCTCTTCCTTACGGCGATTCCTCTCTTCCAGGGTCAGGCGAGACCGATCCACTTGCATGGCCTCCTCGGCGGGAGGCCTAGGCGCAGATTGCAGTGGAGACTGTGGGAGAGGTGTCCAGAGATCTAAGTCTTTTTCCTGGCGGAGCTCTTGATGCCTCTCAGAAAAACGCATGTCAATGCGAGTGGCTAGATGAATGAGTTCATGCAGGTTAGCAGGAGTCTCTCGTGCGGCCAGAACATCTTTAATGTTGCTGGATAGGCCTTTTTTAAAGGTCGCGCAGAGAGCCTCATTATTCCAGGATAGTTCAGAAGCAAGAGTACGGAATTGTATGGCGTACTCGCCAACGGAGGAATTCCCCTGGACCAGGTTCAGCAGGGCAGTCTCAGCAGAAGAGGCTCGGGCAGGTTCCTCAAAGACACTTCGAATTTCCGAGAAGAAGGAGTGTACAGAGGCAGTGACGGGGTCATTGCGGTCCCAGAGCGGTGTGGCCCATGACAGGGCTTTTCCAGACAGAAGGCTTACTACGAAAGCCACCTTAGACCTTTCAGTAGGAAACTGGTCCGACATCATCTCCAAGTGCAGGGAACATTGCGAAAGAAAGCCACGGCAAAACTTAGAGTCCCCATTAAATTTGTCCGGCAAGGACAGGCGGAGGCTAGGAGTGGCCACTCGCTGCGGAATGGGTGCAGGAGCTGGCGGAGGAGATGGTTGTTGCTGCTGTAGCTGTGACTGTACTTGCTGTAGTTGTGACTGGAGTTGCTGTGTCATGGTGGTCAAGTACGACAGCTGGTGATCTTGTTGGGCGATCTGACGAGCTTGCTGGGCGACCAGCGTAGGGAGGTCAGCGACAACTGGCAGAGGAACTTCAGCGGGATCCATGGCCGGATCTACTGTCACGATGCCGGCTGGCAGGTAGTGGATCCTCTGTGCCAGAGAGGGATGGCGAGGACCGCGCTAGTGGACCGGTTCTAAGCCACTACAGGTTTTCACCAGAGCCCGCCGCAAAGCGGGATGGTCTTGCTGCGGCGGTAGTGACCAGGTCGTATCCACTAGCAACGGCTCACCTCTCTGACTGCTGAAGATAGGCGAGGTACAAGGGAGTAGGCAGAAGCAAAGTCGGACGTAGCAGAAGGTCGGGGGCAGGCGGCAAGGTTCGTAGTCAGGGGAGATAGCAGAAGTTCTGGTACACAGGCTTTAAACACACAAAACGCTTTCACTAGGCACAAGGGCAACAAGATCCGGCAAGGGAGTGCAAGGGAGGAGACCAGATATAGCCAGGGAGCAGGTGGGAGCCAATTAAGCTAATTGGGCCAGGCACCAATCATTGGTGCACTGGCCCTTTAAGTCTCAGGGAGCTGGCGCGCGCGCGCCCTAGAGAGCGGAGCCGCGCGCGCCAGCACATGACAGCAGGGGACGGGAACGGGTAAGTGACCTGGGATGCGATTCGCGAGCGGGCGCGTCCCGCTGTGCGAATCGCATCCCCAACGGCCATGACAGAGCAGCGCTCCCGGTCAGCGGGACTGACCGGGGAGCTGCAGGGAGAAAGACGCCGTGAGCGCTCCGGGGAGGAGCGGGGGCCCGGAGCGCTAGGCGTAACACTCACTTCTTCTTCTCTGATTTCTTCTGCCAAAACATCAAGAGAGGGGTCTACCCCTGGCTCAGGAATGGTTTCAGCCAGGAAAGCCAACATCTTGTCCCAATCTAAATCCTTCCTTCCCAAGAGGTGCGAGCAGAAGGATCTGACGACCTCCAAGATCCCTGATCTGGACCGATTCAGAGTAGTGTTGAGCGGCATAGGCCATATTCGAATTCGCGAATATTCGCGAATATATGGACGAATATTCGTCATATATTCGCGAATATTCGCGTTTTATTTTCGCATGTGCAAATATTCGCGTGCGCGAAAAATTAACATATGCAAAAATTCGCACGCCAGTCTCACACAGTAGTATTAGAGCCTTCTTTACACTACACAAGCTGGAAGCAGAGAGGGATGATCACTGTTATGTGTACTGTGGAAAAAAAACTTTATTAAAAAAAAATATATTCGTAATTACGTATATATAGTGCTATATTCGCGAATATACGCGAATTCGCGAATATGCGATATTCGCGAATAAAATTCGTATTGCGAATATTCGCGAGCAACACTAATTCAGAGATCCTGTACTATCAATCCGTCCTGAAATTACTTTACTACTCACTGACATCTTACAGTTTCTGTAAGGGTCGGGCAAGCGGTACTTCCCAAACTCCCTCTCAAAAACCAAAGATGCGTGCCTATCATACTGACACCTCATCAGCAAGGACTTCACTCTGGAGATATCCTCTTGGCTACCTCCAGTCAAGACAAGAAGCTCAAGTTTCCTCCCCAGAACCTGATACAGGCGATACCTGTTCAGGGACCTGAGGCTCGAGAGCTGGCGGAAGAACCCCGCAACCAGCTTCTTGAATATCTCCCACATTCCAGCTTATTACTACAAAGATCAAGTAAAGGTACCAGACTCTGAAGAAAATCCTCAAAGGGACTGTCTTACCTCTGCTTCCTCCAGGAGGGATGAATTCAGCTTCCAGTAACCTTTACCCATTCAGGGAAAACAAAATCATACAGTGATCGCAGAACTCCACCTCAACCACGGACACTGCGGAAGAGACAGCTTCCTCCTTTAAATAAAACCTATCTATCCTAGACCTACGGCTACCTTGATGATAGGTGAAACCCACGTGGCCCAAGGGGCTCCGGATGTGGGCGTTCTCTAGGCGAACTTCTCTAGCTATGCTAATCAGTACCACACTATCGCAAGTCAACGGACAATTGGAGCCTCTCCTATCTTGGACCTCTTGACATTATTGAAGTCCCCTCCGAAGATCACCTACCGACTCGTAAAAAGAAAGAGCTTAATCCTCATAAAGAGATCTTTATGGCCCGCTTAGTTTGCGGGGCATAGATGTTAATGAGCCGGAGCTTATATCCCTTCATGAAGACATCTACGATCAGGCACCTCCCCATTTCTGACTCAATAACCTGTCTGCTTTCAACAGGAGTGGTAAAAAGGACTGCCACCCCACTATACGGCTCAGCCGCAAGAGACCAGTGGGAGGGACTGTGCCTCCACTCTCTTCTGGCTCTTTCCAGGGGGGCTAGATCTGACAACCTGGTCTCCTGTAAAAATAAAATGTTGGCTTCAACACGGCCAAGAAAATCAAAGGCTGCAAATCTAGCCATATCCGACTTTATGCTGGCAGTTAATAGATGCCAGCGTCAGTGGGGTAAGTGCCGCCATCCTGAGTGATTGAGTTAGATGGCCCCTTAAACCTTCTTCCTATCCTTCCCTCCACCCCCCATCTGAATTGGAGGAAGACCCTTTGCCTCTTTTTAAGCTCAGGGACATATCCATCCCAGGATCTTTACCTCCGGCATCTGGTGTTACCTCCCCCCCTGAGGAAACTGCCCCAGAGAAAGGAGGCTCGGCACCTCCTGGAGGCCATACTGCCTCCTGAACCTTGAGAGGAGGAGGGGACATAGTATCCCCGAGGGCCTCATATCGATTTGAAAGAATGATCAGAGGGTCGGAGACTGAGTTGTTCCTTCTATAGTCTGAGGCTACAACTGAAGAGGAGGACAGTGCCGCCTTACTCTTACCCTTCTTCCTCTTCTTCTTTTTCTGGCCACCATTTACTGTCTGCCCCTCCTCCTCATCCACAGTTTCGGATTCAGAGGCATGACTGGAGGAAGGAGCATCTTGACCTTCTTCCCTACGCAGTCTCCCTATCTCCTCGTCCAGTTCGGTCTCACCCAAAGCCTCAGAGTTATTCTGACCTCCTTCTGAGCCAGTGTCTGGAGTGGGACCCCGAGCTACCCCTGGCACCTGGGCATTCTCAAGTCGCCCTCTCCAACCTGCGCTTCTCCTCTCGCCTCCGCATAGAGGGGGTCTTATGTTTTTCCTTCACTGGCTTTGGTGCCCCCTCTCCTCCACTGGTCCTCTCCCCCGCTGGGGCAACCGTTAGGCTTTCCCCAGCCGGGGCAGTCACAGCGTTAGAGAACGAGAGCAGACACCGGGGGGCCGCCAGGTGACCCACCCCACAGCTGAGGGCGCATATCTGCTGAGTGCAGTTGGCACAAAAGTGGTTTGGATCACCACACCTATGACACAGCTTCGGCTGCCCCTGGTAGAAGATCTGAATCCTGTCGCGTCCCAGGAAGGCGGCCGAAGGGATGTGGTGACCGTGTATTGTACTGTGCTCATTAAAGTTCTTCCGGGGGATGTCCATCACCTCCCCGTACCTATCCAGCCAGGTTATAATGTCATAACAAGAAAGTGACTCGTTACCGGTCAAAACGGTCACTTTCTTTACCATACTCTGGCGAGATACCACTTTTACAGTGAAATATCGCCATCCAGGCTCATTTTTCATCAGCTCATAATTAGACCAAAAGAGATCTAGTCCCTCTGGCCTAAAAAAGCTGACGTCAAACTAGGAGGAGCCGAAGGGGTGAATCAGGGCAAAGATGTCCCCAGCCCCGAAACCCATCTGGAAAAGAAGCTCCACCACCTTGCCCCTTTGGGGGCACGCATCTTCACCTTTTCAAACCAGACGAGCCACATTCCTACAAAGGCAAGGTGTACAGCGCGAGTATCAGAATACAGGATCTTTAATTCCAATAAAAGCTACAAAGACCAGGAGAACATGACATGGGTGACGCGTTTCGGTCCTAAGACTGGACCTTAGTCATACAAACATAATATGAGTACAAACCTTATATAGATGGCCCACCCGCCAACGACCAATAATCCGGCCGCGGCAAAATTGGGCCCTCCTCCCCTTTCGTGGGGGTGGGGGTGAGATGTAAAGCCCGGAGAAGGGAAAAAAGGGGAAGGAAGGCAAGGGAAAAGGGGGAGGGGAAAGGGTAGGGAAAAAGGGCAGTCACCCTCACGTGACGAAACAGGGTAACACTCTTAGAAAATATAAAATAATAATTTTACTTAAATATAACAACAATATTGCAAAAATATATATAAAACACATAATCATTCACTAAGAAACCTCCCTTAGCAACCGAAGGGAAAAAGTTAAAGGAGTAGACTATAAATATGGTTTGGTAGGGAAAAATGGAACTGTAATCACTATTAATAGAGTGAACAGTATATTGTCTAATAATCGCATTATGCCCTGTTAGAGAAAAGACAAATAATATATATATAATTTCAAGTGAACAACTCTCTCCAAAAAGAGAGGAGACTAAACCCTAAAAAAAAACATAATATAGATAGTCATATAGAATTAGCATGTCCCTAATAATATTCAAAAACTGAAACCTGATGTGGGGGATACATGACAAAATGGCAGAAAAAAATATATAAAATAAAAAATAAAGATGATAATAATTAAATAAGATATGGTGTCTTGGGAAATACCAAAATTGGCATTCTAACAAGACACCATACATCAACAGCCAAATATATGTTTCATGTTGTCCCCACATCGCCGGTTGGTAAAGGAAAGAGGGGGGGGGGGGGGGGAGAAAAGGAGAACAAAGAGGTAGCCACAAACATCACTGTTATTGGAGACAAAAAGAATAGTTACAGTATCAATGTAATAAGAGGGATAAATACCAATGTTGAAACATAATGTCAAGTACCTATAATATTAAATTATGAGCAGGTGACGTAATAGAACAAAAATTGTTATTTTATATTTTCTAAGAGTGTTACCCGCTTTCGTCACGTGAGGGTGACTGCCCTTTTTCCCTACCCTTTCCCCTCCCCCTTTTCCCTTGCCTTCCTTCCCCTTTTTTCCTTCTCCGGCTTTACATGTCACCCCCACTTCACGAAAGGGGAGGAGGGCCCAATTTTGCCGCGGCCGGTTTATTGGTCGTTGGCTGGTGCGCCATCTATATAAGGTTTGTACTCATATTATGTTTGTGTATGACTAAGGTCCAGTCTTAGGACCGAAACGCGTCACCCTTGTCATGTTCTCCTGGTCTTTGTAGCTTTTATTGGAATTAAAGATCCTGTTTTCTGATACTCGCGCTGGACACCTTGCACGTTGTCTTCAGTCGGTGCTGCCCACGCCGGTCCTGGCGCGATGGGCTGAGGGAGTGAGCTGGACTACTGAAACTCTTGCTTGCAGAGCCACATTCCTGCGACCTACCTCCTGCCCAGGTGTCTGGAGGGACCATACGGTCTCCCCATTCCTCTCTCGGAATGCTCCCAGACCATGTCTCTCCACCCAAAAGGACAGGTCCATCTCCTTTCCCTCTACCTGGAGCGTCCTTTCTCCCCTCTTTAGTGCCTCCAGGAAGCGCCATTGCAACTGACCGTCACCAGATGCAGGAGGTAAAGAAACCACTGAACCCCCAGCCGCCACACTTGCATAACTCCTAGCGACCGGGGGGACATCCAGACCAGACACCATCCCTACATCCCCGCCTAGGCCACCTGTACTGCCACAAAAGCCACTGTTATTCCTGCCATCCACTACTACCATCACTACTACTCCTCTCATTCACACCACTACCACCCCTCCCATTCACTCCACTACCACTCCTCCCATTCACTCCACTACCACTCCTCTCATTCACTCCAGTATCACCCCTCCCATTCACACCACTACCACTCCTTTCATTCACTCCACTATCACCCCTCCCATTCACACCACTACCACTCCTCCCATGTACACCACTACCACTCCTCTCATTCACTCCACTATCCCCCCTCCCATCTACACCACTACCACTCCTCCCATCTACACCACTACCACTCCAACATACACCCCTCTCATCCACAGCACTACCACTCCCATCATTCATACCCCTTGTATTTACATTGCTTTCCTTAAAGGGTACCTCTCATCAAATAAACTTTTGATATATTTTAGATTAATGAATGTTGAATAACTTTCCAATAGCATGTTAATGAAAAATATGCTTCTTGCTATTGTATTTTTCCCGATCAGTCCTGTCAGCAAGCATTTCTGACTCATGCTGGAGTCCTAAACACTCAGAGCTGCCAGCCTTCTTTGTTCACAGCCAAACAGGCTGTGAACAAAGCAGGCTGGCAGCTCTGAGTGTTCTCCTTTGTGAACAAAGCAGACTGGCAGCTCGTAGTGTTTAGGACTCCAGCATGAGTCTGAAATGCTTGCTGCCAGAACTGGTAGGGAGACCCCTAGTGGTCATTTCTTCAAAGTGGAAAATTAAATAGAAAGAAGCATATTTTTTAATAACATGCAATCGTAAAGTTATTCTGCATACATTAATCTATAATATATCAAAAGTTTTTTTGATGAGAGGTACCCTTTAACGGTATTTTTAGGTTCAGCAGCTGCTTCCTCCTTAGGTCACCGGCGGCTGCCATTGTCGGCGACACTGACTCCTCCTCCATACGATACGTCACCGCCGATATCAAATCCCGAGGCTAAGGCTGCCCATTCGGGCGCACCTCAACCCCTCCTCCTGCCACTGATGTGCAGGGACTCCCCTCTCTCAGAGGGGAGATCCCCACAGCTCTCACACCACACACTGTGCCCGACCGCACAGGCTCAGCAGCAGATCCTGGCACCCGAACACTCCCCCCCCCCCCCCTCTCAGGGGAGTGCCCCACAGAGCTGGTAACATTGCCCACAATACTCGGGGAACCGCTCACCTTACACACTGCCGCATAACTAACGCCCACCATTAGCCTGTCCTGCTCTTCCCTACCAGCAGGACGGGTGACTGTAGCACCCGCAGCCATGTTGGATGCTGCACTTTACCCCCCCATGCTGGTCCTGTTCCACAGCAGAAGCGGGATCTGTCAGGGTGGGGGGCCCAGCAGCCTGAACCAACTTTTCAGGTGGCCCAGACTGCTGGATAGGGGAGAAGACAAACTTCACTTGCTCTTCAGCCTTTTTCTTCTTCCTGTTCTTTTTCTTCCTCTTACTTTCCTCAGGGCCCAGGTCCTGGCCAAAGCTGAAATTTTCCAAACGGGTGGTTGACTTCTGCATCACTATGGCCCGCATGAGCCCCCCAATGACTGTAGTCACTTTCCTCTGAGGTGGGTGGTTGGTAAAGTTGGGCAGGATTGATGTAATCCACGCTCGGGGTGACAGAGGTCTTAGGGGTACACGGGGTATCACACACATCCCCCTCACTGCCGCCATCTCCCTCACCACCTTCCTCCATCTTCTCCTCCGTGACACACAAGCACTCTTCCTCCCCCTGGCTATCCTCTTCCTCCTTCACAGGGGTCCGCATGGTTTTAAAGCGGCCTTCATTTTTTTATTTTTCCTTAAACATGCCCACTCCCTCTACGATCAGCATTTGGGCTCTCACCACCTCCTGCTCCTCTGCCATCAACTCATACACCCTGGCAGCGAACCTCGCCCTCATGGCCTTGGCAGAGTGATCTGTCTGGTAACAGGCAAACTTCAGGTCTTCCCTTATTATTTTCAACTAGCTGAGTACCCGGCGTTACCTGGTTTTTCTTTCCTAATCCTTGTTGTGGAGGAATATCAGCAGAGGAAGCTTTTGACTTCATATCCCATCCTCATATCTTGTTGTCATATCCCAACCCCATATCCCGTCCTCATACCCGACCTCCTATACCGACCGCCTATCCAGTCCTATTATCCTGTCCTCCTATCTCGACCTCCTATCCCGACATCCTATCCCTTCCTCCTTTATCGACCTCCTATCCCGTCCTCCTATCTCGATCTCCTATCCCAACCTCCTATTCCGACCTCCTATCCCATCCTCCTATCCCTTCCTCCTATCTCGGACTCCTATCCCATCCTCCTTTCCCGTCCTCATATCTCGACCTCCTATCCCGTCCTCATATCTCGTCCTCCTATCTCGACCTCCTATCCCGTCCTCCTTTCCCGTCCTCATATCTTGACCTCCTATCCCTTCCTCCTTTCCCGTCCTCATATCTCAAAAAAAAAAACAGGAAATGATGTGCTCCGTAGTGTGATATCTCAGGGCATACAGGTAATGCAGCGTGTGAATTTGCGCTTACCAGATAAGGTTGTACTGCATCCAAGTACAACCATGGATGAAAGTATGTATGATATGGAGTTCCAGCAGCCGCTCCACCTTTCAAAAACAAAGATCCAACACAAAATTCCTCCAAATCCTTCAGAGTCAAGAAGGCGCTTGAAACCAAGGTAAAAGGAAAGCTTCTACTTTATTCCCACAATGCAACGCGTTTCGCGGAGGTTCCGCTAGTTTAACCTGTAAAGGGTTAATCCTTCTCCCCTTTTAAGGGTTCATGATTCTCCCTATATAAACCACACACCGTGTTCTAGTTCTCATGCCTGATGAAGCTGAACTTCTGCGAAACGCGTTGCATTGTGGGAATAAAGTAGAAGCTTTCCTTTTACCTTGGTTTCAAGCACCTTCTTGGCTCTGCCGAATTTGGAGGAATTTTGTGTTGGATCTTTGTCTTCAAATCTCGACCTCCTATCCCGACCTCCTATCCTGTCCTCCTATCCCGTCCTCCTATCCCGACCTTCTATCCTGTCCTCCTATCCCGACCTCCAATCCCGACCTCCTATCTCGACCTTCTATCCCGTCCTCCTATCTCTACCTCCTATCCCGTCCTCCTTTCCCGTCCTCATATCTCGACCTCCTATCCCGTCCTCATATCTCGTCCTCATATCCCATCCTCCTATCCCGTCCTCCTATCTCGACCTCCTATCCCGTTCTTCCTTCCCGTCCTCCTATCTCGACCTCCTATCCCAACCTCCTATCTCGACCTCCTATCTCGACCCGTAATATGTGTACCAGGTATTGAAATATCTCCAGCTGTACGGAAGTTATGTGGGAACATACATTTCCCATTGATTTGCATGGGACTTTAAACTAAAACCCAAACCCTCACAAATGGGGGTAGTTAAGGGTTAAATTAATTATCCTATATTTTAAGTGGACATATAAGTAACATGTGACCAAATATTATCCAAATATCTAAAGTTGTTTGGAAGTTATGCAGTAACATATATTTCCCATAGACTTGTATAGGACTTTAAACAAAAACCCCGACCCTGGCAAATGGGGGTGAGTAAGGGTTAAATTACCTATCCTATGTTTATTGTTGACATATAAATAACATGTGTGCCAAGTTTCATGTTAATATCTTTAGCCGTTTGGACGTGATGCTGGAACATACATACATACACACATTGAGTTTTATATATATACGAGCTGAATACCCGGCGTTGCCCGGTTTTTCCTTCCTAATCCTTTTTGGGGAGGAAAATAAACAAAGGAGGAAGCTTTTGACTTCATATGCAGTCCTCATATATTGTTGTCATATCCCAACCCCACATCCCGACCTCCTATCTCGTCCTCCTATCTCGACCTCCTGTCCCGACCTCCTATACCGTCCTCCTATCCCGACCTCCTATCCCGTCTTCCTATCCCGTCCACCTATCTCGACCTTCTATACCGTCCTCCTTTCCCGTCCTCCTATCTTGACCTCCTATCCCATCCTCCTATCCCGACCTCCTTTCCCGTCCTCATATCTCGACCTTCTATCCCATCCTCCTATCTCGACCTCCTATCCTGACCTCCTATCCAGACCTCCTAACCCGTCCTCCTATCCCGACCTCCTTTCCCGTCCTCATATCTCGATCTCCTATCTCGACCTCCTATCCCAACCTCCTATCCCGTCCACATATCCCGTCCTCCTATCCCGACCTCCTATCCCTACCTCCTATCTCGTCCTCATATCCCGTTCTCCTATCCCGACCTCCCATCCCGTCCTCATATCCCAACTCGTAATATGTGTACCAGGTATTGAAATAGCTCCAGCCGTACGGAAATTATATGGGAACATACATTTCCCATTGATTTGCATGGTACTTAAACCCGACCCTCACAAATGGGGGTAGTTAAGGGTTAAATTAATTATCCTATATTTTAAGTGGACATATAAGTAACATGTGACCAAGTATTATCGAATTATCTCCAGCCGTTTGGAAGTTATGCAGTAACATATATTTCCCATTGACTTGCATGGGACTTTAAACAAAAACCCCTCCCCTCGCAAATGGGGGTGAGTAAGGGTTAAATTACCTATCCTATGTTTGTTATAAGTAACATGTGTGCCAAGTTTCATGTTAATATCTTTAGCCGTTTTAAAGTTTTCGTGGAACATACACACATACATACATACATACATATACACATATATAGATATAGATTTCTTTCCTAGCTGCTCATATTCTGCTAGCTTTGCCTGCATGCGGGAACCAAAAGTAGCTAGCGACTCCCTGGGTCCCCGCACCCCCCATTGCTGGGGTTCCATAACACCAGTCCCCGAAGACATAACCGTGATTTTCTTACCAGACGACAGACGGGGGAGTGGGATCCACATTACTACGGAGCCTGCTGGATCTTCTCACCCCGTCCTGGGAATCGGCCGTAGCTCTCTCACTCCCTCCCCCTGCCGGCCTAGTTTGGGAGGTGGAAGCCCAGGGCTCCATAGGGCTGCCACACTCCTGGGGAGAGGCTGATGGAAACTCTGCTCTCTCTGGACAACTCAGGAAGCCAGACACACCCAACTGCTCCTGGCTGCTGTGTTCCACAGGAAATGCTCTCTGCTTACATCTCTGTCCATGTCAGGAACTGTCCAGAGCAGGAGAAAAAACCCCATAGCAATCCTCTCCTGCTCAGGACAGTTCCTGACATGGACAGAGGTGTCAGCAGAGAGCACTGTGGTCGGACAGAAAAGAACTACATAACTTCATCTGTAGTATACAGCAGCTGATAAGTACTGGAAGGATTAGGATTTTTAAATAGAATAGAAGTAATTTATAAATCTGTTTAACTTTCTGGCACCAGTTGATTAAAAATGATTGTGTTCCACCAGAGTGCCCCAGAGTACACCATTGGGCTTTTGGAGAGAGAATATGTCATGTACTGAAGGCCATGTTTGTTTACAAAGACCCCCGTGATGCCAGAACAGTGCCCCCCCCCCCCCCATGTGACCTCATTTTGGAAACTACACCCCTCAAGGAATGTAATAAGTGGTGCAGTGAGCATTTACACCCCACAGGTGTCTGACAGATTTTTTGAACAGTGGTCCGTGAAAATGAAAAAAACAGCCCACTGTTCCTACTTCTCCCCATAACAATGGCCTAGCAGTTACACATTTTTTCAGACAACACATGAAAATATTACATACATACACAATTGCTCTGTCACTTTACGAAATACTTACTACTTTCAGGAGAACTCTCTGGTCACAAGAGAACCCTGTGCACAGTGGACAGGAAACAATAGACATTTGCTGACTGATGTGGACTGAATATAGGACTAGTTATCTACAGTCCTGTCTAAACATGTGACTATTTTAGGTACACAAAAATATTCTATGTACATCACTGACTAGTTATACTGACTTTCTCTATTACAACTAGACAATAAAATGCTATTGACGGATAACTTTTACATACACAGATATTTAATTCTCTATACCTAATATGCATGGCAATGAGGTGATTGGGTACGCTTCTCCTGACAGGGTCAGGACACCTCCTATACAAATGCCATGGACAAAAGATCATTAGACACTGGACATTTTGTGTGAACTTTCTACATACACTTTATTACAAGGTGACCCACATAATAAAGTCTTACAACAAGAATTCTAATTGCAGTCACTAGTGCAATACATTAAACAATATATTACTCTATAAATAGTTTTTAGTACCGCTCTACAGTTCTGGTATAAATGAGTCTGAAGTAAAGGATCACAGCTGTAAGACGGGCACATAAACTTATGCAAAATGGTTACGAAGAGTTGTTGGTTAGTCCACCAGGCACATTTTTTGAAAGTTGCAGAAACCTAGAAAACAACAGTGGTATCTCCACATAACAATGTCAGTCTAAGTAGTAGAAAACAAAGTTATCACACTTAGACCTTAGCCTGGAAATTTCCCATCCCAGCCTTGCCTGTCGGACTGCTTAACAGGCTGGGACATGTAATGGGGACCACGGGATTGTGCCTGCTCTAAAGGGCTGACATGAATGTTCAAATTTACTCGAGAAAACTTGGAATCTGTTATGGTAGGACTCACGGTAACTACCATTTGCACAGCAGCAGATTGCGCCACTGGGGGACAATGTGTCAGTGCCTGTTGGGCCGGCCAAACCTCCTCCTCAGCAGGAGTAGGCCAAGGCATTTTAGTTGGTGCCTGGTGAGTAGGCCAAACCTCCTCAGCGACGGGAGTAGGCCTGGGCACATCTGTAGATGACTTAGACTGGTATCTTGGAGTCATGATAGGTGCAGGTATTCTTCTTCTTCTTGACAAGTGCCCCTGGCTTTAGGAGACAGCAAGCCAAAGGGGTCCGCATCCCAGTCATCCGATGGGAAGTAGGCAAAGGGGAGCTGTGTGGGATTCTTTGGACGGGTCACAGCTGCCGCCCACTCTCCTCAGTAAACAGCGTGATAGGAGAGTGGGCAGCATCAGTGACCCGTCCGAAGAATCCTACACAGCTCCCCTTCACCTACTTCCCATTGGACGACTAGGATGCGGACCCCTTTGGCTTGCTGTCTCCTAAAGCCAGGAGCACCTGTCAAGAAGAAGAAGGATACCTGTCCGAGGCACCTATCATGGCACCGAGATACCAGTCCAAGTCATCCACAGATGTGCCCAGGCATACTCCTGAGAATGCAGATGTTGGGGGAGATAATCTCTTCTGACTGCCCTTCTATTTACTAGAATGGTTCCCCCATGACGGCAATCCATGAGGACCAAACCCCTGCACTTTATCAAATGGAACATCTGCGTCACGGCTGTTGCAACTCTTCAGGCGCTCAGCACCATCTTAGGACTCTCAGACCTGCTTGCTTGCTCCTCCGCCATGTTGCTCTCTTCGCAGACTTCCAGTAAACTGAAGAGGTCGAGCAGCGCTGTTCCTTTTATAATGGACTTTGGGAAGATGGCCACCGGCCAGAAGTACATCAGCGGTGAATCGCTGACTTCCGCTCCCCCAGCAACAAGGGGTGGATCTTTAAGGTTCCACCTAGGACTCGGAACGGCATGACTTCCACACCCAGGGGCGGGACGCTGACTAGCACAGGCCTTTTTCGTGCACTTCTCCTGCACACCTTTAAATCTTTCAGGTACAGCCAGCACTATGTTATGCAGCATAACTTCAGCGCGTATTTTACACATGGCAGGCACAATTCTTTTACTGTACACAATGGCAGATAGCAGACCTTTCTTCACCTCCCCCTCTATTTCACAATAAACAGATTTCCCTGACAAAGTCCTGTACACTTTCTGGTGCAATTTCTTTTTGCATGTATGCAAATTTTTGGCAAAACTGGAGACAGTTCAGACGGGGGGGGGGGGGGGGGTGTACTTTTGGCATAAGGCACACACCTGTATCATGTTCCTGACGCCAAAAGTTGTGGTGAGGGTGTGATGAGGGCAGATGTTATTACCCTAGGGGCAGATGGCATTAACCCCTTGTATTCGTGATGCCAGGGCGTGGTTAAACTCTGCACCACCCGAGGTATGGCCGCTGGATCCTGGGCTAGGCACGGGGCAAATGCCAAGTAAAGGAACAACGGCAGCTTTACTGAGGAAGACAGATGGAATAGTCCTTACAGCTCAGTTAGGCCCAAGGAGGCGACCAGTTTAGACTTCAGAGACTTGCAGGCTCGCTGGGAATTGTAGTGGACTTGGACAGAATGCTGCAGACCCACGCTGAATTTAGACAGACTTGACTGACTTGACTAGGACTGACTAGACTTCACCCCTTGTGTAGCTAACCAGGCTTTGACGTTCACCTGTGGGGCACTTGGTGATGGAAGCGTGGCTGCGTGGTTGGCCTTGGGTCTCCTCCGGAAACCAGACACTCTCAGGTCTTGACTGTTCCTCAGCATGTACTCAAGAGACTGAACTAGCTCCTCCCTGGGTTTATAAGGGAGCAATTTGGAGGGGTCCTATAGGTCAACACACAAGTCACCGGGTCACTGACACCTTCCTTGGTTACATGACTTAGTAACAACATTTAAAGGCACATAATATTATACAGACAATGCAATAGATAATATAGGGTATAATGAACCATTTATGATACACAGGTTAAGGGGGAACTCAGGGGACACTGTAATAGAGTCCGCCATCCAGGACAGCCAGGGTAGAGGGGTACAACTCCTGTACTGAGCCACTACACCATGTATTGCCACTACACAGAGGACATACCTTTCAATATCCAGCCCTATTCATTGTATAATTTCTGGCTTGATGGTGGGAAAATCGTCTGAATTACTGTCACGATTCGGCTGGCTGGAGGTGGATCCTCTGTGCTAGAGAGGGATTGGCGTGGACCGTGTCGGTGGACCGGTTCTAAGTTGCTACTGGTTTTCACCAGAGCCCGCCGCAAAGCGGGATGGTCTTGCAGCGGCGGTAGCAACCAGGTCGTATTCACCCGCAACGGCTCAACCTCTCTGACTGCTGAGATAAGCGCGGTACAAGGGAGTAGACAAAAGCAAGGTCAGACGTAGCAGAAGGTCAGGGCAGGCAGCAAGGATCTTAGTCAGGGGCAACGGCAGGAGGTCTGGAACACAGGCTAGGAACACACAAGGAAACGCTTTCACTGGCACAATGGCAACAAGATCTGGCAAGGGAGTGCAGGGGAAGTGAGGTATAAATAGGAAAGTGCACAGGTGAAGGTACTGATTAAAACCCATGCGCCAATCAGTGGCGCACCAGCCCTTTAAATCGCAAAGACCCGGCGCGCCCTAGGGAGCGGGGCCGCGCGCGCCGGGACAGCACAGACGGGGAACGAGTCTGGTAAGCGGGTCGGGATGCGCATCGCGAGCGAGCGCGTCCCGCATCGCGAATCGCATCCCGGCTGGGAACATTATCGCAGCACACCCGGTCAGCAGGTCTGACCGGGGCGCTGCGAATGGGAGAACGCTGTGAGCGCTCCGGGGAGGAGCGGGGACCCGGAGCGCTCGGCGTAACAATTACCATCTTGCGTCTCTATGTCCAGCGATGTGCCCCTTCTCATGCGTCTGTCAACTGGGTAAAATACTTTGATTGCGTTGTAGAGTCATATTTAGCAGTCAATTATCCCTCACCAAGTGGTACACTATCCAAAAGTAGCCTTTGAGAACCTTTTTAACCTCTTAAGGACAATGGACATAAATGTACGTCCTGATGCAGTGGTACTGGACTGGTGCTCGCATCATGCACAGCAGGTCCCAGATACTATCAGCAGCAGGGGACCCTCCAGTAATGGTAGACATCAGAAATCATGCTGATGTTCACCTTTAACCCCTCAGACGCCATGATCAATACCGATCACGGCATCTGCGACAATGCGGGCATTATATTGGATAATCGGATCGTCCGTGGCGCTGCCGTGGGGATGCGGTCATCTCAAATGGCAGCCAGAGGTCCCCTCCCCTGCTCTGACATCAAGCAGAGAAGAATATCACCGATAATACTGATCAGTGCCTATATGATATGCCTATATGATATGCCTATGCTATCAAACGATTGGTATAAATATGGGAACATAAAAAGTGTAAATAAATTAATAAGAAGTGACTAAAAAGTCATATATATATATAGATATATGCAAAAAAGGTACAAAAAAAAACTACAGGGCTAAAAAATTTGCCCTCATACATGCCCATATACAGAAAAATGAGAAGGTTATAGCTAGTCAAAATAGAGCGCTATTAACTCTTTCAAGACACAGGGCACACAGGTACGCCCTGACGTCCTGGTACTTAGGGACACCGGGCGTACCTGTACGCCCTGGTCCCGTTTGCAGGGTTTAAACCGTTCTCAACAGCGGAGAATGGGTTAAACCCGTGGTTCCTATGGGCAGCCAGGACCTACGGCTAATGCCAGGCACTGCCGATCGAGCCGATGCCTGGCATTAAACCTTTAGACGCTGCGATCAAAGTTGATCGGAGCGTCTAAAATTAAAGTGAAACTGTCTCGGCAGCTTACCGGACGACGAGAGGGTCCTCTTTGTCCTGCCTCTTCGTCGTCCATTTGGCGATCTGCTGCTCCAAACTGCTCAGCAGGCTAGAGCAGCAGAGCGCCGGTAACACTGATCAATGATATGATATGGCATTGATATGCTATGGCATTGTGGGGGCTTAAAAAAAAAAAAAAAAATAGGTATAAAAAAAGTGAGTTAACCCCTTCCCTATTAAGAGGTTAACCTCTTCAGGACATAGGGCGTATGGATACGCCCTGCATCCCGAGTCCTTAAGGACCGAGGGCGTATCCATACGCCCGTGGGAATTCCGGCCCCCACCGCTAGCCGGTTGGGGACCGGAGCCGGATGCCTGCTGAAATCGTTCAGCAGGCATCCCGGCATATCGCCCAGGGGGGTCATTATGCCCCCCATGTTGACGATCACCGCAGATCGCTGGACAATTCAGTCCAGCGATCTGCGGCGATTCCGGGTCAATCGGGTCTTCAGTGATCCGATGACCCGGAATTACTGGCTGTTCGGGGCCGTCTCTGACGGCCCCGAACAGCCAGAGCCAGCAGGGGTGAGGTGGCACTGGTGCCACCTCACGATCGCCCTGATTCGTCGGCCGGATTACCGGCCGACCAATCAGGGCGTCTGCTGCGGGTGTCACTCCCGCACTCGCTCCGCCCCTCTTCTGGAGGACGTGAGCGGGTGCGGGACGTGAACCCCGGGTGCTGGGGACCCCGATCCCCGGCGTCAATGTTGGGATCGGGGCCCCAGGAGCAGCTGCGGCGGCGGAGACGACGAGGGACTGACCTGCAGCGTCTGGATCGTTGGAGGTGAGTGACAGCCTCCTGCTGTTGCTTAGCAACAGCTCCCAGCATGCAAAAAGGGCATGCTGGGAGCTGTAGTTATGCAACAGCAGGAGGCAGACCACCACAACTCCCAGCATTCCCTTATGGGCATGCTGGGACTTATGGTTTTGCAACAGCTGGAGGCACATTCTTTCTATGGAAAAGTGTACCTTCAGCTGTTGTATAACTACAACTCCCAGCTTGCACAAACAGCTAAAGTGCATGCTGGGAGTTGTAGTGGTGCATCTGCTGGTTGCATAACTACAACTCCCAGCATGCCCGTTGGCTGTCGGTGACTGCTGAGAGTTGTAGTTTTGCAACAGCTGAAGGCACACTGGTTGAGAGTTTTTTTTTACCTAACTCAGTGTTTCACGACCGGTGTGCCTCCAGCTGTTGCAAACTACAACTCTCAGCAGTCACCGTACACCATGCACCGTACATGCTGGGAGTTGTAGTTTTGCAACAGCTGGAGGCACACTGGTTGTGAAACACTGAGTTAGGTCACAAACTCAGTGATACATAACCAGTGTGCCTACAGTTGTTGCAAAACTGCAACTCTCAGCAGTCACCGACAGCCAACGGGCATGCTGGGAGTTGTAGTTATGCAACAGCTGGATGTCCCCCCCCCCCCCCCCCCCCAATGTGAACGTACAGGGTACACTCACATGGGCGGAGGATTACAGTAAGTATCTGGCTGCAAATTTGAGCTGCCGCAAACTTTCTGCTGCAGCTCAAATTGCCAGCGAGAAACTACTGTGAACCCCCCGCCCGTGCGACTGTACCCTAAAAACACTACACTACACAAAAAATAAAATAAAAAGTAAAAAACACTACATATACACATACCCCTACACAGCCCCCCTCCCCTCCCCAATAAAAATGAAAAACGTCTGGTACGCCACTGTTTCCAGAACGGAGCCTCCAGCTGTTGCAAAACAACTCCCAGTATTGTTGGACAGCCGTTGACTGTCCAGGCATGCTGGGAGTTTTGCAACAGCTGGAGGCACCCTGTTTGGGAATCACTGGCGTAGAATACCCCTATGTCCACCCCTATGCAATCCCTAATTTAGGCCTCAAATGCGCATGGCGCTCTCACTTTGGAGCCCTGTCGTATTTCAAGGCAACAGTTTAGGGTCACATATGGGGTATCGCCGTACTCGGGAGAAATTGTGTTACAAATTTTGGGGGGTATTTTCTGCTTTTACCCTTTTTAAAAATATAACATTTTTGGGAAAACAAGCATTTTAGGTAAAAAAAATTTTTTTTTTTTACATATCCAAAAGTCGTGAAACACCTGTGGGGTATAAAGGTTCACTTAACCCCTTGTTACGTTCCCCGAGGGGTCTAGTTTCCAAAATGGTATGCCATGTGGGTTTTTTTTTGCTGTCCTGGCACCATAGGGGGTTCCTAAATGCGGCATGCCCCCAGAGAAAAATTTGCGTTCAAAAAGCCAAATGTGACTCCTTCTCTTCCGAGACCTGTAGTGCGCCAGCAGAGCACTTTTCACCCCCATATGGGGTGTTTTCTGAATCGGGAGAAATTGGGCTTCAAATTTTTAGGGGTATTTTCTGCTATTACCCTTTTTAAAAATAAAATTTTGGGGGGAAAACAAGCATTTTAGGTAAAATTTTTTTTTTTTTTTTTACATTTGCAAAAGTCGTGAAACACCTGTGGGGTATTAAGGTTCACTTTATCCCATGTTACATTCCCCGAGGGGTCTAGTTTCCAAAATGGTGTGCCATGTGTTTTTTTTTTGCTGTTCTGGCACCATAAGGGCTTCCTAAAGGTAACATGCCCCCCAAAAAACATTTCAGAAAAACGTACTCTCCAAAATCCCCTTGTCGCTCCTTCCCTTCTGAGCCCTGTACTGCGCCCACCGAACACTTTACATAGACATATGAGGTATGTCCTTACTCGAGAGAAATTGGGCTACAAATACAAGTAAAAATTTTGTCCTTTTACCCCTTGTAAAAATTCAAAAATTGGATCTACAAGAACATGCGAGTGTAAAAAATGAAGATTGTGAATTTTCTCCTTCACTTTGCTGCTATTCGTGTGAAACACCTAAAGGGTTAAAACGCTGACTGAATGTCATTTTGAATACTTTGGGGGGTGTAGTTTTTATAATGGGGTCATTTATGGGGTATTTCTAATATGGAGACCCTTCAAATCCACTTCAAACCTGAACTGGTCCCTGAAAAATACTGAGTTTGAAAATTTTGTGAAAAATCGGAAAATTGCTGCTGACCGTTGAAGCCTCTGGTGTCTTCCAAAAGTAAAAACACGTCAATTTTATGATGCAAACATAAAGTAGACATATTGTATATGCGAACCAAAAAAAAATGTATTCGTTATATCCATTTTCCTTACAAGCAGAGAGCTTCAAAGTTAGAAAAATGCAAAATTTTCAAATTTTTCATCAAATTTACGGATTTTTCACCAAGAAAGGATGCAAGTATGGACAAAAATTTACCACTATGTTAAAGTAGAATATGTCACGAAAAAACAATCTCGAAATCAGAATGATAACTAAAAGCATTCCAGAGTTATTATTGTTTAAAGTGACAGTGGTCAGATGTGCAAAAAACGCTCCGGTCCTTAAGGCCAAAATGGGCTCCGTCCTGAAGGGGTTAAATCACCCCCTTTTTTCATTTTTTAAATGACATAATGTAATAAAAAATAAAAATAATCATATGTGGTACCGCCGTGTGCATAAATGTCTGAACTATTAAAATATAAGGTTAACTAAACCGCACAGTCAATGGTGTACACGTAAAAAAATACCAAAGTCCAAAATTGGCCATTTTTTGTCACTTCATATACCATAAAAATATGAATAAAAAGCGATCAAAAAGTCCTATCAAAACAAAAATGGTATCGGGAAAAACTACAGACTCCAGCGCAAAAATTGAGTGCTCACATAGCCCTGTATGCGAAAAAATTAAAAAGTTATAGGAGTCAGAATATCACAATGTTAAACATACTAATTTTGGTGCATGTAGTTAGGAATTTGTTAAAGTAGTAAAATAAAATAGAACCTACAGGAATTGGGTATCCTTGTAGCCGTATGGACCTATAGAATAAAGATAAGGTCTCATTTTTACAGAAAATTGCACTGTGAAGAAACAGAACCTCCAAAAAGTTACAAAATGTTTTTATTTATTTTTTCAATTTCACCCCACAAAATATATTTCTTTGGGTTTTGCGGTAGATTTTGCTATTAAATTATTGATGTCATTACAAAGTACAATAGGTGGCACAAAAAACAAACCCTTATATAGGTCTGTAGGTGCAAAATTGAAAGCGGTATGATTTTTAGAAGGAGGGGAGGAAAAAGGTGAAAATGGTCTCGGTCCTTAAGGGGTTAAACATACTTATTTTGTTAAAAAAAAAAAAAAAGTGGAGATAGAAGGATAACAATAGAAAAGAATGTAATCATGGGTATCAATTTAATCGTATTGACCCACAGAATAAAGAAAACATGTAACTACTGTAAAGTGTACAGGGTGAAAACGAAACCCTCCAAATTTTCAAAATTGCGGTTTTCATTTAAATTTCCTCACACAAATAATAATTTTTTGGGTTCGCCATACATTTTATGGTGAAATGATGTCATAACATGATGTCATTACAAAGTACAGTTGGTCGCGCAAAAAACAAGCCCTCGTATGGGTCTTGGATGGAATATAAAAGAGTTATGTATTTTAGAAGGCGAGGAGGGAAAAAACGAAAACGCAAAAATAAAATTGTCCTGGTCCTTAAGGCCAAAATGGTCTGTGTTGTTAAGGGGTTAAAGGAGATGTCCGGTGCTCACTTTTCTTATTTTATCCGTTCCGGGCTGAAAAATAAAAGAAAAAAATTTTCTCTTACCTGCCTAGGCTCCCCCGGTGCTCCGGTACAGGTGTTCGGTCCCCGGGCTGTATTCTTCTCACTTCCTGTTAGCTCCGGAACGTCACACGGAGCTTCAACCTATCACCGGCCACAGCGATGTCCCGCCTCGGCCAGTGATAGGCTGAAGCTCCGTGTGACGTGCCGGGCTAACAGGAAGTAAGAAGAATACAGCCCGGGGACCGAACGCCTGTATCGGAGCACCGGGGGAGCGTAGGCAGGCAACAGAAAGCTTATTTTCTTTTTTTTTTGCAGCCCGGAACGGATACAATAAGAAAAGTGAGCACTGGACATGTCCTTTAAATGAAAGCAGGGGAAGAACTTTTAAGCCCTCTTGAGGCAAGACCCAGTGTCTAGTCAGACCACACCTGTAATCATCTTCATATCTGCCTGAGACATAACTGTGTGCCCAGTTTTACAGTAAATTGACATTTCTATCCGGGTACATTATTTTTTTTTGTCAATAAGTGTATTTTACTATGTATCTCCCTGTGCACTGAAATAATAAAAGCCATACTTACCTCCCCCACTGCCGCTGTCAGATATTCTGGTCCTGACTGAGGTCTAGCTCCACCTCCTTCCGATGATGCACTGCGGCTGCAGGAAATGCACATGCAGGGAAAGAAAAAACAGAACCACAGCTAGGCCCCAAATATTTGACAGCAGGAGCAGTAGGGGAGCAGAGGAGGTAAGTATGGTCACATTTGCTCAGAAAACATCTTTTAAAGGGGATTCCCATTATTCATAATTATGGCCTATCCACAGGCTGTGACCTGAACGTATCTATAAAATGGTATAAAAGAGACAGTCCTTCCCTGTTTGGCCTGGTTCCTAATGCCAGTGGTGGCAGTGAATACAAAAACAGCCAAATAGACAATCCTATGCCATTTATGTAACTCCAAAAGAAGTAAATGGAAATTCTGTAAAGTGTATCACAGCGATCTAGGCTGTTTCCGTAATTTGGAAGCATAGCTCCTGGTGCTTCGCTGTTTCTGTTACTCCGATTCACTTCTATGGGAATTCCGGGACCCAAGCACAACAGCCTATTGGGCTGTAACCTCAGAGACCAGATTAGTCCCTGGTATAAGTGATTTATTGATTTCCTGCTATTTATGTAACTCCTATTCACCTGCTGCATCATATGTCCTAAGGGGAAGTAAAACTGGTAGAGAAGGATCTGGGTGTACAGTGACCCCCCGACCTACGATGGCCCCGACATACGATAATTTCAATATGCAATGGCCTCTCAGAGGCCATCGCATGTTGAAGGCAGCATCAACATACGATACTTTTTTATGTCGGGGCCATCGCATAAACGGCTATCCGGCAGCCCAGACTGCTTCAGCTGCCACCGGATAGCCGTTTATGGTGCCTCATGTGCTCCGGTGAGTGTTACTCACCTGTCCTCGGGGCTCCGGCGCGTCCTCTTCGGGATCCCCTGCATCGTCGGCGCTCTCCATCGTCGTCATCACGTCACTGCGCATGCCGTCCCGTCATCCAATAGGAGCGGCGTGCGTAGTGACGTGATGGCGGCAGCGGAGAGCGAGGATGCCGGGGAAGCAGAGGCCATGCTGGAGCGTCGGGGACGCGGCTACAGCAATGGACGGCGACATCCAGGGCAGCAGTGACGAGCGGTGACGGGTCCGGAGCGGCGGGGACACATGAGTACAACTTCCTCTAACAGTAGTCTTCAACCTGCGGACCTCCAGATGTTGCAAAACTACAACTCCAAGCATGCTGGGTGTTGTAGTTTTGCAACATCTGGAGGTCCGCAGGTTGTAGACCACTGTCCTATACTTTACATTGCATGGATCTCTCAACATGCGATGGTTTCAACAAACAATGGTCCGTTTGGAACGGATTACCATCGTATGTTGAGGGACCACTGTACTTATAGATTATAGACTACAGAACAACATGCAATGTCAGGCTGCTGCTTCTAAGGCCAGCAGGATATTGTCATGTGTCAAAAGAGGCATGGACTCAAGGGACATAATACTCCCCCTTTATAAAGCATTGGTACGGCCTCACCTGGAATATACAGTTCAGTTTTGGGCACCGGTTCATAAACGGGATATTCTGGAGCAGGAAAGGGCGCAGAGACGCAAAACTAAACTAATAAGGAGCATGGAAGAGAAGAGACGTTTTAAGGGGGATATGATGTACTTATTTAAATGGCCTCTATTATTTGGAAAAACTTTTGACATGTCCTAGCAACATTTTAAAAACTTTAAACGGCGGGGTTCAGAGTGTTCGGACCCCCACTGATCAGGAGAACAAGCCGGGAGAAGTTGGCCCTGAACCCTCACACACCAGCCGATCGAACCTTTTGACATGTCGCTAGGATATGTCAACATTTTATTCCTAATGAAGGGTACTTTTTAAGTACAGTGGTCCCTCAACATACGATGGTAATTTGTTCCAAACGACCCATCCTTTGTCGAATCCATCGTATGTTGAGGAATTCGTGCAATCTAAAGTATAGGAAGCTGTATTCACCTGTCCCCGCCGCTCCGGACCAGGTCCTCACCGCTCCCGATGCTGTCCCAGGGGCTCCCGATGCTGTCCCGCTGCTCCGGTGTTTTCTTCGCGATCCTCTGGCTTCTTCATCATCTTCTGCAGGGTCCAGGCCTCGCTTTCTGGTGACGTTATTATGCTGCTGCGCCGGCGCGGCGTGCACAGGACGTAATAACGATGCCGGAAAGCGAGGCCCGGACCCTGGAGAAGATGCAGAAGATGCCGGAGGATCGCGAAGTGGACCCGAAGCAGCGGGGATAGGTAAGTGAACCTGTCCGGGATGCTTAAACTGCTATCCGACAGCAGCTTAAGCATTTTGCGCTGTCGGATAGCAGTTAATGCGATGGCCCCGACATATAAAAGCATCGTAGGTCAATGCTGACATTGACATGCGATGGCCTCTGAGAGGCCATCGTATGTCGATTTCATCATATGTCGGGGCCATATGTCGGGGGGGGGTTACTGTATATAAATAAACCATACACAAAACATGGGAAGACACTGTTCCAGGTAAAACCCCCTAAAAGGACAAGGGGGCACTCCCTCCAACTGGATAATAAAAGGTTTAATCTCCAGGGGCGACAATCCTTCTATACCATAAGGCTATGTTCACATGGCAGAATTCCGCTCAGCCATTCCGCGCGGGCAGAGTTCCATTGCTTTCAATAGGATTCTGCTGCACCGGAATTTTCGTGGCAGATGTGGCAGAAATGCTGATTTCGGTATCTGCAGAAACAGTGAACCTGTTCATTGTATCTGCGGATTCCGCCTAGAAATGCATTGCTGTCTATAGACACGGCACATTTCTGAGCGGTCCTAGCGCCGGCGGAACATGCAAATGTGCAGAATGTCCGCTTGTGTTTTCTGGGCAGACATTCTGCACATTTTACGTCGTGTGAACATAGCCTAAGAACTCTGAATCTGTGGAATAGTCTACCTCAGGAACTACCTACACGTCACAGCAAAAATAGCGGAGAGCTATTCTTGCAAATAACATTAGTGCGTATGTAGAAATATAGAATCACATCCCCTCCCCTTCATCCATCTCTTCACCTCCTTGGTTGAACTTTTTTTTACGGTACCATGTGACTTTGTTTACATGAATTATAAAAAAACATTGTACAACAGTTTCTCCGCTATTTTCAGAATCCTGGCTGCTGCATCCAGGTCAACTGGCATTGGGGGGGTCTCCATTGTACAAATGCGGGTGGGACTTACACGTACTTTTTACCCTGTGGACATGCCCCAAATGTCTGTGCTGGGGAATATACCTTTTTCTGTTTTTTACTTGTTGCATCAGTATTTGTAACTCCATAACCTGGACATGCTGGGAGTTGTAGTTTTGCAAAGTTGAGTTACACCACACCTTGCAATGTACCAGTATATAAAATAGGTTGCTCTGGAGCAGTGCTCTCCCAAAGTGTGGACCTCCAGATGTTGCAAAAACTACAACTCTCAGCATGCCTGGAGAGCCAATGCTGGGAGTTGTAGTTTTGCAACATCTGGAGGTCCCACTGCACTACAGCTTATGTCAGTGTTTCCCAACCAGGGTGCCTTCAGCTGTGGCAAAACTACAACTCCCAGCATGCCTCGACAGCCAAATCCCTTCTATAAGATAGGTTACACTAAAGTATTGGTCTCCAAAATGTGGACCTCCAGATGTTGCAAAACTACAACTCCCAGCATGGCCGAACAGCCAAATCACTTGTCTATACAGTGTTCTCCCAAAATGCGGACCTCCAGATGTTGCAAAACTACAACTCCCAAAATTCCCCACCAGCCTAATCGTTGTCTATAAGATAGGTTGCAATGTAGTATTGGTCTCCAAAATGCAGACCTCCAGATGGGGCAAAACTACAACTCCCAGCATGGCTGGACAGCCAAATCATTGGTTTATAAGACAATACTTTAGGAATAGCAGCACACCCAAACGGCGTATGATGAAATAAATAGAGCTTTATTGGCCCATGTTAGTGCGACGTTCGGATGGTATCACACCATCTTTATCAAGCATCATGCAAAACGTCGCACTAACATGGACCAATAAAGCTCGGTTTATTTCAACATATGCCGTTTGGGTGTGCTGCTATTCCTAAAGTATTGCATCGATGGATGTGGTCTGCGACTGGGACCTCACTCTTTTGCCTGCACCCCTATTTATTTAATACGAAAAACGGAGGTTGTGCTGCCTACCCTGTGGTTTTAGTTTATAAGACAGATATCTCTAAACAGTGGTCTCCCAAAGTGTGGACCTCCAGCTGTTACAAAACTACGTCCTCTAGCATGCTCAGACAGCCAAATCCCTTGTCTATAAGGGTGCGTTCACGCGCTCTTTGTTTGTGCGGGTTTTCCGCTACGTATTTGAAAGGGTGCAGGCTGATTTTTTAGCGGGTTTTCCGCTGCGTATTTGAAAGTGGGCGGGCTCTTCTCGGCTGTCCGCAGCCGATTTTCCGCGGCGGAATGTACACTGCGGAAAATCTGCCGCAAGCCCCATTGAAGTCAGTAGGGACTGTGGCAGATTTTCAGCAGCGTAAATTCCGTCGCGGAAAACCTGCAGCGGACAGCTAAGAAGAGCCCGCCCACTTTCAAACACGCAGCGGAAAACCCGCTAAAAAATATGCGCGTGTGAACGTACCCTTAGATAGGATTCACTAGGGCGTTGGTCTTCCAAACTATAAACCTCTAGCTGTTGTAAAACTACAACTCCCAGAATGCCCGGACAGCCAAATCCCTTCTCTATAAGATAAGGTGCACTATAGCAGTGGTCTCTCAAACTGTGGACCTCCAGGTGTTGCAAAACTACAGCTCCCAGCATGCCCGGACAGCCAACGGCTGTCCGGGCATGCTGGGAGTTGTAGTTTTGCTACACCTGGAGGTCAAACTGCACTAGAGATTATGGTCATTGCAACCAATCAGATTGCTGCTTTCATTTTGTGACCTTTAAGAGCTTCTCTGTGATTGGTCACTGGTGACATCACCGCTCTCAAGCTAATTAGAGAGACCAACGCACAGTGTGAACAGACAGTGCTTCCTCATCCCTAGCTCAAACACACACACACACGATTCTCCGTCCCTCATATCCTTCCAGAATCCTCTAGTTTCTTCGCTCCCCCTCCCCTGCCATGGCTTCTTAGCCCTTCCTCTCTCCGCAGCTATCATTTCTCGGAGGCCCCGCCCACTTTGCGCGGTCGCGCGTCTCGGGCTGACGTCACCGCGGGCGCCTTTTCCTAGTAAAGCGGAGTTCCCGAGGTGATGCTGCGCGCTCCCTGAAAATGTTGCGCAGGTTGTAATGCAAAGAGGAGAGAGAAGGAGACGGAGAAGCAGCACCGAAAGACAGCGGTGACTGGGCAGGAGCCAGCCCCATGACACACACATAGAGCAGTGCGCACATCACCTGCAGCAGAAGTGAAGAGGAAGGAGGTGGGGGGAGGATCCTGCTGCAGAATTTTGGAGGAGCCGTTAGTGCGGGCATCAGAGCCCGGGCTTTAGTTGGTTGTCAACTTGCAGGAAGTAGCTGCTGCTGCTGCATTCACCTACAGTGTGTGTGAGTGGGGACTGCGGCAGTGACACCTTCATAGTCCTTAGGTTGTAGTAGGTGAAGCTTCCAAAATTATAAAAAAGGGGCGTGGGCATCCTGTACCCACAAGAAGAGATTAGCTGCATTGGCATACGCAGATCCCTCAGCCTGGCACTGACACGTGAGTGAGTGCAGAATCTGCACAAGCCCAGCTGTGGTGGTGGTGGTGGTGGCATCTTTTGCAGGCACATAGAACAGTCTAGTGGTGGTGGCAGCCACCAGGGCACCCTTGGCACCCTTGCATTGCAGGAAAGAAGGGGGGTGTGTCATCACCATCGTGCATCTCACTCTGCAACATCACCACAAAACCTCTGTCTGCATCAAGAGCAGCCCAAAAAGGTCTGTCTATTGGTGGACTGGAGACCTCCTGGCACAGAGAAACGACGCCAGATACTGGCATGGAGCTGTCTGCCATTGGCGAGCAAGTGTTCGCAGTAGAGAGCATTCGCAAGAAGAGGATGCGAAAGGTAAGGAGAATTGGCATGCCATAAATGAAACCCATTTTTTATTATTATTATTATTATTATATATATATATATATATATATTATTTTTATATATATATATATATATATATATATATATATATATATTTTTTTTTTTTAAAGGAGGTGTGATGGCATAGGAAATTGGCATATTAGCGAGTGCCAGGGTGGGTAAGGGGGTGAGCAACATCTAGTCATCTAGAATGCTTCAAGGATCAACAGGTGGGCAGATACTTTGCATGTAGCGGTTTCTTACAAACTACGGTATTATTATTGTATGGGTGCCATCTGGTTTAGGTTACACCCCCTATTACCCGTGGCCACCCTTAGGATTTTTTTATTTCTTTTTTTGCCTGTATATGGCACGGCTGATTCAGATTCATGTGGGTACTTTCTAAATAATGTTGGTTGACCTGCGGTTGTAGTTACATGGTGGACGATGCCGATATAGAATTATAAAGACATTGGAAACACTTAGAACCTATTTTTTCAAAACTACAACTCCCAGCATGCCCGGACAGCCAACGGCTGTCCCGGCATGCTGGGAGTTGTAGTTTTGCAACAGCTGGAGGTCCAATTTTGAAGTTGCTTATGTATCAGGGTGTATTTGTGTTGTTCCTGAATGTGTATTATCTATAATTAGATAACTATGATGACTGCTTATTGACTATTCCACAGCAGTCATCTGCAACTGGTGACTCTGGTGGCAGAACTACAACTCCTACCATGCTCTAAAAGCATGATTCTCTCCAGTTGTTGCAGAACTACAACTCCTACCATGCCCTAATAGCCTGTTGCTTTCTAGCTGTTGTAGAACTACAACTCCTAGCATGCTCTAATAGCGTGATGCTCTCCTGCTGTTGCAGAACTACAACTCCTAGCATGACCTAATAGCCTGCATCTCTCTAACCATTGCAGAACTACAACTCCTAGCATGCCCTTAAGGGCTTTGTCTCTCCAGCTGATCCAGAATTACAACTCTCAGCATGCCCTAAAAGCTTGTGGATCTGCAATTATTGCAAGATCTACAACTCCTAGCATGCCCTAATGCCATGCATCTCTCTAGCTGTTGCAAAACTACAACTCCTAGCATGTCCTGATACTCTGTGACTCTCTAGCTGTTACAGAACTACAACTCCTAGCATGCCCTGATACCCTGTGACTCTCTAGCTGTTGCAGAACTACAACTCCTAGCATGCCCTGATACCCTGTGACTCTAGCTATTGCAGAACTACAACTCCTAGCATGCCCTTAAAGCCTTCGTCTCTCCAGCTGTTGCAGAACTACAACTCCTAGCATGCCTTGATACCCTGTGACTCTCTTGCTGTTGCAGAACTACAACTCCTAGCATGCCCTGATACCCTGTGACTCTAGCTGTTGCAGAACTACAACTCCTAGCATGCCCTGATACCCTGTGACTCTAGCTGTTGCAGAACTACAACTCCTAGCATGCCCTGATACCCTGTGACTCTCTAGCTATTGCAGAACTACATCTCCTAGCATTCCCTTAAAGCCTGCATCTCTCCAGCTCTTCCAGAAATACAACTCCTAGCATGCCATAATACCCTGCTAGGCATGCTAGGAGTTGTAGTTTTGGAACAGCTGGAGAGATGCAGGCTTTAAAGGAATGCTAGGAGTTGTAGTTCTGCAATAGCTAGAGAGTCACAGGGTATCAGGGCATGCTAGGAGTTGTAGTTCTGCAATAGCTCTCCAGCTGTTGCAAAACTACTACTCCTACCCTGCCCCGACAGCTCTGCCCGCCTTTAGCTCTTGCAGCCATCAGGGCATGCTGGGAGTTGTAGTTTCACCACAGGTGGTAGAGAGAGAGCGCTATTCCGCATCCTGAAAGTGTCAATTCGATCACACAGTGCAGAGGATTAGCAGCCCTGCAAGGAGATAGAAGAATCGCTCTTACGCTACAGGTGACTCACTTACTAATGTTTCTATAGGTGACTAAACCAATGACTCACGGAAATGACTCATAAAATACAAATATTTGTTTTATTTCCTATCCATCGGGCTAAGACATAAGTGGGGGGGGGGGGGCATCGCAGACCTCCGCATTCCAATTAAGCCTTCAATGAAAAAATATGAGTCATATTTGCCAAGGAAACCGTAAAAAAAAAAAAAAAAAACTGAAAAAGGTTTTTCACATTTCCATAAGACTTGTGACCGCTATGAGCAGAACTGAGACATTGAAACAAGGGACATAGAGGATCGTGTACAATATCGAAACTTTAGCAGTTGTTTCTATTTTCTCTGTGCTTATATTATGTTACTATCTTTCTAGGGTAAAGTGGAATATCTAGTGAAGTGGAAAGGCTGGCCACCCAAGTAAGGATGGGCTTCTTCTTTTTATAGCTTGTTTAACGTTTTTGAAACACTGTATCTGTTTTTCTATTTGTTTACCTTTTTAAGAATTGTTTATTTACCCAAATATTTATACAGATGAAACCAGTTTGTTGTTATTTAGATTTAGATACCGCTCTGTCCTACTGTGCCAGATCTGTGCCGCTCCTTCACCCGGCTAAAATAGCACAATAAAAATGTTTTTTTTAAATAAACATTCTGACAAATACAGCTCTGCTTGTTTTGCTTTTAATGTTTATTTAAAGGGGTATTCCAGGAAAAAACTTATATATATATAAATCAACTGGCTCCAGAAAGTTAAACAGATTTGTAAATTACTTCTATTAAAAAAAATCTTAATCCTTTCAGTACTTATGAGCTTCTGAAGTTAAGGTTGTTCTTTTCTGTCTAAGTGCTCTCTGATGACACGTGTCTTAGGAACCGCCCAGTTTAGAAGCAAATCCCCATAGCAAACCTCTTCTAAACTGGGCGGTTCCCGAGACAGGTGTCATCAGAGAGCACTTAGACAGAAAAGAACAACCTTAACTTCAGAAGCTCATAAGTACTGAAAGGATTAAGATTTTTTTAATAGAAGTCATTTACAAATCTGTCTAACTTTCTGGAGCCAGTTCATATATATATATATATATATATATATATATATATATATATAAAGTTTTTTCCTGGAATACCCCTTTTAATTTTTATGTATTTATATATATATATATATATATATATATATATATATAAATATATAATTTTTTTTTTTTTTTTTAATATAGTATTTAGCTACTGGTACTCTATGAGATACAAATGTATCAATGCAGCATTAATACAGAAGATGTGATAGGTCATTGGTTCCCAACCAGTGTGGCTCCAGCTGTTGCAAAACTACAACTCCCAGCATGGCTGGACAGCCGAAGGCTGTCCGGCCATGCTGGGAATTGTAGTTTTGCAACAGCTGGAGGCACACTGGTTGCAAAACACTGTTGTTCCTTTGCTTGTAGTACAAGCCATTCTCATACTATAGACTACCACGTTTTATTTATTTTTTTACATTGATTCCGAAGCATCTTTGAATTTCCCGCCTACGAGATCGGGGATTCCGTTCACTGTAATATTTGTAAGCGCTCTGCGTGCACAATCTGGATGGAATTCATATCTTACCACATGTTGCATGCCAAGGAAGTCCAGGAAGGATATATATATATATATATATATATATATATATATATATATGTATGTTAATGGGGATTTACCGTAGTTGGTGCAACAAAGCATTCACCTTGAGACATAAAGTACAATGTACACAAATTCCGATGTACAATAAAGAGTTTTTAGGTCATGTTAAATCCTTTCCCATCGCGATAATATCTATGCTGCATGAAATATTTTTGCAGGTCGGGGCATGTTTATTGATAGTGATGCATGCATATATATATATATATATGTAATCAGTGTTTTCCAACCAGTGTGCCTCCAGCTGTTGCAAAACTACAACACCCACCCGTATAGCCTTTGGCTGTCTGGGCATGCTGGGTGATGTAGTTGTGCAGCAGCTGGAGGAACACTGGTTGGGAAACCCTGTATTAGATGCTTATATATCCTGATGATATGGGTGCATCATTGGAGGTTTATAGTGACAATTTGAGTTGCCATAAATTAAAAGGCAATAGATTTTATGATTATATGACGTAATACGTGCACTGCACACAGATTCCAATGTAAAAGAAACCGTTTTCATGTCACCTTAAATCCTTTCCCATCATAAGATCTTTGCAGGTCAGATTGTATTTTGTATTGAGGAACGTGTCGGTGCATAGTGAGAATGAAGGACGTATTGAAAATTATTTTTTT